>NC_091286.1:125461770-126661770 GCF_032444005.1 Ranitomeya imitator
AAGGAACTAATCTAGATGTGTGGTGAGCACTTTGAACCCTCAAGTGCTTCACAGAAGTTTATAACGCAGAGCCATGAAAATAAAAATTTCTTTTCTCAAAAATGATTTTTTAGCCCGCAATTTTTTATTTTCCCAAGGGTAACAGGAGAAATTTGACCCCAAAAGTTGTTGTCCAGTTTCTCCTGAGTACGCTGATACCCCATATGTGGGGGTAAACCACTGTTTAGGCACATGCTGGGGCTCGGAAGTGAAGTAGTGACGTTTTGAAATGCAGACTTTGATGGAATGCTCTGCGGGCGTCACGTTGCGTTTGCAGAGCCCCTGATGTGGCTAAACAGTAGAAACCCCCCACAAGTGACCCCATTTTGGAAACTAGACCCGAAAGGAACTTATCTAGATGTGAGGTGAGCACTTTGAACCCCCAAGTGCTTCACAGAAGTTCATAACACAGAGTAGTGAAAATAATAAATACGTTTTCTTTCCTCAAAAATAATTTTTTAGCCCAGAATTTTTTAAATTTTCCCTAGGGTAACAGGAGAAATTTGACCCCAATATTTGTTGTCCAGTTTCTCCTGAGTACGGTGATACCCCATATGTGGGGGTAAACTACTATTTGGGCACTTGCCGGGGCTCGGAAGTGAAGTAGTGACGTTTTGAAATAAAGACTTTGATGGAATACTCTACGGGCGTCACGTTGTGTTTGCAGAGCCCCTGGTGTGCCTAAACAGTAGAAACCCCCCACAAGTGACCCCATTTTGGAAACTAGACCCCCAAAGGAACTTATCTAGATATGTGGTGAGCACTTTCAACCCCTAAGTGCTTTACAGAAGTTTATAACGCAGAGCCATGAAAATAATAAATACGTTTTCTTTCCTCAAAAATAATTTTTTAGCCCAGAATTTTTTATTTTCCCAAGGGTTACAGGAGAAATTGGACCCCAAAAGTTGTTGTCCAGTTTCTCCTGAGTACGCTGATACCCCATGTGTGGGGGTAGACCACTGTTTGGGCACACGTCGGGGCTCAGAAGGGAAGTAGTGACTTTTGAAATGCAGACTTTGATGGAATGGTCTGCGGACGTCACGTCACGTTGCGTTTGCAGAGCCCCTGGTGTGCCTAAACAGTAGAAACCCCCCACAAGTGACCCCATTTTGGAAACTAGACCCCCCAAGGAACTTATCTAGATATGTGGTGAGCACTTTGAACCCCCAAGTGCTTCACAGACGTTTACAACGCAGAGCCGTGAAAATAAAAAATCATTTTTCTTTCCTCAAAAATAATGTTTTAGCAAGCAATTTTTTATTTTCTCAAGGGTAACAGGAGAAATTGTGTTTGGGCACACGTCGGGGCTCGGAAGTGAGGGAGCGCCATTTGACTTTTTGAATACAAGATTGGCTGGAATCAATGGTGGTGCCATGTTGCGTTTGGAGACCCCCTGATGTGCCTAAACAGTGGAAACCCCTCAATTCTGACGCCAACACACCCCTAACCCTTATCCCAACTGTAGCCGTAACCCTAACCACAACCCTAATTCCAACCCAACCCTAACCCTAAGGCTATGTGCCCACGTTGCGGATTCGTGTGAGATATTTCCACACCATTTTTGAAAAATCCGCTGGTAAAAGGCACTGCGTTTTACCTGCGGATTTTCCGCGGATTGCCAGTGTTTTTTGTGCGGATTTCACCTGTGGATTCCTATTGAGGAACAGGTGTAAAACGCTGCGGAATCCGCACAAAGAATTGACATGCTGCAGAAAATACAACGCAGCGTTTCCGCGTGGTATTTTCCGCACCATGGGCACAGCGGATTTGGTTTTCCATATGTTTACATGGTACTGTAAACGTGATGGAACACTGCTGCGAATCCGCAGCTAAATCTGCACCGTGTGCACATGGCCTAATTCTAAAGGTATGTGCACACGCTGCGGAAAACGCTGTGGATCCGCAGCAGTTTCCCATGAGTTTACAGTTCAATGTAAACCTATGGGAAACAAATATCGCTGTACACATGCTGCAGAAAAACTGCACGGAAACGCAGCGGTTTACATTCCGCAGCATGTCACTTCTTTCTGTGGATTCCGCAGCGGTTTTACAACTGCTCCAATAGAAAATCGCAGTTGTAAAACCGCAGTGAAAATCCGCGGTAAATCCACAGCGGTTTAGCACTGCAGATTTATCAAATCCTCTGCGGAAAAATCCGCAGAGGACCAGAATACGTGTGCACATCCCGAACCCTAACCCTACCCCTAACCCTAATCCTACCCCTAACCCTACCCCTAACCCTAACCCTACCCCTAACCCTAACCTTAGTGGAAAAAAAAAAATTCTTTTTTTTTATTGTCCCTACCTATGGGGGTGACAAAGAAGGGGGGGTCATCTACTATTTTTTTTATTTTGATCACTGAGATATAACCTATCTCAGTGATCAAAATTCACTCTGGAACGAATCTGCCGGCCGGACCCCGGGAGGCTCGGTAAGTATAAGGAAGGGGGGGAGATCAGGGCACGGGGGGGCGTCGGAGCACGGGGGGGTGGATCGGAGCATGGGGGGGTGGATCAAAACACGGGGGTGTGGATTGGAGCACGGGGTGGGGGATCGCTGTGCGGGGGGGTGGATCAGAGTACGGGGGGGATCGCTGTGCGGGGGGGGATCGGAGTGCGGGGGGGTTTGATTGGAGTGCGGGGGGGTTTGATTGGAGCACGGGGGGTGTGATTGGAGCACGGGGGGAGCGGACAGGAGGACGGGGGAGCGGAGCACAGGACGGAGGGGAGCGGAACACAGATCGGAGGGCTGGGGGGGGCGATCGGTGGGGTGGGTGCACATAAGTGTTTCCAGCCATGGCCGATGATATTGCAGCATCGGCCATGGCTGGATTGTAATATTTCACCAGTTTTTTAGGTGAAATATTACAAATCGCTCTGATTGGCAGTTTCACTTTCAACAGCCAATCAGAGCGATCGTAGCCACGGGGGGGGGGGGGGCTAAACTACCACTCCCCCTGTCCCTGCAGATCGGGTGAAATGGGAGTTAACCCTTTCACCGGATCTGCAGGGACACGATCATTCTGTGACACAGCATATGCGTCACAGGTCGGATTGGCACCGACTTTCATGATGCATACGCTGTGTCACATGTCGGGATGGGGTTAAAGAGAACCTGTCAGGTCCCTCATGCCTCCAGGACTATATACCGTGTATATATATATATATATATATATATATATATATATATATATATATATACCGTATATACTTGAGTATAAGCCGAGATTTTCAGCCCAAATTTTTGGGCTGAAAGTGCCCCTCTCGGCTTATACTCAAGTCAAGGTGGGTGGCAGGGTCGGCGGGTGAGGGTGCTGAGGCATACTTACCTGCTTCTAGCGATCCTGACGCTCCCCCTGCCGTCCCACGGTCTTCGGTGCTGCAGTTCTTCCACTGTTCAGCGGTTACGTGGGACCGCTCATTAGAGAAATGAATAAGCGGCTCCACCTCCCATAGGGGTGGAGCCGCCTATTCATTTCTCTAATCAGCGGTAACGGTGACCGCTGATAGAGGAAGAAGCTGCGGCACCGAAGACAGCTGTGCGGGGGAAGGAGCCGGACGCCAGGACCAGGTAAGTATCGCATATTTACCTGTCCACGTTCCAGCCGCCGGGCGCCGCTCCATCTTCCCGGCGCCGCTCCATCTTCCCGGCGTCGCTCCATCTTCCCGGCGCCGCTCCATCTTCCCGGCGCTGCTCCATCTTCCCGGCGTCTATCTGCACTGACTGTGCAGGTCAGAGGGCGCGATGACGCATATAGTGTGCGCGGCGCCCTCTGCCTGATCAGTCAGAGCGGAGAGACGTCGGGACGAGACGCTGGGAACTGCAAGCAAGAGAGGTGAGTATGGCTTTTTTTTTTTTTATTGCAGCAGCAGCAATGGCACAGATATATGTGGAGCATCTATGGGGAAATATGAACGGTGCAGAGCACTATATGGCACAGCTATGGGGAAATATGAACGGTGCAGAGCACTATATGGCACAGCTATGGGGAAATATGAACGGTGCAGAGCACTATATGGCAGAGCTATGGGGCAATATGAACAGTGCAGAGCACTATATGGCACAGCTATGGGGCAATAATGAACGGTGCAGGGCACTATATGGCAGAGCTATGGGGCAGGAATGAACGGTGCAGAGCACTATATGGCACAGCTATGGGGAAATATGAACGGTGCAGGGCACTATATGGCAGAGCTATGGGGCAGGAATGAACGGTGCAGAGCACTATATGGCACAGCTATGGGGAAATATGAACGGTGCAGAGAACTATATGGCAGAGCTATGGGGCAATATGAACAGTGCAGAGCACTATATGGCACAGCTATGGGGCAATAATGAACGGTGCAGGGCACTATATGGCAGAGCTATGGGCCAGGAATGAACGGTGCAGAGCACTATATGGCACAGCTATGGGGCAATATGAACGGTGCAGAGAACTATATGGCAGAGCTATGGGGCAATATGAACAGTGCAGAGCACTATATGGCACAGCTATGGGGCAATAATGAACGGTGCAGGGCACTATATGGCAGAGCTATGGGCCAGGAATGAACGGTGCAGAGCACTATATGGCACAGCTATGGGGCAATATAAACGGTGCAGAGCACTATATGGCACAGCTATGGGGAAATATGAACGGTGCAGAGCACTATATGGCACAGCTATGGGGCAATATGAACGGTGCAGAGCACTATATGGCACAGCTATGGGGCAATATGAACGGTGCAGAGCACTATGTGGCACAGCTATGGGGAAATATGAACGGTGCAGAGCACTATATGGCACAGCTATGAGGAAATATGAACGGTGCAGAGCACTATATGGCACAGCTATGGGGAAATATGAACGGTGCAGAGCACTATATGGCACAGCTATGGGGAAATATGAACGGTGCAGAGCACTATATGGCAGAGCTATGGGGAAATATGAACGGTGCAGAGCACTATATGGCAGAGCTATGGGGCAATATGAACAGTGCAGAGCACTATATGGCACAGCTATGGGGCAATAATGAACGGTGCAGGGCACTATATGGCAGAGCTATGAGGCAGGAATGAACGGTGCAGAGCACTATATGGCACAGCTATGGGGAAATATGAACGGTGCAGAGAACTATATGGCAGAGCTATGGGGCAATATGAACAGTGCAGAGCACTATATGGCACAGCTATGGGGCAATAATGAACGGTGCAGGGCACTATATGGCAGAGCTATGGGCCAGGAATGAACGGTGCAGAGCACTATATGGCACAGCTATGGGGCAATATGAACGGTGCAGAGCACTATATGGCACAGCTATGGGGAAATATGAACGGTGCAGAGCACTATATGGCACAGCTATGGGGCAATATGAACGGTGCAGAGCACTATATGGCACAGCTATGGGGCAATATGAACGGTGCAGAGCACTATGTGGCACAGCTATGGGGAAATATGAACGGTGCAGAGCACTATATGGCACAGCTATGGGGAAATATGAACGGTGCAGAGCACTATATGGCACAGCTATGGGGAAATATGAACGGTGCAGAGCACTATATGGCACAGCTATGGGGCAATATGAACGGTGCAGAGCACTATATGGCAGAGCTATGGGGAAATATGAACGGTGCAGAGCCCTATATGGCAGAGCTATGGGGAAATATGAACGGTGCAGAGCCCTATATGGCACAGCTATGGGGCAATATGAACGGTGCAGAGCACTATATGGCACAGCTATGGGGAAATATGAACGGTGCAGAGCACTATATGGCACAGCTATGGGGCAATATGAACGGTGCAGAGCACTATATGGCAGAGCTATGGGGAAATATGAACGGTGCAGAGCACTATATGGCAGAGCTATGGGGAAATATGAAAGGTGCAGAGCACTATATGGCACAGCTATGGGGCAATATGAACGGTGCAGAGCACTATATGGCACAGCTATGGGGAAATATGAACGGTGCAGAGCACTATATGGCACAGCTATGGGGCAATATGAACGGTGCAGAGCACTATATGGCAGAGCTATGGGGAAATATGAACGGTGCAGAGCACTATATGGCAGAGCTATGGGGAAATATGAAAGGTGCAGAGCACTATATGGCACAGCTATGGGGCAATATGAACGGTGCAGAGCACTATATGGCACAGCTATGGGGAAATATGAACGGTGCAGAGCACTATGTGGCACAGCTATGGGGAAATATGAATGGTGCAGAGCACTATATGGCACAGCTATGGGGAAATATGAACGGTGCAGAGCACTATATGGCACAGCTATGGGGAAATATGAACGGTGCAGAGCACTATATGGCACAGCTATGGGGCAATATGAACGGTGCAGAGCTCTATATGGCAGAGCTATGGGGAAATATGAACGGTGCAAAGCACTATATGGCAGAGCTATGGGGAAATATGAACGGTGCAGAGCACTATATGGCACAGCTATGGGGCAATATGAACGGTGCAGAGCACTATATGGCACAGCTATGGGGAAATATGAACGGTGCAGAGCACTATATGGCACAGCTATGGGGAAATATGAACGGTGCAGAGCACTATATGGCACAGCTATGGGGAAATATGAACGGTGCAGAGCACTATATGGCACAGCTATGGGGCAATATGAACGGTGCAGAGCTCTATATGGCAGCGCTATGGGGAAATATGAACGGTGCAGAGCACTATATGGCACAGCTATGGGGCAATATGAACGGTGCAGAGCACTATATGGCACAGCTATGGGGAAATATGAACGGTGCAGAGCACTATATGGCAGAGCTATGGGGCAATAATGAACGGTGCAGAGCACTATATGGCACAGCTATGGGGAAATATGAACGGTGCAGAGCACTATATGGCAGAGCTATGGGGCAATAATGAACAGTGCAGAGCACTATATGGCACAGCTATGGGGAAATATGAACGGTGCAGAGCACTATATGGCAGAGCTATGGGGAAATATGAACGGTGCAGAGCACTATATGGCACAGCTATGGGGAAATATGAACGGTGCAGAGCACTATATGGCACAGCTATGGGGAAATATGAACGGTGCAGAGCACTATATGGCACAGCTATGGGGCAATAATGAACTATTTTTATTTTGAAATTCACCGGTAAATGCTGCATTTCCACCCTTATACTCGAGTCAATAAGTTTTCCCAGTTTTTTGGGGCAAAATTAGGGGGGTCGGCTTATTCTCGGGTCGGCTTATACGCGAGTATATACGGTATATATGGTATATATATATATATAAACACCTTGCCTAACAGTCCCTGTATTACATTACACACATAAACAGACCTTTCTGGCGCCTGCGCACTGCAGTACTTTTCTCTGCCTGTTTGTTCCGGACCTGAGACACCCATCGGAGCAGGACCACCCCTGGGTGAGTATAATCTAACCTCTTTTTCTCCTCTTTCAGGTAAAGGTAACTTCACACTGAGCAACTTACCAACGATCATGACCAGCGATACGACCTGGCCGTGATCGTTGGTAAGTCGTTGTGTGGTCGCTGGGGAGCTGTCACACAGACAGCTCTCTCCAGCGACCAACGATCAGGGGAACGACTTCGGCATCGTTGAAACTGTTTTCAACGATGCTGAAGTCCCCCTGCAGCACCCGGGTAACCAGGGTAAACATCGGGTTACTAAGTGCAGGGCCGCGCCTAGTAACCCGATATTTACCCTGGTTACCATTGTAAAAGTAAAAAAAAAAACACTACATACTCACATTCCGATGTCTGTCACGTCCCCCGCCGTCAGCTTCCCGCACTGACTGTGTCAGCACCGGCAGTAACAGTGGTGACGTCACCGCTGTGCTCTGCTTTACGGCCGGCGCTGACACAGTCAGCCGAAAGCAGTTTCCTGTTGACGCCGGGAGACGTGACAAGACATCAGAATGTGAGTATGTACTGTTTTTTTTTTTACTTTTACAATGGTAACCAGGGTAAATATCGGGTTACTAAGCGCGGCCCTGCACTTAGTAACCCGATATTTACCCTGGTTACAAGTGAACACATCGCAGGATCGACGTCACACACGCCGATCCAGCGATGACAGCGGGTGATCAGCGACCAAAAAATGGTCCTGATCATTCCCCAACGACCAACGATCTCCCAGCAGGGGCCTGATCGTTGGTCGCTGTCACACATAACAAGATCGTTAGCGGGATCGTTGCTACGTCACCAAAAGCGTGACGTTGCAACAATATCGTTAGCGAAATCGTTATGTGTGACTCAGCCTTTACATCAGTGGCTTATCTACAGCATTACAGAATGCCAATAAAGAAGGTTACTGCCCGGTAGTTGGCCCACTTAGCATATCATCACACTACTGTGGGAGTGAGTCAAAGTACAGGCTGTCAGTGCACCATGTAGTGAACAAACATTTAAGTGTTTAGATTGTAATTTAGATTGTGAGCCCCATCGGGGACAGTGATGATAATGTGTGCAAAATGTAAAGCGCTGCGGAATATGTTAGCGCTATATAAAAATAAAGATTATTATTATTATTATTATTATTATTATTATTATTATTATTAAGTGCACCTTCCCATTTGTTTGTTTCCCCCTCATCTCCACCCCTCCTCTTCTTTGATTGACAGCCCTGGCTTTATAGAACCACAAAAAGGCCACATCAAGGGTGCAGTGAGCGCCTGTACTTTAGTCATTATGTACTGACAGACTCTACTTAACACCTTGTTTTTACCATGAGCAGGCCAAATTTTACAATTTTGACCAGTCACTTTATGTGGTAATAACTCTGGAATGCTTAGACAGATCCCACTGATTCTGAGAGTTTTTTTGTAAAAAGCAAACAAACTTTATAATAGTGGTAAAATTTCTTCGATGACATTTATTTGTGAAAAAATCAGAAATTTGGCAAAAATTTTGAAAACTTAGCAATTTTCAAACTTTTAATTTTTATGCCCTTAAATCATAGTTATGTCATACAAAATAGTTCATAAACAACATTTCCCACATGTCTACTTCACATCAGCACAATTTTTGTAATTTAATTTAAACATAACTTTTTTTTGTTAGGACGTTAGAAAGTTTAAAAGTTGACCAACGATAGCTCATTCTTACTACAAAATTCAACCAAAACATTTTTTAGGGACATTACATTTGAAGTGACTTTGATGGGTCTATATGACATAAAATACCCAAAAGTGACACCATTCTAAAAACTGCACCCCTCAAATTGCTCAAAATAACATTCAAGAAGTTTATTAACAATTCAGGTGCTTCATAGGAATTAATGGAATGTGGAAGGAAAAAAAATGAACATTTAACTTTTTTACTGAAAATTTTGCTATAGCCCCAAATGTTTTATTTTCACAAGGGTAACAGAAGAAAACATACCCAAAATGTGTTATGCAATTTCTACTGAGCACACTGATACCCCATATGTGGGGGAAAACTACTGTTTGGGTGAACGGCAGGGCATGGAAGGAAAGGGGCGCTATTTGACTTTTTGAATGCAAAATTCAGCAGTGTTATCCATTATGCACAGTGCGGGGCTGGGATTCAGTAGCTGGGTGGCCGCACTGCCCGCACAGGCGCAGTCTGCAACCCAGCAGGTGAGGTCAGATGGCCAATGCTCAATGCGCCTGCCCCAGGCAGAAGAGAACAGCGCAGGCGCCGGATTTCAGAGAAAAACAGTGCTGAGGGGGCGGCGACCAGCGCCCCAGAAGATATGACTGACGGCAGTTGGGCGCTTCAAAGAGGGGGGTTCAGACCTGCCTCAAGGTCTAAAGAAAGGTATTTGGGCAAAATTATAAATATCTTTATTTTGGGAATAACAGCAACAAAAACTAAAAGAGCCACCTTGGTAGAATGCAGCTTTACTGCTGCACAAGGTGGCTCTTTTAGTTTATAACGGCTGGAGGGGGTGACAGTGTCCTTTTAACCCGTGAAAATAAAAAAAAAACACATTTTTCCCACAAAAACGTTCTTTTAGCCTCATTTTTCTTCTTTTCACATAAGGTGACAGGAGAAAATGAACCTGAAAATGTGTTCTGCATCATATTGGAGTTCAGATTTTGCTGCACTGGTTTAAGGTGCCAGAACAGCGGAACCTCCCATAAGTGACCCCATTTTATAAATTACACCGCTCAAAGAATTCATCTAGGGGTGCAGTGATCATATTGACACCACAGGTGTGTCAGTGAATTTTATACCATTGGGCTGTAAAGAAAAAATAATTACATTTGTACCACCCAAATTTTGTTTTAGCCTCAGATTTTACATTTTCACTCTGGGAAATGGGTAAAAATGGCACCAAAAATGGCACAAATTCTGCTGAATGTAGAAATACCCCATATGTGGCTGTATAGGACTTCTTAGACATACGACAAGACTCGGGAGGAACAGAGCGCTATTTGCCTCCTGGACCCTAGATTTTCCTAGAATACCGTAGTTGGCAGACTTCAAATACAGAGCCCCTAAGTGCTAGAAGAGCAGATTCCCCCCTAAAGTGACCCCCATTTTGGAAATAGTAGTGATGATTTTGACTCTTTTGGTGTTTTCCAGAAACAAGCAGCAGTGGAAAATTGCAAACTGCCATTGTACCATTTTAGTAGCCAGTACGTTGTCGTAATCGGTACAGTTGAGTGCACAGTACGTGGCAGTACCTAGCTCATGCTTCTGGAGGAGGACGTGTGATGGTGTGGGGGTGCTTTGCTGGTGACACTGTTGGGGATTTATTCAAAATTGAAGGCATACTGAACCAGCATGGCTACCACAGCATCTTGCAGCGGCATGCTATTCCATCCGGTTTGCGTTTAGTTGGACCATCATTTATTTTTCAACAGGACAATGACCCCAAACGCACATCCAGGCTGTGTAAGGGCTATTTGACCAAGAAGGAGAGTGATGGGGTGCTACGCCAGATGACCTGGCCTCTACAGACACCAGTCCTGAACCCAATCGAGATGGTTTGGGGTGAGCTGGACCGCAGAGTGAAGGCAAAAGGGCCAACAAGTGCTAAGCATCTCTGGGAACTCCTTCAAGATTGTTGGAAGACCATTCCCGGTGACTACCTCTTGAAACTCATCAAGAGAATGCCAAGAGTGTGCAAAGCAGTCATCAAAGCAAAAGCTGGCTACTTTGTTTTCCAAATATTTTATTAACATTTTGAAATTCTTTAACAAAGCATTTTTCAGTAGATTGTAATATGCTTCATATCTGAGGAAAATTGGGGAGGGAATAGGAAGGGAGGGGTGAGGAAGAGGTGCTGGGAGAGGAAGAGAAAAATAGGTATGTAAATACCATACCTAAAATAAACCATAAATTTAAACCTTGAATTTTGGGCCACTGACCTAAATATGTAAAAAAGATTAAATAATTGAGAGCCCAAAAAAATTTACTTAACTGTGATTATAAACTAACTAGATTGTGGCCCGATTCTAACGCATCGGGTATTCTAGAATATGCATGCCCCCGTAGTATATGGACAATGATGATTCCAGAATTCGCGGCAGACTGTGCCAGTCGCTGATTGGTCGAGGCAACCTTTATGACATAATCGTCGCCATGGCAACCATTATGACATCTACGTCGATACTGTGCCCGTCGCTGAATCAGAAACGTGAGATGTCTACGTCCTTTATGACATCATCGTCGCTGTGCCCGTTGCTGATTGGTCGAGGCCTGGCGGCCTTGACCAATCAGATGCGGGATTTCTACGTCCTTTATGACATCATCGTCGCTGTGCCCGTTGCTGATTGGTCGAGGCCTGGCGGCCTCGACCAATCAGAGAGCCGGGATTTCCAGGACAGACAGACAGACAGAAAGACAGACAGACAGACAGAAAGACAGACAGACAGACGGAAAAACCCTTAGACAATTATATATATAGATGGAGCATCATGTGTGGCCATTATATAGTATTGAGCATGATGCGTGGCCATTATACAGTATGGAGAACTGTGTGTGGCCATTATACAGTATGGAGCATCATGTGTGGTGACCGTTATACAGTATTGAGCATCATGTGTGGCTATTATGTGTGGCCATATTTTTTTGTTTATAATTATTGTATACTAGACTGTGGCCCGATTCTAACGCATCGGGTATTCTAGAATATGCATGTCCCCGTAGTATATGGACAATGATGATTCCAGAATTCGCGGCAGACTGTGCCCGTCGCTGATTGGTCGAGGCAACCTTTATGACATCATCGTCGCCATGGCAACCATTATGACATCTACGTCGATACTGTGCCCGTCGCTGAATCAGAAACGTGGGATTTCTATGTCCTTTATGAAATCATCGTCGCTGTGCCCGTTGCTGATTGGTCGAGGCCGCCAGGGGCCTCGGGTATTCTAGAATATGCATGTCCCTGTAATATATGGACAATGATGATTCCAGAATTCGTGGCACACTGTGCCCGTCGCTGATTGGTCGAGGCAACCTTTATGACATCATCGTCGCCATGGCAACCATTATGACATCATCGTCGCTGTGTCCGTTGCTGATTGGTCGAGGCCTGGCGGCCTCGACCAATCAGACGCGGGATGTCTACGTCCTTTATGACATCATCGTCGCTGTGCTCGTCGCTGATTGGTCGAGGCCTGGCGGCCTCGACCAATCAGAGATGCGGGATTTCTACGTCGATGCTGTGCCGGTCTCTGATTGGTCGAGGCCTGGCGGCCTCGACCAATCAGAGAGCCGGGATTTCCAGGACAGACAGACAGAGAGACAGACGGAAAAACCCTTAGACAATTATATATATAGATATTTATCAAGTTATTTAAGTCGTCAACAGCTCCTGCAGTCTATTGATTATTCTGTTGGTTTTGGAAGTTAATGTTCCATTTGTTCCATTTTTTATTGTATTTGTGTAAATATCCATTCGCTATTGCGAATTTAAAGTCTAATGAATTGTGTAAATTTAGATTGTCCACAATGCTAGAGAAACTCGGAACTTCTGATCTCTTCCACATAGCTGCGATTTTGTTCTTAACTATCAACAAGAGGTGAATTGTAACAAACCTTATTGAATAATGCAGTTTTTCAGTATCTATGGAAAGGAGTGCTGTTTGAGGTGTAAGGACATAGTCCCTGTTTAGAAGTGTGCCTATGTATCTGGATACTTGGTTCCACAGATTTGTAATTTTTGGGCAGGACCAAAAGATATGAAACAAGTCTCCTTTAATTCCACATCCCCTCCAACACAAAGGCGAGGAGTTTCCTCCGAAGTGAGAAATTGTGTTCGGTGTAAGGTACCACCTTGTTAGTAGTTTATAATATGTTTCGTGTAATTGTAGGGAAATGTTAGAGGAGTAGGTGTTTTTTATTGCATCTTCCCATTGGTCCTTGCTTATATTTAGTTGATTTCCCCCATTTTATCATATATTTGTTTTTTTGAAATTTGTAGTCTTTATTAAAGATATTGTATAAAGCTGGCTACTTTGAAGAACCTAGAATATAAGACATATTTTCAGTTGTTTCACACTTTTTTGTTCAGTATATAATTCCACATGTGTTAATTCATAGTTTTGATGCCTTTAGTGTGAATGTACAATTTTCTTAGTCATGAAAATACAGAAAAATCTTGAAATGAGAAGGTGTGTCCAAACTTTTGGTCTGTACTGTATATATATATATATATACTGTATATATGATCCATTTATGGGACTTTCACTTTTTTAACTCTGACTGCTTCTGATCACTTATAAAGCATAGCAATGCACGAGTATTTCTATGCTTTTCATAGTGTCAGTGCTGCACTGACACACAAGCTTGTTATAGCATGCCCTGAGTGTAGTGTAACGAGTTTTCTAGCTCTGGTGACTCGGATGTCGTCATAGGTCACCATGGCAACTATCGGCCCCTCGCGATGACGTCGCCATGGCGCTGATCAGAGGGCAGAGGGGGCAGCTCCTGGCAGCGAGTACTGGGTGTCAGCTGTCATATCAGCTGAACACCTGGCAGCGATCGCCCGTGGACAGCCTTCTGTGATTGCCATGATGTATATATACTAAATCGTTCGGGAACTAATTCCAAACCGTGACGTATATATACTGCAAATGTTGGGAAGTGGTTAAAGTCAATCTTTCAGTAGGTTTTTGCTATGTAATCTGAGGGCAGCGTGAGATAAGGGCGGAGACACAGGTTTCAGTGATATGTCACTTATTTGGCTGTGTGCTGTTGTTTCAATACAATGATTGTTTTATCAGCAGTGGATTATCACTGCCCAGACTACAGCTAACGTGCCTCCTGATCTAACCACACCCCCAGCACTTACTGTCAATATACAACGTACACAGAATGCTGTGCTGTGGGTGAGGTTAGCTTTATGAGCTCGGCTATATGCTACATCCAATAACTCTGATTGTATCACAACTGCAGATACCTTGTTGGATTCAGGGTCTCTTATCCTACATTATGCTGCTCTCGGCCAAAGCTGAATCCAGCATTTCTGTGTACGGGAACTCAGGAGAGACAACTGTCGGCAAACAATCATTCTGTTAACAGTTACCGTATCTAATGTGTATCGGGGCTGTAGAGTATTGGTAAAAAAAGGAAAGCAAATATGCACAAAAAAAGGCATGGAAGGAAACCTAGAAGACACTTATTTAAATCATAAGCTGAGTCACCAAGAAAGGGAAGTCACCCAGGATGAGCAATGGGACAGCAGGGATTGAAGGTTTATGGGCACCTTTCACAAGATAAAAAAAAAAAACACAATGTATATTACTTTATGTAATGGTTCATAACAAAAGGGCAGATACAGTAAATGTGTCCACAACCTGAAAGTATAAAAATGGTAAATATTCATAAAAGACTATTTCATAAAATCCAAGGATTGCTCACTTTCATAACGCTGCATATATTAACCGTATTTGAGAAGCTTTAGTGTGTTCGTTTCATGCAAGCAAGGGTTAAAAAAAGGAAGGGTCACCAGCCACACTTTCAAGGACAGTTATTTTGTTCTCTAACCTTTGTCAGCCTGATCTGGTTGAACTGCTCCTGCACTCTTGAGGGCCTCATGCAAAGACATTTTGGCTCCAAAACCATCCATTCAAAGAGAGAGAGAGACTACAGTAGTCATTGTGCTGAGATCTGGGAGCCTGCCAATGCCACGTGTTACAAGACTATGCATCCTACAAAAGGATCCTATGACACTAATGGGTAGAAGACATGAGAAGGAATCGGTATGGAATTATTAATACAATATTGATGACCTGTGGTCCTTTTACCAGAAAGGTATAAACTATGTTATCCACACTTTGACCGCCTGTTGACATTATACAGTGGATTGGTTCTGTACCAACTATGCAAGATTCTCAGCCACGATCCCCAAGTAGTGGTCTGTCAAAGGTGTCAGCTAGACATCTCTAAAAAGTAGAATCGTTTTTCTGCCTCCTCAATGGATGTATACATTGAACGCTGTATACACACTACAAAAGCAAGCTTTGTGTTCCACTGTGACACAAAACACAAAGTGGATCAACACTTCCTAACAAAGTCAAATAACTAAGCAAGTGCAATTCCGCCTTGACCAGACAAATGCAATGATACAAAATATTAAAGATGGGAATCTCAGGACACAATTTGATCACATTGTGTGAGCCCACCTGCCATGGAAGGGTAACCTCACTCAGACTGACCCAACTGGGGCCAAAACAGATCTTGACATTTGTTGAGTGCTCTGTAGTTGATTTATTGTGGGCTGTCACTGGGCCATTTTGCTGCTTTACAAGCCCTGAGCATCAGTGTAATACAGGCCCCATGTGGCAAGTATCCCAAGGGAAATAAAGTTTCTGATTTAAAGGGTTATTCCTTAAAACAGAAGTTATCGCCTATACATAGGATAGGTGATAACTTTTGGATCAGTGGTGGCCTGACCAAGAATCCGGTGAAAAGGGCTCTAGACTCTATCATACCAAAACTATTTATGCTCTCACAATAAGAAGTACTGGATACACTTGCCTTATGTGTTAGTTTCAAATGCATTTGCCTACCGTAAAAAAATAACCAAACAGTAAGCAAATATTGTGCAAGCAAATACGTGGAGTGTTTGGAATCAACATAGAGCTTGACTAAGGCAACAATACAAGGCATCAGAAGATTGGAGGCAAGCTGATAATAATTCTTAGCAATACATAATATATGGAACATTTTATGGAATTTCGTTGTGTCATGGCAGGCAATACCCATATCATCACAGACAATGTGAAGTGTGGGCCTTAGGAGTGTGCGATCTCTGAGGACAGCACAATATCTTCCCCTGCTGAATGGGGCACCACAGATCAGATCAGGGCAGCAGTTTTATTTGCCCAATTATTCGATTTCCTTGTGCATGGAGCAGTTAATGTGCGTTTTACAATGCGCATGCGCAGGGTTAAGCTACTGTCAACCCGCAGCATGGCCATTTGGAATGGTATAGTGGATTTAAAAATAAAATACTTGTGGATGCAAAAATAAAATAAGAGCACAAACTGGCCACATGTATAGCATCATAGGTGCTTGGGCGCCATACAGTAAGGCACTTTAATCCTTCACTGTATGGCATTGTGAATTAGAGATATCCCGGATAGTTTGAAACTTAAATTTAGGTCACGCGGGGTGTGTTCTGTTTTCAATTACAACTATTTAATTCATTATATAATTAAGAAAAAATGAGCCACATGACATAAGACCACACCCTACTTACAAAACTGAATTACATACACAAGGATTCTGAGTCACATGCTGTTTCACAAAGTTCAGCTGATATTTAATAAAAACAAAAAGCCATAAAAAGAAAAGACTACAACTAGAATCTGCATCTGGGCAAATAAAAGATCAATCTAAAGCAAATAAATTGTGTCTCCTGGATAAGCAGCAGTGTGATCACATTGTCAATATACCGAGCTTATATTTTTTATCCATTACATTTATTTTACTACGTGCCTAAGAATTAACTGTCAGCTAACCACCTGCCTGTTGTGCCTGGTGCTTATCTCTGCTGGCACAGAGTCGGCACAGACCGATCCTGCCGGTGATTCAACGGCTTCCGTGACGTCACGTAGACAGAGCAGTGGTTCCTCGTCCAGTTTGCTCTATTAACGGGGCATGACTAGCTATGTCATGCTGATTGACAGCTGGCTCCCCAATGCATAACTACAGAAAGCCAGCTGTCAATTAGCATGATGTCAGCAGTCACTTCAACTTTCTGTGAAGTCAACAGAGCAGTTCCTTCTCTTTTGCTCTGGTGACGTCAAGATGATTGACAGTTGGCTTCCCCACTTAGGCGGCGGGAGCTGGCTGTCAATCAACATGGCACCAGCAGTGATGCCATTGTAGAGAAGAGAAGGAACTGCTCTGTTGATATCATATCACCAGAAGCAGGAGAATCGCCCATAGGAGCAGTCTGTGACCGCTCTAAGTCAGGAGAGATCATCACAGGACAAAACAGGTAGGTAATTAGCATCTACCAGCCGACAAGTGCTTAGGAAAAAAATAAAAATCCGCTTAACCTCTAATAGTAGCTATGGTGAACTACGTCTATGTCTTTGTTAATTGAATGTCGAAAATAACTACGGTAACTAATCTTATGAAATAGCTCAAAGATGTAAGTATAGATAAGGATTATCAGCAGAGCGTGGCTTTATCTGTTCCTTTATGGGATAGACATGAGATAGCAGAGAGGATAATCAGAAAGGAGAAGTTCAATAACCTGCTGGTGGCAACGAAATCATGTTACTGTGTAATGTTACCTGCCCAAATGTCAAAGACCATGCAGGGGATAAGGTGTCCATAAAACCTCTACATTCTGACAATGAATATAATAAATATCATTTAATGTATATAGCTAGCATGTAGCCCATTGTCGGATTGGTTACAGGCCACACACACAACCTTTGTGGTCTGACCTGACAGTTATACTCCTCCATTACCCACCTCCATCTTGCTATTTTCCTTTTTACACATATGTATTTAAAGATTCTCAGAACTGGAGATCATAGGAGCCTCCTCACACTCTATACTAAATGGAAACTGGGCAGACCAAAGCTTTGGTGTCCCTTTAGATTAATCTTCTAAAGAATAAGCCATGGACTCGCGAATACGAACATGAAGAACAAAGTACCAACAACACCATGGGCTTGATAGCTCTCCTTGTTGAAGGGACACTAAAAGTTTAGCCTATCTTGTCTTTATTTAGTAAGCTGTTTTATGTTTATCGATGGGTACCTGAGAACAGCCTTTTAGACAGGGTCTAAATGGCAAATAGTACAAAAACTGCATTTACTACTTGTGCATCATACATTTCCATATTACAGTACCTATAAACCTTAAATTGCTGGAGTCAAAATGTTCCTTTGGTTGACATCTATTTCTTGTTATCCCCACACACATACGGTAAAAGCTTGGTTCTGACTAGCGGAAATGTGTTTTTACTGGGATGGGAGGACGGATAAGCCGATGCCAAATATCTCTGGAGGTTGCCCATTTCCTCTGAAAACAAAAGGGCGTCATACACATTATTCAGTCAGATAGTCCTGACAAAATTGTCACGTTTGGACAAGTTTGCTTTAAAGGGAACCTGTCACCCCGAAAATCGCGGGTGAAGTAATCCCACCGGCATCAGGGGCTTATCTGCAGCATTCTGTAATGCTGTAGATAAGCCCCCGATGTTACCTGAAAAAGGAGAAAAAGACGTTATATTATACTCACTCAGGGGCGGTCCCGCTGCTGGTCAGGTCGGATGGGAGTCTCCGGTCCGCTCCGGCGCCTCCTATCTTCTTTCCATGACGTCCTCTTCTGATCTTCAGCCACGGCTCCGGCGCAGGCGTACTTTGCTCTGCCCTCTTGAGGGCAGAGGATAGTACTGCAGTGCGCAGGCGCCGGAAAGGTCAGAGGCCCGGCGCCTGCGCACTGCAGTTCTTTGTCTGCCCTCAACAGGGCAGAGCAAAGTACGCCTGCGTCGGAGCTGTGGCTGAAGATCAGAAGAGGACATCATGGAAAGAAGATAGGAGGCGCCGGAGCGGACCTGAGACACCCATCCGACCTGACCAGCAGCGGGACCGCCCCTGGGTGAGTATAATCTAACCTCTTTTTCTCCTTTTTCAGGTAACATCGGGGGCTTATCTACAGCATTACAGAATGCTGTAGATAAGCCCCTGATACCGGTGGGATTACCTCACCCGCGATTTTCGGGGTGACAGGTTCCCTTTAAGTTACCTTTACCTTTCAGGTTATCTCGAGTGGAATAGTTTCCTGAGTACCAATAATTGCCTTAGGCTACTTTCACACTAGCGTCGTACGACGCACGTCGCAATGCGTCGTTTTGCAGAAAAAACGCATCCTGCAAAGTTGTTTGCAGGATGCGTTTTTTTCTCCATAGGCTTGTATTAGCGACGCATTGCCACACGTCGCAAGCGTCGTGCGATGGTTGCGTCGTGTTGTGGCGGACCGTCAGCACCAAAAAACGTTGCTTGTAATGTTTTTGGTGCGTTGTGTCCGCCATTTCCGACCGCGCATGTGCGGCCGGAACTCCGCCCCTCCTCCCCGCAACTCACAATGGGGCAGCGGATGCGTTGTGATAATGCATCCGTTGCCCCCGTTGTGCTGTGTTGGCACAGGATGCGTCGGTACGTTGGCCCGACGCACAGCGACGGGCCGACGCTAGTGTGAAAGTAGCCTAATAATATATTCTAGATTCTAGAAGATACTGTGCTATTCTGTGCTTGGTTGGTAAGAAAAAATGAGTTCTTAGAATCCTTTTATGGAATATTTTTATAAATTTTTCACTTTCATTGCACATTGCCTTTTACATCTAAACAAATGTCTCACAGTGACAAGTGAATATCCATGACTTGTAGCATCAGTGTCAAGTGAGAAATGGCACAGGGCCAGCACGGTGGATAAAAGCCTCCGTAATAGAGTTACTCGCACACTGAATTCTCTCCCGTTAATAAGACAAGTAGGAGGAAAAGAAATCGCAGGTGGCCAACGTTGGCTGGAAATTCCTGAACTAAAATAGCTCACGGAAGAGAACACAGCAGAGATGTAAGATTAACGAGAAGATTTAGCAAAATGGCTATAAACTCCATTAATATTCAGTCAGTATGTATATTGCATCTCAACAGTATCTGAAGAACTTTTGTAGAGTAACAAACTATTGAGTTTTGAGAGTCACTTTCATTTTTCTTCGCGTTTTGGACGTTGCAGTTTTTGTCTCTTTTTCATGTCATGTTTTAAATAAAGCTACTTTGTTTTTGATACTTCCTGGTAAATACTTTGACAACATTTTATGGAAAAGTTATGTCTGGATTAGATGTGTTTTCTTTTTACCTTCGGATTTTCCGCATCTAATGCCGTTCTATGTGGAAAATCTGCACATAAAAACTCAGCGTGCCCACAAGAGAAATTGACATGTTGCGGATTTCAAAAACACACCGTAGGTCAGTTTACATTGTGAACAAAAACATACAGTGGGAATTAAATTTCTATAAATGCCATCCACTTTGCTGGAACTAAAAAACGCTGTGGTATTGTGCAAAGCAAAAGTACGTAATGTCAAAAACACACCAAAAACAAATCGTGTGAATTTTCGCATATAGAGTATGCAGGAGTATAGAGTTAGGCCACTTAGCATTTTAGTCGGTATTT
Organism: Ranitomeya imitator; assembly: GCF_032444005.1. Lineage (NCBI taxonomy): Eukaryota > Metazoa > Chordata > Amphibia > Anura > Dendrobatidae > Ranitomeya > Ranitomeya imitator. Next base: position 125,482,404 of record NC_091286.1, read on the forward strand.
TACAATCAGTATTTGGAAACTAAAATCAAAAATGAAACGTGAACAGAAAAAAACTATAATTAAAAGCTGAATATTTCTGTGTTTTGGAACTACTATTTGCTTTGGCTTATAGGCACTAATGGAAAATACTTCCTAAGGTACTGTCAGATATAAATACTCTAAAGCCTCATTCAGACGCCAGGTTTGATTTTTTATTTTTAGAGAAAGTTGACCTTTTTTTCATCAGTGTGCTGGATACGATTTCATCCATTTTAGGTCTGAGTGTTTATTTTTACCATCAGTGTAACATAAGAATTTCTCACTTATCCATTGACAGCAAATAACGGACATGGCTCAGACTGCACACGGATGGTATCTGAGCGGTGACTGTTTTCTTCACTGTCCTATTGATTTGAATGGGCAAGTGTGACTTGAATCTAAAATAGACAAGTCTGTAATTTTAATGGACATTCAGTCTGCCAAAAAAAAAACGAACATAAGAACAGCCGGATATAACAGGTACATGTTCTATCCACATTTTTCATAAATAAGGAAAAAGGACATCTGAATGAGGCGTTTGAAGCCATTAGGAGTCTCAGTCATGTTAAACCAGGATTGGAAGTCATCCTCTACCTAAAGGATAAGGGACAACTTCTGATTACAGGGGTACAACTGTTGGGACCCTCACCGTTGCTGAGAACCATACGACAGAGAACAGGGGATAGATTGAATGGAGAGGTGGTCAATCTTGCACAAGTCTGCTACATTCATTTAAAAAAAAAAATCAAAATTCAATTTTTATTGAAAGGTTAAATAATTTTCAATCACAAAAATACATCAAAAAGAAAATAATGACTAGGACAATATCAGCATCAATATATCATAGAATAAAAGTATAATGTCCAATAAAACATCAAGTTATAGGAAGAAAAAGGAGGGAAGGGAAAAATTTGGGCCATCAGTATTACATTCATTTTAATTTTTAACGGGAATGGTGAAGACCAGCCAACTACTGGGACCCTCGCCGATCCCAAGAATCATACGATAGAGAATAGGGGATAGATTGAATGGAGCAGTGGTCAGTCTTTCGCACCATTGCTTCATTCATTTTTAATGGGAATGGTGAAGACCAGCCAACTGCTGGGATCCTCGCTGATCCCAAGAACCATAGGATAGAAGACAGTGTGAATGAAATGGGGGTCGTTCATGAATGAACACCTCTGCTCCATTCATTCTTAATGGTAATGCCGACGATGCAATTCTGAATCTCAATGTTTTGGTATTTTGGTAGTTAGTAAAAATGACAATGATAAAGAAGAAATCAACTGAGAAATGTACTGAATGTGTTTTGATCATGGAAATGAAGGTAGAGCCAGTAAAGAATAAGAACAAGATATAGAATTCACAAACTTCTTAACACTAGTGATGAGTGAGGGTGCTCGGCACTGCTCGATACTCGACCAAGTATCGGGGTGCTTGATCGAGTAAAGCGCAGGGAAGAGAGAGAGAAATATTTCTGTCTTCTGGAAAAATGCTCTAGTTTGCCATTCACTTCCATTTATGCTCGCTACTCGAGTCAGGCACGTCCGAGGGTCCGACGTGCTGAGCACTCCAGCATTTCGGAGCTCGATCAATACTACTTAGAAATTCTCTTCCTAATATGAACTTTCTGTTTCCAACTGCTGAAAGAATGTGTTGGTTGATTATGAGACTAATACTGTTTATTTTACCTGGTTAACACACCAGAACCACTGCACACTGACAGGGGAAGCGTGATCGGGACATGCAACTCCTTCTCTGTGTTGCCAACTCGTCAACCTCATAACATCAGAAAATGGTACTGGATGTTCCATGCAACCCACACATTCTCTATACCACCTGAGGCACAATATTCCCCTTGCTATGTAACTAAGATCCATAAAACCTACATTGTTTCATCAAGAATACACAAAACAATATATGTAGAGCTCTGTGGAATATGTTGGTGCCATTATAGCCAATGTAAATAAATAAAAGAAATGTAAAATTTAAAAAATCAGCAATTCTTAAAATTATTAATACAACTGGGGGAAAAAAGGTATTTACTGCTCTGAATTCCTTATTTTCAGAAATTGTTATGCTATAAAACAAACATCATTCCTGCTTGATCCTGGTAAAATGGTAACATCCTCCGGTCTAGGTTCCTACAATTGGAATGGGTCATCAATGTTTATTGTGGAAAATCCATTCAAGTTACTGATCACGTTGCCTTTCTAGTGTGTTAAAAATATAACAAACTGATATAATAAATGTGCACAAAAATAGAAAATCGGGCATTATTTATAGTCCCAAACTGATAAGCAGAAGACAATTAACATACATAATATAAAATAACATCAGGTTTAGCTCAATGACTCTCAAAACCTAATCTGCAGTCTCAGGCTCTGTTCACATCATATCGTATAAATTGTATATGCTTAATATATTTTTTTTACTGTATAAAATTCTATGGAATAGTGTAGGTTCTATGGAACAGAAGGTTGAAAAACAATGTTTTTCAGTTATCCCTTATCGATCCTGAGAACAGGTCCCATCAGAATGCAACAGAGGTCACCACTGCCTCAGTCATTCTCTTTGAGCCTACCCCATTTTTAAGAGGTCCAACTGCAATCAATATGGGAAAACTTTTTGTAAAAACTGTCACGATCCATGTTTGGATCTGTGGCAGATCTGGTTTCCCTCTGATTTAATCCCCTTTTCCTTTCTGGTCATCGGGGATGAATGCACTCCCCCCCCCCCCCGATGGCTGCTGGTGTTATTGCATTGCATTGCTGCTGGGTCAGCTGATGTGGGTGGTGACCACTCCCACCATCCTTCATAAGGTCACCTGATGCATCAGCTGACGGTTGGTTATACACGTCCTTTTGGATACCAACCGTGCTGAAGACTGGGGGTTGCTGGTGCAGTGGTGCTTCAGCAGAATGCTGTAATTTGGTGCCTTACCCTGCTGGGCGGTGCATTTCAGCAGAGAAAGCTAAGTGTGGTTTTGTGTTTCCTTTGCCCTGTGGTGTTTGTCTTACCTTACCTTGTGTTGCATTAGTGCAGCGGTGGGACCAGTGCTCTCACCTGCCAGTTCCCTACTTAGGGATAGGTGCAGGGCAAGTGAGGGACTAGGTATCCTGCTCGGCGACGGGTTGAAAGAACCCGTATAGGGACGGTAGTAAGAGCAGGGCTCATCCTCAGGTGAGTGCAGGAGGTGTCCATTCCCCGTTCCCTACCGAGCCCATCGTTGTTAAAGTGTACCCGGTGTACCCTTGTGTGTTTAGCTATTTTGTGACCAACCACTCGTCGGGTCGTGTCACTCTAGGACAGTCACTTCGTGACAAAAACCCTTTAAGGCTATGTCTTATAGATTCAAAAATAGCTGGTAAATGTTTGTTATGGGGCACTTTTGTGGCATTTATTCATGCTGGTTAAGCCTGAAAAAGAAATTGTGTGCACATAGCCCTAGGCTATGTGCACAGAGTATTTTTTTTTTCAGAGGTTTCAGAAAAGAAACTGAGCAAAACCTTCAAGCCACTGAGGAGTTTTGACACATATGTTGTTCAACATAACGTGAAAAACATCACTGTGTGCATATAGAAGCTTTTCAGATTAAGATCAGTCGGAAACGTATTTAAAGAGTATTTGGCGCTGTTTTTAATATGAATTTAAGAAAAAAAATATATTTCTGAATCCGTGCCAAAAAACTTAGCGTCAAAGTACGATTAGAGTCCTGATTGGTGGAGGTAAGAATTTTGCAAGTAGAATTTGAACCTATCAGACAATTATGGTATATCCTTTCGATATGCCAAAAATGTCACAGTAGGTAATACCCCAATAATTTTTAGTGTGGCCTCTGCATTGGTTCAGTATGGCAATGTGGCCCTTGGAACAAAAAAGGTTGTGCACTTGGGATTTTGGCTCTGTTGGTCTTATGTAACTATATGGACACATTTAAAGCATAAGATGTGAGCTTTCCCGGTGTTAATACTAAACGTACATCTTGTGATGTGAATATGCTCGTACTTATGTAAAATAGCACAGTGATTTTTATTGAAACCTAATTTCAATGCACAAAAGAGGCTTTTGCAAAAGTTTTCAAGCAGCTATTTGTATTGCAAAACTCCACCAAACCCACCTAAAGTATTTCATCATTAATCAGTTCCGCAAGAATATACCGTAAGAACTGTAAGACATGCAACTATTTTATACCAATAAATTGGATTACTATTAATTTAGCTCCATAAAGACATAAATTTATAATTAGCATTATAAAAGGGAAAATAAATGTCCACATAAAGTTAAATAGATAGACTCTGAATGGATGATTAAAAAACAGCTGTTAATTTAAAATTATTTAGTAGCTTATAAAAGATCAAAAGCTGAAAGAGAAGTTGCGCCTTGGAAGGACTTGGGAGAAATTCAGCGTGAGTACACTCATATTTCTGGCTTCGCATTAAGAAAGTTTACATTTAGCCTCATGAAATCAATCACTAAAAGACTAGTACATGTAAAGGGTTTAAAATGTTAAGTGTGATAACTGAGCTTGTACCATGCCAGCAGTCCCTTAACGGGAATCTGTCAGCAGGGTTTTGCTATGTAATCTGAGGACAGCAGGAGATAGAGACTGAAACACAGAATTCAGGGATGTGTCATTTGTCAGTGTGAGGGCTGTGATTTACTAACTGTGAAGGAGTTCTGACTAAGAGATTAACATTGCCGACTAAATTAGTCCAGCTATGACCCTCCCCCAGTGATAAGCAGCTCACTGTCTATGGACCTTTCACATGTCCTGTACTGGAAAATCCAGTACTGGTGAGATCCGTGGTCCGTGTCCGTGAGCCATCCTTATGTACGTATGTGACATCTGTCTATCCGTTTGCTGTCCATGTCTGATCTGTGTGGCATCCGTGTGATACGTACTAGCGCCTGAGAAAAGCAGTACAGTTAGCTGCTCCCTGGCGCCAGGTGCTGAAGGACCCGGCGAGCTCTCATCATTGTTGCGTAGTCTCCCTGAGAGCAGCGTGAGAAGGCAACAATGATGGGAGTTGCATACAGCACCCGCTTTGTACTGTGCATCGTGTATATTATAAATAATTTATTAAAAAAATATGACATGAGCTCCCACGTATTTTCTTGAACCAGCAGAGAGAGAGAGGGTTCTCTGGAGGCTGATGTTAATATTCTGGGAAAAGGGCCAATAGCCATAAATCTTCCCAGGCTGTTAATATCAGCTCAGAGATGTTTGCTTAGCCATTACTGGTTAGCCGTTACTGGTTATTATGGGGGAGACCGCACAAAAAATTGACATGGGGTCCCCCCTATAATCAAAAAGCAGCAAAGGCTAAACAGACAGCTGCAGGCTGATATTAATTGCCTACAAAGGGGCCCACTGATATTCGCCCCTTGCCAGACAACAAACATCAGCTCTCACCCTCCCCAAAATTGAAGCATCCATAAGATTTTCGTGCTTAGCCCCTTCTCTTCCCACTTGTCATTTGGGAAGCGCAGCTTCCTGTGGGATCGGCAGCTTCAGTGACCTGCAGTGACACCATTGAGGTTACTGCAGTTCCCTGAACCTGCGGTTCCCACGAGCAGCTAATTGATGAACTGCGGTGACCTCAATGAGGTCACCGCTAGCACAGTGAGCACAGTGCTAGCGGTGACATCATGAAGGTTACCGCAGTTTATCGGCCGGCTCACACTGAACTGGGCGTGGTAACAGCTGTCAGTGACCGATGGTAACCTCTATGATGTTACCGCTCGTCATTGAAGCTGCGCCCCAAGCTTAGCTCAGTGTGTCCTGGATTATTGGCTGGGCAGTCGAATCATGCCACTGCTCAGCCAAGTAATCCAGATGTAGCACAGGTGGACTTCGTGGGACAAATGGATTGTCGTCACACAGGTGAGAAAAGTTTATTATTATCATTTTAATAGTAATGGGAAAATGAGGGTGGGGTTAGTTTATTTGAATTAAAGGACTTTATTCTTGCAGTGTATTTTTTACAATATGACTATAGGGTTAGTAATGGGGGTGTCTTATATCATTCAGATGAGGCAGAGATGGATTACGGCACGGGACAAATGGATTATCGTTGGATAGGTGAGGAATATGTTTTTTTTATTTTTAATTTATACTGTAATAAATGGGAAAAAGAGGGTCGATGAGTATTTATTTCAAATAAAGGATTTTATTCTTGATGTGTGTTTATTTTAAAACTTACTATGAGGTTACTAATGGGGGCGTCTTATAGATGTCTCTCCATTACTAACACCTGGGCTTGATGTCAGCTGACAATACAAAGCTGACACTATCCCAACCCTATTACCCCTCTTGCTGCTGCACCAGGGCAAGTGAAGTGGGAAGAGTGAGGCTAAGCAAAAGATTTGGGCCATTTCTGTGGCAGCTGACGGCTGATGTTGGTAGCCTGGGTGGGAAGACAATATCCCTTGGCCTTTATCAAGCTATTACTATCAAACCACAGCTGTCTGTTTAGCATTTGCTGTTTAGAATTTATAGGGGGACCCTAAGTCATTTTTTCTGGAGTCACAATAAACTAACCAGCTGCGAGCTATTATAAATAGCCTGGGAACATTTTGGGATATTGTCCCCTTTCCCAGCAGTGGGTTTTCCCTCTTCTGGTTATCAAAATTACGTGAGAGTCCACGCCAATTTTTTTTTATTAATTCTTTAATTCTTTATTTTACACACTATGAACATAGCGGGTGCTGAATACAACTGCCATCGTTGTCATATGGTCATGCTGATCTCAGGGAGACCAGGCGACAATGATCAAAGCTGTCTTCAGCAGCAAGGAACAGTGCGAACGGTATGGCTTTTTCAGAGGTGCCGGTACTTGTCACGCTGATGACCCACAGATATCATCTGTGGGTCATCAGTATGCGGCACGAATTTTGTACGTAGTGTGCGAAAAAGCCTGACATGTCTGCGGGTTTTTCTCACGGACACACGGTCCAAATGAAAAACCTGACATGTGCGCACCTCCATTGAATACAATGGGTGTGCGTGTGTCTTTATTTGTGGATGTTGTGGGGTGGGGTTAGCTTTCACAGCTCTGCTACATTGTAAATCTAAGGCTGCCGTCACACTAGCAGTATTTGGTCAGTATTTTACATCAGTATTTGTAAGCCAAAACCAGGAGTGGGTGATAATACAGAAGTGGGGCATATGTTTCTATTATACTTTTCCTCTATTTTTTTCACTCCTGGTTCTGGCTTACAAATACTGAGGTAAAATACTGACCAAATACTGCTAGTGTGATGGGCGCCTAAAAGCTCTGAATGTGTCAAAACTGCTGCACCCAGTAATCTAAGTGATACATCGTTGAATTCAGAGTCTCTTTGCCTACATCGTGCTGCTGTCAGATGAGGTAGCAAAAATCTGCTGACAGATTCCTTTTAAAAAGTAAGCAAATGGTTGTAAACAATTGTTCCAATAAATATAAACATAAAAATAACTTTGAAGAGTTTTGATTAAAAATATTATTTTTTTCACAAAAATTTTACTTTAGCTCCAAATTTGTTATTTTCACAAGGGTAACAGGAGAAAATAGATCCTTCCCTCTGAGTACGCCAATACCCCATATGAAGGGAAGAAGAACCGTTTGAGTTTTTGAACGCAAAAACGGCTAGAATCGAGAGCGGACGCAATGTCGAATTTGGAGAGACCACGATGTGCCTAAACAGTGGAAACCCCCCACAAATAACCCAATTTTAGAAACTAGACCCCTTAGGGAACTTATCTAGATGTGTCATGAGCACCTTGAACCCACAGGTGCTTCAGAGAAGTTTATAACGTAGAGCTATGAAAATAAAAAAATCACATTTTACCCACAAAAATGTACTTTTAGCCACCAATTTTTTATTTTCACAAGGGTAACAGGAGAAAACAGCCCAAAAAAGTTGTGCAATTTCTCCTGAGTACACTGATACCCCTATGTGGAGGAAAACCATGCACGGCGCGGCTCGGAAGGAAGGAATGACGTTTTGGAATGCAGACTTTGATGGAATGGTCTGCGGGCATCGTGTCACATTTGGAGAGTCTCTAATATGCCTAAACAGTGAAAAAAAACCACAAGTGACCCCATTTTGGGGTGCACTTGTGAGCCCTGGGAACGCAAGTGAAGACACGCGCAGGTACGGGAGGTGAGTGTAAGCTTTCTTATTTTCATGGGGGCAAACATTCGGAACAAGAAGGAGTTGTCCTAGTAGTGGACAACCCATTTAACGTTCTTGAGGAGTTTTGAGATTAGGAGAAACACACCTATAAGGTATATGCACACTTTTTTGAAGTGTTCAAGCAGAAACTGCTTAAGGAAACTTAGAGTTTTTGGAGAGGTTTTTCTTTTCCTGTGTGTTGAAGAAGTTTTGAAGCTTTCAGAAGAGTTTTTTTTGTAGCCTTATGATTAGACAGTGCCTAGTTTGGAGAAGATCCACTGTTTCCAACAATGTTTTTTTTAAATTGAACGTTTGAAAAAATGCTGAAAATACTGAAAACAAGAAAAGCAAAGTGCTTTCATATTAGAAATAAACAAGAAGAATCCTTCAAGTGTTTTTAAGTGATTTTTCTGAAATTTTATGGAGTGGACGCGCTCCCAAAATTCTGGGCACATACAGTCTCAGGCGCTATGCTCTGGCATTGACTTTGTGTATGTAAGGTGATTATAAAGGATATTGGCTGCCACAAGCAGCAGAGTACTGGCCGCATGATGCTGCAGCAGCCCAGGTGATGATAGGGTAATGACTGCGGGCACACAGGGCTGCAGTTGTGTATGTTATTAAGTAGATTCTAGTAAGTATGCGAGAGTTGGGGAGCCTGTGGCTGCCTGTATGCTGAAAAGAAGCGTAAAATATGTACAGTACAAATACAGATGCTGGCTGGAGCTCAGCTCATGCCGCTTTACACGAATACCCTTATTTATTGTATTACATTTGTGATTATTATTTGTGCTTACCCTTGTCCTCATAGATTGTAAGCTCTTGGAGCAAGACCTTTACTCCTTTTATTTGATTTGTTTAACTATGTATTAGGATCCTTTCACATGTCGAATTTTCTCGCTCATGTTTTTAATGTGTCTATGGTGCTGTTCTCATGCACACTTTTTTGGGACTGAATGTCTACATACTCCCTAACCCTCACCCCAAGACATAGATACACGTCAGATTTTGATCCTAGTCATGGATGAAAAAATTAACATACTGATCACTTACAGAATGCATATGGATAAAGGACAGATGAGAATATGGTTGAAAAGAGCATTTTTTTCTGGATGGGAAACGTGAATTTTTTCTCTCGCTTCAATAAACCTGGGCTTAATTCAATGACAGATATTTGCACTTTTAAAGATGACTTCAGTTTGTTGCAAGAAACGAGTCTGCTGCCGCTCAGACTACTATCCACCCTGTATATCTGGTCTAATACTGGCGATACCAAAAGTGGTGAGGTAAGAAGAGATTTCTCACAGTGCTGTCCACCCTGTCTATCTGAACACTGCTGTCCACCATGTTTACCTGATCGAATACTAGATACCAGGGTTCCTGAGGTAAGAAGAGGCTGCTGACACTGCTGCCCACACTGTTTATCTGATCTAATACTGGAGATACTAAAAGTGCTGAGGTAAGAAGAGACTGCTCACACTGCTGTCCACCATGTCTATCTGATCTAATACCGGAGATATCAAAAGTACTGAGGTCAGAAGAGGCTGCTCACACTGCTGTCCACCCTGTCTATCTGATCTAACACTGGAGATATCAAAAGTGCTGAGGTAAGAAGAGGCTGCTCACACTGCTGTCCCCACAGTCTATCTAATACAGGAGACACCGGTAGTTCTGAGGTAAGAAGAGGCTGCTCACTCTGCTGTTCCCACAGTCTATCTAATAGAGGAGACACCAGTAGTTCTGAGGTAAGAAGAGGCTGCTCACTCTGCTGTTCCAACAGTCTATCTAATAGAGGAGACACCAGTAGTTCTGAGGTAAGAAGAGGCTGCTCACTCTGCTGTTCCCACAGTCTATCTAATACAGGAGACACCAGTAGTTCTGAGGTAAGAAGAGGCTGCTCACTCTGCTGTTCCCACAGTCTATCTAATAGAGGAGACACCAGTAGTTCTGAGGTAAGAAGAGGCTGCTCACTCTGCTGTTCCCACAGTCTATCTAATAGAGGAGACACCAGTAGTTCTGAGGTAAGAAGAGGCTGCTCACTCTGCTGTTCCCACAGTCTATCTAATAGAGGAGACACCAGTAGTTCTGAGGTAAGAAGAGGCTGCTCACTCTGCTGTTCCCACAGTCTATCTAATAGAGGAGACACCAGTAGTTCTGAGGTAAGAAGAGGCTGCTCACACTGCCTATCTGATCTAATACTAGAGATATCAAAAGTGCAGAGATAAGAAGAGGCTACTCACACTGCTGTCCAACTAGTCCTTTTTAAACCGTTGTAGCTCTCTACTATTATGATTTTCTAATTAAAATTATATATAATTTAATTTGTAAGGATATTTCCTTTAGTTACCGTATCTGGTTTTTTTTCTATTCCCAGAGAACCACTAAGTGCCTACTATAAACATAGAAGAAAACATGGCTACAGTTGCATCATTTACATTTTATCTCATTAATCAATGAAAGATCAAAGCAATAATAATCACAAGACAGAATTTACAACCTACCAGATCGGGATTTGATAATATTGCTAAACTCATTGTTTTGTTCTCCATCAGTTCTGTCGAGCTGTGCCCCAACATTAGCCATTGCTGGTAATTCTTTGAACTTTATCACACTTTACAGAAAAGGATGCGTGGGCATGTAACTTAGAGCCAAGTGTCTGAGCTTGGGTGAAATACCTGAAAAAAAATGAAATTTGTATTATTGAGTGGAAACAACACCACTTCTGTGGTCTTGGTTTCTAAATGCATATTCACATGGATTAGTATTTTTTGTTCATCCATATACATTGCTATACGGTCATACCACTGTAAAAGAACACAGTACTAAGCTGAGAAAATCGCAGAATAAACCTTGACATGATGTGACATATGAATAAACGCTTACAATGACCTGCAATATATTTATAAAATAATTGTGAAACTTTTTATGTGGTTTATCACTGTGCTCATTATATTTCTCTTTGCTTAACTTCTCTGATTGCACACGTGCCTTTCCATCCAATCTACTACTGTTACTCTGGGGATGCCCATTCTCATAATAGACGCCAGGGATGTTAGAATTTTTTTACTTAAAAGGGATTAACCAGTAATCTTTTTTTTTTATTTCTATGCCCCATGTACAAATAGCGAATTGAGATTTTCTCACCCACCGCTGGTCTAGAGCCGTCTCTTCACTGCTGCTCCCAGTCTTTGTTGACAGACTGCAGCAGTGATGTCACGACTACAGCATGTGACTGATGCAGCCAATCACTGGGCTCAGATGTCTTGTGCCAACTACTTCCACATCACAGTAGAGCTAAGTTATTGGCTGCAGTGGTCAAAAGCTGTAACCATGAAGTCACTTGCAGCCTGTCAAGAAATACGGAGAGGCAGCATTGCAGCAGCAGTAGGTCACTAACACTCAGCTTCTTATTTTTACATTGGTCAAGCATATGAATATAACAAACTTATTACTGGAGAACACTTTTAATTTTTTCTTAGAGACAGTTTTGAAACACAAAGTCCTAAGTCCACAAACAGGTTTTTCCAATATAAGCATTAATGAAATATTAGTGGGTTTATCAATGTCTAACTGGTAGATTTACGACCACTGGGACTGCCATAATGGCTAAAATGAAGGAGCTGTAATGTCTACAAAGCAGGGTGACCCTTTTAGCCTTTTTTAGAAAAAGAAACACCAGGGAACGGCTGTGATTTATAAAACAGCCTGGATGCATCCTTCTAAACATGGTGGAGGTTTCACTGGTCGGTAAGGTGTAAGGCTATTTAAAACATCGGACATTGACTTATATAGAGTAGCCATCTATCCCAGGTGGTGCTGTACTAGGTAGTCTGCAAGAGAGCGGATTTGTGCATTAATAAGGTCAAATCATTTTTTTTTTTATGGCGACTAGAGTTGAGCGACCTTGACCTTTTTAGAGTCGAGCCGGGTTTCGCGAAACCCAACTATCTCAAAAGTCGGGTCGAGTGAAATCGGCCGATTATGACGTAAAGTCGGGATCGACCGAAACACGAAACCCAATGCAAGTCAATGGGGCAGCATAGTCGGCAGTGAGTGGGGGCCAGGAAAACACCTAGAGTGCCCATTTTAATGTCAAAACCATCCATTCTTCTTAATGAAGCTTGTCAAGCGTAATTTACCTTATAATAATTGGAAGGCATTTGAAATTGGGGGTCATTTGGCTAAAGTTGTGGTGGGTAGGGCTGGTTCAAGTAATTAGTGGGCCCAGGAAATCTGGACCACGTCACGGCAGTGGAGCAGGGAGAGGTAAGTATTTCAACTTTGCAAGTGCTGTGAACCTGAGCAAGCAGGGGGGGCCCACTCGTTGGCATTGGCACTGGCACAGGGCCCCTCAAAGTACAGCGGTGTGTTTGCACGGCGGGGGCGCCTCCCACCGGCAGCAACACTTTTGCGTACTATGAGAGGCCCTGTGCCAGTGACGTCGCCAACTAGTATTCCTCCCCCCACCTGATGAAGGAACCTGCACTTTCATCTGCACCTTCCTCTTTGTCCCCGTGTAAGGTGGTATGGTATGCGGGAAGAGCAACCTGACTTTCAGCAGGGTCACAATGTTGTTGTGTAGCGTGCACGGGGAATGTTGCGTTATGGGTCAATGTACCAGCAGACTCATCTATCACTGGCTGGGCAATGGGCAGGATGAGGAGGAAACACAGATATAGGCCCAAAGAATAAAGTTGGCTAAATGCAGTTCAAAATTGGTAACACAGGAATAACCAGGGGGCATTGCAGTGGAGGACAACTGGAATGAGAGGCTGACACAGAGAGTAGGCCCAAATCAGTAAGTAGTCGAAATGCAGTTCAAAATTGGCAACAGTAGTAAACAGGCGGCACAGCTTTGTTCAGTGGAGGAGAACAGCAAGGAGTGGCAGACACCGATAGTAGGCCCCAACCCAACTAGTAGGCCAAATGCAGTCTAACATTAACAACTACTTAACGAGCGCCTGAAAACGGAATTTCAGGACAGGAAACCAGGAGAACAGCAAGGAGCGGCAGACACTGTTAGTAGGCCCCAAACCAACTAGTACGCCAAATGCAGTTGTTCCATTTAACCACAATTTAACGAGAGCCTGAAGATAGAAGCTCAGGAAAGGCAACCTGGAGAACACCTTGGAGTGGAACACACCATCTCTCTCCACCCCATACCCATTTTGTAGGCCTAATGCAGTGTAGTTTTCTACAACTACTAAACGAGAGTCGGAAGACCGAAGCAATGGCAAGGAAACCTGGGGAACACCTTGGAGTGTAACACACCATCTCTCTCCACCCGATACCCATTTTGTAGGCCTAATGCAGTGTAGTTTTCTACAACTACTAAACGAGAGTCTGAAGATCGAAGCAATGGCGAGGAAACCTGGAGAACACCTTGGAGTGTAACACACCATCTCTCTCCACCCCATAGCCAATTTGGAGGCCTAATGCAGTGTAGTTTCCAACAACTACTAAACGAGAGCATTAAGATCGAAGCTCTGGAAAGGCAACCTGGAGAACACCTTGGAGTGGAACACACCATCTCTCTCCACCCTATACCCATTTTGTAGGCCTAATGCAGTGTAGTTTTCTACAACTACTAAACGAGAGTCGGAAGACCGAAGCAATGGCAAGGAAACCTGGGGAACACCTTGGAGTGTAACACACCATCTCTCTCCACCCGATACCCATTTTGTAGGCCTAATGCAGTGTAGTTTTCTACAACTACTAAACGAGAGTCTGAAGACCGAAGCAATGGCAAGGAAACCTGGGGAACACCTTGGAGTGTAACACACCATCTCTCTCCACCCCATACCCATTTTGTAGGCCTAATGCAGTGTAGTTTTCTACAACTACTAAACGAGAGTCGGAAGACCGAAGCAATGGCAAGGAAACCTGGGGAACACCTTGGAGTGTAACACACCATCTCTCTCCACCCCATACCCAATTTGTAGGCCTAATGCAGCCTACTTTCCGACAACTACTAAACGAGAGCATGAAGATCGAAGCTCAGGAAAGGCAACCTGGGGAACACCTTGGAGTGTAACACACCCTCTCTCTACACCACGGAAGGGCTGATTCTTAGGAAGGAAGGCTGTCGGAAAGAAGCAGGGCGCGTCCGAGGGTGATTATATTCTTATTAGGTATATACTCACCATCGGACGCGCCCTGCTTCTTTATTTGTAATGAATGTTTATTTGCAATGTGGTTTTGACTTACTCTATTTTTTTGGTAAATAATGATTTTATTATTTTCATTGTTTTGCATCTTCTTGGCAATAATATAAAGAAGACGCGACAGGACAACACTCGGTGGATGCCATATCTGTGTTTTAAATTGAAAAAAACTTTCAGTTAACTACTTGCAGGAGAAAGTTATTGTAGCTGGTGGCCATTTTTAGTACTGTACCAGATTTTTGTTGTATGTGTTTGTTTTTAATGTTAAAATGTCTGCATTTGATATCTCTCCAGTATTTTCTTTTTTATAAGCAAAATACTTATTTTTATATTTTCTGATGTTGGTTCAAGGGGTACACGGGCAGCAGTAGACAGGTCAGTGGAGGCCTAGTGGAAGGAGGGACCGCAGACAGGCTTCGAAGCCCTAACATAATAAATTGGGCTGGCTGTAGGCAATTTAAAATTGGTTCCAGGGGAACACGGGCGGCAGTAGCCAGGTCAGTGTAGTAGTAGTGGAAAGAACGGGCCGCAGACAGGCTTCGAAGGCCTAACATAACAAAAATTGGGCTGTAGGCAATTTAAAATTGGTTCCAGGGGAACACAGGCAGCAGTAGACAGGTCAGTGGAGGCCTAGTGGAAGGAGGGACCGCAGACAGGCTTCGAAGCCCTAACATAATAAATTGGGCTGGCTGTAGGCAATTTAAAATTGGTTCCAGGGGAACACGGGCGGCAGTAGCCAGGTCAGTGTAGTAGTAGTGGAAAGAACGGGCCGCAGACAGGCTTCGAAGGCCTAACATAACAAAAATTGGGCTGTAGGCAATTTAAAATTGGTTCCAGGGGAACACGGGCAGCAGTAGACAGGTCAGTGGAGGCCTAGTGGAAGGAGGGACCGCAGACAGGCTTCGAAGCCCTAACATAATAAATTGGGCTGGCTGTAGGCAATTTAAAATTGGTTCCAGGGGAACACGGGCGGTAGTAGCCAGGTCAGTGTAGTAGTAGTGGAAAGAACGGGCCGCAGACAGGCTTCGAAGGCCTAACATAACAAAAATTGGGCTGTAGGCAATTTAAAATTGGTTCCAGGGGAACACGGGCAGCAGTAGACAGGTCAGTGGAGGCCTAGTGGAAGGAGGGACCGCACACAGGCTTCGAAGCCCTAACATAATAAATTGGGCTGGCTGTAGGCAATTTAAAATTGGTTCCAGGGGAACACGGGCGGCAGTAGACAGGTCAGTGGAGGCCTAGTGGAAGGAGGGACCGCAGACAGGCTTCGAAGCCCTAACATAATAAATTGGGCTGGCTGTAGGCAATTTAAAATTGGTTCCAGGGGAACACGGGCAGCAGTAGACAGGTCAGTGGAGGCCTAGTGGAAGGAGTGACCGCAGACAGGCTTCGAAGGCCTAACATAAGAAAAATGTCAATACAATGGTATTGACAGTGCCAGGCATTGAAGGATGTCAGCGCATAGACTAAACATTGGTGGAGCTGTGAGAGAAAATTTTGCAAGTGGTAGAGCACTGTTTGAGCTGGGGGGGGGACTGTCTTGTGGCCGGCGGTACAGGCCCAGGGCCCCTCATATTACAACGGTGTGTCTGACGTTGGGTGCGCACCACCACCGCCAGACACTTTATTGTACTATGAGGGACCTAGTGGCAGTGCCGTCGACCAAAAGCGGGCACACCCACCTCTTCAGACAAACAGTACTCTCACGGGTGCTGGCGCCAAGTGGCGATACCACGGCCCCGTGTGGGGACTTTGGCCATTTAGGGAGGTGTTAACATGTCGGATGCTGGACAATCAGGTGCTGCAAATTACGAGATTGGAAAAGTCGTTCAGAATAGTCCACAGGCAAGACCTTTACATAGGAAAGCTAGGTGTCAGCCGGGCAAGGTGGGGCAAAAGATTTCGAAATCCAGTTGTGGTTCATTTTAATGAAGGTTAGATCATCTACATTTTGGGTAGCCAGACGAGTCCTTTTTTCTGTTAGTATTGAACCTGCAGCACTGAATACTCTTTCTGATAGGACACTAGCTGCCAGGCAAGCAAGCTCCTGCAATGCATATTCTGCCAATTCTGGCCAGGTGTCTAATTTTGATGCCCAGTAATCAAATGGGAATGACGGTTGAGGGAGAACGTCGATAAGGGATGAAAAATAGTTAGTAACCATACTGGACAAATGTTGTCTCCTGTCACTTTGAATTGATGCTGCAGTACCTGTCCTGTCTGCGGTCATAGCAAAATCACTCCACAACCTGGTCAGAAAACCCCTCTGGCCAACGCCACTTCTGATTTCTGCCCCTCTAACACCTCTGGTCTGCTGGCCCCTGCAGCTCGTGTTAGAACGATCACGGGCGCTGTGTGCAGGGAATGCCAGAAGCAAACGGTCAACAAGAGTTGATTGTTTGGTTGCTAATATTAGTTCCAAGTTCTCATGTGGCATTATATTTTGCAATTTGCCTTTATAGCGAGGATCAAGGAGGCAGGCCAACCAGTAATCGTCATCGTTCATCATTTTTGTTATGCGTGTGTCCCTTTTGAGGATACGTAAGGCATAATCCGCCATGTGGCCCAAAGTTCCAGTTCTCAAATCTGTGGTTGTGCTTGGTTGAGGGGCAGTTTCAGGCAAATCCACGTCACTTGTGTCCCTCCAAAAACCAGAACCCGGCCTTGCCGCGCCAACAATTTCCACTGGCCCCGGAAAAGCTTCCTCATTAAAAATATAATCATCCCCATCATCCTCCTCGTCCTCCTCCTCCTCTTCGCCCGCTACCTCGTCCTGTACACTGCCCTGGCCAGACAATGGCTGACTGTCATCAAGGCTTTCCTCTTCCTCAGCTGCAGACGCCTGATCCTTTATGTGCGTCAAACTTTGCATCAGCAGACGCATTAGGGGGATGCTCATGCTTATTATGGCGTTGTCTGCACTAACCAGCCGTGTGCATTCCTCAAAACACTGAAGGACTTGACACATGTCTTGAATCTTCGACCACTGCACACCTGACAACTCCATGTCTGCCATCCTACTGCCTGCCCGTGTATGTGTATCCTCCCACAAAAACATAACAGCCCGCCTCTGTTCACACAGTCTCTGAAGCATGTGCAGTGTTGAGTTCCACCTTGTTGCAACGTCTATGATTAGGCGATGCTGGGGAAGGTTCAAAGAACGCTGATAGGTCTGCATACGGCTGGAGTGTACGGGCGAACGGCGGATATGTGAGCAAAGTCCACGCACTTTGAGGAGCAGGTCGGATAACCCCGGATAACTTTTCAGGAAGCACTGCACCACCAGGTTTAAGGTGTGAGCCAGGCAAGGAATGTGTTTCAGTTGGGAAAGGGAGATGGCAGCCATGAAATTCCTTCCGTTATCACTCACTACCTTGCCTGCCTCAAGATCTACTGTGCCCAGCCACGACTGCGTTTCTTTCTGCAAGAACTCGGACAGAACTTCAGCGGTGTGTCTGTTGTCGCCCAAACACTTCATAGCCAATACAGCCTGCTGACGTTTGCCAGTAGCTGCCCCATAATGGGCGACCTGGTGTGCAACAGTGGCAGCTGCGGATGGAGTGGTTGTGCGACTGCGGTCTGTGGACGAGGTCTCGCTTCTGCAGGAGGACGAGGAGGAGGAGGAAGGGGTGCGAACGGCTACAGCCAACTGTTTCCTAGACCGTGGGCTAGGCAGAACTGTCCCAAACTTGCTGTCCCCTGTGGACCCTGCATCCACCACATTTACCCAGTGTGCCGTGATGGACACGTAACGTCCCTGGCCATGCCTACTGGTCCATGCATCTGTTGTCAGGTGCACCTTTGTGCTCACAGATTGCCTGAGTGCATGAACGATCTTTAACATGCTGGTGGAGGGCTGGGATGGCTTTTCTAGAAAAAAAGTGTCGACTGGGTAGCTCGTAGCGTGGTACAGCGTAGTCCATCAGGGCTTTGAAAGCTTCGCTTTCAACTAACCGGTAGGGCATCATCTCTAACGAGATTAGTCTAGCTATGTGGGCGTTCAAACCCTGTGTACGCGGATGCGAGGCTAAGTACTTCCTTTTTCTAACCATAGTCTCATGTAGGGTGAGCTGGACTGGAGAGCTGGTGATCGTGGAACTAGCGGGGGTGCCGGTGGACATGGCAGACTGAGAGACGGTGGGAGATGGTATTGTTGCCGCCGGTGCCCTAGATGCAGTGTTTCCTACTACGAAACTGGTGATTCCCTGACCCTGACTGCTTTGGCCTGGCAAAGAAACCTGCACAGATACTGCAGGTGGTGCAGAAAATGGTGGCCCTACACTGCCGGAAGGGATGTTGCGTTGATGACTAGCTTCATTGGCCGAGGGTGCTACAACCTTAAGGGACGTTTGGTAGTTAGTCCAAGCTTGCAAATGCATGGTGGTTAAATGTCTATGCATGCAACTTGTATTGAGACTTTTCAGATTCTGCCCTCTGCTTAAGGTAGTTGAACATTTTTGACAGATGACTTTGCGCTGATCAATTGGATGTTGTTTAAAAAAATGCCAGACTGCACTCTTTCTAGCATCGGATACCTTTTCAGGCATTGCAGACTGAGCTTTAACCGGATGGCCACGCTGTCCTCCAACAGGTTTTGACTTTGCCACGCGTTTTGGGCAAGATACGGGCCCGGCAGATGGAACCTGTTTCGATGTTGATGCCTGCTGCGGCCCCTCCTCCTCCGCTTCAGAACTGCTGCTGCCTGCACCCTGTTCCCCCAATGGCTGCCAATCGGGGTCAAGAACTGGGTCATCTATTACCTCTTCTTGTAGCTCGTGTGCAACTTCGTCTGTGTCACCGTGTCGGTCGGTGGTATAGCGTTCGTCATGGGGCAACATAGTCTCATCAGGGTCTGATTCTTGATCAGCACCCTGCGAGGGCAATGTTTTGGTCTGAGTCAAAGGACCAGCATAGTAGTCTGGCTGTGGCTGTGCATCAGTGCACTCCATGTCAGATTCAACTTGTAATGGGCATGGACTGTTAACTGCTTCACTTTCTAAGCCAGGGACGGTATGTGTAAAGAGCTCCATGGAGTAACCCGTTGTGTCGCCTGCTGCATTCTTCTCTGTTGTTGTTTTTGCTGAAGAGGACAAGGAAGCGACTTGTCCCTGACCGTGAACATCCACTAACGACGCGCTGCTTTTACTTTTACCAGTTTCACGAGAGGAGGCAAAAGAGCTAGAGGCTGAGTCAGCAAGATAAGCCAAAACTTGCTCTTGCTGCTCCGGCTTTAAAAGCGGTTTTCCTACTCCCAGAAAAGGGAGCGTTCGAGGCCTTGTGTAGCCAGACGACGAACCTGGCTCCACAGCTCCAGACTTAGGTGCAATATTTTTTTTCCCACGACCACCTGATGCTCCACCACTACCACTACCCTCATTACCAGCTGACAATGAACGCCCCCGGCCACGACCTCTTCCACCAGACTTCCTCATTGTTTTAAAAACGTTACCAAACTAACGGTATTTGTTGCTGTCACACAACTTACACGGTGAGCTATAACTTCAGTATGATTTAGCTATCCCTTTACAGGTGGGTGAGACCACAACGAAAATCAGGCACAATGTTACACACTCTGTTGTTGGTGGCAACAAATGAGAGAGATGCCACACACGCAGGACTGTCACTGAAGCGCAAATGTAAATATTAATCTCCCACTGATTTGTTTTTTTTTTTTTAAAAGGGAGACTTTAGAAAAAAAAAATAATAAAAAAAAATGATTTTTTAAGGAAGAATTTATAAACCAAATAAAATGAAATGATTGTTTCAGGGAGAATTTAGAAAACAAATAAAAAAAAAATAGGCTTTGTAGGGCCCACTGAGTGAGAGAGGACGCACACAGGAGTCAGGAGTGGCACACAAGCCCAGAGGCCAATATTTATCTCCCACTGATTGATTTAGTGATTTTTTAAGGTAGATTTTGGAACCCAAATCAAGCAAAAAAATTAATAGGCTTTCTATGGCCCACAATTGGAGAGAGAGAGATGGCACACCCAGGAGTCAAGACTGGCACACAAGCAGAAAGGGCAATATTAATCTCCCACTGGTTTGATTTTTTTTTTTTTTTTCAGGGAGACTTTAGAAAAAAAAAATTAAAAAAAAATGATTTTTTCAGGAATAATTTAGAAACCAAATAAAATAAAATGATTTTTTCAGGGAGAATTTAGAAAACAAATAAAACAAAAAATAGGCTTTCTAGGGCCCACTGAGTGAGAGAGGACGCACACAGGAGTCAGGAGTGGCACACAAGCCCAGAGGCCAATATTTATCTCCCACTGATTGATTGATTTATTGATTTTTTCAGGTAGAATTTAGAACCCAAATCAACCAAAAAAATAAATAGGCTTTCTATGGCCCACTATTTGTGAGAGAGATGGCACGCTCAGGACTGGCACACAAGCCCAGAGGCCAATATTAATCTCCCACTTTTTTTTTTTTTTTCCAGGGAAAATTTATAAACCCAATAAAAAAAATAATAAATAGGCTTTCTATGGCCCACTATCTGAGAGAGAGAGATGGCACGCTTAGGACTGGCACACAAGCCCAAAGGCCAATATTAATCTCCCACTGATTGATTTATTGATTTTTTCAGGTAGAATTTAGAACCCAAATCAAGCAAAAAAATAAATAGGCTTTCTATGGCCCACTGAGTGAGAGATGGCACACACAGGAGTCAGGAGTGGCACACAAGCCCTGAGGCCAATATTTTTCTCCCACTGATTGATGTTGTGATTTTTTCAGGTAGATTTTGGAAACCCAAATCAAGCAAAAAAATAAATAGGCTTTCTATGGCCCACTGAGTGAGAGATGACACAGACAGGGATGGCACTCTAGCAGAAATGCCAATCTTAATCTCCCACAAAAAAAAAAAAAAAAAAAGGAACTGTCCTTCAATTACTATCTCCCTGCAGTAATCTCAGCCAGGTATGGCAGGCAGCAATAAGGAGTGGACTGATGCACAAATTAAATAAAAAGTGTGGACAAACAAACAAGATAGCTGTGCAGAAAGGAAGGAACAAGAGGATTTGTGCTTTGAAAAAAGCAGTTGGTTTGCACAGCGGCGTACACACAGCAATGCAGCTATCAGGGAGCCTTCTAGGGCAGCCCAATGAGCTACAGCGCTGAGGAAAAAAAAAAATGTAGCTTCCACTGTCCCTGCACACCGAAGGTGGTGTTGGGCTGTGGAAATCGCTACAGCACAAGCGGTTTGGTGGTTAATGGACCCTGCCTAACGCTATCCCTGCTTCTGATGAAGCGGCAGCAACCTCTCCCTAAGCTCAGATCAGCAGCAGTAACATGGCGGTCGGCGGGAACGCCCCTTTATAGCCCCTGTGACGCCGCGGACAGCAAGCCAATCACTGCAATGCCCTTCTCTAAGATGGTGGGGACCAGGACCTATGTCATCACGCTGCCCACACTCTGCGTTTACCTTCATTGGCTGAGAAATGGCGCTTTTCGCGTCATTGAAACGCGACTTTGGCGCGAAAGTCGCGTACCGCATGGCCGACCCCGCACAGGGGTCGGATCGGGTTTCATGAAACCCGACTTTGTCAAAAGTCGGCGACTTTTGAAAATGTTCGACCCGTTTCGCTCAACCCTAATGGCGACATTCACACGTTTAGTATTTGTTTTTGAAAGCCAAAACCAGGAGTGGGTGAAAAATGCAGAAGTGATGACGTGTTTCTATTATACTTTTCCTCTGTTCCACTCCTGGTCTTGGCTTACAGATACTGATGTAAAATACTGACCAAATACCGAATGTGTGAACGTGGCCTAAAGATGTAAAATTAATTTTCTATCTGAAATAATCTAAATATAGAAATGACAAGAGATTGCCTATAATTAATACTCACTATCCACTCCTAGCTTTATTTTGGGAGCTGAAGCAAAGAAAGTTTCAGATTACTTGGCTAGGGTCATCTTGAAGAATGGGAGAGGTTCATGCTATATTTACGTCATCCTAAAGTTGCATTTACACTGCATGACTGTCAGGAAACAAGTACCGTATTTTTCGCTTTGTAAGACGCTCCGGATTATAAGACGCACCCCAAATTTTGAGGAGAAAAATAGGAAAAAACTATTTTTTAATAAATTGGTGGGGCGTCTTATAATCCATGCGTCTTATTACTTACCAGGGGTTGTGGTTGTGGTGGATCAGGGTCCCAGGCTCGTTGCCGGAGGCAGGAGTGGAGCATTGCTGCAGGCTGGGATGAGGGGGTCTGCAGGGGGCTCCTGTGCTGCAGGGGGGCTCCTGTGCTGCAGCCTGGGATGAGGGGTCTGCAGGGGGCTCCTTTGCTGCAGGCTGGGATGAGGGGTCTGCAGGGGGCTCCTTTGCTGCAGGCTGGGATGAGGGGTCTGCAGGGGGCTCCTGTGCTGTAGGGCTGTCTCCGGTGCTGCGGGGGGCTCTGGCGACATTTTGTGAAAGACCAGAGCCCCCCGGCAGTTCTTCCATGCGTTCCAGTATGACTAATTCCGGGAAAATGGCCGCCGGAATCTCGAGAGATGAGATCTCAGCGCTGAAATCTCATCTCCCGAGATTCCGGCGGCCATTTTCCCGGAGTCAGTCATACTGGAACTAACTCCGGGAAAATGGCCGCCGGAATCTCGAGAGATGAGATCTCAGCGCTGAAATCTCATCTCCCGAGATTCCGGCGGCCATTTTCCCGGAATTAGTCATACTGGAACGCATGGAAGAACTGCCGGGGGGCTCTGGTCTTTCACAATATGTCGCCAGAGCCCCCCGCAGCACCGGAGCCTTCAGCATCACCCGGGGCAGCAGCGGACAACCCCGGCAGTGGCGGCGGACGACAGCGGCGGCAGGCGGTAGCGGCGGCGGACACCCCCTCCTCCCAGCCTGTAATGGTAAGCGGTATATCCGCTTTGTTAGACGCACCCACATTTCCCCCCCAAATTTGGGGGAAATAAAGTGCGTCTTACAAAGCGGAAAATACGGTACTCCAAGCGCTCATTCCCCTATAACCATGCCTTGTGGATAGCATGCTGATCACCCAACAAATGAGGAAAACACATTAGTCGGGTGAGATGATCCTTTGGTTTGGCTAAAACATCATCTTCTTGGCAGCACATGGTCCTGTGTAAGGCTATGTTCACATGTCCGGTAGTGATCAGTTAGAACGGATCTAGCAGCAATCTGTTGGCAATAAAGTTCTGCAGACACAACTTTTTAGTCCATTTTTAAATACCTGATCTCTGTTGGATCTGTTTCTTTTTAACATTGAAGTCTATGGAAAATGGCTTTGTTAATTAGCCATCTGTTTATCTTTCATTTGCAAAGGATTCGTATTTTGCTTACTGCCTTCAGTAAGCAAAAAACGACCCGTTACTGCGTTCAGTAAGCGAAAAACAACCGGTTACTGCATCCAGTAAGCGAAAAACAACCCGTTACTGCGTCCAGTTAGCAAATAACGACCCGTTACAGCGTCCAGTAAGCAAAAAACAACCCGTTACTGCGTCCAGTTAGCAAATAACGACCCGTTACTGCGTCCAGTAAGCAAAACTACCTGTTACTGTGTCCAGTAAGTGAAAAACAACCCGTTACTGCATCCAGTAAGCAAACAATGACCCGTTACTACATCCAGTAAGCAAACAATGACCCGTTACTATATTCAGTAAGCAAACAACGACACGTTACTGCATCCAGTTAGCAAACAACGACACGTTACTGCATCCAGCTAGCAAAAAACAACCCGTTACTGCATCCAGTAAGCAAACAATGACCCATTACTGCATCCAGTTAGCAAACAACGACACGTTACTGCATCCAGTTAGCAAAAAACAACCCGTTACTGCACCCAGTAAGCAAATAATTACCCGTTACTGCGTCCAGTAAGCGAAAAATGACCTGTTACTGCGTCCAGTAAGCAAAAATCGACCTGATACTGGATTCAGTAAGCAAAAAACTACCTGTTACTGCATCCAGTAAACAAACAACGACCCGTTACTACATCCAGTAAGCAAACAACGACCCGTTACTACATCCAGTAAGCAAAAAACTACCTGTTACTACATCCAGTCTACATCCAGTAAGCAAACAACGACCCGTTACTGCATCCAGTTAGCAAAAAACAACCCGTTACTGCATCCAGTAAGCAAACAATGACCGGTTACTACATCCAGTAAGCAAACAACGACCCGTTACTGCATTCAGTAAGCAAAAAATGACCCGTTACTGCGTTCAGTAAGCGAAAAACAACCCGTTACTGCGTCCAGTAAGCGAAAAACATCCCGTTACTACATCCAGTAAGCAAACAACGACACGTTACTGCATCCAGTTAGCAAAAAACAACCCGTTACTGCATCCAGTAAGCAAAAAATTACCCGTTACTGCGGCCAGTAAGCGAAAAACAACCCGTTACTGCGTCTAGTAAGCAAAAATCGACCTGATACTGGATCTTGTAAGCAAAAAACGACCCGTTACTGCATCCAGTAGGCGAAAAACAACCCGTTACTTCGTCCAGTTAGCAAATAACGACCCGTTACTGCGTTCAGTAAGCAAAAAACTACCTGTTACTGCGTTCAGTAAGCGGAAAACAACCCGTTACTGCATTCAGTAAGCAAACAACGACCCGTTACTACATCCAGTAAGCAAACAATGACCCGTTACTGCATCCAGTAGGCAAATAACGACCAGTTACTGCGTTCAGTAAGCAAACAACGACCAGTTACTGCGTCCAGTAAGCGAAAAACAACCGGTTACTGTGTCCAGTTACCAAAAAACGACCCGTTATTGCGGCCAGTAAGCGAAAAACAACCCGTTACTGCATCCAGTAAGCGAAAAACAACCCGTTACTGCGTTCAGTAAGCAAAAAACAACCCGTTACTTCATCCAGTAAGCAAACAACGACCCGTTGCTACATCCAATAAGCAAATAACGACCCGTTACTGCATCCTGTAGGCAAATAACGACCAGTTACTGCATTCAGTAAGCGAAAAACAACCGGTTACTGTATCCAGTAAGCAAACAACGACCGGTTACTACATCCAGTAAGCAAACAACGATCCGTTACTGCATCCAGTAAGTAAAAAATTACCCGTTACTGCGTTCAGTAAGCGAAGAACAACCCGTTATTGTATCTAGTAAGCAAAAAATTACCCGTTACTGCGTCCAGTAAGCGAAAAACAACCCGTTACTGCGTCCAGCAAGCAAAAATCGACCTGATACTGGATCCAGTAAGCAAAAAACAACCCGTTACTGCGTCGTTAGCAAAAAACAACCCGTTACTGCATCCAGTAAGCAAAAATCGACCTGATACTGGATCTTGTAAGCAAAAAACGACCCGTTACTGCATCCAGTAGGCGAAAAACAACCCGTTACTGCATCCAGTTAGCAAAAAACAACCCGTTAATTCGTCCAGTTAGCAAATAACGACCCGTTACTGCATCCAGTAAGCAAACAACGACACGTTACTGCGTCCAGTAAGCAAAAATCGACCCGATACTGGATCCAGTAAGCAAAAAACTAGTTACTGCGTCCAGTAAGCAAAAATCGACCCGATACTGGATCCAGTAAGCAAAAAACTACCTGTTACTGCATCCAGTAAGCAAACAACGACCCGTTACTGCATCCAGTTAGCAAAAAACAACCCGTTACTGTATCCAGTAAGCAAGCAACGACCGGTTACTACATCCAGTAAGCAAACAACGATCCGTTACTGCATCCAGTAAGTAAAAAATTACCTGTTACTGCATTCAGTAAGCGAAGAACAACCCGTTACTGTATCCAGTAAGCAAAAAATTACCCGTTACTGCATCCAGTAAGCGAAAAATGACCCGTTACTGCGTCCAGCAAGCAAAAATCGACCTGATACTGGATCCAGTAAGCAAAAAACAACCCGTTACTGCGTCGTTAGCAAAAAACAACCCGTTACTGCATCCAGTAAGCAAAAAATTACCCGTTACTGCGTCCAGTAAGCGAAAAACGACCCGTTATTGCGTCCAGTAAGCAAAAATCGACCTGATACTGGATCTTATAAGCAAAAAACGACCCGTTACTGCATCCAGTAGGCGAAAAACAACCCGTTACTGCATCCAGTAAGCAAAAAACAACCCGTTACTTCGTCCAGTTAGCAAATAACGACCCGTTACTGCATTCAGTAAGCAAAAAACTACCTGTTACTGCGTTCAGTAAGCGGAAAACAACCCGTTACTGCATCCAGTAAGCAAACAACGACCCGTTACTACATCCAGTAAGCAAACAATGACCCGTTACTGCATCCAGTAGGCAAATAACGACCAGTTACTGCGTTCAGTAAGCAAACAACGACCAGTTACTGCGTCCAGTAAGCGAAAAACAACCGGTTACTGTGTCCAGTTACCAAAAAACGACCCGTTATTGCGGCCAGTAAGCGAAAAACAACCCGTTACTGCATCCAGTAAGCGAAAAACAACCCGTTACTGCGTTCAGTAAGCGAAAAACAACCCGTTACTGCATCCAGTAAGCAAACAACGACCCGTTGCTACATCAAAATAAGCAAATAACGACCCGTTACTGCATCCTGTAGGCAAATAACGACCAGTTACTGCATTCAGTAAGCGAAAAACAACCGGTTACTGTGTCCAGTAAGCAAACAACGACCCATTACTGCATCCAGTAAGCAAACAACGACCCGTTACTGCTTCCAGTAGGCAAATAACGACCAGTTACTGCGTTCAGTAAGCAAACAACGACCAGTTACTGCGTCCAGTAAGCGAAAAACAACCCGTTACTGCATCCATTTAGCAAAAAACGACCCGTTACTGAGTCAAGTAAGGAACAAATTACCCATTACTGCATCCAGTAAGCGAAAAACAACCCGTTACTGCGTCCAGTAAGCGAAAAACGACCCGTTAAAACGACCCGTTACTGGATCCAAGCAAAAAGGGACCGTTTTTCCTTAGATGTCATTGTTTAAATAAATAAATAAATAAATAAATAAATTAAAAAAAAAGAGATTCAACAGAGATCAGTTATTTAACCCCTTAATGACCGGAGCTTTTTTCGGTTTTGCGTTTTCGTTTTTCGCTACCCTTCTTCCCAGAGCCATAACTTTTTTATTTTTCTGTCAATAAGGCCATGTGAGGGCTTATTTTTTGCGGGACAAATTGTACTTTTGAGTGACACCATTGGTTTTAAAATGTTGTGTACTAGAAAACGGGAACAAAATTCCAAGTGCGGTGAGATTGCAAAAAAAGTGCAATCCCAAACTTGTTTTTTTGCTTGCATTTTTTGCTAGGTTCACTAAATGCTAAAACTGACCAGCAATTATGATTCTCCAGGTCATTACAAGTTCATGGACACCAAACATGTTTAGGTTATTTTTTATCTAAGTGGTGAAATTGCGTGTGATCTGGGACTGGGTGAGGGCTTATTTTTTGCGTGCCCAGCTGATGTTTTTAATACCACTTTGATCGCCCGTTATTGCATTTTAATGCAATGTCGTGGCGACCAAAAAAATGTACAGTAATTCTGGCCTTTTAGTGATTAGTTTAATCCTTTTGTTTTATTGATAGACTAGATGGTGGCCCGATTCTTACGCATCGGGTATTCTAGAATATGTATTTATGTATGTATATAGCAGCCACATAGTATATAGCACAAGCCATGTAGTATATGGGAGCCATGTAGTATATAGCAGACAAATACTACGTGGCCTGTGCTATATACTATGTGGCTGCTATATACATACATATTGTAGAATACTCGATGCGTTAATACAGGCCACGCAATATAAAACAGTGGCCACGCTGTATATAACACAGCCACGTACTATATAACACAGCCCACGCAGTATATAGCAGCCCCACAATATATAACACAGGCGACGTAGTATATAACACAGACCACGCAGTATATAACACTGGCCACGTAATATATAGCACAGCCCATGCAGTATATAGCAGCCACGTAATATATAACACTGCCCACGCAGTATATAGCAGCCACGTAGTATATAACACTGCCCACGCAGTATAGAACACAGCCCACATAGTATATAACACTGCCTATGTAGTATATAGCAGCCACACGGTATCTAACAGCTCACGTAGTATACAGCAGTGTGGGCACCATATCGCTGTTAAAAAAATTAAAATAAAAAATAGTTATATACTCACCCCTGGGATCCAGCGAAGCTCCGGCGATACGCGCACGGCTGCCGCCATCTTCCGTTCCCAGGATGCATTGCGAAATTACCCAGATGACTTAGCGGTCTCGCGAGACCGCTAGGTCTTCTGGGTAATTTCGCAATGCATCGCTGGGAAAGGAAGATGGCGGCCGGCGCGAGCGGCTCGGCGGACAACGGAGGGTGAGTATAGCAGGTTTTTTGTTTTTTTATTATTTTTAACATTGCATTTTTTTACTATTGATGCCGCATAGGCAGCATCAATAGTAAAAAGTTGGGGACACACAGGGTTAAAAGCAGCGGTAACGTTACCCGCGGCATAATGCGGTCCGTTACCGCCGGCATTAACCCTGTGTGAGCGGTGACCTGAGGGGAGTATGCGGGCGCCGGGCACTGACTGTGGGGAGTAAGGAGCGGCCAATTTCTAGCGGACTGTGCCCGTCGCTGATTGGTCGTGGCTGTTTTGCCGCGACCAATCAGCGACTGGGATTTCCATGACAGACAGAGGCCGCGACCAATGAATATCCGTGACAGAAAGACAGACAGACAGAAAGACAGACAGACGGAAGTGACCCTTAGACAATTATATAGTAGATCAGGCGATTCTAAAAACGCAGCGATTTTTTTTTATTGTTTTATTTTGAATGGGGCGAAAGGGGGGTGATTTAAACCTTTATATCTTTTTATTTTTTTCATATTTTTAAAAACACTTTTTTTTTTAATTTTGGCAAGCTTCAATAGCCTCCATGAGAGGCCAAAAGCTGCCATAACTCGATCGCCTGATTGTAGCTGTTTAAAACAGCTGTCATGTCCCGGCTTTGATGCGGGCTCACTGCTGGGGCCCGCATCAAAGCGGGGGTTCTGCCATCAGACATATTATTCCGTCCGATGGCAGAAAGGGGTTCAAAATGGGATAAAAAGTTGAATAGTTGCTTCTTGAGCAATCAGTGGGGGTATCTGCAGTCTTTACGTTTCCCAACAATCTGCAGAATATGTCAGGAGGTACTTACCATTTAAAATTAAAATGAATTGATAGTTGATCTTCAAGATGCCAATCTATATACATAATTGTCTAAGGGGTACTTAAGTCTGTCCTTCTGTCTGTCTGTCACGGATATTCATTGGTCGTGGCCTCTGTCTATCATGGAAATCCAAGTCGCTGATCGGTTGCCTCAAAACAGCCACGACCAATCAGCGACAGGCACAGTCCGGAAGAAAATGGCCGCTCCTTACTCCTCGCAGTCAGTGGTCGGCGCCCGCTCCATACTCCCCGCTCCCCACAGTGTCCCCAGCGCCCGCTCCATACTCCCCGCAGTGTCCCCGGCGCTCCGCTCCATACTCCCCGCTCCCCGCAGTCAGTGTCCCCGGCGCTCCGCTCCATACTCCCCGCTCCCCGCAGTCAGTGTCCCCGGCGCTCCGCTCCATGCTCCCCTCCGGTCACCGCTAACACAGGGTTAATGCTGGCGGTAACTACAATACTGTATTATCTGCTTACAAATAAAGTACTACTTTGTTACAATGTATTCTTACACAATGTTTTTGGCTGGTGACCCCACAACAATTTCTGTCATTCTAGCAGTACCTGCTTATCACTGGCTATCTTGTCCTGGGGGACAGTCTGAGTGACTCGACTTGTTTTGTGACTTCACATGGAACATTCAGAAGTCACAGAGCAGCACATTTCGCACATTTCATAAAAGCCCTCAAAGCACATTAGGCTCCGTTCACACAGTTCATTTGTCGGCTCCATTTTAGGAATAAACAGAATAAGTGATCAGCTGCATTAATTATGCACGCTGAAAAAGAGGGGTCCAATTGATTATTATGGTGTCAGATTTTCAGAACAGAAAAACAAATCTTCTAGGCGGAATTTTTTCGTTCTTAAAAATGGAACCCAAAGAATTCCGTAATAATCGAAGAGTTCTCTCTGCTTCTTTTTACATAATTCATGCAGTGAATCACTTATTCTGTCTGTTTCGAAAACGGCGCAGACAACCAGAATTCCTGAATGGAAACAGTCTTAAAGGGAACCTGTTGTGCAAGATAACGCTATTAACCTGCAGATTTGGGGTTGTTCTGCAGGTGAATAGCATTCTGACATCACGCGGCGCTGGCACTGAGAGCCCCGCTATCGGGAGAAAAGTAATTTTATTTTTCCCAGCAACATCCAGCTTCCAGTCACAGGCGTGACGCCGGCACAGTTTCAGTGTATACACTTAGTGTATAGAGAGCGGCGGCTGTAACTGCGCCCCGACACTGACTGAGATCCGGACCTAATGCTCAGCTGTCAGTCAGTGACAGGCACGGTTACAACCACCACTCTACGCACAGAGTTGTGACTGAAACCGCGCCGGCACCACCTATATCCCTGGAAGCCGAACGCTGCCACGAGGAATACTGTAAAGTTCCTCTCTTCTCGGCAGTGGGGATCTCAGTGACAGCACTGCACGGTGTCAGAACGCTATTAACCTTCAGATTAGCCCCAAATTTGCAGGTTAGTAGTGTTATTTTACAGGACAGGCTCCCCTTAATAAATGATCACGTGTCCCATCCCCACTGATAAAGTGACAAGTGCAGTGATACAGATACATGTCCCTCCTTACACACAGCGATACGGATACACGTCCCACCTTACACACAGGGATACGGATACACGTCCCTCCTTACACACAGCTATACGGATACACGTCCCTCCTTACACACAGGGATACGGATACACGTCCCACCTTACACACAGCGATATGGATACACGTCACTCATTACACACAGCGATACGGATACACGTCCCACCTTACACACAGCGATACGGATACACGTCCTTCCTTACACACAGCTATACAGATACACGTCCCACCTTACACACAGCTATACGGATACACGTCCCACCTTACACACAGCTATACGGATACACGTCCCACCTTACACACAGCGATACGGATACACGTCCCACCTTACACACAGCGATACGGATACACGTCCCACCTTACACACAGGGATACGGATACACGTCCCACCTTACACACAGGGATACGGATACACGTCCCACCTTACACACAGCGATACGGATACACGTCCCACCTTACACACAGCTATACGGTGTAGCGTGGCTAAAGGGTGTCTAATCGATGGGAGATATGTCCCTTATAGATGGCTTGCTACTGTGATGTAACCATAGCTACCTATATGTGTTTCAGGACCTGTGGTGATGTCACAACCACATGTCTGGTCATGTGATGGGTTCTGGGTGTGGTTAGACATATAAAAGAAAGCCTAATGCTTAACACAGGGAGATATGTGTGGAGGTGAAACCCTCCTGAGTGTGTTACGGCTTCAGGACTGAGCCGGATGAACTGGACCCTTGTTTTTCTTTGCCTGACCTAAAGGCTATTTGCTTCCTGTTGTTTTGTCATATGGTTTATGGAGCAATAAACCCAGTGAACTTTAAAGGAACCTGCCTCCTGAGTGTCAGCCGTCGCAGCTGAGTGAGTGGAACCCCTACAATTGGTGGAGAATGCGGGCAGCGTTCCCAGCAGAGAAGTGAGTTTATTTTTTGAATGTCCTGGGTCAAGGCTGTTGCAAGCCAGCAAGCATTGCCGGAGAAAATGGAGGACTTGCTGAAACACTTGGTCCAGCAGGAGCAAAGGCAGCAAGAGACCAACAGGCTGTTGATGCAGCAGGTACAACAGAGCCAGCAGCAGATGCAGCTTCTGGCAACCGCCATCCAGGGCAAGGCGAGCGCCCCAACCCCAGGTTTGGCTGATGACACCCACGTCCGAAAGACGGTAAGACGCGCATTGCAGAAAATGACTCCCGGGGATGATGTTGAGGCCTTCCTGACGGTGTTTGAGAGGGTCGCTGAGAGGGAAAAACTTCCGCCAGAGCAGTGGGCAGAGGTACTTGCGCCATACCTGACAGGAGTACCCCAGAAGGCGTACTATGATTTGACCTTGCAGGATGCCAAAGAGTATCACAAATTGAAAGCCGAGATTCTCGCACGTTTGGGGGTGACACTGACTGTCAGGGCACAGCGAGTTCACTCCTGGGGCTATCACCGGGACAAACCACCTCGTTCCCAAATGTTTGATCTGTTGCACCTGGTCCAGAAATGGCTGCAGCCAGAGTCATCTACGCCTGCTCAAATGGTAGAACGGGTGATGATGGATCGGTTTGTCCATTCCCTCCCGAGGCCTATACAGACTTGGGTTGCCCAGGGTGATCCCCAGAATGCCGACGAGCTGATCGGACTGGTTGAGAGATACCAAGGGTTGGAAGGCTCCTTCAGGAGGCAGCCCATGCCATACTGGGGGTCCCAGAAGGAAGCTGAGCCCCAAAAAGGGGTGGCACGTCCAAGGTCACCAAGGGCGGGGGAGGTGGTGCCCAAGGTCCCTACGGGTGATATTGTTTGTTGGAGGTGCCACAAGCCAGGACATATAGCTGCCCGATGTTCCCAGACCACTGAGCAGATGGACTGTAGCATGGGACGCCGTTGTTCATACTATGCGTATCCAGCCTGCAGTGTGAACTCTCCGCCCAACGAGGGACCTCAAGCGTGTCCCGTAAAGGTGAACGGTCGAGCAGTAACGGCACTGTTAGACTCGGGGAGCCTAGTGACCCAGGTGAGGGCCACTTTTCCTCTCCACCTGCTCCCGGGAAAGAAGGTCGGAGTGCGGTGCATACATGGTGATGCAAAGGACTACCCTGTGGCCAGTGTGAACATTGAAACGACATGTGGCACGGAGTCCCACATAGTCGGCGTCGTTCAGGACTTGTTGCACCCTATAATTATTGGCCGGGATTTCTGTTTGTTTTGGGATTTGTGGGGGAAAGGTTCTGAGCTCCCTAGCAAGAGTAGGGAACCAGTGAACCCTGGAAGGGTGGTGCCACACCCAGAGTCAGACAGGTTTCCTTTTTGTGTCCTGGCTGGAGATGAGGAGGAAGTGTCCCCTGCATCTGACATTCTGGAGTTAGAGGTATCCGGTGAAAATTTTGGGACTGCCCAACATAGGGACCCCACTCTGAGGGAAGCCTTTAATAATGTCACAGTTATTGACGGGGTAGTACAGGAGCCGGGGGCAGACACAAGATTTCCCCATTTTCTAATGAGCAGGGAGTTGTTGTACCGGGTCACGAAAATAAGGGAGGAGTTGGTAGAGCAGTTGGTAGTGCCGGGTCCATATAGACGGAAGGTGTTGGACATGGCCCATTCACACATCTTGGGTGGACACCTAGGGGTGGAAAAAACGCAGGAACGGGTTGTGCAGAGGTTCTATTGGCCTGGGTGCCACCGGGAAATAGTGAACTATTGCAGGTCCTGCCCTACATGTCAGCTAACTGCTCCCACTCCTCATTTCCGAAACCCCCTTGTGTCACTGCCCATTATTGAGGTGCCATTCGAGAGAATTGCCATGGACTTGGTCGGTCCCTTAGTTAAATCAGCCCGGGGCCATCAGTATATATTAGTCATCCTGGACTATGCCACACGCTATCCTGAGGCAATTCCCTTGAGAAATTCTTCTTCAAAGAGTATAGCTCGCGAGTTGGTCCATGTCTTTTCCCGGACAGGTCTGCCGAAGGAGATCCTGACTGACCAGGGGACACCTTTCATGAGCAAGGTGATGAGGGAACTATGCAAAGCCCTGAAAATCTCCCAGTCAGATGGCCTTGTTGAGAGATTTAACAAGACACTGAAGAGCATGCTGAGAAAAGCTATAGAGAAAGACGGTAGAGACTGGGATTGTCTCTTACCCTATTTGATGTTTTCCATTCGTGAAGTTCCACAGGCCTCCACAGGTTTCTCACCGTTTGAGCTTCTGTATGGCCGACATCCACGAGGACTCCTGGATATAGCCAAGGAAACCTGGGAAGCCGAAGTCACGCCCCACAGAAGCGTCATTGAGCATGTGGCCCTGATGCAGCAGAGGATTGCAAAGGTGATGCCTATCGTGAAAGAACACCTTCTCCAAGCACAAGAAGCTCAGGCCAGGGTCTACAACCGTTCTGCAAGAGTGAGGCAATTCAATCCGGGAGACCGAGTTCTTGTGTTCGTTCCGACAGTGGAAAGCAAGTTCTTGGCCAAATGGCAAGGGCCATATGAGGTTGTCGAGAAACTTGGTGAAGTAAACTATAAAATTCACCAACCAGGAAGACGGAAACCATTCCAAGTATACCATGTCAACCTTATCAAGCCGTGGCAAGATAGAGAGCCGACAGTAACTCCATCGTTGTTAAGCAACCCAGAAGATGAGGTTGGAGCGGTTACTATAGCGGAGACGCTATCGGAGTCCCAGAAACAGCAATGCCGGGAGTTACTCCAGAAAAACAGGGACCTGTTTTCCGAGTTGCCTGGGTACACGAAGGTCATAGAGCATGAGGTCCTGACAGAGCCCCATGTGCGCGTGAACGTGAAGCCCTATAGAATTCCTGAGGCCCGTCGAGAAATAGTCTCCAAGGAAGTGGAGCGTATGTTGAAGCTTGGAGTCATTGAGGAATCCAAGAGCGGTTGGTCGAGCCCAATTGTCCTGGTCCCAAAACCTGATGGGGAGTGGAGATTTTGCAACGACTATAGGAAGTTGAATGAGGTCTCTAAGTTCGACGCATATCCCATGCCCCGCGTTGATGAGCTCATCGAAAGGCTTGGGCCCGCCAGGTACATAACCACCTTGGATTTGACGAAGGGGTATTGGCAGATCCCCATGGCACAGGAAGCCAAGGAGAAGACGGCGTTTTCTACACCAGATGGGCCTACAGGGAGCTCCGGCCACCTTCCAAAGGGCTATGGATAGAGTCCTTGCACCCCACAAGGTATACGCTGCTGCGTACCTAGATGATATCGTCATCTTTAGCCCGGACTGGGAGAGTCATCTGGAGAAAGTCCAAGCGGTGTTTGATGCTATAAGAGAGGCCGGATTTACAATAAACCCGAAGAAGTGTGCATTGGGTAAAGAAGAAGCTAAGTACCTTGGATACATAGTGGGTCATGGAGAAATAAAACCCCAAATCAGTAAAGTGGAGGCAATTCAAACATGGCCAAAACCAGTTTCCAAGAAGCAAGTTAAAGCCTTCCTGGGAATCGTGGGATATTACAGGAGGTTCATCCCAAACTTCGCCACAATGGCGGCGCCTCTGACTGACCTGCTAAAAGGGACAAAATCAGTAATGGTTAAGTGGTCCGAAGAAACAGATTCAGCCTTCCAAGAAATGAAAGAGGCTTTATGTAAGCAACCCGTTCTGATGGCCCCAAACTTCAAGAAAGAGTTTATTCTTCAAACAGATGCCTCAGATGTTGGGGTGGGAGCAGTCCTTTCCCAAGAACTACATGGAGAGGAGCATCCTGTTCTCTATCTGAGTAGGAAGCTGTCCTCGTCTGAAAAGAACTACTCAGTCGTTGAAAAGGAGTGCTTGGCCATAAAATGGGCAGTCGACACATTACGATACTATTTGCTGGGACGTAAATTTAGACTGATATCCGACCATGCCCCACTTAGGTGGATGAGGGAAACGAAGGGTAGAAATGCTAGGGTCACCCGTTGGTTCTTAGCCCTGCAGGACTTCTGTTTCCATGTGGAACATAGGGCCGGAAAGCTGCACGGTAATGCTGATGCCCTGTCAAGAATCCCTTGTCTAGTGGGAGAAAGTGCCAAGCCCCACGGCTTTAGGCAGAGGGGGGAGGTATGTAGCGTGGCTAAAGGGTGTCTAATCGATGGGAGATATGTCCCTTATAGATGGCTTGCTACTGTGATGTAACCATAGCTACCTATATGTGTTTCAGGACCTGTGGTGATGTCACAACCACATGTCTGGTCATGTGATGGGTTCTGGGTGTGGTTAGACATATAAAAGAAAGCCTAATGCTTAACACAGGGAGATATGTGTGGAGGTGAAACCCTCCTGAGTGTGTTACGGCTTCAGGACTGAGCCGGATGAACTGGACCCTTGTTTTTCTTTGCCTGACCCAAAGGCTATTTGCTTCCTGTTGTTTTGTCATATGGTTTATGGAGCAATAAACCCAGTGAACTTTAAAGGAACCTGCCTCCTGAGTGTCAGCCGTCGCAGCTGAGTGAGTGGAACCCCTACAACGGATACACGTCCCACCTTACACACAGCGATACGGATACACGTCCCACCTTACACACAGGGATACGGATACACGTCCCACCTTACACACAGGGATACGGATACACGTCCCACCTTACACACAGGGAGACGGATACACGTCCCACCTTACACACAGGGATACAGATACACGTCCCACCTTACACACAGGGATACGGATACACGTCCCACCTTACACACAGCGATACGGATACACGTCCCACCTTACACACAGGGATACGGATACACGTCCCACCTTACACACAGGGATACAGATACACGTCCCACCTTACACACAGCGATACGGATACACGTCCCACCTTACACACAGGGATACGGATACACGTCCCACCTTACACACAGGGATATGGATACACGTCCCACCTTACACACAGCGATACGGATACACGTCCCCCTTACACACAGCGATACGGATACATGTCCCACCTTACACACAGCGATACGGATACACGTCCCACCTTACACACAGGGATACGGATAAACGCCTCTCCTTACACACAGGGACACGGATACACGTCCCACCTTAAACGCAGCGATACGGATACACGTCCCACCTTACACTCAGGGATACGGATACACGTCCCTCCTTACACACAGCGATAAAGATAAATGTCCCACCTTACACACAGCGATACGGATACAAGTCCCACCTTACACACAGGGATACGTATACACGTTCCTCCTTTTACACAGCGATACGGATACACGTCCCACCTTACACTCAGGGATACGGATACACGTCTCTCCTTACACGCAGTGATACGGATACACGTCCCTCTTTTCACATGGTGATGCAGATACACGTCTCTCCTTCCACGCAACGATACGGATACACGTCTCTCCTTAGGCCGGCCTCACACTAGCGAGTTTTACGGACGTATGAGCGCAGAAAATACGTCCAGAAAATACGCATTGCACACGGCCCAATGATTCTCTATGGGGCAGCTCCTATCTGCCGTATATTACGCATCCGTAATATACGGTACATTACGGGCGTAGAAAATCGCAGCATGCTGCGTTTGTCAGCGTATTGCGCAAAAAATACGCCAATGAAAGTCTATGGGGACGAGAAAATTACGGATTACACACGGACCATGCGTGTGACTTGCGAGAAATACGCAGCGGTGTTCAATGGAAAAGCCGGCAATTCAGCGCGGTGTACAGTAAAATCACACTGACAGAATAGAATAGGTAGAATGTGTATACATAGTATAGGTATATATATATATATCAGTGACACACATATATATATTTAATTCAGCGCTAGTTAGCAGAAAAGCCGGTAATTCAATTGCCGGCTTTTCCTATCTCCTTCACAAACCCGACAGGATATGAGGCATGGTTTACATACAGTAAACCATCTCATATCCCTTTTTTTATTACATATTCCTCTTTAGTAATGTAAGAAGTGTCTTTGTGTCAAATTTGGGTTCTCTAGCTATTAAAGGGTTAAATCCCGGAAAAAATTGGCGTGGGCTCCCGCGCAATTTTCTCCGCCAGAGTAGGAAAGCCAGTGACTGAGGGCAGATATTAATAGCCTAGAGAGGGACCATGGTTATTGGCCCCCCCTGGCTAAAAACATCTGCCCCCAGCCACCCCAGAAAAGGCACATCTGTAAGATGCGCCAATTCCGGCACTTAGCCTCTCTCTTCCCACTCCCCTGTAGTGGTGGGTTATGGGGTAATGAAGGGTTAATGTCACCTTGCTATTGTAAGGTGACATTAAGCCAGGTTAATAATGGAGAGGCGACACCTATCCATTATTAATCCAATAGTACGAAATGGTTAATAAAACACACACACATTATTAAAAAGTATTTTAATGAAATAAAAGAAGACCCTTGTCACCTGAAACAAAGTTAAAAAAAACAAACAACAATATTCCATACCTTCCGTCGTTACAGTCTTGTCCCACGCTGTAAATCCATCTGAAGGGGATAAATCATTTTACACCCAGGAGCCTGCTAATGCAGCCGCCCCTGCCTGTAAAACTTGGTGAATGAATGGAATGCAGGGGAATGTACTGTAGTTACCTCGAGTCGCGGTGATGCGCCCTCTGCTGGATGAACTCATATGAACTCAAGCGTGGGAACTTTTCAGAATATTTTCCCACGCTCGAGTTCATATGAGTTCATTCAGCAGAGGGCGCATCACCGCGACTCGAGGTAACTACAGTACATTCCCCTGCATTCCATTCATTCACCAAGTTTTACAGTCAGGAGCACAGCTGCATTAGCAGAGCTCCTGGGTGTAAAATGATTTAACCCCTTCAGATGGATTTACAGCGTGGGACAAGACTGAACTACGGAAGATATGGGATATTGTTGTTTGTTATTTTTAACCTTGTTTCAGGTGACAAGGGTCTTCAGGTGGATTAAGAGTATAATAAAATATTAAAACACCCTGTTTCTTTATTTCATTAAAAGACTTAATAATAGTGTGTGTTTTATTAACTATTTTGTACCATTTAATTAATAATGGATAGGTGTCATAATTGACGCCTCTCCATTATTAACCTGGCTTAATGTCACCTTACAATAGCAAGGTGACATTAACCCTTCATTACCCCATATCCCACCACAACAGGGGAGTGGGAAGAGAGTGGCCAAGTGCCAGAATAGGCGCATCTTCCTGATGTGCCTGTTCTGGGGTGGCTGGGGGAAGATGTTTTTAGCCGGGGGGGAGGGGGGCCAATAACCATGGTCCCTCTCTAGGCCAGTGCCCTCAGTCACTGGCTTTCCCACTCTGGCGGAGAAAATTGCGCGGGAGCCCATGCCAATTTTTTCTGGGATTTAACCCTTTAATAGCTAGAGACCCCAAATTTGACACAAAGACACTTATTACATTAGTAAAGAGGAATATGGAATAATAAAAAAGGGATATGAGATGGTTTACTGTATGTAAACCATGTCTCATATCCTGTCGGGTTTGTGAAGGAGATAGGAAAAGCCGGCAATTGAATTACCGGCTTTTCTGCTAACTAGCGCTGAATTAAATATATATATGTGTCTCACTGATATATATATATAGACTGTATGTATGTTTTTAAGAATATTTGAGCCGATGGATCCATGATATGTCCATTTTGCAAACCTGCGAGAAAAAAAATCGCCGTACGGAAGCCATACGGATGACACACGGATAAATTTGTGCGTAAAAATCGCATCCTCGCATTGAATACTGAACAGTGTTTTGGGACAATTACTGCGTATTACGGCCGTAAAAAACGGACCGTATTTACTTACGCCTAGTGTGATGCCGGACTTACACACAGGGATACGGATACATGTCCCTCCTTACGTGCAGTGATACGGATACACGTCCCTCCTGTTTATTTCCATCTGTCATATTTTAAGACTAATGAAAACCTGTTGGCAAAACTACAGCGAACCCGGCTGACTTTCCTCCCTGTACTATGCGATGTTAGGCGGTTCTCATCCCTTCCCATTACCATTCATTGCACTGACCCCCATATACTCAGTCACTTCCCAATATATGTAGCACGTTTCGGTGCCAGCGGCATGCGGCCCCCACGGACTATAATGGACAGGGACACAAAAGAGTGACAAGAGCTGGAGAAAAGACCCATGATTGAGATTACTAGCGGATAACATGGAAGAGTGACCTTTTCCCTGCTATAAGGACCTAGCATTAGTCCCAGGAGAGCACCCTGCAAATCATGTCCTCATGTAGAGACCTCAATGCTCTCCAGTTACAGGAACACATGAATTATTGAGCCCAGTAATCTTACCTGGTTAGAGTCTCCCTTTTATTGCAGGACACGGGCTCTTTATGGTCACACCTCCATAAAGTCACCAACTTCCTAGGATCGCTAACACCCTGCAGATCCACTCACAGGCATTGGGATCCCGCCAGCCGAGTGATCTACAGGGCTCACAACATGCCGGATCGTAGGAGAGATTCCTGCGAGAATTCTACTTTTCACAGCTGCTCCTCCCTTCCTTGGCACAGCAGGAACAACTTGCAGCTGTCCGGTTACAGGAAAGAGTTAACAACTTTCACTCTGCTGTGTGCTCTTTAAGAATTTGCTAGCTCTCTTTTTCTCCAGTAATCCACAAGATCGTGATCTCCTAGGGTCCGGCGATCGCCCGCTGTCACCGGTCTTTCCCTCCTATACAAGTTGCATGGGTCCGCACGGCCGTCCCGTCTGCTCAGGGCTCTCTCCCAACTTGTATTCCAGGTTC
Organism: Ranitomeya imitator; assembly: GCF_032444005.1. Taxonomy (NCBI): domain Eukaryota; kingdom Metazoa; phylum Chordata; class Amphibia; order Anura; family Dendrobatidae; genus Ranitomeya; species Ranitomeya imitator. The sequence continues at coordinate 125,523,179 of NC_091286.1, forward strand.
ACAGCCGTAGTTCACTTTGGATTTCAGTGCGGTCGGCTGTTACAAAACTGAGAGAACGTGGCATACGTTTATCACGTCCCCGCCCTCTCTGAATACTTGGCCTTTTCTCTTACTTTAGTGTTTACTGTTAAATGGAAGCCGACAGGCGCCACCTAGTGGAGAATGGCTTACACTACTCATTTGTAGGCTGGTGCACATGAAGTACAGTAACTGTGTGTATACAGCAAATACGCTCCACATGACTTCACTATAGAAACTAACACCAAGAAAAAAAAGTCATGGAAATCAAAGGATGCACTGACATGATAATGATAAATGATGAAAAATTGAAAACAAATTATCAAAAAAAAATCTTGATTTATTCAGCATTAAAGGGAACCCGTTACCATAAAAAACGAAAAGAAAATGTACTTTATCCTCCCCCCCCCCCCCCAGCATTCCAGTTTCAATCATGAGGGCGGCACTGGCTCAGTCACTGCTCTGAGTATACAGAGAGGCTTCTGTAACTGCTCCCGGCCCTGACTGACACTGGCTCTGCACTGGGACCGGCTGTATACTCAGAGCGGTGACACAACCTCCGCTGACTCCACCCCGACTGACACTGGCTCTGCATTGGGGCCGGCTGTATACTCAGAGCGGTGACACAACCTCCGCTGACTCCGCCCCGACTGACACTGGCTCTGCATTGGGGCCGGCTGTATACTCAGAGCGGTGACACAACCTCCGCTGACTCCACCCCGACTGACACTGGCTCTGCATTGGGGCCGGCTGTATACTCAGAGCGGTGACACAACCTCCGCTGACTCCGCCCCGACTGACACTGGCTCTGTATTGGGGCCGGCTGTATACTCAGAGGGGTGACACAACCTCTGCTGACTCCGCCCCGACTGACACTGGCTCTGCATTGGGGCCGGATGTATACTCAGAGCGGTGACACAACCTCTGCTGACTCCGCTCCGATTGACACTGGCTCGGCATTGGGGCCGGCTGTATACTCAGCGGTGACACAACCTCCGGTGACTCCGCCCCCTGACTGACACTGGCTCTGCATTGGGGCCGGCTGTATACTCAGAGCGGTGACACAAGCTACGCTGACTCCGCCCCCTGACTGACACTGGCTCTGCATTGGGGCCGGCTGTATACTCAGAGCGGTGACACAACCTCTGCTGACTCCGCCCCCTGACTGACACTGCCTCTGCATTGGGGCCGGCTGTATACTCAGAGCGGTGACACAAGCTCCGCTGACTCCGCCCCCTGACTGACACTAGCTCTGCATTGGGGCCGGCTGTATACTCAGAGCAGTGACACAACCTCCGCTGACTCCGCCCCCTGACTGACACTGGCTCTGCATTGGGCCGGCTGTATACTCAGAGCGGTGACACAACCTCCGCTGACTCCGCCTCCTGACTGACACTGGCTCTGCATTGGGGCCGGCTGTATAATCAGAGCGGTGACACAACCTCCGCTGACTCCGCCCCCTGACTGACACTAGCTCTGCATTGGGGCCGGCTGTATACTCAGAGCGGTGACACAACCTCTGCTGACTCTGCCCCCTGACTGACACTGGCTCTGCACTGGGACCGGCTGTATACTCAGAGCGGTGACACAACCTCCGCTGACTCCGCCCCGACTGACACTGGCTCTGCATTGGGGACGACTGTATACTCAGAGCGGTGACACAACCTCCGCTGACTCTGCCCCGACTGACACTGGCTCTGCATTGGGGCCGGCTGTATACTCAGAGCGGTGACACAACCTCTGCTGACTCAGCCCCCTGACTGACACTGGCTCTGTATTGGGGACGGTTGTATACTCAGAGCGGTGACACAAACTCTGCTGACTCCGCCCCCTGACTGACACTGGCTCTGCATTGGGGCCGGCTGTATACTCAGAGGGGTGACACAACCTCTGCTGACTCCGCCCCAACTGACACTGGCTCTGCATTGGGGCTGGCTGTATACTCAGAGCGGTGACACAACCTCCGCTGACTCCGCTCCGACTGACACTGGCTCTGCATTGGGGCCGGCTGTATACTCAGCGGTGACACAACCTCCGGTGACTCCGCCCCGACTGACAATGGCTCTGCATTGGGGCCGGATGTATACTCAGAGCGGTGACACAACCTCTGCTGACTCCGCCCCCTGACTGACACTGGCTCTGCACTGGGACCGGCTGTATACTCAGAGCGGTGACACAACCTCTGCTGACTCCGCCCCCTGACTGACACTGGCTCTGCACTGGGACCGGCTGTATACTCAGAGCCGTGACACAAACTCCGCTGACTCTGCCCCCTGACTGACACTGGCTCTGCACTGGGACTGGCTGTATACTCAGAGCGGTGACACAACCTCCGCTGACTCCACCCCCTGACTGACACTGTCTCTGCATTGGGGCCGGATGTATACTCAGAGCGGTGACACAACCTCTGCTGACTCCGCCCCCTGACTGACACTGGCTCTGCACTGGGGCCGGCTGTATACTCAGAGCGGTGACACAACCTCCGCTGACTCTGCCCCCTGACTGACACTGGCTGTGCACTGGGACTGGCTGTATACTCAGAGCGGTGACACAACCTCCGCTGACTCCGCCTCCTGACTGACACTGGCTCTGCATTGGGGCCGGCTGTATAATCAGAGCAGTGACACAACCTCCGCTGACTCCGCCCCCTGACTGACCCTAGCTCTGCATTGGGGCCGGCTGTATACTCAGAGCGGTGACACAACCTCCGCTGACTCTGCCCCGACTGACACTGGCTCTGCATTGGGGACGGCTGTATACTCAGAGCGGTGACACAACCTCAGCTGACTCAGCCCCGACTGACACTGGCTCTGCATTGGGGCTGGCTGTATACTTAGAGCGGTGACACAACCTCCGCTGACTCCGCTCCGACTGACACTGGCTCTGCATTGGGACAGGCTGTATACTCAGCGGTGACACAACCTCCGGTGACTCCGCCCCCTGACTGACACTGGCTCTGCATTGGGGCCGGCTGTATACTCAGAGCGGTGACACAACTTCCGCTGACTCCGCCCCGACTGACAATGGCTCTGCATTGGGGCCGGATGTATACTCAGAGCGGTGACACAACCTCTGCTGACTCCGCCCCCTGACTGACACTGGCTCTGCACTGGGACCGGCTGTATACTCAGAGCGGTGACACAACCTCTGCTGACTCCGCCCCCTGACTGAAACTGGCTCTGCACTGGGACCGGCTGTATACTCAGAGCGGTGACACAACCTCCGCTGACTCTGCCCCCTGACTGACACTGGCTCTGCACTGGGACTGGCTGTATACTCAGAGCGGTGACACAACCTCCGCTGACTCCGCCCCCTGACTGACACTGGCTCTGCATTGGGGCCGGATGTATACTCAGAGCGGTGACACAACCTCTGCTGACTCCGCCCCCTGACTGACACTGGCTCTGCGCTGGGGCCGGCTGTATACTCAGAGCGATGACACAACCTCCGCTGACTCTGCCCCCTGACTGACACTGGCTCTGCACTGGGACTGGCTGTATACTCAGAGCGGTGACACAACCTCCGCTGACTCCGCCTCCTGACTGACACTGGCTCTGCATTGGGGCCGGCTGTATACTCAGAGCGGTGACACAACCTCCGCTGACTCCGCCCCGACTGACACTGGCTCTGCATTGGGGACGGCTGTATACTCAGAGCGGTGACACAACCTCCGCTGACTCTGCCCCAACTGACACTGGCTCTGCATTGGGGCCGGCTGTATACTCAGAGCGGTGACACAACCTCTGCTGACTCCGCCCCCTGACTGACACTGGCTCTGCATTGGGGACGGTTGTATACTCAGAGCGGTGACACAAACTCTGCTGACTCCGCCCCCTGACTGACACTGGCTCTGCATTGGGGCCGGATGTATACTCAGAGCGGTGACACAACCTCAGCTGACTCAGCCCCGACTGACACTGGCTCTGCATTGGGGCTGGCTGTATACTCAGAGCGGTGACACAACCTCCGCTGACTCCGCTCCGACTGACACTGGCTCTGCATTGGGGCCGGCTGTATACTAAGCGGTGACACAACCTCCGGTGACTCCGCCCCCTGACTGACACTGGCTCTGCATTGGGGCCGGCTGTATACTCAGAGCGGTGACACAACCTCCGCTGACTCCGCCCCCTGACTGACACTGTCTCTGCATTGGGGCCGGATGTATACTCAGAGCGGTGACACAACCTCTGCTGACTCCGCCCCCTGACTGACACTGGCTCTGCACTGGGGCCGGCTGTATACTCAGAGCGGTGACACAACCTCCGCTGACTCTGCCCCCTGACTGACACTGGCTGTGCACTGGGACTGGCTGTATACTCAGAGCGGTGACACAACCTCCGCTGACTCCGCCTCCTGACTGACACTGGCTCTGCATTGGGGCCGGCTGTATAATCAGAGCAGTGACACAACCTCCGCTGACTCCGCCCCCTGACTGACCCTAGCTCTGCATTGGGGCCGGCTGTATACTCAGAGCGGTGACACAACCTCCGCTGACTCTGCCCCGACTGACACTGGCTCTGCATTGGGGACGGCTGTATACTCAGAGCGGTGACACAACCTCAGCTGACTCAGCCCCGACTGACACTGGCTCTGCATTGGGGCTGGCTGTATACTTAGAGCGGTGACACAACCTCCGCTGACTCCGCTCCGACTGACACTGGCTCTGCATTGGGACAGGCTGTATACTCAGCGGTGACACAACCTCCGGTGACTCCGCCCCCTGACTGACACTGGCTCTGCATTGGGGCCGGCTGTATACTCAGAGCGGTGACACAACTTCCGCTGACTCCGCCCCGACTGACAATGGCTCTGCATTGGGGCCGGATGTATACTCAGAGCGGTGACACAACCTCTGCTGACTCCGCCCCCTGACTGACACTGGCTCTGCACTGGGACCGGCTGTATACTCAGAGCGGTGACACAACCTCTGCTGACTCCGCCCCCTGACTGAAACTGGCTCTGCACTGGGACCGGCTGTATACTCAGAGCGGTGACACAACCTCCGCTGACTCTGCCCCCTGACTGACACTGGCTCTGCACTGGGACTGGCTGTATACTCAGAGCGGTGACACAACCTCCGCTGACTCCGCCCCCTGACTGACACTGGCTCTGCATTGGGGCCGGATGTATACTCAGAGCGGTGACACAACCTCTGCTGACTCCGCCCCCTGACTGACACTGGCTCTGCGCTGGGGCCGGCTGTATACTCAGAGCGATGACACAACCTCCGCTGACTCTGCCCCCTGACTGACACTGGCTCTGCACTGGGACTGGCTGTATACTCAGAGCGGTGACACAACCTCCGCTGACTCCGCCTCCTGACTGACACTGGCTCTGCATTGGGGCCGGCTGTATACTCAGAGCGGTGACACAACCTCCGCTGACTCCGCCCCGACTGACACTGGCTCTGCATTGGGGACGGCTGTATACTCAGAGCGGTGACACAACCTCCGCTGACTCTGCCCCAACTGACACTGGCTCTGCATTGGGGCCGGCTGTATACTCAGAGCGGTGACACAACCTCTGCTGACTCCGCCCCCTGACTGACACTGGCTCTGCATTGGGGACGGTTGTATACTCAGAGCGGTGACACAAACTCTGCTGACTCCGCCCCCTGACTGACACTGGCTCTGCATTGGGGCCGGATGTATACTCAGAGCGGTGACACAACCTCAGCTGACTCAGCCCCGACTGACACTGGCTCTGCATTGGGGCTGGCTGTATACTTAGAGCGGTGACACAACCTCCGCTGACTCCGCTCCGATTGACACTGGCCCTGCATTGGGGCCGGCTGTATACTAAGCGGTGACACAACCTCCGGTGACTCCGCCCCCTGACTGACACTGGCTCTGCATTGGGGCCGGCTGTATACTCAGAGCTGTGACACAACCTCCGCTGACTCCGCCCCGACTGACACTGGCTCTGCATTGTGGCCGGATGTATACTCAGAGCGGAGACACAACCTCTGCTGACTCCGCCCCCTGACTGACACTGGCTCTGCACTGGGGCCGGCTGTATACTCAGAGCGGTGACACAACCTCTGCTGACTCCGCCCCCTGACTGACACTGGCTCTGCATTGGGGCCGGCTGTATACTCAGAGCGGTGACACAACCTCTGCTTACTCCGCCCCCTGACTGACACTGGCTCTGCATTGGGGCCGGCTGTATACTCAAAGCGGTGACACAACCTCCGCTGACTCCGCCCCGACTGACACTGGCTCTGCATTGGGGCCGGCTGTATACTCAGAGCGGTGACACAAACTCTGCTGACTCTGCCCCCTGACTGACACTGGCTCTGCATTGGGGCCGGCTGTATACTCAGAGGGGTGACACAACCTCTGCTGACTCCGCCCCGACTGACACTGGCTCTGCATTGGGGCCGGATGTATACTCAGAGCGGTGACACAACCTCGGCTGACTCCGCTCCGATTGACACTGGCTCGGCATTGGGGCCGGCTGTATACTCAGCGGTGACACAACCTCTGGTGACTCCGCCCCCTGACTGACACTGGCTCTGCATTGGGGCCGGCTGTATACTCAGAGCGGTGACACAACCTCCGCTGACTCTGCCCCCTGACTGACACTGGCTCTGCACTGGGACTGGCTGTATACTCAGAGCGGTGACACAACCTCCGCTGACTCCGCCCCCTGACTGACACTGGCTCTGCATTGGAGCCGGATGTATACTCAGAGCGGTGACACAACCTCTGCTGACTCCGCCCCCTGACTGACACTGACTCTGCACTGGGGCCGGCTGTATACTCAGAGCGGTGACACAACCTCCGCTGACTCTGCCCCCTGACTGACACTGGCTCTGCACTGGGACTGGCTGTATACTCAGAGCGGTGACACAACCTCCGCTGACTCCGCCCCCTGACTGACACTGGCTCTGCACTGGGACCGGCTGTATACTCAGAGCGGTGACACAACCTCCGCTGACTCTGCCCCCTGACTGACACTGGCTCTGCACTGGGGCCGGCTGTATACTCAGAGCGGTGACACAACCTCTGCTGACTCCGCCCCCTGACTGACACTGACTCTGCATTGGGGCCGGCTGTATACTCAGAGCGGTGACACAATCTCTGCATACTCCGCCCCCTGACTGACACTGGCTCTGCATTGGGGCCGGCTGTATACTCAGAGCGGTGACACAACCTCCGCTGACTCCGCCCCGACTGACACTGGCTCTGCATTGGGGCCGGCTGTATACTCAGAGCGGTGACACAAACTCTGCTGACTCTGCCCCCTGACTGACACTGGCTCTGCATTGGGGCCGGCTGTATACTCAGAGGGGTGACACAACCTCTGCTGACTCCACCCCGACTGACACTGGCTCTGCATTGGGGCCGGATGTATACTCAGAGCGGTGACACAACCTCCACTGACTCCGCTCCGATTGACACTGGCTCGGCATTGGGGCCGGGTGTATACTCAGCGGTGACACAACCTCCAGTGACTCAACCCCCTGACTGACACTGGCTCTGCATTGGGGCCGGCTGTATACTCAGAGCGGTGACACAAGCTCCGCTGACTCTGCCCCAACTGACACTGGCTCTGCATTGGGGCCGGATGTATACTCAGAGCGGTGACACAACCTCAGCTGACTCAGCCCCGACTGACACTGGCTCTGCATTGGGGCTGGCTGTATACTTAGAGCGGTGACACAACCTCCGCTGATTCCGCTCCGACTGACACTGGCTCTGCATTGGGGCAGGCTGTATACTCAGCGGTGACACAACCTCCGGTGACTCCGCCCCCTGACTGACACTGGCTCTGCATTGGGGCCGGCTGTATACTCAGAGCGGTGACACAACTTCCGCTGACTCCGCCCCGACTGACAATGGCTCTGCATTGGGGCCGGATGTATACTCAGAGCGGTGACACAACCTCTGCTGACTCCGCCCCCTGACTGACACTGGCTCTGCACTGGGACCGGCTGTATACTCAGAGCGGTGACACAACCTCTGCTGACTCCGCCCCCTGACTGAAACTGGCTCTGCACTGGGACCGGCTGTATACTCAGAGCGGTGACACAACCTCCGCTGACTCTGCCCCCTGACTGACACTGGCTCTGCACTGGGACTGGCGGTATACTCAGAGCGGTGACACAACCTCCGCTGACTCCGCCCCCTGACTGACACTGGCTCTGCTTTGGGGCCGGATGTATACTCAGAGCGGTGACACAACCTCCACTGACTCCGCCCCGACTGACACTGGCTCTGCATTGGGGATGGCTGTATACTCAGAGCGGTGACACAACCTCCGCTGACTCTGCCCCGACTGACACTGGCTCTGCATTGGGGCCGGCTGTATACTCAGAGCGGTGACACAACCTCTGCTGACTCCGCCCCCTGACTGACACTGGCTCTGCATTGGGGACGGTTGTATACTCAGAGCGGTGACACAAACTCTGCTGACTCCGCCCCCTGACTGACACTGGCTCTGCATTGGGGCCGGATGTATACTCAGAGCGGTGACACAACCTCAGCTGACTCAGCCCCGACTGACACTGGCTCTGCATTGGGGCTGGCTGTATACTCAGAGCGGTGACACAACCTCCGCTGACTCCGCTCCGACTGACACTGGCTCTGCATTGGGGCCGGCTGTATACTAAGCGGTGACACAACCTCTGGTGACTCCGCCCCCTGACTGACACTGGCTCTGCATTGGGGCCGGCTGTATACTCAGAGCGGTGACACAACCTCCGCTGACTCCGCCCCGACTGACACTGGCTCTGCATTGTGGCCGGATGTATACTCAGAGCGGAGACACAACCTCTGCTGACTCCGCCCCCTGACTGACACTGGCTCTGCACTGGGGCCGGCTGTATACTCAGAGCGGTGACACAACCTCTGCTGACTCCGCCCCCTGACTGACACTGGCTCTGCATTGGGGCCGGCTGTATACTCAGAGCAGTGACACAACCTCTGCTTACTCCGCCCCCTGACTGACACTGGCTCTGCATTGGGGCCGGCTGTATACTCAAAGCGGTGACACAACCTCCGCTGACTCCGCCCCGACTGACACTGGCTCTGCATTGGGGCCGGCTGTATACTCAGAGCGGTGACACAAACTCTGCTGACTCTGCCCCCTGACTGACACTGGCTCTGCATTGGGGCCGGCTGTATACTCAGAGGGGTGACACAACCTCTGCTGACTCCGCCCCGACTGACACTGGCTCTGCATTGGGGCCGGATGTATACTCAGAGCGGTGACACAACCTCGGCTGACTCCGCTCCGATTGACACTGGCTCGGCATTGGGGCCGGCTGTATACTCAGCGGTGACACAACCTCTGGTGACTTCGCCCCCTGACTGACACTGGCTCTGCATTGGGGCCGGCTGTATACTCAGAGCGGTGACACAACCTCCGCTGACTCTGCCCCCTGACTGACACTGGCTCTGCACTGGGACTGGCTGTATACTCAGAGCGGTGACACAACCTCCGCTGACTCCGCCCCCTGACTGACACTGGCTCTGCATTGGAGCCGGATGTATACTCAGAGCGGTGACACAACCTCTGCTGACTCCGCCCCCTGACTGACACTGACTCTGCACTGGGGCCGGCTGTATACTCAGAGCGGTGACACAACCTCCGCTGACTCTGCCCCCTGACTGACACTGGCTCTGCACTGGGACTGGCTGTATACTCAGAGCGGTGACACAACCTCCGCTGACTCCGCCCCCTGACTGACACTGGCTCTGCACTGGGACCGGCTGTATACTCAGAGCGGTGACACAACCTCCGCTGACTCTGCCCCCTGACTGACACTGGCTCTGCACTGGGGCCGGCTGTATACTCAGAGCGGTGACACAATCTCTGCTTACTCCGCCCCCTGACTGACACTGGCTCTGCATTGGGGCCGGCTGTATACTCAGAGCGGTGACACAACCTCCGCTGACTCCGCCCCGACTGACACTGGCTCTGCATTGGGGCCGGCTGTATACTCAGAGCGGTGACACAAACTCTGCTGACTCTGCCCCCTGACTGACACTGGCTCTGCATTGGGGCCGGCTGTATACTCAGAGGGGTGACACAACCTCTGCTGACTCCACCCCGACTGACACTGGCTCTGCATTGGGGCCGGATGTATACTCAGAGCGGTGACACAACCTCCACTGACTCCGCTCCGATTAACACTGGCTCGGCATTGGGGCCGGCTGTATACTCAGCGGTGACACAACCTCCAGTGACTCAACCCCCTGACTGACACTGGCTCTGCATTGGGGCCGGCTGTATACTCAGAGCGGTGACACAAGCTCCGCTGACTCTGCCCCAACTGACACTGGCTCTGCATTGGGGCCGGATGTATACTCAGAGCGGTGACACAACCTCAGCTGACTCAGCCCCGACTGACACTGGCTCTGCATTGGGGCTGGCTGTATACTTAGAGCGGTGACACAACCTCCGCTGATTCCGCTCCGACTGACACTGGCTCTGCATTGGGGCAGGCTGTATACTCAGCGGTGACACAACCTCCGGTGACTCCGCCCCCTGACTGACACTGGCTCTGCATTGGGGCCGGCTGTATACTCAGAGCGGTGACACAACTTCCGCTGACTCCGCCCCGACTGACAATGGCTCTGCATTGGGGCCGGATGTATACTCAGAGCGGTGACACAACCTCTGCTGACTCCGCCCCCTGACTGACACTGGCTCTGCATTGGGGACGGTTGTATACTCAGAGCGGTGACACAAACTCTGCTGACTCCGCCCCCTGACTGACACTGGCTCTGCATTGGGGCCGGATGTATACTCAGAGCGGTGACACAACCTCAGCTGACTCAGCCCCGACTGACACTGGCTCTGCATTGGGGCTGGCTGTATACTCAGAGCGGTGACACAACCTCCGCTGACTCCGCTCCGACTGACACTGGCTCTGCATTGGGGCCGGCTGTATACTAAGCGGTGACACAACCTCCGGTGACTCCGCCCCCTGACTGACACTGGCTCTGCATTGGGGCCGGCTGTATACTCAGAGCGGTGACACAACCTCCGCTGACTCCGCCCCGACTGACACTGGCTCTGCATTGTGGCCGGATGTATACTCAGAGCGGAGACACAACCTCTGCTGACTCCGCCCCCTGACTGACACTGGCTCTGCACTGGGGCCGGCTGTATACTCAGAGCGGTGACACAACCTCTGCTGACTCCGCCCCCTGACTGACACTGGCTCTGCATTTGGGGCCGGCTGTATACTCAGAGCGGTGACACAACCTCTGCTTACTCCGCCCCCTGACTGACACTGGCTCTGCATTGGGGCCGGCTGTATACTCAAAGCGGTGACACAACCTCCGCTGACTCCGCCCCGACTGACACTGGCTCTGCATTGGGGCCGGCTGTCTACTCAGAGCGGTGACACAAACTCTGCTGACTCTGCCCCCTGACTGACACTGGCTCTGCATTGGGGCCGGCTGTATACTCAGAGGGGTGACACAACCTCTGCTGACTCCGCCCCGACTGACACTGGCTCTGCATTGGGGCCGGATGTATACTCAGAGCGGTGACACAACCTCGGCTGACTCCGCTCCGATTGACACTGGCTCGGCATTGGGGCCGGCTGTATACTCAGCGGTGACACAACCTCTGGTGACTCCGCCCCCTGACTGACACTGGCTCTGCATTGGGGCCGGCTGTATACTCAGAGCGGTGACACAACCTCCGCTGACTCTGCCCCCTGACTGACACTGGCTCTGCACTGGGACTGGCTGTATACTCAGAGCGGTGACACAACCTCCGCTGACTCCGCCCCCTGACTGACACTGGCTCTGCATTGGAGCCGGATGTATACTCAGAGCGGTGACACAACCTCTGCTGACTCCGCCCCCTGACTGACACTGACTCTGCACTGGGGCCGGCTGTATACTCAGAGCGGTGACACAACCTCCGCTGACTCTGCCCCCTGACTGACACTGGCTCTGCACTGGGACTGGCTGTATACTCAGAGCGGTGACACAACCTCCGCTGACTCCGCCCCCTGACTGATACTGGCTCTGCACTGGGACCGGCTGTATACTCAGAGCGGTGACACAACCTCCGCTGACTCTGCCGCCTGACTGACACTGGCTCTGCACTGGGGCCGGCTGTATACTCAGAGCGGTGACACAACCTCTGCTGACTCCGCCCCCTGACTGACACTGACTCTGCATTGGGGCCGGCTGTATACTCAGAGCGGTGACACAATCTCTGCTTACTCCGCCCCCTGACTGACACTGGCTCTGCATTGGGGCCGGCTGTATACTCAGAGCGGTGACACAAACTCTGCTGACTCTGCCCCCTGACTGACACTGGCTCTGCATTGGGGCCGGCTGTATACTCAGAGGGGTGACACAACCTCTGCTGACTCCGCCCCGACTGACACTGGCTCTGCATTGGGGCCGGATGTATACTCAGAGCGGTGACACAACCTCAGCTGACTCAGCCCCGACTGACACTGGCTCTGCATTGGGGCTGGCTGTATACTCAGAGCGGTGACACAACCTCCGCTGACTCCGCTCCGACTGACACTGGCTCTGCATTGGGGCCGGCTGTATACTAAGCGGTGACACAACCTCCGGTGACTCCGCCCCCTGACTGACACTGGCTCTGCATTGGGGCCGGCTGTATACTCAGAGCGGTGACACAACCTCCGCTGACTCCGCCCCGACTGACACTGGCTCTGCATTGTGGCCGGATGTATACTCAGAGCGGTGACACAACCTCCACTGACTCCGCTCCGATTGACACTGGCTCGGCATTGGGGCCGGCTGTATACTCAGCGGTGACACAAGCTCCGCTGACTCCGCCCCCTGACTGACACTGGCTCTGCATTGGGGCCGGCTGTATACTCAGAGCGGTGACACAATCTCTGCTTACTCCGCCCCCTGACTGACACTGGCTCTGCATTGGGGCCGGCTGTATACTCAGAGCGGTGACACAAACTCTGCTGACTCTGCCCCCTGACTGACACTGGCTCTGCATTGGGGCCGGCTGTATACTCAGAGGGGTGACACAACCTCTGCTGACTCCGCCCCGACTGACACTGGCTCTGCATTGGGGCCGGATGTATACTCAGAGCGGTGACACAACCTCAGCTGACTCAGCCCCGACTGACACTGGCTCTGCATTGGGGCTGGCTGTATACTCAGAGCGGTGACACAACCTCCGCTGACTCCGCTCCGACTGACACTGGCTCTGCATTGGGGCCGGCTGTATACTAAGCGGTGACACAACCTCCGGTGACTCCGCCCCCTGACTGACACTGGCTCTGCATTGGGGCCGGCTGTATACTCAGAGCGGTGACACAACCTCCGCTGACTCCGCCCCGACTGACACTGGCTCTGCATTGTGGCCGGATGTATACTCAGAGCGGAGACACAACCTCTGCTGACTCCGCCCCCTGACTGACACTGGCTCTGCACTGGGGCCGGCTGTATACTCAGAGCGGTGACACAACCTCTGCTGACTCCGCCCCCTGACTGACACTGGCTCTGCATTGGGGCCGGCTGTATACTCAGAGCGGTGACACAACCTCTGTTTACTCCGCCCCCTGACTGACACTGGCTCTGCATTGGGGCCGGCTGTATACTCAAAGCGGTGACACAACCTCCGCTGACTCCGCCCCGACTGACACTGGCTCTGCATTGGGGCCGGCTGTATACTCAGAGCGGTGACACAAACTCTGCTGACTCTGCCCCCTGACTGACACTGGCTCTGCATTGGGGCCGGCTGTATACTCAGAGGGGTGACACAACCTCTGCTGACTCCGCCCCGACTGACACTGGCTCTGCATTGGGGCCGGATGTATACTCAGAGCGGTGACACAACCTCGGCTGACTCCGCTCCGATTGACACTGGCTCGGCATTGGGGCCGGCTGTATACTCAGCGGTGACACAACCTCTGGTGACTCCGCCCCCTGACTGACACTGGCTCTGCATTGGGGCCGGCTGTATACTCAGAGCGGTGACACAACCTCCGCTGACTCTGCCCCCTGACTGACACTGGCTCTGCACTGGGACTGGCTGTATACTCAGAGCGGTGACACAACCTCCGCTGACTCCGCCCCCTGACTGACACTGGCTCTGCATTGGAGCCGGATGTATACTCAGAGCGGTGACACAACCTCTGCTGACTCCGCCCCCTGACTGACACTGACTCTGCACTGGGGCCGGCTGTATACTCAGAGCGGTGACACAACCTCCGCTGACTCTGCCCCCTGACTGACACTGGCTCTGCACTGGGACTGGCTGTATACTCAGAGCGGTGACACAACCTCCGCTGACTCCGCCCCCTGACTGATACTGGCTCTGCACTGGGACCGGCTGTATACTCAGAGCGGTGACACAACCTCCGCTGACTCTGCCCCCTGACTGACACTGGCTCTGCACTGGGGCCGGCTGTATACTCAGAGCGGTGACACAACCTCTGCTGACTCCGCCCCCTGACTGACACTGACTCTGCATTGGGGCCGGCTGTATACTCAGAGCGGTGACACAATCTCTGCTTACTCCGCCCCCTGACTGACACTGGCTCTGCATTGGGGCCGGCTGTATACTCAGAGCGGTGACACAAACTCTGCTGACTCTGCCCCCTGACTGACACTGGCTCTGCATTGGGGCCGGCTGTATACTCAGAGGGGTGACACAACCTCTGCTGACTCCGCCCCGACTGACACTGGCTCTGCATTGGGGCCGGATGTATACTCAGAGCGGTGACACAACCTCCACTGACTCCGCTCCGATTGACACTGGCTCGGCATTGGGACCGGCTGTATACTCAGCGGTGACACAAGCTCCGCTGACTCCGCCCCCTGACTGACACTGGCTCTGCATTGGGGCCGGCTGTAGACTCAGAGCGGTGACACAACTTCCGCTGACTCCGCCCCCTGACTGACACTGCCTCTGCATTGGGGCCGGCTGTATACTCAGAGCGGTGACACAACCTCCGCTGACTCCGCCCCGACTGACACTGGCTCTGCATTGGGGACGGCTGTATACAGGGCCAGCTCCAGGTTTTCGAGGGCCCCGGGCGAAAGAGTCTCAGTGGGCCCCCCCTTTAACACATACCCCGATTTATGATGCACAGATACGGCAGAGAAATGTATAGTACAATGCCAGAATTCACTTCTTACATGAGTGACAGCTATTGTAAATTCTGCAGTGTATATATACAGGACAGGAGGAGTTGTACTGTGCAGTGTATATATACAGGACAGGAGGAGTGGTACTGTGCAATGTATATATACAGGAGAGGTGCTGTGCAGTGTATATATACAGGAGGAAAGGTGCTGTGCAGTGTATATATACAGGGGGAGAGGTGCTGTGCAGTGTATATATACAGGGGAGAGGTACTGTGCAGTGTATATATACAGGGGGAGAGGTGCTGTGCAGTGTATATATACAGGAGAGGTGCTGTGCAGTGTCGTGAGCAGGGCGTTGTTGTATCAGAAAATCTTTTCTGTTTTGAGTTTTTCTATGAAACAAAGACTTTTCTACATAAACAACGTTGTTTGGTTTTGCGGCCCTAACAGATCTGTGCTACAAAGTAACAGGCGGCTCGGGCATTAATGAGGGACCTGATGCTGAATCCTTTCCACAAACCCTAATGACCCAATTAGTGCCCTGTCATTAGAACCTCATTAAACGCCTCCCTGTCCCGGGCAGTCATGTACAGTATGGGGGGATCCTGCAGCCCACCCCCTGACTGCTCCATACCATACACTGCCCTCTGTCGCGCTCACTATTATCCTGTGCATTTCTCCTTCATCGTTACCCCATGTTACACTTGTCACCCCCCACTACAGAGTAGCAGGGCAGCCAATGTCACCCCCTCCCGGATCCTAATGGCAGCAGGAACTGTCTGCTCCTCTATTGGGTTGGAACCTGATTTAATCAAGGAATAATGTGGATTTGTTGCCGGTGGCTGCAGGGGAAGGGTTAAGTGATGCCATGTCCTTGGTGGGAGCAGTGGCAGCTGCTGGGACCTGGACAGAGACAACCAATGTTGCTGTGACTGCACAGTGTGACCTGGAGGAGAGAAGCTGAGACTCCAAAGCAGAAATCACCCACATGCCAGCACTGGGCAGAGTCCCTCCAGTCACCAGCCTGGGGCCACGGGGCCCCAACCTACAGCCCACATGGCAGCAGCTCCCCTTCCTCCTGGCATCTGGTTAACCCCATTTATGGGTCGGATTGTTATCTTTAAGGTTTAGCAATAACCTTCATACAGATGGGAAGGGGTTAAGCTTCTTCCTACCCCACTGGTGCAGGTTTGGTGCAGCATGCATGTATTCTGGGAGAGCTGGGTGGCTGCAGGTTGCAGGCTGCACCCCAACAGCTGCTCCTCCAGATATCACCCACATTTTTAGGCAGCGGAGACAGACAGCAGCAAACTGAGCCATAAGACCAACTGCAATCACTGCTGGATACCATAGTACTCACTCAGTCACTGGTAGGAGCTCCGGAATCTGCCTGATAAGTTCAGCACTGCAGCCAGCCAGGGGCAGAGAGCAGGAGAAAGTGCTCTCTCCACCCACAATGTCACACTGGCTGCCTTCTCTTAACCCCTATGTGTGCCTGCCTGGCTGCACTGACTGAGTGAGAAGATGCTTGTGTCAGAGCTGGCACATAGGGGTTAAGAGAACGCAGCCAGCAGTGACTTTGTGGGCTGAGAGAGCATGTTCTCCTGCTCTGCTCTCCCAGCTGTATCTATGACAGCGTGAGTGGGCCCCCCTCTCTCCCCAGGGCCCCGGCATTTGCCCAGGTGCGCCGGGTGCTGACGCCGGCCCTGGCTGTATACTCAGAGCGGTGACACAACCTCCGCTGACTCTGCCCCGACTGACACTGGCTCTGCATTGGGGCCGGCTGTATACTCAGAGCGGTGACACAACCTCTGCTGACTCCGCCCCCTGACTGACACTGGCTCTGTATTGGGGACGGTTGTATACTCAGAGCGGTGACACAAACTCTGCTGACTCCGCCCCCTGACTGACACTGGCTCTGCATTGGGGCCGGCTGTATACTCAGAGGGGTGACAAAACCTCTGCTGACTCCGCCCCAACTGACACTGGCTCTGCATTGGGGCCGGATGTATACTCAGAGCGGTGACACAACCTCAGCTGACTCAGCCCCGACTGACACTGGCTCTGCATTGGGGCTGGCTGTATACTCAGAGCGGTGACACAACCTCCGCTGACTCCGCTCCGACTGACACTGGCTCTGCATTGGGGCCGGCTGTATACTCAGCGGTGACACAACCTCCGGTGACTCCGCCCCCTGACTGACACTGGCTCTGCCTTGGGGCCGGCTGTATACTCAGAGCGGTGACACAACCTCAGCTGACTCCGCCCCGACTGACACTGGCTCTGCATTGGGGCCGGATGTATACTCAGAGCGGTGACACAACCTCTGCTGACTCCGCCCCCTGACTGACACTGGCTCTGCACTGGGACCGGCTGTATACTCAGAGCGGTGACACAACCTCTGCTGACTCCGCCCCCTGACTGACACTGGCTCTGCACTGGGACCGGCTGTATAATCAGAGCGGTGACACAACCTCCGCTGACTCTGCCCCCTGACTGACACTGGCTCTGCACTGGGACTGGCTGTATACTCAGAGCGGTGACACAACCTCCGCTGACTCCGCCCCCTGACTGACACTGTCTCTGCATTGGGGCCGGATGTATACTCAGAGCGGTGACACAACCTCTGCTGACTCCGCCCCCTGACTGACACTGGCTCTGCACTGGGGCCGGCTGTATACTCAGAGCGGTGACACAACCTCCGCTGACTCCGCCCCGACTGACACTGGCTCTGCATTGGGGATGGCTGTATACTCAGAGCGGTGACACAACCTCCGCTGACTCTGCCCCGACTGACACTGGCTCTGCATTGGGGCCGGCTGTATACTCAGAGCGGTGACACAACCTCTGCTGACTCCGCCCCCTGACTGACACTGGCTCTGCATTGGGGACGGTTGTATACTCAGAGCGGTGACACAAACTCTGCTGACTCCGCCCCCTGACTGACACTGGCTCTGCATTGGGGCCGGATGTATACTCAGAGCGGTGACACAACCTCAGCTGACTCAGCCCCGACTGACACTGGCTCTGCATTGGGGCTGGCTGTATACTCAGAGCGGTGACACAACCTCCGCTGACTCCGCTCCGACTGACACTGGCTCTGCATTGGGGCCGGCTGTATACTAAGCGGTGACACAACCTCCGGTGACTCCGCCCCCTGACTGACACTGGCTCTGCATTGGGGCCGGCTGTATACTCAGAGCGGTGACACAACCTCCGCTGACTCCGCCCCGACTGACACTGGCTCTGCATTGTGGCCGGATGTATACTCAGAGCGGAGACACAACCTCTGCTGACTCCGCCCCCTGACTGACACTGGCTCTGCACTGGGGCCGGCTGTATACTCAGAGCGGTGACACAACCTCTGCTGACTCCGCCCCCTGACTGACACTGGCTCTGCATTGGGGCCGGCTGTATACTCAAAGCGGTGACACAACCTCCGCTGACTCCGCCCCGACTGACACTGGCTCTGCATTGGGGCCGGCTGTATACTCAGAGCGGTGACACAAACTCTGCTGACTCTGCCCCCTGACTGACACTGGCTCTGCATTGGGGCCGGCTGTATACTCAGAGGGGTGACACAACCTCTGCTGACTCCGCCCCGACTGACACTGGCTCTGCATTGGGGCCGGATGTATACTCAGAGCGGTGACACAACCTCGGCTGACTCCGCTCCGATTGACACTGGCTCGGCATTGGGGCCGGCTGTATACTCAGTGGTGACACAACCTCTGGTGACTCCGCCCCCTGACTGACACTGGCTCTGCATTGGGGCCGGCTGTATACTCAGAGCGGTGACACAACCTCCGCTGACTCTGCCCCCTGACTGACACTGGCTCTGCACTGGGACTGGCTGTATACTCAGAGCGGTGACACAACCTCCGCTGACTCCGCCCCCTGACTGACACTGGCTCTGCATTGGAGCCGGATGTATACTCAGAGCGGTGACACAACCTCTGCTGACTCCGCCCCCTGACTGACACTGACTCTGCACTGGGGCCGGCTGTATACTCAGAGCGGTGACACAACCTCCGCTGACTCTGCCCCCTGACTGACACTGGCTCTGCACTGGGACTGGCTGTATACTCAGAGCGGTGACACAACCTCCGCTGACTCCGCCCCCTGACTGATACTGGCTCTGCACTGGGACCGGCTGTATACTCAGAGCGGTGACACAACCTCCGCTGACTCTGCCCCCTGACTGACACTGGCTCTGCACTGGGGCCGGCTGTATACTCAGAGCGGTGACACAACCTCTGCTGACTCCGCCCCCTGACTGACACTGACTCTGCATTGGGGCCGGCTGTATACTCAGAGCGGTGACACAATCTCTGCTTACTCCGCCCCCTGACTGACACTGGCTCTGCATTGGGGCCGGCTGTATACTCAGAGCGGTGACACAAACTCTGCTGACTCTGCCCCCTGACTGACACTGGCTCTGCATTGGGGCCGGCTGTATACTCAGAGGGGTGACACAACCTCTGCTGACTCCGCCCCGACTGACACTGGCTCTGCATTGGGGCCGGATGTATACTCAGAGCGGTGACACAACCTCAGCTGACTCAGCCCCGACTGACACTGGCTCTGCATTGGGGCTGGCTGTATACTCAGAGCGGTGACACAACCTCCGCTGACTCCGCTCCGACTGACACTGGCTCTGCATTGGGGCCGGCTGTATACTAAGCGGTGACACAACCTCCGGTGACTCCGCCCCCTGACTGACACTGGCTCTGCATTGGGGCCGGCTGTATACTCAGAGCGGTGACACAACCTCCGCTGGCTCCGCCCCGACTGACACTGGCTCTGCATTGTGGCCGGATGTATACTCAGAGCGGAGACACAACCTCTGCTGACTCCGCCCCCTGACTGACACTGGCTCTGCACTGGGGCCGGCTGTATACTCAGAGCGGTGACACAACCTCTGCTGACTCCGCCCCCTGACTGACACTGGCTCTGCATTGGGGCCGGCTGTATACTCAGAGCGGTGACACAACCTCTGCTTACTCCGCCCCCTGACTGACACTGGCTCTGCATTGGGGCCGGCTGTATACTCAAAGCGGTGACACAACCTCCGCTGACTCCGCCCCGACTGACACTGGCTCTGCATTGGGGCCGGCTGTATACTCAGAGCGGTGACACAAACTCTGCTGACTCTGCCCCCTGACTGACACTGGCTCTGCATTGGGGCCGGCTGTATACTCAGAGGGGTGACACAACCTCTGCTGACTCCGCCCCGACTGACACTGGCTCTGCATTGGGGCCGGATGTATACTCAGAGCGGTGACACAACCTCGGCTGACTCCGCTCCGATTGACACTGGCTCGGCATTGGGGCCGGCTGTATACTCAGCGGTGACACAACCTCTGGTGACTCCGCCCCCTGACAGACACTGGCTCTGCATTGGGGCCGGCTGTATACTCAGAGCGGTGACACAACCTCCGCTGACTCTGCCCCCTGACTGACACTGGCTCTGCACTGGGACTGGCTGTATACTCAGAGCGGTGACACAACCTCCGCTGACTCCGCCCCCTGACTGACACTGGCTCTGCATTGGAGCCGGATGTATACTCAGAGCGGTGACACAACCTCTGCTGACTCCGCCCCCTGACTGACACTGACTCTGCACTGGGGCCGGCTGTATACTCAGAGCGGTGACACAACCTCCGCTGACTCTGCCCCCTGACTGACACTGGCTCTGCACTGGGACTGGCTGTATACTCAGAGCGGTGACACAACCTCCGCTGACTCCGCCCCCTGACTGATACTGGCTCTGCACTGGGACCGGCTGTATACTCAGAGCGGTGACACAACCTCCGCTGACTCTGCCGCCTGACTGACACTGGCTCTGCACTGGGGCCGGCTGTATACTCAGAGCGGTGACACAACCTCTGCTGACTCCGCCCCCTGACTGACACTGACTCTGCATTGGGGCCGGCTGTATACTCAGAGCGGTGACACAATCTCTGCTTACTCCGCCCCCTGACTGACACTGGCTCTGCATTGGGGCCGGCTGTATACTCAGAGCGGTGACACAAACTCTGCTGACTCTGCCCCCTGACTGACACTGGCTCTGCATTGGGGCCGGCTGTATACTCAGAGGGGTGACACAACCTCTGCTGACTCCGCCCCGACTGACACTGGCTCTGCATTGGGGCCGGATGTATACTCAGAGCGGTGACACAACCTCCACTGACTCCGCTCCGATTGACACTGGCTCGGCATTGGGGCCGGCTGTATACTCAGCGGTGACACAAGCTCCGCTGACTCCGCCCCCTGACTGACACTGGCTCTGCATTGGGGCCGGCTGTATACTCAGAGCGGTGACACAATCTCTGCTTACTCCGCCCCCTGACTGACACTGGCTCTGCATTGGGGCCGGCTGTAAACTCAGAGCGGTGACACAAACTCTGCTGACTCTGCCCCCTGACTGACACTGGCTCTGCATTGGGGCCGGCTGTATACTCAGAGGGGTGACACAACCTCTGCTGACTCCGCCCCGACTGACACTGGCTCTGCATTGGGGCCGGATGTATACTCAGAGCGGTGACACAACCTCAGCTGACTCAGCCCCGACTGACACTGGCTCTGCATTGGGGCTGGCTGTATACTCAGAGCGGTGACACAACCTCCGCTGACTCCGCTCCGACTGACACTGGCTCTGCATTGGGGCCGGCTGTATACTAAGCGGTGACACAACCTCCGGTGACTCCGCCCCCTGACTGACACTGGCTCTGCATTGGGGCCGGCTGTATACTCAGAGCGGTGACACAACCTCCGCTGACTTTGCCCCGACTGACACTGGCTCTGCATTGTGGCCGGATGTATACTCAGAGCGGAGACACAACCTCTGCTGACTCCGCCCCCTGACTGACACTGGCTCTGCACTGGGGCCGGCTGTATACTCAGAGCGGTGACACAACCTCTGCTGACTCCGCCCCCTGACTGACACTGGCTCTGCATTGGGGCCGGCTGTATACTCAGAGCGGTGACACAACCTCTGTTTACTCCGCCCCCTGACTGACACTGGCTCTGCATTGGGGCCGGCTGTATACTCAAAGCGGTGACACAACCTCCGCTGACTCCGCCCCGACTGACACTGGCTCTGCATTGGGGCCGGCTGTATACTCAGAGCGGTGACACAAACTCTGCTGACTCTGCCCCCTGACTGACACTGGCTCTGCATTGGGCCGGCTGTATACTCAGAGGGGTGACACAACCTCTGCTGACTCCGCCCCGACTGACACTGGCTCTGCATTGGGGCCGGATATATACTCAGAGCGGTGACACAACCTCGGCTGACTCCGCTCCGATTGACACTGGCTCGGCATTGGGGCCGGCTGTATACTCAGCGGTGACACAACCTCTGGTGACTCCGCCCCCTGACTGACACTGGCTCTGCATTGGGGCCGGCTGTATACTCAGAGCGGTGACACAACCTCCGCTGACTCTGCCCCCTGACTGACACTGGCTCTGCACTGGGACTGGCTGTATACTCAGAGCGGTGACACAACCTCCGCTGACTCCGCCCCCTGACTGACACTGGCTCTGCATTGGAGCCGGATGTATACTCAGAGCGGTGACACAACCTCTGCTGACTCCGCCCCCTGACTGACACTGACTCTGCACTGGGGCCGGCTGTATACTCAGAGCGGTGACACAACCTCCGCTGACTCCGCCCCCTGACTGATACTGGCTCTGCACTGGGACCGGCTGTATACTCAGAGCGGTGACACAACCTCCGCTGACTCTGCCCCCTGACTGACACTGGCTCTGCACTGGGGCCGGCTGTATACTCAGAGCGGTGACACAACCTCTGCTGACTCCGCCCCCTGACTGACACTGACTCTGCATTGGGGCCGGCTGTATACTCAGAGCGGTGACACAATCTCTGCTTACTCCGCCCCCTGACTGACACTGGCTCTGCATTGGGGCCGGCTGTATACTCAGAGCGGTGACACAAACTCTGCTGACTCTGCCCCCTGACTGACACTGGCTCTGCATTGGGGCCGGCTGTATACTCAGAGGGGTGACACAACCTCTGCTGACTCCGCCCCGACTGACACTGGCTCTGCATTGGGGCCGGATGTATACTCAGAGCGGAGACACAACCTCTGCTGACTCTGCCCCCTGACTGACACTGGCTCTGCATTGGGGCCGGCTGTATACTCAGAGGGGTGACACAACCTCTGCTGACTCCGCCCCGACTGACACTGGCTCTGCATTGGGGCCGGATGTATACTCAGAGCGGTGACACAACCTCAGCTGACTCAGCCCCGACTGACACTGGCTCTGCATTGGGGCTGGCTGTATACTCAGAGCGGTGACACAACCTCCGCTGACTCCGCTCCGACTGACACTGGCTCTGCATTGGGGCCGGCTGTATACTAAGCGGTGACACAACCTCCGGTGACTCCGCCCCCTGACTGACACTGGCTCTGCATTGGGGCCGGCTGTACACTCAGAGCGGAGACACAACCTCTGCTGACTCTGCCCCCTGACTGACACTGGCTCTGCATTGGGGCCGGCTGTATACTCAGAGGGGTGACACAACCTCTGCTGACTCCGCCCCGACTGACACTGGCTCTGCATTGGGGCCGGATGTATACTCAGAGCGGTGACACAACCTCAGCTGACTCAGCCCCGACTGACACTGGCTCTGCATTGGGGCCGGCTGTACACTCAGAGCGGAGACACAACCTCTGCTGACTCTGCCCCCTGACTGACACTGGCTCTGCATTGGGGCCGGCTGTATACTCAGAGGGGTGACACAACCTCTGCTGACTCCGCCCCGACTGACACTGGCTCTGCATTGGGGCCGGATGTATACTCAGAGCGGTGACACAACCTCAGCTGACTCAGCCCCGACTGACACTGGCTCTGCATTGGGGCCGGCTGTATACTAAGCGGTGACACAACCTCCGGTGACTCCGCCCCCTGACTGACACTGGCTCTGCATTGGGGCCGGATGTATACTCAGAGCGGAGACACAACCTCTGCTGACTCTGCCCCCTGACTGACACTGGCTCTGCATTGGGGCCGGCTGTATACTCAGAGGGGTGACACAACCTCTGCTGACTCCGCCCCGACTGACACTGGCTCTGCATTGGGGCCGGATGTATACTCAGAGGGGTGACACAACCTCAGCTGACTCAGCCCCGACTGACACTGGCTCTGCATTGGGGCTGGCTGTATACTCAGAGCGGTGACACAACCTCCGCTGACTCCGCTCCGACTGACACTGGCTCTGCATTGGGGCCGGCTGTATACTAAGCGGTGACACAACCTCCGCTGACTCCGCCCCGACTGACACTGGCTCTGCATTGTGGCCGGATGTATACTCAGAGCGGAGACACAACCTCTGCTGACTCCGCCCCCTGACTGACACTGGCTCTGCACTGGGGCCGGCTGTATACTCAGAGCGGTGACACAACCTCTGCTGACTCCGCCCCCTGACTGACACTGGCTCTGCATTGGGGCCGGCTGTATACTCAGAGCGGTGACACAACCTCTGCTTACTCCGCCCCCTGACTGACACTGGCTCTGCATTGGGGCCGGCTGTATACTCAAAGCGGTGACACAACCTCCGCTGACTCCGCCCCGACTGACACTGGCTCTGCATTGGGGCCGGCTGTATACTCAGAGCGGTGACACAAACTCTGCTGACTCTGCCCCCTGACTGACACTGGCTCTGCATTGGGGCCGGCTGTATACTCAGAGGGGTGACACAACCTCTGCTGACTCCGCCCCGACTGACACTGGCTCTGCATTGGGGCCGGATGTATACTCAGAGCGGTGACACAACCTCGGCTGACTCCGCTCCGATTGACACTGGCTCGGCATTGGGGCCGGCTGTATACTCAGCGGTGACACAACCTCTGGTGACTCCGCCCCCTGACTGACACTGGCTCTGCATTGGGGCCGGCTGTATACTCAGAGCGGTGACACAACCTCCGCTGACTCTGCCCCCTGACTGACACTGGCTCTGCACTGGGACTGGCTGTATACTCAGAGCGGTGACACAACCTCCGCTGACTCCGCCCCCTGACTGACACTGGCTCTGCATTGGAGCCGGATGTATACTCAGAGCGGTGACACAACCTCTGCTGACTCCGCCCCCTGACTGACACTGACTCTGCACTGGGGCCGGCTGTATACTCAGAGCGGTGACACAACCTCCGCTGACTCTGCCCCCTGACTGACACTGGCTCTGCACTGGGACTGGCTGTATACTCAGAGCGGTGACACAACCTCCGCTGACTCCGCCCCCTGACTGATACTGGCTCTGCACTGGGACCGGCTGTATACTCAGAGCGGTGACACAACCTCCGCTGACTCTGCCCCCTGACTGACACTGGCTCTGCACTGGGGCCGGCTGTATACTCAGAGCGGTGACACAACCTCTGCTGACTCCGCCCCCTGACTGACACTGACTCTGCATTGGGGCCGGCTGTATACTCAGAGCGGTGACACAATCTCTGCTTACTCCGCCCCCTGACTGACACTGGCTCTTCATTGGGGCCGGCTGTATACTCAGAGCGGTGACACAAACTCTGCTGACTCTGCCCCCTGACTGACACTGGCTCTGCATTGGGGCCGGCTGTATACTCAGAGGGGTGACACAACCTCTGCTGACTCCGCCCCGACTGACACTGGCTCTGCATTGGGGCCGGATGTATACTCAGAGCGGTGACACAACCTCCACTGACTCCGCTCCGATTGACACTGGCTCGGCATTGGGGCCGGCTGTATACTCAGCGGTGACACAAGCTCCGCTGACTCCGCCCCCTGACTGACACTGGCTCTGCATTGGGGCCGGCTGTATACTCAGAGCGGTGACACAATCTCTGCTTACTCCGCCCCCTGACTGACACTGGCTCTGCATTGGGGCCGGCTGTAAACTCAGAGCGGTGACACAAACTCTGCTGACTCTGCCCCCTGACTGACACTGGCTCTGCATTGGGGCCGGCTGTATACTCAGAGGGGTGACACAACCTCTGCTGACTCCGCCCCGACTGACACTGGCTCTGCATTGGGGCCGGATGTATACTCAGAGCGGTGACACAACCTCAGCTGACTCAGCCCCGACTGACACTGGCTCTGCATTGGGGCTGGCTGTATACTCAGAGCGGTGACACAACCTCCGCTGACTCCGCTCCGACTGACACTGGCTCTGCATTGGGGCCGGCTGTATACTAAGCGGTGACACAACCTCCGGTGACTCCGCCCCCTGACTGACACTGGCTCTGCATTGGGGCCGGCTGTATACTCAGAGCGGTGACACAACCTCCGCTGACTCCGCCCCGACTGACACTGGCTCTGCATTGTGGCCGGATGTATACTCAGAGCGGAGACACAACCTCTGCTGACTCCGCCCCCTGACTGACACTGGCTCTGCACTGGGGCCGGCTGTATACTCAGAGCGGTGACACAACCTCTGCTGACTCCGCCCCCTGACTGACACTGGCTCTGCATTGGGGCCGGCTGTATACTCAGAGCGGTGACACAACCTCTGTTTACTCCGCCCCCTGACTGACACTGGCTCTGCATTGGGGCCGGCTGTATACTCAAAGCGGTGACACAACCTCCGCTGACTCCGCCCCGACTGACACTGGCTCTGCATTGGGGCCGGCTGTATACTCAGAGCGGTGACACAAACTCTGCTGACTCTGCCCCCTGACTGACACTGGCTCTGCATTGGGGCCGGCTGTATACTCAGAGGGGTGACACAACCTCTGCTGACTCCGCCCCGACTGACACTGGCTCTGCATTGGGGCCGGATGTATACTCAGAGCGGTGACACAACCTCGGCTGACTCCGCTCCGATTGACACTGGCTCGGCATTGGGGCCGGCTGTATACTCAGCGGTGACACAACCTCTGGTGACTCCGCCCCCTGACTGACACTGGCTCTGCATTGGGGCCGGCTGTATACTCAGAGCGGTGACACAACCTCCGCTGACTCTGCCCCCTGACTGACACTGGCTCTGCACTGGGACTGGCTGTATACTCAGAGCGGTGACACAACCTCCGCTGACTCCGCCCCCTGACTGACACTGGCTCTGCATTGGAGCCGGATGTATACTCAGAGCGGTGACACAACCTCTGCTGACTCCGCCCCCTGACTGACACTGACTCTGCACTGGGGCCGGCTGTATACTCAGAGCGGTGACACAACCTCCGCTGACTCCGCCCCCTGACTGATACTGGCTCTGCACTGGGACCGGCTGTATACTCAGAGCGGTGACACAACCTCCGCTGACTCTGCCCCCTGACTGACACTGGCTCTGCACTGGGGCCGGCTGTATACTCAGAGCGGTGACACAACCTCTGCTGACTCCGCCCCCTGACTGACACTGACTCTGCATTGGGGCCGGCTGTATACTCAGAGCGGTGACACAATCTCTGCTTACTCCGCCCCCTGACTGACACTGGCTCTGCATTGGGGCCGGCTGTATACTCAGAGCGGTGACACAAACTCTGCTGACTCTGCCCCCTGACTGACACTGGCTCTGCATTGGGGCCGGCTGTATACTCAGAGGGGTGACACAACCTCTGCTGACTCCGCCCCGACTGACACTGGCTCTGCATTGGGGCCGGATGTATACTCAGAGCGGTGACACAACCTCCACTGACTCCGCTCCGATTGACACTGGCTCGGCATTGGGGCCGGCTGTATACTCAGCGGTGACACAAGCTCCGCTGACTCCGCCCCCTGACTGACACTGGCTCTGCATTGGGGCCGGCTGTAGACTCAGAGCGGTGACACAACTTCCGCTGACTCCGCCCCCTGACTGACACTGCCTCTGCATTGGGGCCGGCTGTATACTCAGAGCGGTGACACAACCTCCGCTGACTCCGCCCCGACTGACACTGGCTCTGCATTGGGGACGGCTGTATACAGGGCCAGCTCCAGGTTTTCGAGGGCCCCGGGCGAAAGAGTCTCAGTGGGCCCCCCCTTTAACACATACCCCGATTTATGATGCACAGATACGGCAGAGAAATGTATAGTACAATGCCAGAATTCACTTCTTACATGAGTGACAGCTATTGTAAATTCTGCAGTGTATATATACAGGACAGGAGGAGTTGTACTGTGCAGTGTATATATACAGGACAGGAGGAGTGGTACTGTGCAAGGTATATATACAGGAGAGGTGCTGTGCAGTGTATATATACAGGAGGAAAGGTGCTGTGCAGTGTATATATACAGGGGGAGAGGTGCTGTGCAGTGTATATATACAGGGGAGAGGTACTGTGCAGTGTATATATACAGGGGGAGAGGTGCTGTGCAGTGTATATATACAGGAGAGGTGCTGTGCAGTGTCGTGAGCAGGGCGTTGTTGTATCAGAAAATCTTTTCTGTTTTGAGTTTTTCTATGAAACAAAGACTTTTCTACATAAACAACGTTGTTTGGTTTTGCGGCCCTAACAGATCTGTGCTACAAAGTAACAGGCGGCTCGGGCATTAATGAGGGACCTGATGCTGAATCCTTTCCACAAACCCTAATGACCCAATTAGTGCCCTGTCATTAGAACCTCATTAAACGCCTCCCTGTCCCGGGCAGTCATGTACAGTATGGGGGGATCCTGCAGCCCACCCCCTGACTGCTCCATACCATACACTGCCCTCTGTCGCGCTCACTATTATCCTGTGCATTTCTCCTTCATCGTTACCCCATGTTACACTTGTCACCCCCCACTACAGAGTAGCAGGGCAGCCAATGTCACCCCCTCCCGGATCCTAATGGCAGCAGGAACTGTCTGCTCCTCTATTGGGTTGGAACCTGATTTAATCAAGGAATAATGTGGATTTGTTGCCGGTGGCTGCAGGGGAAGGGTTAAGTGATGCCATGTCCTTGGTGGGAGCAGTGGCAGCTGCTGGGACCTGGACAGAGACAACCAATGTTGCTGTGACTGCACAGTGTGACCTGGAGGAGAGAAGCTGAGACTCCAAAGCAGAAATCACCCACATGCCAGCACTGGGCAGAGTCCCTCCAGTCACCAGCCTGGGGCCACGGGGCCCCAACCTACAGCCCACATGGCAGCAGCTCCCCTTCCTCCTGGCATCTGGTTAACCCCATTTATGGGTCGGATTGTTATCTTTAAGGTTTAGCAATAACCTTCATACAGATGGGAAGGGGTTAAGCTTCTTCCTACCCCACTGGTGCAGGTTTGGTGCAGCATGCATGTATTCTGGGAGAGCTGGGTGGCTGCAGGTTGCAGGCTGCACCCCAACAGCTGCTCCTCCAGATATCACCCACATTTTTAGGCAGCGGAGACAGACAGCAGCAAACTGAGCCATAAGACCAACTGCAATCACTGCTGGATACCATAGTACTCACTCAGTCACTGGTAGGAGCTCCGGAATCTGCCTGATAAGTTCAGCACTGCAGCCAGCCAGGGGCAGAGAGCAGGAGAAAGTGCTCTCTCCACCCACAATGTCACACTGGCTGCCTTCTCTTAACCCCTATGTGTGCCTGCCTGGCTGCACTGACTGAGTGAGAAGATGCTTGTGTCAGAGCTGGCACATAGGGGTTAAGAGAACGCAGCCAGCAGTGACTTTGTGGGCTGAGAGAGCATGTTCTCCTGCTCTGCTCTCCCAGCTGTATCTATGACAGCGTGAGTGGGCCCCCCTCTCTCCCCAGGGCCCCGGCATTTGCCCAGGTGCGCCGGGTGCTGACGCCGGCCCTGGCTGTATACTCAGAGCGGTGACACAACCTCCGCTGACTCTGCCCCGACTGACACTGGCTCTGCATTGGGGCCGGCTGTATACTCAGAGCGGTGACACAACCTCTGCTGACTCCGCCCCCTGACTGACACTGGCTCTGTATTGGGGACGGTTGTATACTCAGAGCGGTGACACAAACTCTGCTGACTCCGCCCCCTGACTGACACTGGCTCTGCATTGGGGCCGGCTGTATACTCAGAGGGGTGACAAAACCTCTGCTGACTCCGCCCCAACTGACACTGGCTCTGCATTGGGGCCGGATGTATACTCAGAGCGGTGACACAACCTCAGCTGACTCAGCCCCGACTGACACTGGCTCTGCATTGGGGCTGGCTGTATACTCAGAGCGGTGACACAACCTCCGCTGACTCCGCTCCGACTGACACTGGCTCTGCATTGGGGCCGGCTGTATACTCAGCGGTGACACAACCTCCGGTGACTCCGCCCCCTGACTGACACTGGCTCTGCCTTGGGGCCGGCTGTATACTCAGAGCGGTGACACAACCTCAGCTGACTCCGCCCCGACTGACACTGGCTCTGCATTGGGGCCGGATGTATACTCAGAGCGGTGACACAACCTCTGCTGACTCCGCCCCCTGACTGACACTGGCTCTGCACTGGGACCGGCTGTATACTCAGAGCGGTGACACAACCTCTGCTGACTCCGCCCCCTGACTGACACTGGCTCTGCACTGGGACCGGCTGTATAATCAGAGCGGTGACACAACCTCCGCTGACTCTGCCCCCTGACTGACACTGGCTCTGCACTGGGACTGGCTGTATACTCAGAGCGGTGACACAACCTCCGCTGACTCCGCCCCCTGACTGACACTGTCTCTGCATTGGGGCCGGATGTATACTCAGAGCGGTGACACAACCTCTGCTGACTCCGCCCCCTGACTGACACTGGCTCTGCACTGGGGCCGGCTGTATACTCAGAGCGGTGACACAACCTCCGCTGACTCCGCCCCGACTGACACTGGCTCTGCATTGGGGATGGCTGTATACTCAGAGCGGTGACACAACCTCCGCTGACTCTGCCCCGACTGACACTGGCTCTGCATTGGGGCCGGCTGTATACTCAGAGCGGTGACACAACCTCTGCTGACTCCGCCCCCTGACTGACACTGGCTCTGCATTGGGGACGGTTGTATACTCAGAGCGGTGACACAAACTCTGCTGACTCCGCCCCCTGACTGACACTGGCTCTGCATTGGGGCCGGATGTATACTCAGAGCGGTGACACAACCTCAGCTGACTCAGCCCCGACTGACACTGGCTCTGCATTGGGGCTGGCTGTATACTCAGAGCGGTGACACAACCTCCGCTGACTCCGCTCCGACTGACACTGGCTCTGCATTGGGGCCGGCTGTATACTAAGCGGTGACACAACCTCCGGTGACTCCGCCCCCTGACTGACACTGGCTCTGCATTGGGGCCGGCTGTATACTCAGAGCGGTGACACAACCTCCGCTGACTCCGCCCCGACTGACACTGGCTCTGCATTGTGGCCGGATGTATACTCAGAGCGGAGACACAACCTCTGCTGACTCCGCCCCCTGACTGACACTGGCTCTGCACTGGGGTCGGCTGTATACTCAGAGCGGTGACACAACCTCTGCTGACTCCGCCCCCTGACTGACACTGGCTCTGCATTGGGGCCGGCTGTATACTCAAAGCGGTGACACAACCTCCGCTGACTCCGCCCCGACTGACACTGGCTCTGCATTGGGGCCGGCTGTATACTCAGAGCGGTGGCACAAACTCTGCTGACTCTGCCCCCTGACTGACACTGGCTCTGCATTGGGGCCGGCTGTATACTCAGAGGGGTGACACAACCTCTGCTGACTCCGCCCCGACTGACACTGGCTCTGCATTGGGGCCGGATGTATACTCAGAGCGGTGACACAACCTCGGCTGACTCCGCTCCGATTGACACTGGCTCGGCATTGGGGCCGGCTGTATACTCAGTGGTGACACAACCTCTGGTGACTCCGCCCCCTGACTGACACTGGCTCTGCATTGGGGCCGGCTGTATACTCAGAGCGGTGACACAACCTCCGCTGACTCTGCCCCCTGACTGACACTGGCTCTGCACTGGGACTGGCTGTATACTCAGAGCGGTGACACAACCTCCGCTGACTCCGCCCCCTGACTGACACTGGCTCTGCATTGGAGCCGGATGTATACTCAGAGCGGTGACACAACCTCTGCTGACTCCGCCCCCTGACTGACACTGACTCTGCACTGGGGCCGGCTGTATACTCAGAGCGGTGACACAACCTCCGCTGACTCTGCCCCCTGACTGACACTGGCTCTGCACTGGGACTGGCTGTATACTCAGAGCGGTGACACAACCTCCGCTGACTCCGCCCCCTGACTGATACTGGCTCTGCACTGGGACCGGCTGTATACTCAGAGCGGTGACACAACCTCCGCTGACTCTGCCCCCTGACTGACACTGGCTCTGCACTGGGGCCGGCTGTATACTCAGAGCGGTGACACAACCTCTGCTGACTCCGCCCCCTGACTGACACTGACTCTGCATTGGGGCCGGCTGTATACTCAGAGCGGTGACACAATCTCTGCTTACTCCGCCCCCTGACTGACACTGGCTCTGCATTGGGGCCGGCTGTATACTCAGAGCGGTGACACAAACTCTGCTGACTCTGCCCCCTGACTGACACTGGCTCTGCATTGGGGCCGGCTGTATACTCAGAGGGGTGACACAACCTCTGCTGACTCCGCCCCGACTGACACTGGCTCTGCATTGGGGCCGGATGTATACTCAGAGCGGTGATACAACCTCCACTGACTCCGCTCCGATTGACACTGGCTCAGCATTGGGGCCGGCTGTATACTCAGCGGTGACACAAGCTCCGCTGACTCCGCCCCCTGACTGACACTGGCTCTGCATTGGGGCCGGCTGTAGACTCAGAGCGGTGACACAACTTCCGCTGACTCCGCCCCCTGACTGACACTGCCTCTGCATTGGGGCCGGCTGTATACTCAGAGCGGTGACACAACCTCCGCTGACTCCGCCCCGACTGACACTGGCTCTGCATTGGGGACGGCTGTATACAGGGCCAGCTCCAGGTTTTCGAGGGCCCCGGGCGAAAGAGTCTCAGTGGGCCCCCCCTTTAACACATACCCCGATTTATGATGGACAGATACGGCAGAGAAATGTATAGTACAATGCCAGAATTCACTTCTTACATGAGTGACAGCTATTGTAAATTCTGCAGTGTATATATACAGGACAGGAGGAGTTGTACTGTGCAGTGTATATATACAGGACAGGAGGAGTGGTACTGTGCAGTGTATATATACAGGAGAGGTGCTGTGCAGTGTATATATACAGGAGGAAAGGTGCTGTGCAGTGTATATATACAGGGGGAGAGGTGCTGTGCAGTGTATATATACAGGGGAGAGGTACTGTGCAGTGTATATATACAGGGGGAGAGGTGCTGTGCAGTGTATATATACAGGAGAGGTGCTGTGCAGTGTCGTGAGCAGGGCGTTGTTGTATCAGAAAATCTTTTCTGTTTTGAGTTTTTCTATGAAACAAAGACTTTTCTACATAAACAACGTTGTTTGGTTTTGCGGCCCTAACAGATCTGTGCTACAAAGTAACAGGCGGCTCGGGCATTAATGAGGGACCTGATGCTGAATCCTTTCCACAAACCCTAATGACCCAATTAGTGCCCTGTCATTAGAACCTCATTAAACGCCTCCCTGTCCCGGGCAGTCATGTACAGTATGGGGGGATCCTGCAGCCCACCCCCTGACTGCTCCATACCATACACTGCCCTCTGTCGCGCTCACTATTATCCTGTGCATTTCTCCTTCATCGTTACCCCATGTTACACTTGTCACCCCCCACTACAGAGTAGCAGGGCAGCCAATGTCACCCCCTCCCGGATCCTAATGGCAGCAGGAACTGTCTGCTCCTCTATTGGGTTGGAACCTGATTTAATCAAGGAATAATGTGGATTTGTTGCCGGTGGCTGCAGGGAAAGGGTTAAGTGATGCCATGTCCTTGGTGGGAGCAGTGGCAGCTGCTGGGACCTGGACAGAGACAACCAATGTTGCTGTGACTGCACAGTGTGACCTGGAGGAGAGAAGCTGAGACTCCGAAGCAGAAATCACCCACATGCCAGCACTGGGCAGAGTCCCTCCAGTCACCAGCCTGGGGCCACGGGGCCCCAACCTACAGCCCACATGGCAGCAGCTCCCCTTCCTCCTGGCATCTGGTTAACCCCATTTATGGGTCGGATTGTTATCTTTAAGGTTTAGCAATAACCTTCATACAGATGGGAAGGGGTTAAGCTTCTTCCTACCCCACTGGTGCAGGTTTGGTGCAGCATGCATGTATTCTGGGAGAGCTGGGTGGCTGCAGGTTGCAGGCTGCACCCCAACAGCTGCTCCTCCAGATATCACCCACATTTTTAGGCAGCGGAGACAGACAGCAGCAAACTGAGCCATAAGACCAACTGCAATCACTGCTGGATACCATAGTACTCACTCAGTCACTGGTAGGAGCTCCGGAATCTGCCTGATAAGTTCAGCACTGCAGCCAGCCAGGGGCAGAGAGCAGGAGAAAGTGCTCTCTCCACCCACAATGTCACACTGGCTGCCTTCTCTTAACCCCTATGTGTGCCTGCCTGGCTGCACTGACTGAGTGAGAAGATGCTTGTGTCAGAGCTGGCACATAGGGGTTAAGAGAACGCAGCCAGCAGTGACTTTGTGGGCTGAGAGAGCATGTTCTCCTGCTCTGCTCTCCCAGCTGTATCTATGACAGCGTGAGTGGACCCCCCTCTCTCCCCAGGGCCCCGGCATTTGCCCAGGTGCGCCGGGTGCTGACGCCGGCCCTGGCTGTATACTCAGAGCGGTGACACAACCTCCGCTGACTCTGCCCCGACTGACACTGGCTCTGCATTG
Organism: Ranitomeya imitator; assembly: GCF_032444005.1. Lineage (NCBI taxonomy): Eukaryota > Metazoa > Chordata > Amphibia > Anura > Dendrobatidae > Ranitomeya > Ranitomeya imitator. The sequence continues at coordinate 125,557,924 of NC_091286.1, forward strand.
GGGCCGGCTGTATACTCAGAGCGGTGACACAACCTCTGCTGACTCCGCCCCCTGACTGACACTGGCTCTGTATTGGGGACGGTTGTATACTCAGAGCGGTGACACAAACTCTGCTGACTCCGCCCCCTGACTGACACTGGCTCTGCATTGGGGCCGGCTGTATACTCAGAGGGGTGACAAAACCTCTGCTGACTCCGCCCCAACTGACACTGGCTCTGCATTGGGGCCGGATGTATACTCAGAGCGGTGACACAACCTCAGCTGACTCAGCCCCGACTGACACTGGCTCTGCATTGGGGCTGGCTGTATACTCAGAGCGGTGACACAACCTCCGCTGACTCCGCTCCGACTGACACTGGCTCTGCATTGGGGCCGGCTGTATACTCAGCGGTGACACAACCTCCGGTGACTCCGCCCCCTGACTGACACTGGCTCTGCATTGGGGCCGGCTGTATACTCAGAGCGGTGACACAACCTCAGCTGACTCCGCCCCGACTGACACTGGCTCTGCATTGGGGCCGGATGTATACTCAGAGCGGTGACACAACCTCTGCTGACTCCGCCCCCTGACTGACACTGGCTCTGCACTGGGACCGGCTGTATAATCAGAGCGGTGACACAACCTCCGCTGACTCTGCCCCCTGACTGACACTGGCTCTGCACTGGGACTGGCTGTATACTCAGAGCGGTGACACAACCTCCGCTGACTCCGCCCCCTGACTGACACTGTCTCTGCATTGGGGCCGTATGTATACTCAGAGCGGTGACACAACCTCTGCTGACTCCGCCCCCTGACTGACACTGGCTCTGCACTGGGGCCGGCTGTATACTCAGAGCGGTGACACAACCTCCGCTGACTCTGCCCCCTGACTGACACTGGCTCTGCACTGGGACTGGCTGTATACTCAGAGCGGTGACACAACCTCCGCTGACTCCGCCTCCTGACTGACACTGGCTCTGCATTTGGGCCCGCTGTATAATCAGAGCGGTGACACAACCTCCGCTGACTGTGCCCCCTGACTGACACTAGCTCTGCATTGGGGCCGGCTGAATACTCAGAGCGGTGACACAACCTCCGCTGACTCCGCCCCGACTGACACTGGCTCTGCATTGGGGACGGCTGTATACTCAGAGCGGTGACACAACCTCCGCTGACTCTGCCCCAACTGACATTGGCTCTGCATTGGGGCCGGATGTATACTCAGAGCGGTGACACAACCTCAGCTGACTCAGCCCCGACTGACACTGGCTCTGCATTGGGGCTGGCTGTATACTCAGAGCGGTGACACAACCTCCGCTGACTCCGCTCCGACTGACACTGGCTCTGCATTGGGGCCGGCTGTATACTCAGCGGTGACACAACCTCCGGTGACTCCGCCCCCTGACTGACACTGGCTCTGCATTGGGGCCGGCTGTATACTCAGAGCGGTGACACAACCTCCACTGACTCCGCCCCGACTGACACTGGCTCTGCATTGGGGCCAGATGTATACTCAGAGCGGTGACACAACATCTGCTGACTCCGCCCCCTGACTGACACTGGCTCTGCACTGGAACCGGCTGTATACTCAGAGCGGTGACACAACCTCTGCTGACTCCGCCCCCTGACTGAAACTGGCTCTGCACTGGGACCGGCTGTATACTCAGAGTGGTGACACAACCTCCGCTCACTCTGCCCCCTGACTGACACTGGCTCTGCACTGGGACTGGCTGTATACTCAGAGCGGTGACACAACCTCTGCTGACTCCGCCCCCTGACTGACACTGGCTCTGCATTGGGGCCGGATGTATACTCAGAGCGGTGACACAACCTCTGCTGACTCCGCCCCCTGACTGACACTGGCTCTGCGCTGGGGCCGGCTGTATACTCAGAGCGGTGACACAACCTCCGCTGACTCTGCCCCCTGACTGACACTGGCTCTGCACTGGGACTGGCTGTATACTCAGAGCGGTGACACAACCTCCGCTGACTCCGCCTCCTGACTGACACTGGCTCTGCATTGGGGCCGGCAGTATAATCAGAGCGGTGACACAACCTCCGCTGACTCCGCCCCCTGACTGACACTAGCTCTGCATTGGGGCCGGCTGTATACTCAGAGCGTTGACACAACCTCTGCTGACTCCGCCCCCTGACTGACACTGGCTCTGCATTGAGGCCGGATGTATACTCAGAGCGGTGACACAACCTCCGCTGACTCCGCCCCGACTGACACTGGCTCTGCATTGGGGACGGCTGTATACTCAGAGCGGTGACACAACCTCCGCTGACTCTGCCCCGACTGACACTGGCTCTGCATTGGGGCCGGCTGTATACTCAGAGCGGTGACACAACCTCTGCTGACTCCGCCCCCTGACTGACACTAGCTCTGCATTGGGGCCGGCTGAATACTCAGAGCGGTGACACAACCTCCGCTGACTCCGCCCCGACTGACACTGGCTCTGCATTGGGGACGGCTGTATACTCAGAGCGGTGACACAACCTCCGCTGACTCTGCCCCAACTGACATTGGCTCTGCATTGGGGCCGGATGTATACTCAGAGCGGTGACACAACCTCAGCTGACTCAGCCCCGACTGACACTGGCTCTGCATTGGGGCTGGCTGTATACTCAGAGCGGTGACACAACCTCCGCTGAATCCGCTCCGACTGACACTGGCTCTGCATTGGGGCCGGCTGTATACTCAGCGGTGACACAACCTCCGGTGACTCCGCCCCCTGACTGACACTGGCTCTGCATTGGGGCCGGCTGTATACTCAGAGCGGTGACACAACCTCCACTGACTCCGCCCCGACTGACACTGACTCTGCATTGGGGCCAGATGTATACTCAGAGCGGTGACACAACCTCTGCTGACTCCGCCCCCTGACTGACACTGGCTCTGCACTGGGACCGGCTGTATACTCAGAGCGGTGACACAACCTCTGCTGACTCCGCCCCCTGACTGAAACTGGCTCTGCACTGGGACCGGCTGTATACTCAGAGTGGTGACACAACCTCCGCTGACTCTGCCCCAACTGACATTGGCTCTGCATTGGGGCCGGATGTATACTCAGAGCGGTGACACAACCTCAGCTGACTCAGCCCCGACTGACACTGGCTCTGCATTGGGGCTGGCTGTATACTCAGAGCGGTGACACAACCTCCGCTGACTCCGCTCCGACTGACACTGGCTCTGCATTGGGGCCGGCTGTATACTCAGCGGTGACACACCCTCCGGTGACTCCGCCCCCTGACTGACACTGGCTCTGCATTGGGGCCGGCTGTATACTCAGCGGTGACACAACCTCCGCTGACTCCGCCCCCTGACTGACACTGGCTCTGCATTGGGCCGGCTGTATACTCAGAGCGTTGACACAACCTCCGCTGACTCCGCCCCCTGACTGACACTGGCTCTGCATTGGGCCGGCTGTATACTCAGAGTGGTGACACAACCTCCGCTGACTCCGCCTCCTGACTGACACTGGCTCTGCATTGGGGCCGGCTATATAATCAGAGCGGTGACACAACCTCCGCTGACTCCGCCCCCTGACTGACACTAGCTCTGCATTGGGGCCGGTTGTATACTCAGAGCGGTGACACAACCTCTGCTGACTCCGCCCCCTGACTGACACTGGCTCTGCATTGGGGCCGGCTGTATACTCAGAGCGGTGACACAACCTCCACTGACTCCGCCCCGACTGACACTGGCTCTGCATTGGGGCCGGCTGTATACTCAGAGCGGTGACACAAACTCTGCTGACTCTGCCCCCTGACTGACACTGGCTCTGCATTGGGGCCGGCTGTATACTCAGAGGGGTGACACAACCTCTGCTGACTCCGCCCCGACTGACACTGGCTATGCATTGGGGCCGGATGTATACTCAGAGCGGTGACACAACCTCCGCTGACTCCGCTCCGATTGACACTGGCTCGGCATTGCGGCCGGCTGTATACTCAGCGGTGACACAACCTCCGGTGACTCCGCCCCCTGACTGACACTGGCTCTGCATTGGGGCCGGCTGTATACTCAGAGCGGTGATACAAGCTCCGCTGACTCCGCCCCCTGACTGACACTGGCTCTGCATTGGGGCCGGCTGTATACTCAGAGCGGTGACACAACTTCCGCTGACTCCGCCCCCTGACTGACACTGGCTCTGCATTGGGGCGGCTGTATACTCAGAGCGGTGACACAAGCTCCGCTGACTCCGCCCCTTGACTGACACTAGCTCTGCATTGGGGCCGGCTGTATACTCAGAGCAGTGACACAACCTCTGCTGACTCCGCCCCCTGACTGACATTGGCTCTGCATTAGGGCCGGCTGTATACTCAGAGCGGTGACATAACCTCCGCTGACTCCGCCCCCTGACTGACACTGGCTCTGCATTGGGCCGGCTGTATACTCAGAGCGGTGACACAACCTCCGCTGACTCCGCCCCCTGACTGACACTGGCTCTGTATTGGGCCGGCTGTATACTCAGAGCGGTGACACAACCTCCGCTGACTCCGCCTCCTGACTGACACTGGCTCTGCATTGGGGCCGGCTATATAATCAGAGCGGTGACACAACCTCCGCTGACTCCGCCCCCTGACTGACACTAGCTCTGCATTGGGGCCGGTTTGTTACTCAGAGCGGTGACACAACCTCTGCTGACTCCGCCCCCTGACTGACACTGGCTCTGCATTGGGGCCGGCTGTATACTCAGAGCGGTGACACAACCTCCGCTGACTCCACCCCGACTGACACTGGCTCTGCATTGGGGACGGCTGTATACTCAGAGGGGTGACACAACCTCCGCTGACTCCGCCCCCTGTCTGACACTGGCTTTGCATTGCGGCCGGCTGTATAATCAGGGTGGTGACGCAACCTCTGCTGACTCCACCCCCTGACTGACACTTTCTCTGCATTGGGGCCATGTTGTGAATTCTGTGGCAGAGCTCCCTCCTGTGGTCACAAGTGGTACTTCGGCTGATTCTCTCTGTGAGCTTCCATTGGTGGAGGAAAGTGGTACTGCAGCTTCTGAGTTTCCTTCCTCAGGTGCTGTGGTGAAGTCGTTAGGTGCTGCTCTATTTAACTCCACCTAGTGCTTTGATCCTGGCCTCCAGTCAATGTTCTAGTATTGGACCTGTTTCCTCCTGGATCGTTCCTGTGGCCTGCTGCTCTGCATAGCTAAGTTCTGCTTTGCCATTTTGCTTGCTGTTTTTTCTGTCCAGCTTGTCTATTTGTTTTTTCCCGCTAGCTGGAAGCTCTGGGACGCAGAGGGTGTACCTCCATGCCATTAGTTCGGTACGGAGGGTCTTTTTGCCCCCTTTGCGTGGTTTTTGTTGGGTTTTGTGTTGACCGCAAAGTTACCTTTCCTATCCTCGCTCTGTTCAGAAAGTCGGGACTCACTTTGCTAAATCTATTTCATCTCTACGTTTGTCTTTTCATCTTAACTCACAGTCATTATATGTGGGGGCTGCCTTTTCCTTTGGGGTATTTCTCTGAGGCAAGGTAGGCTTATTTTCTATCTTCAGGCTAGCTAGTTTCTCAGGCTGTGCCGAGTTGCATAGGGAGCGTTAGGCGCAATCCACGGCTGCCTCTAGTGTGGTTGGAGAGGATTAGGGATTGCGGTCAGCAGAGTTCCCACGTCTCAGAGCTCGTTCTATGTTTTTGGGTTATTGTCAGGTCACTGTATGTGCTCTGACCTCTATGTCCATTGTGGTACTGAATTACCTTATCATAACAGTACTGGAGGCCAAAAGTACTAATGATTCTCAATAGAGGGAAAAAAGAAGTTCTGAGACCATTTTTTTTTTCTGCACTCTGTTTTGCCTTTTTTTTCCCCTAGACATTTGGGTGGTTCAGGACACAGGTGTAGCGATGGACATTAAAGGTCTGTCTTCATGTGTGGATCAGCTCAAGGCAAGAGTACAAAATATTCAAGACTTTGTGGTTCAGAATTCTATGTTAGAACCGAGAATTCCTATTCCTGATTTGTTTTTTGGAGATAGAACTAAATTTCTGAGTTTCAAAAATAATTGTAAACTATTTCTGGCTTTGAAACCTCTCTCCTCTGGTGACCCAGTTCAACAAGTTAGGATCATTATTTCTTTTTTACGTGGCGACCCTCAGGACTGGGCATTTTCTCTTGCGTCAGGAGATCCTGCATTAAGTAATATCGATGCGTTTTTCCTGGCGCTCGGATTGCTGTACGATGAACCTAATTCAGTGGATCAGGCAGAGAAAAATTTGCTGGCTCTGTGTCAGGGTCAGGATGAGATAGAGGTATATTGTCAGAAATTTAGAAAGTGGTCCGTACTCACTCAATGGAATGAAGGTGCGCTTGCAGCTATTTTCAGAAAAGGTCTCTCTGAAGCCCTTAAGGATGTCATGGTGGGATTTCCTATGCCTGCTGGTCTGAATGAGTCTATGTTTTTGGCCATTCAGATCGGTCGACGCTTGCGTGAGCGTAAATCTGTGCACCATTTGGCGGTATTACCTGAGCTTAAACCTGAGCCTATGCAGTGCGATAGGACTTTGACCAGAGTTGAACGGCAAGAACACAGACGTTTGAATGGGCTGTGTTTCTACTGTGGTGATTCCTTTCATGCTATCTCTGATTGTCCTAAGCGCACTAAGCGGTTCGCTAGGTCTGCCACCATTGGTACGGTACAGTCAAAATTTCTTCTGTCCGTTACCTTGATCTGCTCTTTGTCATCGTATTCTGTCATGGCATTTGTGGATTCAGGCGCTGCCCTGAATTTTATGGACTTGGAGTATGCTAGGCGTTGTGGGTTTTTCTTGGAGCCCTTGCAGTGTCCTATTCCATTGAGAGGAATTGATGCTACGCCTTTGGCCAAGAATAAGCCTCAGTACTGGACCCAGCTGACCATGTGCATGGCTCCTGCACATCAGGAGGTTATTCGCTTTCTGGTGTTGCATAATCTGCATGATGTGGTCGTGTTGGGGTTGCCATGGCTACAAGTCCATAATCCAGTATTAGACTGGAAATCCATGTCTGTGTCCAGCTGGGGTTGTCAGGGGGTACATGGTGATGTTCCATTTCTGACTATTTCGTCATCCACCCCTTCTGAGGTTCCAGAGTTCTTGTCTGATTACCGGGATGTATTTGATGAGCCCAAGTCCGATACCCTACCTCCGCATAGGGATTGTGATTGTGCTATCGATTTGATTCCTGGTAGTAAATTCCCAAAAGGTCGACTGTTTAATTTATCTGTGCCTGAGCACGCCGCTATGCGGAGTTATGTGAAGGAGTCCTTGGAGAAGGGGCATATTCGCCCGTCATCGTCGCCATTAGGAGCAGGGTTCTTTTTTGTAGCCAAGAAGGATGGTTCACTGAGACCTTGTATAGATTACCGCCTTCTAAATAAGATCACGGTTAAATTTCAGTACCCCTTGCCGTTGTTATCTGATTTGTTTGCTCGGATTAAGGGGGCTAGTTGGTTCACCAAGATAGATCTTCGTGGTGCGTATAATCTTGTGCGTATTAAGCGAGGCGATGAATGGAAAACTGCATTTAATACGCCCGAGGGCCATTTTGAGTATCTAGTAATGCCATTCGGACTTGCCAATGCTCCATCAGTGTTTCAGTCCTTTATGCATGACATCTTCCGAGAGTACCTGGATAAATTCCTGATTGTGTACTTGGATGACATTTTGATCTTCTCGGATGATTGGGAGTCTCATGTGAAGCAGGTCAGAACGGTGTTTCAGGTCCTGCGTGCTAATTCTTTGTTTGTGAAGGGATCAAAGTGTCTCTTTGGTGTTCAGAAGGTTTCATTTTTGGGGTTCATCTTTTCCCCTTCTACTATCGAGATGGACCCTGTTAAGGTCCAAGCCATCCATGATTGGACTCAGCCGACATCTCTGAAAAGTCTGCAAAAGTTCCTGGGCTTTGCTAATTTTTATCGTCGCTTCATCTGCAATTTTTCTAGTATTGCTAAACCATTGACCGATTTGACCAAGAAGGGTGCTGATGTGGTCAATTGGTCTTCTGCTGCTGTGGAAGCTTTTCAAGAGTTGAAGCGTCGTTTTCCTTCTGCCCCTGTCTTGTGTCAACCAGATGTTTCGCTTCCGTTCCAGGTCGAGGTTGATGCTTCTGAGATTGGAGCAGGGGCTGTTTTGTCTTCTTTTCCAGGAAGTTTTCGCCTTCTTTTCCAGGAAGTTTTCGCCTGCTGAGCGAAATTATGATGTGGGCAATCGAGAGTTGCTGGCCATGAAGTGGGCATTCGAGGAGTGGCGTCATTGGCTTGAAGGAGCTAAGCATCGCGTGGTGGTCTTGACTGATCATAAGAACTTGACTTACCTCGAGTCTGCCAAGCGGTTGAATCCTAGACAGGCTCGTTGGTCGCTGTTTTTTGCCCGTTTTGACTTTGTGATTTCGTACCTTCCGGGCTCTAAAAATGTGAAGGCGGATGCTCTGTCTAGGAGTTTTGTGCCCGACTCTCCGGGTTTGTCTGAGCCGGCGGGTATCCTCAAAGAGGGAGTAATTGTGTCTGCCATCTCCCCTGATTTGCGGCGGGTGCTGCAAAAATTTCAGGCTAATAAACCTGATCGTTGCCCAGCGGAGAAACTGTTTGTCCCTGATAGGTGGACGAATAAAGTTATCTCTGAGGTTCATTGTTCGGTGTTGGCTGGTCATCCTGGAATCTTTGGTACCAGAGAGTTAGTGGCTAGATCCTTTTGGTGGCCATCTCTGTCGCGGGATGTGCGTACTTTTGTGCAGTCCTGTGGGATTTGTGCTCGGGCTAAGCCCTGCTGTTCTCGTGCCAGTGGGTTGCTTTTGCCCTTGCCGATCCCGAAGAGGCCTTGGACACATATCTCTATGGATTTTATTTCAGATCTTCCCGTCTCTCAAAAGATGTCAGTCATTTGGGTGGTCTGTGATCGCTTCTCTAAGATGGTTCATTTGGTACCCTTGTCTAAATTTCCTTCCTCCTCTGATTTGGTGCCATTGTTCTTCCAGCATGTGGTTCGTTTACATGGCATTCCAGAGAATATCGTTTCTGACAGAGGTTCCCAGTTTGTTTCGAGGTTTTGGCGAGCCTTTTGTGGTAGGATGGGCATTGACTTGTCTTTTTCCTCGGCTTTCCATCCTCAGACTAATGGCCAGACCGAACGAACCAATCAGACCTTGGAAACATATCTGAGATGCTTTGTTTCTGCTGATCAGGATGACTGGGTGTCCTTTTTGCCTTTGGCTGAGTTCGCCCTTAATAATCGGGCCAGCTCGGCTACCTTGATTTCGCCGTTTTTCTGCAACTCTGGGTTCCATCCTCGTTTCTCTTCAGGGCAGGTTGAGTCTTTGGACTGTCCTGGTGTGGATACTGTGGTGGACAGGTTGCAGCAGATTTGGACTCATGTAGTGGACAATTTGACCTTGTCCCAGGAGAAGGCTCAACGTTTCGCTAATCGCAGACGCTGTGTGGGTCCCCGACTTCGTGTTGGGGATTTGGTTTGGTTATCTTCTCGTCATATTCCTATGAAGGTTTCCTCTCCTAAGTTTAAACCTCGTTTCATTGGTCCGTATAGGATTTCTGAGGTTCTTAATCCTGTGTCTTTTCGTCTGACCCTTCCAGATTCTTTTTCCATACATAACGTATTCCATAGGTCATTGTTGCGGAGATACGTGGCACCTATGGTTCCATCTGTTGATCCTCCTGCCCCGGTTTTGGTGGAGGGGGAGTTGGAGTATATTGTGGAGAAGATTTTGGATTCTCGTGTTTCAAGACGGAAACTCCAGTATCTGGTTAAGTGGAAGGGTTATGCTCAGGAAGATAATTCCTGGGTCTTTGCCTCTGATGTCCATGCTCCCGATCTTGTTCGTGCCTTTCATATGGCTCATCCTGGTCGTCCTGGGGGCTCTGGTGAGGGTTCGGTGACCCCTCCTCAAGGGGGGGGGTACTGTTGTGAATTCTGTGGCAGAGCTCCCTCCTGTGGTCACAAGTGGTACTTCGGCTGATTCTCTCTGTGAGCTTCCGTTGGTGGAGGAAAGTGGTACTGCGGCTTCTGAGTTTCCTTCCTCAGGTAGTGTGGTGAAGTCATTAGGTGCTGCTCTATTTAACTCCACTTAGTGCTTTGATCCTGGCCTCCAGTCAATGTTCTAGTATTGGACCTGTTTCCTCCTGGATCGTTCCTGTGGCCTGCTGCTCTGCATAGCTAAGTTCTGCTTTGCCATTTTGTTTGCTGTTTTTTCTGTCCAGCTTGTCTATTTGTTTTTTCCTGCTAGCTGGAAGCTCTGGGATGCAGAGGGTGTACCTCCGTGCCGTTAGTTCGGTACGGAGGGTCTTTTTGCCCCCTTTGCGTGGTTTTTGTAGGGTTTTGTGTTGACCGCAAAGTTACCTTTCCTATCCTCGCTCTGTTCAGAAAGTCGGGACTCACTTTGCTAAATCTATTTCATCTCTACGTTTGTCTTTTCATCTTAACTCACAGTCATTATATGTGGGGGCTGCCTTTTCCTTTGGGGTATTTCTCTGAGGCAAGGTAGGCTTATTTTCTATCTTCAGGCTAGCTAGTTTCTCAGGCTGTGCCGAGTTGCATAGGGAGCGTTAGGCGCAATCCACGGCTGCCTCTAGTGTGGTTGGAGAGGATTAGGGATTGCGGTCAGCAGAGTTCCCACGTCTCAGAGCTCGTTCTATGTTTTTGGGTTATTGTCAGGTCACTGTATGTGCTCTGACCTGTATGTCCATTGTGGTACTGAATTACCTTATCATAACAGGGCCAGCTGTATACTCAGAGCGGTGACACAACCTCCGCTGACTCCACCCCCTGACTGACACTGGCTCTGCATTGGGGCCGGCTGTATACTCAGAGCGGTGACACAACCTCTGCTGACTCCACCCCCTGACTGACACTGGCTCTGCATTGGGTGTCGGATGTATACTCAGAGCGGTGACACAACCTCTGCTGACTCCGCCCCCTGACTGACACTGGCTCTGCAATGGGGTCGGCTGTATACGCAGAGTGGTGACACAACCTCCACTGACTCCGCCCCGAATCACACTGGCTCTGCATTGGGGCCGGCTGTATACTCAGTGCGGTGACACAACCTCCGCTGACTCCGCCCCCTGACTGACACTGGCTCTGCATTGGGGCCGGCTGTATACTCACAGCAGTGACACAACATCCGCTGACTCCGCCCCCTGACTGACAGTGGCTCTGCATTGGGGCCTGCTGTATACTCAGAGTGGTAACACAACTTCTGCTGACTCCGCCCCAACTGACTCTGGCTCTGCATTGGGGACGGCTGTATACTCACAGCAGTGACACAACACCCGCTGACTCCGCACCATGACTGACATTGGCTCTGCATTGGGGCCGGCTGTATACTCAGAGCGGTGACATAACCTCCGCTGACTCCGCCCCCTGACTGTCACTGGCTCTGCATTTGAGGCCGGCTGTATAACCAGAGCGGTGACACAACCTCTGGTGACTCCGCCCCCTGACTGACACTGCCTCTGCATTGGGGCCGGCTGTATACTCAGAGCGGTGACACAACCTCCGCTGACTCCGCCCCCTGACTGACACTGGCTCTGCTTTGGGGCCGACTGTATACTCAGAGTGGTGACACAACCTCTGCTGACTCCGACCCCTGACTGACACTGGCTCTGCATTGGGGCCGGCTGTATACTCAGAGCGGTGACACAACCTCCGCTGACTCCACCCCGACTGACACTGGCTCTGTATTGGGGCTGGCTGTATACTCAGAGCGGTGACACAACCTCCGCTGACTCCGCACCGACTGACACTGGCTCTGCATTGGGGCCGGCTGTACACTCAGAGCGGTGACACAACCTCCGGTGACTTCGCCCCCTAACTGACACTGGCTCTGCATTGCGGCCGGCTGTATACTCAGAGCGGTGACGTAACCTCCGCTGACCCCGCCCCCTGACTGACACTGGCTGTGCACTGGGGCCGGCTGTATACTCGGTGACACAACCTTCACTGACTCCACCCCCTGACTGACACTGGCTCTGCATAGGGGTTGGCTGTATAATCAGAGCGGTGACACAAACTCTGCTGACTCCGCCCCCTGACTGACACTGGCTCTGCACTGGGCCGCCTGTATACTCAGAGCGGTGACACAACCTCTGCTGACTCCGCCCCCTGACTGACACTGGTTCTGCACTGGAGCCGGCTGTATACTCAGAGCGGTGACACAACCTCCGCTGACTCCGCCCCGACTGACACTGGGTCTGCATTGGGGTAGGCTGTATACTCAGAGTGGTAACACAGCCTCTGCAGACGCTGTCCCCTGACTGACACTGGCTCTGCATTGGGGCCGGCTGTATACTCACAGCAGTGACACAACATCCGCTGACTCCGCCCCCTGACTGACACTGGCTCTGCATTGGGGCCGGCTGTATACTCAGAGCGGTGACACAACCTCTGCTGGCTCCGCCCCCTGACTGACATTGGCTCTGCACTGGGGCCGGCTGTATACTCAGAGCAGTGACACAACCTCCGCTGACTCCATCCCCCGACTGACACTGGCTCTGCATTGGCGCGGCTGTATACTCAGAGCGGTGACACAACCCCCCACTGACTCCACCCTCTGACTGACACTGGCTCTGCATTGGGGCCGGCTGTATACTCAGAGCGGTGACACAACCCACGCTGACTCCACCCCCTTGACTTTCACTGGCTCTGCATTGGGGCCGGCTGTTACTTAGAACGGTGACTCAACCCACACCGATGTAAGGGGTTACAAGGACTACGCTACACCCCTAACCCCTTAAGCACGTCCTCATTTGTAATGTAATAATGTATGCTGCTGTATATATATTTACGTGTGTTACATATCTTCTTGCTGCACAATGTATATTATAGGGACAGTGCAGATAGTGCTAAAGCCACTAGATGCTAGATGGGGGTACAGAGTCCTTAGTCTAGTCATCCTGTTAATAGTTAACCATAGGAGGGGTTTTGCTGGGGAGTAAGAGAATAGTACTTCCTAGTATGGAGTCAGTTATGGCTGGAAGCCCACAGTGCTCGGGTAGGCAATATGCCCCAACTGCCCAATACCTTGTAACATTGAAGGAAGGGCCCAGCCATCCAGAAATAGCAAGACAGCTGAAAGAGTGTCAACGTCAGTGACAGGGGACAGAGATTCTCAGAAAAGAAGACTGCAGAACAGGATATGGCAGGACAGGTGGCCGGGTCGCTCAAGATGTGGAGATTGCTAGCATGGGTAGACTCCCTTGGTGCTGGGATGAAACGGATGAGGGATCCCCAGGATGCAGTATACTCAGAGCGGTGACTCAATCCACACTGACTCTGCCTCCATGACTGATACTGGCTCTGCATTGGGGCCAGCTGTATACTCAGAGCGGTGACACAACCCACACCAACTCCGCCCCCCAACTGAAACTAGCTTCTCATTGGGGCCAGCTGTATACTCAGCCATGACTCAACCCATGCTGACTCCGCCCCCATGACTGACACTGGCTTTGCATTGGGGCCGGCTGTATACTCAGAGCGGTGACTCAACCCCCACTGACTCTGCCCCCTGACTGACACTGGCTCTGCACTGGGGCCGGCTGTATACTTAGAGTGGTGAGACAACCTCCGCTGACTCCACCCCGACTGACACTGGCTCTGCATTGCGGCCGGCTGTATACTCAGAGTGGTGACACAACCCACACCGATGTAAGGGGTTACAAGGACTATGCTACACCCCTTACCCCTTAAGCACGTCCTCATTTGTAATGTAATAATGTATGCTGCTGTATATATGTATTAATGTGTTTTACATATCTTCTTGCTGCACAATGTATATTATAGGGACAGTGCAGATAGTCTAAAGCCATTAGATGGGGGTACAAAGTCCTTAGTCTAGTCATCCTGTTAATAGTTAACCATAGGAGGGGTTTTGCTGGGGAGTAAGAGAATAGTACTTCCTAGTTTGGAGTCAGTTATGGCTGGAAGCCCACAGTGCTCGGGTGGGCAATATGCCCCAGCTGCCCAATACCCCGTAACATTGAAGGAAGGGCCCAGCCATCCAGAAATAGCAAGACAGCTGAAAGAGTGTCAGCGTCAGTGACAGGGGACAGAGATTCCCAGAAAAGAAGACTGCAGAACAGGATACGGCAGGACAGGTGGCTGGGTCGCTCAAGATGTAGAGATTGCTAGCATGGGTAGACTCCCTTGGTGCTGGGTTGAAACGGATGAGGGATCCCCAGGATGCAGTATACTCAGAGCGGTGACTCAATCCACACTGACTCTGCCTCCATGACTGATACTGGCTCTGCATTGGGGCTGGCTGTATACTCAGAGCGGTGACACAACCCATACTAACTCCGCCCCCCTAACTGACACTGGCTTTGCATTGGGGCCAGCTGTATACTCAGCCATGACTCAACCCATGCCGACTCCGCCCCCATGACTGACACTGGCTCTACATTAGAGCCGACTGTATACTCAGAGCGGTGACTCAATCCAGACTGACTCCACCCCCATGACTGATACTGGCTCTGCACTGGGGCCGGCTGTATACTTAGAGCGGTGACACAACCTCTGCTGACTCTGCCCCGACTGACACTGGCTCTGCATTGGGGCCGGCTGTATACTCAGAGTGGTGACACAACCTCTGCTGACTCCGCCTCAACTGACACTGGCTCTGCATTGGGGCCGGCTGTATACTCAGAGCGGTGACACAACCTCTGGTGACTCCGCCCCCTGACTGACACTGGCTCTGCATTGGTGCCGGCTGCATACTCAGAGCGGTGACACAACCTCTGCTGGCTCCGCCTCCTGACTGACATTGGCTCTTCACTAGGGCCGGCTGTATACTCAGAGCAGTGACACAACCTCTGCTGACTCCGCCCCGACTGACACTGGCTCTGCAATGGCACGGCTGTATACTCAGGGTGGTGACACAACCCCTGCTGACTCCACCCCCTGACTGACACTGTCTCTGCATTGGGGCTGACTGTATACTCAGAGCGGTGGCACAACCCACACCGACTCCACCCCCTTGACTTTCACTGGCTATCTTCTTGCTGCACAATGTATAGGGACGGTGCAGATAGTGCTAAAGCCACTATATGGGGGTACAGAGTCCTTAATCTAGTCATCCTGTTAATAGTTAACCATAGGAGGGGTTTTGCTGGGGAGTAAGAGAATAGTACTTCCTAGTTTGGAGTCAGTTATGGCTGGAAGCCCACAGTGCTCGGGTGGGCAATATGCCCCAGCTGCCCAAAAACCCCTATCATTGAAGGAAGGGCCCAGCCATACAGAAATAGCAAGACAGCTGAAAGAGTGTCACCGTCAGTGACAGGGGACAGAGATTCCCAGAAAAGAAGACTGCAGAACAGGAAACGGCAGGACAGGTGGCCGGGTCGCTCAAGATGTGGAGATTGCTAGCTTTGGTAGACTCCCTTGGTGCTGGGATGAAACGGATGAGGGATCCCCAGGATGCAGTATACTCTGAGCGGTGACTCAATCCACACTGACTCTGCCCCCATGACTGATACTGGCTCTGCATTGGGGCCGGCTGTATACTCAGAGCGGTGACACAACCCACACCAACTCCGCCCCCCTAACTGACACTGGCTTTGCATTGGGGCCAGCTGTATACTCAGCTGTGACACAACCCATGCCGACTCCGCCCCATGACTGACACTGGCTCTGCATTAGGGCCGACTGTATACTCAGAGCGGAGACTCAATCCACACTGACTCCGACCCCATGACTGATACTGGCTCTGCCTTGGGGCCGGGTGTATATTCAGAGTGGTGACTCAACCGATGCCGACTCCACCCCCATGACTGACACTGTCTCTGCATTGGGGGTGGCTGTATACTCAGAGCGGTGACACAACCCACACTGTCTCTGACCCTCCTGACTGACACTGGCTCTTCATTTGGGCCGGCTGTATACTCAGAGCGGTGACACAACCCACGCCGACTCCACCTCCTTGACTTTCACTGGCTCTGCATTGGGGCCGGCTGTTACTTAGAAAGGTGACTCAACCCACGCCGATGTAAGGGGTTACAAGGACTATGCTACAACCCTATCCCACTAATCACGTCCTCATTTGTAATTTAATAATGTATGCTGCTGTATATATATTTATGTGTGTTACATATCTTCTTGCTGCACAATGTATATTATAGGGACATTGCAGATAGTGCTAAAGCCACTAGATGGGGGTACAGAGTCCTTAGTCTAGTCATCCTGTTAATAGTTAACCATAGGAGGGGTTTTGCTGGGGAGTAAGAGAATAGTACTTCCTAGTTTGGAGTCAGTTATGGCTGGAAGCCCACAGTGCTCGGGTGGCCAATATGCCCCAGCTGCCCAATACCCCGTAACATTGAAGGAAGGGCCCAGCCATCCAGAAATAGCAAGACAGCTAAAAGAGTGTCAGCGTCAGTGACAGGGGACAGAGATTCCCAGAAAAGAAGACTGCAGAACAGGATACGGCAGGACAGGTGGCCGGGTCGCTCAAGATGTGGAGATTGCTAGCATGGGTAGACTCCCTTGGTGCCGGGATGAAATGGATGAGGGATCCCCAAGATGCTGTATACTCAGAGCGGTGACTCAATCCACACTGACTCCGCCCCCATGACTGATACTGGCTTTGCATTGGGGCCGGCTGTATACTCAGAGCGGTGACACAACCCACACCAACTCCGCCCCCCATAACTGACACTGGCTTTGCATTGGGGCCAGCTGTTTACTCAGCCGTGACTCAACCCATGCCGACTCCGCCCCCATGACTGACACTGGCTCTGCATTGGGGCCGACTGTATACTCAGAGCGGTGACTCAATCCACACTGACTCCACCCCCATGACTGATACTGGCTCTGCCTTTGGGCCGGGTGTATACTCAGAGCGGTGACTCAACCCACGCCAACTCCACCCCCCCTGACTGACATTGGCTCTGCATTGGGGCCGGCTGTATACTCAGCCGTGACACAACCCATGCCGACTCCGCCCCCATGACTGACACTGTCTCTGCATTGGGGGTGGCTGTATACTCAGAGCGGTGACACAACCCACACTGTCTCTGCCCCTCCTGACTGACACTGGCTCTTCATTTGGGCCGGCTGTATACTCAGAGCGGTGACTCAACCCCCACTGACTCCGCCACCTGACTGACACAAGCTCTGCACTGGGGCCGGCTGTATACTCAGAGCGGTGACAAAACCTATGCTGACTCAAACCCCTGACTGACACTGGCTCTGCATTGTGACCGGCTGTATACTAAGAGTGGTGACACAACCTCCGCTGACTCCGCCCCCTGACTGACACTAGCTCTGCGATTGGGCCGGCTGTATACTCAGAGTGGTGACACAAGCTCTGCTGACTCCATCCCCTGACTGACACTGTCTCTGCATTGGGGCTGGCTGTATACTCAGAGTGGTGACACAACTTCCGCCGCCCCCGCCCCCTGACTGACACTGGCTCTGCATTGGGGCCGGCTGTATACTCAGAGCGGTGACACAACCTCCGCAGACTCTGCCCCGACTGACACTGGCTCTGCATTGGGACCGGCTGTATACTCAGAGCGGTGACACAACCTCCGCTGACTCCGCCCCCCTGACTGACACTCGCTCTGCATTGGGGCCGGCTGTATACTCAGAGTGGTGACACAACCTCTGCTGACTCCGCCCCAACTAACACTGGGTCTGCATTGGTCCGGCCGTATACTCAGAGCGGTGACACAACCTCTGCTGACCCAGCCCCCTGACTGACATTGGCTCTGCATGGGGGCCGGCTGTATTCTCAGAGCGGTGACACAACCCCCGCTGAATCCGCCCCCTGACTGACACTGGCTCTGCATTGGGGCCGGCTGTATACTCAGAGCGGTGACACAACCCACACCGTCTCCACCCCCTTGATTTTCACTGGCTCTGCATTGGGGCCGGCTGTTACTCAGAGCGGTGACTCAACCCACGCCGATGTAAGGGGTTACAAGGACTATGCTACACCCCTATCCCCCCAATCACGTCCTCATTTGTAATGTAATAATGTATGCTGCTGTATATATATTTATGTGTGTTACATATCTTCTTGCTGCACAACGTATATTATAGGTACAGTGCAGATAGTGCTAAAGCCACTAGATGGGGGTACAGAGTCCTTAATCTAGTCATCCTGTTAATAGTTAACCATAGGATGGGTTTTGCTGGGGAGTAAGAGAATAGTACTTCCTAGTTTGGAGTCATTTATGGCTGGAATCCCACAGTGCTCGGGTGCCCAAGCAGCCCAATACCCCGTATCATTAAAGGAAGGGCCCAGCCATTCAGAAATAGCAAGACAGCTGAAAGAGTGACAGCGTCAGTGACAGGGGACAGAGATTCCCAGAAAAGAAGACGGCAGATCAGGATACAGCAGGACAGGTGGCCAGGTCACTCAAGATGTTGAGATTGCTAGCATGGGTAGACTCCTTCGTGTCGGGATGAAACGGATGAGGGATCCCCAGGATGCTCTGAACCGATACGACAGTATACTCATAGCGGTGACTCAGGCCACACTGACTCCGCCCCCATGACTGATACTGGCTCTGCATTGGGGCTGGCTGTATACTCAGAGCGGTGACACAACCCACACCAACTCCGCCCTCCTCACTGACACTGGCTCTGCATTGGGGCCGGCTGTATACTCAGAGCGGTGACTCAACCTCCGCTGACTTCGCCCCCTGACTGACACTGGCTCTGCATTGGGGCCAACTATATACTCATAGCGGTGACACAACCTCCGCTAACACCACCCCGACTGACGCTGGCTCTGCATTTAGGCCGGCTGTATACTCAGAGTAGTGACACAATCTCAGCTGACGCCGCCCCCTGACTGACACTGGCTCTGCATTGGGGCCGGCTGTATGCTCAGAGCGGTGACACAACCCCCACTGACTCCACCCCCTGACTGACACTGGCTCTGCATTGGGGCCGGCTGTATACTCAGAGCGGTGACGCAACCTCCGCTCACCCCACCCCCCGACTGACAGTGGCTCTGCACTGGGGCCGGCTGTATACTCAGAGCAGTGACACAATCTCTGCTGACTCAAACCCCTGACTGACACCGGCTCTGCATTGTGCCCGGCTGTATACTCAGAGCGGTGACAAAACCTCCGCAGACTCTGCCCCCTGACTGACACTTGCTCTGCATTGGGGCCGACTGTATACTCAGAGCGGTGACACAACCTCTGCTGACTCCGTCCCCTGACTGACACTGGCTCTGCATTGGGGCTGGCTGTATACTCAGAGCGGTGACACAACCTCTGCTGACTCAAACCCCTAACTGACATTGGCTCTGCATTGGTACCGGCTGTATACTCAGAGCGGTGACACAATCTCTGCTGATTCCGCCCCCTGACTGACACTGGCTCTGCATTGGGGCCGGCTGTATAGTTAGAGTGGTGACACAAGCTCCGCTGACTCCGCCCCCTGACTGAAACTGGCTCTGCATTGGGGCCGGCTGTATACTCAGAGTGGTGACACAATCTCCGCCGACACCGCCCCCTGACTGACAATGGCTCTGCATTGGGACCGGCTGTATACTCAGAGCGGTGACTCAACCCACGCCCATGTAAGGGGTTACAAGGACTATGCTACACCCCTAACCCCTTAAGCATGTCCTCATTTGTAATGTAATAATGTATGCTGCTGTTTATATATTTATGTGTGTTACATCTCTTCTTGCTGCACAATGTATATTATAGGGACACTGCAGATATTGCTTAAGCCACTAGATGGGGGTACAGAGTCCTTAGTCTAGTCATCCTGTTAATAGTTAACCATAGGAGGGGTTTTACTGGGGAGTAAGAGAATAGTACTTCCTAGTTTGGAGTTAGTTATGGCTGGAAGCCCACAGTGCTCGGGTGGGCAATATGCCCCAGCTGCCCAATAACCCGTAACATTGAAGGAAGGGCCCAGCCATCCAGAAATAGCAAGACAGCTGAAAGAGTGTCAGCGTCAGTGAAAGGGGACCGAGATTCCCAGAAAAGAAGACTGCAGAACAGGATACGGCAGGACAGATGGACGGGTCTCTCAAGACGTTGAGATTGCTAGCATGGGTAGACTCCCTTGGTGCTGGGTTGAAATGGATGAGGGATCCCCAGGATGCTGTATACTCAGAGCGGTGACTCAATCCCCACTGACTCCGCCCCCATGACTGATACTGGCTCTGCATTGGGGCTGGCTGTATATTCAGAGCGGTGACACAACCCACACCAACTCCACCCCCGTAACTGACACTGGCTTTGCATTGGGGCCAGCTGTATACTCAGCCGTGACTCAACCCATGCCGACTCCACCCCCATGACTGACACTGGCTCTGCATTGGGGCCGACTGTATACTCAGAGCGGTGACTCAATCCACACTGACTCCGCCCCATGACTGGTACTGGCTCTGCATTGGGGCCGGGTGTATACTCAGTCGTGACTCAACCCATGCCGACTCTGCCCCCATGACTGACACTGTCTCTGCATTGGGGGCAGCTGTATACTCAGAGCGGTGACTCAACCCACACCAACTCCGCTCCCCTGACTGACACTGGCTCTGCATTGGGGTTGGCTGTATACTCAGTCATGACTCAACCCATGCCGACTCCGCCCCCATGACTGACACTGTCTCTGCATTGGGGGCAGCAGTATACTCAGAGCGGTGACACAACCCACAACGTCTCCGCCCCTCCTGACTGACACTGGCTCTGCACTGGGGCCGGCTGTATACTTAGAGCGGTGACACAACCTCTGCTGACTCAAACCCCTGACTGACAGTGGCTCTGCATTGGTACCGGCTGTATATTCAGAGCGGTGACACAATCTCTGCTGATTCCGCCCCCTGACTGACACTGGCTCTGCATTGGGGCCGGCTGTATACTCAGAGTGGTGACACAATCTCCACTGACTCCGCCCCCTGACTGACACTGGCTCTGCATTGGGGCCGGCTGTATACTCAGAGTGGTGACACAATCTCCGCCGACACCGCCCCCTGACTGACACTGGCTCTGCATTGGGACCGGCTGTATACTCAGAGCGGTGACTCAACCCACGCCGATGTAAGGGGTTACAAGGACTATGCCACACCCCTAACCCCTTAAGCATGTCCTTATTTGTAATGTAATAATGTATGCTGCTGTATATATATTTATGTGTGTTACATATCTTCTTGCTGCACAATGTATATTATAGGGACACTGCAGATAGTGCTAAAGCCACTAGATGGGGGTACAGAGTCCTTAGTCTAGTCATCCTGTTAATAGTTAACCATAGGAGGGGTTTTACTGGGTAGTAAGAGAATAGTACTTCCTAGTTTGGAGTCAGTTATGGCTGGAAGCCCACAGTGCTCGGGTGGACAATATGCCCCAGCTGCCCAATAACCCGTCACATTGAAGGAAGGGCCCAGCCATCCAGAAATAGCAAGACAGCTGAAAGAGTGTCAGCGTCAGTGACAGGGGACAGAGATTCCCAGAAAAGAAGACTGCAGAACAGGATACGACAGGACAGGTGGCCGGGTCGCTCAAGACGTTGAGATTGCTAGCATGGGTAGACTCCCTTGGTGCCGGGATGAAACGGATGAGGGATCCCCAGGATGCTGTATACTCAGAGCGGTGACTCAATCCCCACTGACTCCGCCCCCATGACTGATACTGGCTCTGCATTGGGGCTGGCTGTATATTCAGAGCGGTGACACAACCCACACCAACTCCACCCCCCTAACTGACACTGGCTTTGCATTGGAGCCAGCTGTATACTCAGCCGTGACTCAACCCATGCCGACTCCACCCCCATGACTGACACTGGCTCTGCATTGGGGCCGACTGTATACTCAGAGTGGTGACTCAATCCACACTGACTCCGCCCCATGACTGGTACTGGCTCTGCATTGGGGCCGGGTGTATACTCAGTCGTGACTCAACCCATGCCGACTCCGCCCCCATGACTGACACTGTCTCTGCATTGGGGGCAGCTGTATACTCAGAGCGGTGACTCAACCAACACCAACTCCGCTCCCCTGACTGACACTGGCTCTGCATTGGGGTTGGCTGTATACTCAGTCATGACTCAACCCATGCCGACTCCGCCCCCATGACTGACACTGTCTCTGCATTGGGGGCAGCTGTATACTCAGAGCGGTGACACAACCCACAACGTCTCCGCCCCTCCTGACTGACACTGGCTCTGCACTGGGGCCAGCTGTATACTTAGAGCGGTGACACAACCTCTGCTGACTCAAACCCCTGACTGACAGTGGCTCTGCATTGGTACCGGCTGTATATTCAGAGCGGTGACACAATCTCTGCTGATTCTGCCCCCTGACTGACACTGGCTCTGCATTGGGGCCGGCTGTATACTCAGAGTGGTGACACAATCTCCACTGACTCCGCCCCCTGACTGACACTGGCTCTGCATTGGGGCCGGCTGTATACTCAGAGTGGTGACACAATCTCCGCCGACACCGCCCCCTGACTGACACTGGCTCTGCATTGGGACCGGCTGTATACTCAGAGCGGTGACTCAACCCACGCCGATGTAAGGGGTTACAAGGACTATGCCACACCCCTAACCCCTTAAGCATGTCCTTATTTGTAATGTAATAATGTATGCTGCTGTATATATATTTATGTGTGTTACATATCTTCTTGCTGCACAATGTATATTATAGGGACACTGCAGATAGTGCTAAAGCCACTAGATGGGGGTACAGAGTCCTTAGTCTAGTCATCCTGTTAATAGTTAACCATAGGAGGGGTTTTACTGGGTAGTAAGAGAATAGTACTTCCTAGTTTGGAGTCAGTTATGGCTGGAAGCCCACAGTGCTCGGGTGGGCAATATGCCCCAGCTGCCCAATAACCCGTCACATTGAAGGAAGGGCCCAGCCATCCAGAAATAGCAAGACAGCTGAAAGAGTGTCAGCGTCAGTGACAGGGGACAGAGATTCCCAGAAAAGAAGACTGCAGAACAGGATACGACAGGACAGGTGGCCGGGTCGCTCAAGACGTTGAGATTGCTAGCATGGGTAGACTCCCTTGGTGCCGGGATGAAACGGATGAGGGTTCCCCAGGATGCTGTATACTCAGAGCGGTGACTCAATCCACACTGACTCCGCCCCCATGACTGATACTGGCTCTGCATTGGGGCCGGCTGTATACTCAGAGCGGTGACACAACCCACACCAACTCCGCCCCCCTAACTGACACTGGCTTTGCATTGGGGCCAGCTGTACACTCAGCCATGACTCAACCCATGCCGACTCCACCCCCATGACTGACACTGGCTCTGCATTGGGGCCGACTGTATACTCAGAGCGGTGACTCAATCCACACTGACTCCGCCCCATGACTGGTACTGGCTCTGCATTGGGGCCGGGTGTATACTCAGGGCGGTGACTCAACCCACACCAACTCCGCTCCCCTGACTGACACTGGCTCTGCATTGGGGCCGGCTGTATACTCAGTCATGACTCAACCCATGCCAACTCCGCCCCCATGACTGACACTGTCTCTGCATTGGGGGCAGCTGTATTCTCAGAGCGGTGACACAACCCACACCGTCTCCGCTCTCCTGACTGAGGGTACCGTCACACAGTGGCATTTTGATCGCTACGACGGCACGATCCGTGACGCTCCAGCATCGTAACAATATCGCTCCAGCGTCGTAGACTGCTGTCACACTTTGCAATGTACGACGCTGGAGCGATAATTTCATGACGTATGTGCGATGTAGAAGCCGTTGGTTACTATGCGCACATCGTATACAATATTGTGCACACCATTGTTACACCATGCGATCATGCCGCCACAGCGGGACACTAGACGACGAAAGAAAGTTTCAAACGATCTGCTATGACGTACGATTCTCAGCGGGGTCCCTGATCGCAGGAGCGTGTCAGACACAGCGAGATCGCTGGAACGTCACGGATATATCGCTGGAACGTCACAAATCGTGCCGTCGTAGCGATCAAAATGCCACTGTGTGACGGTACCCTGACACTGGCTCTGCATCATTGGGGCAGGCTGTATACTCAGAGCGGTGACTCAACCCAAGCCGACTCCGCTCCCATGACTGAAACTCAAATGCTGCTGGGGGAATAAAGTTCATTTTCTTCCTGCAGCATTCGGCTAAGTGCAGGCACCGAGCAGGTTAGTAATAACGCTATTAACCTGCAGATTAACCCCATATCTGCAGGTTAATAGCATTTTTTTCTGATGGCAGGTTCCTTTTAAGGTGTTGTCTCATGTTCATTCTTTAGGAGTGCACCATTCCTCTGTCTCTTGCCTAAAGCTTGCCAGGAGTCAGAGCACTCCTGATTCACCAGGCGCTCATAATTAAAGAGAACTTGACAGCTGATACATGCATGCTGCTCGATCCGCGTGTAGACTAGACAGGCGGGTCCTCTGTGACTTCTATGCGCCCGCTACCCTGAATTGCTCAGATTATGTGTCCGTATAGCCCAAAACCTGTCAATCTAGGGCTGCGGGCAGGGAGAAGCCGCCGGGTACCCGCCTCTCCAATTAGTCTAGCCGCCTGTTATTAAAATATGTCTTTATCTGTAATATTGCAGCATTTCAGAGTCAAACATAGATCGAGCAGCATGTATCAGCTGTCAGGTTCCCTTTAAATATGAGCACCACATAAAGAAATGCACAAACTTACATGCCTTGGAATGCCGTCAATGGAACAAAAAGTTATGGCTCCTGGAAGAGCCATAAGATAGTAAGAATAGTAAGAAACTAAAATGCAAAAATTAAAAATAAAAATAGATTTTTGGAGTCAATGGAGCTGTTACCTATTTTGAGGGTACATACAATATTTTGATCGCGATTTACAGCATTTGGGTTTAGATTTTTAAAGGGAACCTGTCACCCCGAAATTCGCTGGTGAGGTATGCCCACTGGCATCAGGGGCTTATCTACAGCATTCTGTAATGCTGAATGTTAGGTCTCAAGTTCCCACTTCTGCACAGGGGGAATCTCGAGCCATCTCCGCTGCAGTCTCCCATTCTTATCCAGCCGCAGTGGAGTCTGCTCAGCAGGGACGTCGGTCCCAGCGTCTTGCTCAGTCTCACTCTGTACAGAGAGTTACTGCTGCTTCTTCAGCTTCTGCCATTAAAGCCAGTGCTGGTCAGCAGCGAGCAGACTTCTCTGGGACTAAGTCCTTGTCTGCACACACTGAGCATGCCCAGGGCAAGATCTCCCGTTGGAGATCGAGGGTCATGTGCTCAGGCCCTGCAGCACATTCCATTGGTCCTCTTGGCAGGTCTTGGAAGGGCAAAGTTTCTGTGGCCACTTCCTGTGCTGCAACTATATAAACTGCGCATGACCGCACGACCATGCGCTAGTGTACATTTGCTTACGTGTGTTTGTTGTGAGTGCAAGTCGTCCTTGGATACCCGTTCCCTATTGAATGTCTGTTCGCGGAAGGTGTATGGTTGCTATCTAGCGCCCGACTTATCCTACAGCACGAATCACACATTACAGCGTCCAGTTGCTGTGACCGCCAGTACGGCGCCGTGCACTTCCTCTGTGCTTTCCTTACCCAAGCCTGGGTGGTTAGTGGCGTTCGTCAGTGCGGCACCGCATGCACTCTTGTGCCCTGATATTGTTGTTTGGCTTCCTTACACACCCAGTTGCGGTGTTGTGCCAGCAAGGGTCTAATCGGACTTCAATCCTAGTTGGGGTTGAGTTCGCTGACTACTTGCTCGCGCTCTATGTGCGATACCGCGATCCTGTGACGCAACAGGATCGCTTCCTTCACGCTGGGTGAAGTTTAACCCACGTGTGTATACTTATGAGTACCGCCATATAGTCTGTCATTACTTGGCAGCAGGTTCCATCTCTGCACGGTGGACCCCGGGCTGCGAATGCACCATACTCTATCTGTCTTAGTATTTGGTGCGTTCCGCTAGCCCTAACATTACACTAGAGCCAGGGTCTGGCTAGTAATGACGGACAAACAGCAGTCCTTGCGGTATATCCAGCAGCTAGAGGGTAGGTTGGCGGCTCTTGAGAGCGCAACCTCAGCTGTGGATGTTACCGCAGTTGCTGTACAGGCTGCTAGCGTGGCTGCAGCAACCCTGTCCATTGCCACCCCTGCTCCGACATTATCTCGCCTCCCGCTGCCAGAAAAATTTTCTGGTGATAGCAAATTTTGTAGGGGATTTGTGAGTCAGTGCTCTATTCACCTCGAGCTCCTGGCTGCACGTTTTCCCACAGAGCGGGCTAAGGTGGGATTTATAGTGTCTCTCTTGTCGGACAGGGCGTTGGAATGGGCTACGCCGCTGTGGGAGCGTGGCGATCATGTGGTGCAGAGTGCTCCGCTGTTTCTGAGCACTCTGAAACAGGTCTTTTTAGGACCTCAAGTCACCCATGATACTGCGCTCCAACTTCTGGCATTAACTCAGGGTGAGTCCTTGGTCAGTCATTTTGCCGTCCAATTCCGCACTTTAGCTTCTGAGCTGGATTGGTCATATAAAGCTCTTATCCCCATATTTTGGAGGGGCCTGGCTGACCACGTTAAGGACGCTCTGGCCACTAGGGAGATTCCTGCCACACTGGAAGAGTTAATAACTGTCTCCACTCGAATTGACCTCCGTTTTAACGAGCGGAGGTTAGAGCGAGCCCAGTGTAGGCAGAGGTTTCGGCTGGCTCCTACCTTCGCCAAACCTCTGGAATCTCCGGTCCTGGTTCCTGAGTCACATGAGGCCAGGGAAGTGTCACAGGCGGGATCTAAGTCCCGGACCGCTTGTGCACTCAAGGTCTGTCATGTTTGCCAGCAGTCAGGACATCTAGCCACCAGATGTTCTCAGCGGTCGAGGAAACGTCAGCGTCTAGTGGTAGTAGGTGGAGGTACACTAGACACGGCGACGTTTGCCTCTAAGTTGTCCTTTAAGGGGACAATTACTATAGGCTCATTCTCCCACTCGGTAGAGCTCTGCGTGGATTCTGGGGCGGAGGGCAATTTTATGTCTTCTGCCTTCGCCCAACGTCACGCAATACCCCTGGTTATGCTAGCTCAACCAGTAACGGTACGAGTGGTGAATGGGTCGACACTGCCCTCACAGATAACACACCAGACCATCCCTTTTACTCTGTCCATGTCGCCATCTCATCAGGAGATTATATCTCTGCTCGTCATTCCTGAGGGAATTGATGAGGTCCTGTTGGGAATACCTTGGCTACGGTACCACTCTCCTCATATCGAGTGGTCCTCTGGCAGAATCCTGGGATGGGGCGAATCTTGTGGGGGTAGGTGTCAGAGGGAGTGCGTTTAGGCTGCTACTACAGAGGTACCCGCAGATCTTTCCTCTCTCCCCAAGCAGTATTGGTCTTATGCAGACGTGTTCTCCAAAAAGGCGGCGGAGATCCTTCCGCCCCATCGCCCCTATGACTGTCCTATTGATCTCTTGCCTGGTGCTGAGCCTCCCTGGGGTCGGGTCTATCCGCTATCTCTCCCGGAGACGGAGGCAATGTCACAGTACATCCAGGAAAATCTGGCAAGAGGATTCATTAGGAAGTCAGTGTCACCTGCTGGGGCAGGGTTCTTCTTCGTGCAGAAGAAGAATGGGGAATTGCGTCCATGCATAGACTACAGGGGTCTTAATGCCATCACCGTTAAAAATAAGTATCCTTTGCCCTTGATATCTGAGCTCTTCGATAGGCTTCGGGGAGCAAGGGTATTTACTAAACTAGATCTGCGGGGTGCTTACAACCTGATTCGCATCCGTGAGGGGGACGAATGGAAGACGGCTTTTAACACCAGGGATGGGCACTATGAATACCTGGTGATGCCCTTCGGGCTCTGTAATGCCCCAGCCATTTTCCAAGACTTTGTGAATGATATCTTCCGGGATATGCTTTCCACCTCGGTCGTAGTCTATCTGGATGATATTCTCATCTACTCTCCAGATATTGACTCCCACCGGAGAGATGTTTGCAAAGTCTTCGACCTCCTACGGGCAAACTCCCTCTATGCCAAGTTGGAGAAGTGTATGTTTGAGCAGGAGTCCTTACCTTTCCTAGGCTACATCATCTCTGCCCAGGGATTGGCTATGGATCCTGCCAAACTACAGGCGGTGATGGACTGGCAGGAACCCCATTCTCTTAAAGCGGTGCAGCGCTTTATGGGGTTCATTAATTATTATCGCCAGTTCATTCCGCACTTCTCAACTTTGGTAGCTCCCTTGGTTGCCCTCACCAAGAAGGGGGCGAATCCCAAATTGTGGTCTGAGGAGGTCTCCAAGGCCTTTAACTCTATAAAGTCACACTTCGCTAGCGCTCCCATCCTACATCGCCCCGATGTTGATAAGCCATTTATCATGGAGGTGGATGCCTCTTCTGTTGGTGCTGGAGCAGTCCTCTTCCAAACGGATGCTCAAGGTCGGAAGCATTCTTGCTTCTTTTTCTCCAAGACCTTCTCACCAGCAGAGAGGAATTATTCCATCGGGGACAGGGAGTTGCTAGCCATGAAGTTGGCTTTCTCGGAGTAGAGACATCTCTTGGAGGGAGCACGTTTTCCCTTCCAAGTCTTCACAGACCATAAAAATTTGGTGTACCTGCAGACAGCCCAGCGGTTGAATTCTCGCCAGGCCAGATGGTCCTTATTCTTCTCCCGGTTTCATTTCACCCTCCATTTTCTTTCTGGGGAGAAGAATATTCGGGCCGACGCTCTCTCTCGCTCCGTTGTGTCATCTGCGGAGGAGGAGGAGGAGCCTCGGCTTATTGTCCCCACCGAGAGCTTGAGAACTGTGGCCCCGGTTTCGCTTGAGTCTGTGCCTCCGGGCAAGACTTTTGTACCATCCAGTTTGCGACCGGAAGTTCTCTCTTGGGCACACTCGTCCAGGGTGGGTGGACATTTTGGTATTAAAAGGACATCTGAGTTACTGGCGAGGACATACTGGTGGCCGCATATGGCTCGTGATGTCGCAGAGTATGTTCGGGCATGTGTCTCTTGCGCCAAGAACAAGACTCCTCGGCAACGGCCAGCTGGTTTGCTTTATCCTCTGCCGGTGGCGGACAGGCCCTGGGAGATGGTCGGGATGGACTTTGTGGTGGGCTTACCCAAGTCTCGTAACTGCACCATTATCTGGGTGATCACCGACCATTTTTCCAAAATGGTGCACTTGGTGCCTCTTCCACGGCTACCTTCTGCACGGGCGTTGGCTGTCTTGTTCGTCAAGCATATCTTTCGCCTACACGGTATGCCAGACAAAATTGTTAGTGACCGGGGTCCCCAGTTTGCGTCTCGATTCTGGAGAGAGCTTTGTCGTCTACTCAGTATTGAGTTGAATCTCTCTTCGGCATATCATCCCGAGACGAATGGGTTGGTAGAGAGGGCCAACCAGACCTTGGTCACATATTTACAACATTTTGTTTCTGCCAGGCAGGATGACTGGGCATCCTTGCTACCGTGGGCAGAGTTTGCACTTAACAATGCCGAAGCCGACTCCACCGGTCAGACTCCATTCCTCCTAAATTACGGCCAGCATCCGCGTGTTCCTGTGCCCATGCCTGTGTCTTCTGCTGACTCCAGGGTGGCAGACTGGGCTGTGGAGGCACGGGACATTTGGGACCGCACGCAGGATGCCATTCGGGCCTCCAAGGAGAGAATGAGGTCCTCCGCCGATGTTCATCGGCGCCCCGCTCCGAACTTTGCTCCTGGCGACTGGGTGTGGCTCTCCACCCGTAACATCAGGCTGCGAGTTGAGTCCACTAAGTTTGCTCCTCGCTACTTGGGTCCCTTCAAGATTCTCGAACAGGTTAATCCTGTGGTCTACTGTTTGGCTCTTCCTCCACGCTTGGGTATCACCGACACCTTTCATGTGTCCCTCTTGAAACCCGTATACATGTCCCGGTTTTCCGAGTCTTCTGCCGGGACATCGGGTTTGTCTACGGACGATTACGAGGTGAACGCTATTTTGGGGTGCAAGGTGGTACGCGGCAAAAAGTTCTATCTGGTGGATTGGAAGGGTTATGGCCCAGAGGACAGGTCATGGGAGCCTGCTGAAAGCATTCGGGCCCCACAGCTCATTGCTGCCTTCGAGCGTAGCGAGGCCCAAGGAGGGGGGGGCCATGTTAGGTCTCGAGTTCCCGCTTCTGCACAGGGGGAATCTCGAGCCATCTCCGCTGCGGTCTCCCATTCTTATCCAGCCGCAGTGGAGTCTGCTCAGCAGGGACGTCGGTCCCAGCGTCTTGCTCAGTCTCACTCTGTACAGAGAGTTACTGCTGCTTCTTCAGCTTCTGCCATTAAAGCCAGTGCTGGTCAGCAGCGAGCAGACTTCTCTGGGGCTAAGTCCTTGTCTGCACACACTGAGCATGCCCAGGGCAAGATCTCCCGTTGGAGATCGAGGGTCATGTGCTCAGGCCCTGCAGCACATTCCATTGGTCCTCTTGGCAGGTCTTGGAAGGGCAAAGTTTCTGTGGCCACTTACTGTGCTGCAACTATATAAACTGCGCATGACCGCACGGCCATGCGCTAGTGTACATTTGCTTACGTGTGTTTGTTGTGAGTGCAAGTCGTCCTTGGATACCCCTTCCCTATTGAATGTCTGTTCGCGGAAGGTGTATGGTTGCTATCTAGCGCCCGACTTATCCTACAGCACGAATCACACATTACAGCGTCCAGTTGCTGTGACCGCCAGTACGGCGCCGTGCACTTCCTCTGTGCTTTCCTTACCCAAGCCTGGGTGGTTAGTGGCGTTCATCAGTGCGGCACCGCATGCACTCTTGTGCCCTGATATTGTTGTTTGGCTTCCGTACACACCCAGTTGCGGTGTTGTGCCAGCAAGGGTCTAATCGGACTTCAATCCTAGTTGGGGTTGAGTTCGCTGACTACTTGCTCGCGCTCTATGTGCGGTACCGCGATCCTGTGACGCAACAGGATCGCTTCCTTCACGCTGGGTGAAGTTTAACCCACGTGTGTATACTTATGAGTACCGCCATATAGTCCGTCATTACTTGGCAGCAGGTTCCATCTCTGCACGGTGGACCCCGGGCTGCGAACGCACCATACTCTATCTGTGTTAGTATTTGGTGCGTTCCGCTAGCCCTAACACTGTAGATAAGCCCCCGATGTTACCTGAAAAAGGAGAAAAAGACGTTATATTATACTCACCCAGGGGCGGTCCCGCTGCTGGTCAGGTCGGATGGGTGTCTCCGGTCCGCTGCGGCGCCTCCCATCTTCTTTCCATGACGTCTTCTTCTGATCTTCAGCCACGGCTCCGGCGCAGGCGTACTTTGCTCTGCCCTCTTGAGGGCAGAGGATAGCACAGCAGTGCGCAAGCGCCGGAAAGGTCAGAGGCCCGGCGCCTGCGCACTGCAGTACTTTGTCTGCCCTCAACAGGGCAGAGCAAAGTACGCCTGCGCCGGAGTCGTGGCTGAAGATCAGAAGAGGACGTCATGGAAAGAAGATGGGAGGTGCCGCAGCGGACCGGAGACGCCCATCCGACCTGACCAGCAGCGGGACCGCCCCTGAGTAAGTATAATATAATGTCTTTTTCTCCTTTTTCAGGTAACATCGGGGGCTTATCTACAGCATTACAGAATGCTGTAGATAAGCCCCTGATGCCGGTGGGCTTACCTCACCAGCGATTTTCGGGGTGACAGGTGCCCTTTAATCCCTTTACTCTGATCCGCTATCCTCCTGGTATTTTGACCTTGGATCGTTACCTGACTAAGCCTTTGTCTCTTCTCTCTGTTTATGACATACTCTCTTAGCCATCAACCACGGACACCTTGACTATCCGACTCATGACTTGTTCATGAGAAATGACTCAGTGTCACAACCTCACATAGGTCAATGGCTACTCAGTTTTGTTTCATAATTGGGTAGTCAAAGGGTTGGACTGGGGTGTCTGGGGCCCACCAGGGGAATGGACTCTAGGGGCCCACCCTACAGCTATATGCAAATATCTGTCTATATAGTGGTGCATCGGCTGTAAAACACCGGCAACTGCTGCACATCTACTGTGTGCCCCAATAACTGGGATGTATAATTTTGGTAGTTTACATTAATGGGGTTCTTGGTTAAAACAAGTTATCACCGATCCATGGGCTCCACAGGATAGGTGATCGCTTAGGTCCGACAATTAGAAACTGCACTGATCGGAAGAATGGGGAAGTTTTATCCCTGACAGGACACTTTTATCCCAATTTTAAAATGCAGCGGCAGGTGGGATGTCTGACCGCAGCTCCATTCATTCTCTTTGGGGTTTCCAGAAAAAAACAAGTGCAGCCACAGAGTGAATGAATGGATCAGTGATCTAGTCGGACATGCCACTCCAGTCTAATGGGGATAAAAAGTTCCACATTTTGCTGAATGGGTCCAAGCAGTCAGACCCCCACCAATCAATACGTTATCACTTATCCTGTGGAGAGGTGATTACTTTTTTCCACAGGAAACCCCCTGTAAGTGCATCTCCGTCGCTGTGTACATAGCATTAAAACTCTAATGGAAATAAAGAATCTTCTCCTAATTAATATCAGAGACAACAAATGACCGCCATACACAACACAATCCACTATACCAAGACCAATAATACCACATACAGGAAGAAATACCACCACACCATGACCAGACCACATAATGACCGAATAATACTACATACAAGGGACAAATACCGCCACACCATGACCAGATCACATATTACCACCACATAGTGACCGAATAATTTGACATATTAGGGCAGCACGTTTCAGAGGTTAGCACTTCCAGTAATAATGTCCTCATCCTGGGCCCCTTTATTTAATGTACCCTCCCTGGGCCCCTATGTCCGTCCCTATGGTCACTACCTTGCCCAACTACAGAGGGGGGGATTCTTCTCACCTTCTTGCGATCCCCAGCATCCTCTTTTGGCTTCATATTCGGCGTGGTTGTTACAATGGCTGCCGACTGCAGCTGTGACAGGGCGCTCTGCTCTGTGACAGGCCGTGCGCTGACGTCACATAGCAGTAACATTGAAAGGCTGCCAGCCTATCAAAGGCTGCAGGAGTCATTTAACAAAACTGCTATGTGACTTCAACACATGGCCTGTCACAGAGCAGAGCGCCCTGTCACAGTAGCAGCCAGTATTCATCTTGATGTGCGTTGTCGCCATGGTCGGCTCCAGGTTTTCATGGGCCCCTTCAACACCCACGTAGTATATTGCCCAGCCACGTAGTATATTGCCCAGCTATGTAGTATATTGCCCAGCTGTGTAGTATATTGCGCAGCCACGTAGTATATTGCCCAGTCACGTAGTATATTGCCCAGCCACGTAGTATATTGCCCAGCCACGTAGTATATTGCCCAGTCACGTAGTATATTGCCCAGCTACATAGTATATTGCGCAGCCACGTAGTATATTGCCCAGTCACATACTATATTGCCCAGCCACGTAGTATATTGCCCAGCTACATGGTATATTGCACAGCCACATAGTATATTGCCCAGTGACGTAGTATATTGCCCAGTGACGCAGTATATTGTCCAGCCACGTAGTATATTGCGCAGCCACGTAGTATATTGCTCAGCCACGTAGTATATTGCCCAGCTACGTAGTATATTGCCCAGCCACGTAGTATATTGCCCAGTCACGTAGTATATTGCCCAGCCACGTAGTATATTGCCCAGTCACATAGTATATTGCCCAGCCACGTAGTATATAGCCCAGCTACATAGTATATTGCGCAGCCACGTAGTATATTTCCCAGTGACGTAGCATATTGCCCAGGGACGTAGTATATTGCCCAGTCACGTAGTATATTGCCCAGCCACGTAGTATATTGCCCAGCCACGTAGTATATTGCCCAGCCACGTAGTATATTGCCCAGTCACGTAGTATATTGCCCAGCCACGTAGTATATTGCCCAGCCACGTAGTATATTGCCCAGTCACGTAGTATATTGCCCAGCCACGTAGTATATTGCCCAGCTACATGATATATTGCACAGCCACATAGTATATTGCCCAGTGACGTAGTATATTGTCCAGCCACATAGTATATTGCGCAGCCACGTAGTATATTGCCCAGCCACGTAGTATATTGCCCAGCCACGTAGTATATTGCCCAGCTACGTAGTAATTGCCCAGCCATGTAGTATATTGCCCAGTCACGTAGTATATTGCCCAGCCACATAGTATATTGCCCAGTCACGTAGTATATTGCCCAGCCACGTAGTATATTGCTCAGTCACATAGTATATTGCCCAGCCATGTAGTATATAGCCCAGCTACATAGTATATTGCGCAGCCACGTAGTATATTGCCCAGTGACGTAGTATATTGTCCAGCCACGTAGTATATTGCGCAGCCACGTAGTATATTGCCCAGCGACGTAGTATATTGCCCAGCCACGTAGTATATTGCCCAGCTACGTAGTATATTGCCCAGCCACGTAGTATATTGCCCAGTCACGTAGTATATTGCCCAGCCACATAGTATATTGCCCAGTCACGTAGTATATTGCCCAGCCACGTAGTATATTGCCCAGTCACATAGTATATTGCCCAGCCACATAGTATATAGCCCAGCTACATAGTATATTGCGCAGCCACGTAGTATATTGCCCAGTGACGTAGCATATTGCCCAGGGACGTAGTATATTGCCCAGTCACGTAGTATATTGCCCAGCCACGTAGTATATTGCGCAGCCACGTAGTATATTGCCCAGTGACGTAGTATATTGGCCAGCCACATAGTATATTGCCCAGTGACGTGGTATATTGCACAGTGACGTAGTATATTGCCTTCCTCACTGTGTCACGTCACCTGATTTCCTGAGGACCCCTCCCCCACTGTGTCACCTAATTTCTTGAGGGCCCCCTGTGTGCCCCTTTGGGGCCCTTCCCCAGAGGTGAAATGGTGGGAGAGGTGACCCCACAGTAAATTAGCAGACAGTGGGGAAGGGGGACCACAGGAAATTAGAAATTTTCTATGGGGGCCCGGACCCCCACCTTGTGTCACCTTTAGATTGCAGGGGGGCCTCCCATGCCATAACTGTCTCAGTGGCTGTGTAGAACTATGCTGCAGGGTGCAGTCTGCCTCCAGGCATATTTTACTGTAAGTTACACATTACATTAGTGTACTACATTACATTAAAGGGACACTGTCACCTGAATTTGGAGGGAACAATCTTCAGCCATGGAGTCGGGGTTTTGGGGTTTTTGATTCACCCTTTCCTTACCCGCTGGCTGCATGCTGGCTGCAATATTGGATTGAAGTTGATTCTCTGTCCTCCGTAGTACATGCCTGCACAAGGCAATCTTGTGATTGTGCAGACCGTTCTCTGCAGAACACTGACTGACAGTGTCTCTGTTAGGCTAGGTTCACATTTGCGTATGTGTCTGCAGCGTATCGTCTGCATGTGCAAACGCATGCAAAAACGCATGCAAACACCCGCAAATGCATGTGTATGCAGCTTTTTTTATCTGCATGCTCTTACACATGACAAAAAAAATGCAGCGATTGCATGCGTTTGTATGCATTTTTGCATTTATGCACATACGTACATTATTTCCCAATGGGCATGGTTTATGGGTTTTCTATATATAGAGGCACTGCACAGATGGAATCCGCTTCTTTGGATGCTGGATGCTGCTGCAAGATGGATAGAGTGGAGGGCTTCAATCTGAATCTGGATTTATCATTGAAATTGGCTTTTGCTTTTGCTGTGGCTTGTGAAGAAGAAAGGAGAAGAGAAAGACTGAAAATACATCGTTGTCGCTATTGGCAACACCCCATTGTTGAACTCCGACATAGCCGTGGAGCCTACCACTCATTGTACACAGAGCTTCATGAAAACCCAGAGAAGTTTTTTTACTACACCAGGATGTCGCAACAGAGCTTCGATGACTTGCTGCAACGTGTCCGAGGATCCATCAGCAGGCAGGACAACCAACTACATAGAGCAATTCCTGCTGAGGAACGTCTGTTGGGGACATAATTTGAACAACAAACACCTGTCATTACTATTATTGTTAGAAAAGCCATGTGTGGGAATGATTTTAATTTTCTACCCCCACAACCTTTTCCTAACACTGAAGGACCGCTAATGCCGTTTGTTATGGTTGGGGATGAGGCCTTTCAAATGTGTGCCAACCTCATAAAACCGCTCTGCTTTCCTGCACTGACTGTGAGCACAGCGGCCGGAAAGCAGAGCGGTGACGTCACCGCTGTGCTTTCCGGCTGGCCGACGCTGACACAGGATGCAGGAGGAGTGCAGAGAAGCAGAGCGCCGGGAACAGACAGCTGAAGGTAAGTATGTAGTGTTTGTTTTTTTTACTTTTACGATGGTAACCAGGGTAAACATCAGGTTACTAAGCACGGCCCTGCGCTTAGTAACCCGATGTTTACCCTGGTTACCAGTGAAGACATCGCTGAATCGGCGTCACACACGCCGATTCAGCGATGTCTGCAGGGAGTCCAGCGACGAAATAAAATTCTGGACTTTCTGCAGTGACCAACGACATCACAGCAGGGGCCTGATCGCTGCTGCGTGTCAAACACAACGATATCGCTAGCCAGGACGCTGCAACGTCATGGATTGCTAGCGATATCGTTGTGAAGTTGTTTAGTGTGAAGGTACCTTTAAAAACACAAAACAAACATCAGATACACATATAATCAATGATTTCCAACACCTGTCCACTTAGCCTACATATCGCATAAAAATTATAGCATGTGTCATAATTTAATACTATGTTTACTATTGCATTGGCAAATCAACATATTGCATTCCTATTTCCATAGAGATCTTCCACCAATCCACAGGGTCATATGTTAATTATCCCAGCCTGTCATAGATTCTATACCAATGATGTTACTTATAGACAAATGTGCCAAAAAGATCAAATCACCAATCCCAAATTCCTTCACATCCCGGCGCTTTTACACCTCCCAATAGGGTCAATCCTACCAAGACTTAGTCATGCATTCGTCATCCAGCTGAGCCCCCGGAAAGCCTGTCCGACCGCAAGCCACGCTGGAGCCGCCTCACCTGCGATCATGCGCACAGCGCCATTAGAAGCGCCACTGTCACATGATCGGGACAGGGACCCATCACACAGCGCCACACGCCCACAACACACGTCATCAGCCCCACGTGACCGCAGCCAAGCAGGATCACCCCGGATACCCAGCCAAACTACGCTGCCACAATCAAGTCAATGCATAAAGGTAACTGCAGGGAAAATTAACTCTCTAGACAGAAATCAATCTTAATCCGCCCAGTAACCCAAATATACATTAAAGGGACCAATTATATTCCCTTAATAAGGAAAAAAGCCTCATCTTCAATCCTTATTTATCCAAAACATGAAAAAATATAAAAAAAAAATATATACTGTATATAGGTATACAGTAAACAGACAGTCGGAAGGCAAGGGAAGAAAAAAGCGATATTGGCGCATCCATGACACGCTCAAATCCCCAGTGTTTAACATCCTCCAATGTTTCTTTCCCAAGTCCGCCGACTGTTTCACCATATACCTAAAAAAGAAAAAGAAAAAAACACAAGAAAAAAATTAAAAAAAGACTAATTATGTAAATTATATATCTGAACAACTAAAAAATAAAAATAAAAAACACCCAATAATGAAACCCAAAAACAAAGGCACAGGTAATCAATTCAAGACAAGAGCACCTGTAGATTAAAGTCCAAATTTAGACCCTTAGGTTGTTAAGATCCCAATTCATAAATCCATCTCATTTCCTTCTCTTTTAATATCTGTAGTCGGTCACCCCCTCTTCTTAATGTTGGAACACTGTCAATGATCCTAAATCTTAATTGGTTTACCAAATGTCTGTTCTCAATAAAGTGTTTTGGAACCGGCAGCTCCGTAAGTCCTGTCCTTATTGTACTCTTGTGCTTACTGATACGAGCCCTAACTTCCATAGTGGTCTCACCTACCTATGTCAAACCACAAGGGCACACAATCATATATACTACATAACTTGATGCACAAATGTATCTTTCCTTCAAAAATTTTTTTTTGCCAGTATGGGGATGATAAAAAAATCCCCCTTTCAACATATTATTACAACAGGCACAGCCCAGACAGGGAAAATTTCCATGTCAGGCTGTACTCAAAGTTTGTTGGATAGAGGTCTTGGACGTCCCAATGTCAGATTTAACCAACTTATCTCTCAGATTTCGTCCCGTTTTGTATGACATCATAAGATACAACCCAAACTCAGGAACGGACGGCAAGCCCCGTTGTAATAAAGTCCAGTGTTTTTTTAGGATCCTACTGATCTGATTGCTTACTGGACTATATGTTGATACAAGTGGTATACGTTTACATACTTGTTTCTTAGAATCCTTTTTACGAATGTCTTCACGTGAGAGATTCAAAGCCCTCTCCTTATATCTGCCTACTTCTTTCTTGGGGTACCCTCTTGAAATGAACTTCAAACACATCTCATCTAACCTTTGATCTATCCTATCCTCGTCGGACACTATCCTCCGAACCCTCAACAACTAACTCCACGGTAATGAACTTACCATCCTGCTGGGGTGATTGCTATCAAACAACAATAGACCATTTCTATCAGTGTCCTTTACATAAATATCAGTTTTCAATCTATCCCCACCTTTGTAGACCAAGGCATCCAAAAATTGTATCTGGGACCTTGAGTGTGTCAAAGTGAATTGTAACTCAGGAAATATTTGATTCAAATCAGTCTGAAAATTACAAAGCTCTTCAAAGCTACCCTCCCAGATGAGAAAAATATCATCTATATAGCGCTATATATCCTGAGTTACAATTCACTTTGACACACTCAAAGTACAGGCCGACATGGAAATTTTCCCTGTCAATAGATAATAACAAATCACTTGCCACTCAGAGGTTCTTTTGCAAGATGAAATTGAACATTTCGTTTATTTATGCATCCAGTTCAAAGATTTAAACGTTTTCGGTCTAATCACAAGATCTTCATCAGAAACATCTTTAACAAAACTAAAAATATATGCAAAATTACATGGAGATTTAGCAAAAAGAATCAAATGATGCACAATCAGAATAACACATGAAAATATAATAAATTCTGTTCAAGAACAAGTACATCACATGCTATATAGAAGGTGACAACTGTGGCGGTCAGAACAGATCCAGACTGGTGCTCCAAGAGTCGTGGAACTTTCAATCATAGGAAGCTATAAGCTGTGAGCGTGGATAAGGAAATGAAAAAATGAGATGTAAAACATGATATGGATCTTAAGCCCTGTAGAAGGACTACAGTTGTGAAATGCAGCCTAAATGCCCCGAAGGATACTGAGTAAGAGGATTGCCAGGGCGCTCGGCCATAGCGCTAGGAGCGAGAGTGCAGAGTGAAAACCTATAATAGAGATGTGACATCATGAATTATTAAGCGCCAATGCCGATCCCGGGTATCGAGCTGCAAAGAAACGTGTCAGCACGTGACCACAATCAATATAAACAGAGAAGCCACCACATAAGTAAACACCATATAAATAAAAGGATGTCATTATAAGATGAAGAGTTCTACTGCTGAAATGTGGATCATAATGCATGCACCAGACATAGCACTATAAAAGGTACCTGGAAGCAACTAGCACGGTATACTGGCCTAGAAGGCCTGCGCATAAATGTACCCGGGAAATTACACCTGGGGAATATGAAGAGGGGAGGAAAGGAAAATTATAAATATGAACAGGGGGAGGTGTGCTGGATGCCATACGAAACGATAAACAGATTAGGTGTACTCCTAATTACCTCTAGGGTCCTGGAGAATATACTTGAGGTAAGGCGCAGAGGCAGGGCAAGGAATTGCAGGGAGAGATGGCGCTGAGAAGACAAGTGCACATGGGGACGGTGCCCTCAATATCGTGCAATGAGGCAAAGTCTATCATGCATACTCCCTCTGTTTTACCTGATATCTCCAGGTCCGTGGCGCTGAGCTGCAGAGGAGATGGTGATCCCGGGGGCCGCTGTGTGACAGAGGTACTTCCGGGTATAAATGCGCCCTGGGAGAGGGTCGTGTGACCTGCTGCGTCATCGCGGTCACGTGATCGCGGCTGCAGTAGCCGCGCCTGTGCAGACCTAACTCTGTGCTGAAGATCAGGGAATGACTGAATGCCTGAAGCATGCGCTGAGACTAAGTTGGGAGGTGCTTAAAGTACCGTAGAGGGCAGAGGGCCTGACTGCAGAGAACTGGGCAGTGCTATACTATAAGATGACTATAACAATAAAAGCGTGGGCACAGATGGTGTGAGGGTGGCAGTAATGCACATGTATGAGAGAAATAAAGAAAATCTCCATAGAGAGTACAGCGCATGAATACTCTACCATGTGAAGTGCCACCAGTGCCCTGTGCGTGACGTGACATTAACGATTCTAAAAGAGAACAACAAACAACATAATTAGGTAAAAACGCAAAATATCCTGATGAGCAAAATATTACATATCACATTAAACAAGAGCTTCACATTTATGCAGGCAATAGGTTATAAAAAAGCTGAAACATCATAATCCCTATTTAATCCCTTTGGCTCTAGGGTCTGTAAAGTAAAAATCCAGAACGCTTCCCTTCTTTTAAGCATTTTGATGCGATTCGGGCCTTTCCTCAGGGGGTCTATCTGCTCAAGAACCTGGAAACAGAGCTGGGAGATGTTATGGTTTTTTTCAAGAAAGTGGCGTGGAAGGGGGAGGTGGGTCTTTTTCCATCGGATGGTGGATTTATGTTGGGAACCGAACAGCTTGCGTGGTTTCCCCCACATAGGCCAAGCCACATGGGCATTTGATCAAGTAGATAACGAATGAGGATTCGCATGTGTAAAAAAGATCTAGTTAAAAAAGATCTAGTGTCAGTTCCAGAGGATAGATTATCTTACAATTTGACCTCTTTGGAGAATAGGTCTATTCAGGAATTACGTAGCCTAAAGCAGGTGGTAATTAAACCTGCAGATAAGGGGGGAAATGTTGTGATCTGGTCTTGCACTATGTACGAGCGTGAGGCGTTTCGACAGCTTCATAATAAGAAATGCTACAAGAGATTAGATGGCAATCCACTGGTTCCATTTAAGATGGAGCTAGATGCCATATTACAACAAGCATATCAAGAAGGTATTTTCACAGGTAGAATGTTGGAGGGGTTGGTCACCGACACACCCGTAGTTCCAACATTCTACCTGTTACCCAAAATACATAGGGATATGACTAACCCACCGGGTCGCCCTATCGTCTCGGGGATTGGGGGCATTAGTGAGGTCATTTGCCGCTTCATTGATTTCTATCTCCAGCGCTGTGTAGAAAACCTGCCATCATTTATAAAGGACACCACAGACATTTTGACACGTTTGAATAACATACAATTAATTGGAACAGGACATGTTCCTAGTGGTTTGTAACGTTGAGTCACTTTATACATCGATATGTCATGACCATGGGATCACGGCATCGAGGTCCTTCCTAGAGATGACAAATTTGGATGATTTTTTGGTGGGATTTATTTTAGACCTTTTAAAATTTGTTTTGACGCATCATTTTTTCACATTTAAGGACAGATTTTTCCTACAGCTCCAGGGAATAGCGATGGGGGCGACTTGTGCGCCCTCATACACTAACCTGTTCCTGGGGCTGTGGGAGAAAGAGGTGGTCTATGAAATGGGGGACTTCTCTGCCGTGGTCTCATGGTCCAGATATATCGATGATATATTGTTTATATGGCAGGGTTCAGAGACATCACTGATTTCTTTTATTAATCAATTAAATGACAATCAGTACAATAGCAAACTTACCTACAAATATAGTAAAAGGGAAGTGGAATTCCTTGATGTCTTGATACAGACATATATCAATGGCTATCTTACAACTGATGTTTTTTGCAAGAGCACTGCGGTAAATGCCTTTCTTCATGCCGCCTCAGCACATCACCCTCAGACGACAAGGGCGATACCGGTGGGACAATTTCTACGCATGAGGCGTATTTGTTCTGATGAGGGCATGTTTCAGAATCAGGCAGGGATCCTTACTAGGCATCTACAACAACGAGGATACAACCACAAATGTATACGGAAAGG
This sequence comes from Ranitomeya imitator, assembly GCF_032444005.1. Lineage (NCBI taxonomy): Eukaryota > Metazoa > Chordata > Amphibia > Anura > Dendrobatidae > Ranitomeya > Ranitomeya imitator. The sequence goes on from NC_091286.1 coordinate 125,599,873, forward strand.
TTATAGGAGAGCTACTAGTACACAGAGATGTGAACTTTTAGCAAAAAGGAAGAAATTACAACAACTGGAAGAACCAATAAGACTCATCACGACATTTAATTCTAGATGGACAAACATAATGGACATTTTGAGGAAAAACTGGCCCATTTTGCGAGCAGATGAGGATTTAAGCAGATATTTGCCCGAGAATCCCTCTGTGACTTGGAGGCGCTCAAAGAATCTCAAGGATTTGTTGATACGCAGCCATTATGTGGCACCGCAGAAGTCCCATTCTTCTGAACAAGTGGGCCCAACATGATGGTGTTTTAAATGTGGCGACTGCTCTGCGTGTCAATATATTGAAAGATCATTCACATTTGATAGCAGTGACGCCACCAAGACATATAAAATTACACACCATATCTTGTGTACTACGGATATGGTTGTGTATTATGCTTATTGACCATGCAAACTAATATATGTCGGGATGACAACTAGACAATTGAAAGTCAGGACCTTGGAACATGCTAGGGATATAAGGAATGCAGCAACGGTCCATGACCCTTCAATCCTGAAAACCATACCGAGACATTTTCGTACCCACCACAACAGTAATCCAAAAGTGCTCAGGGTTAAGGGTATAGACAGGGTTCAAATGGAGATTCGGGGTGGAAACTATAAAAAGGAACTATTGAAAAGGGAAACGAAATGGATAGTCTGCCTCGACACAGTCACTCCAAAAGGCCTTAACGAGACATTAAGCTTCAAGCCCTTTCTTTAATGAGTAGGCACGAATTTTATGTGTTTTTAACTTAATGGTTGTTGTGTGCTTTTTGTAATATGTGTTTCTCATTTTACTTTCATGATTTAGCTCTGTTTAATGATGCAACATATGTTACAATATATGTATGGGTTGGGACTTTGGGAGGCTGACGGTGGGGTACATGTTTTATGTATCCATATTTTTTGTCAGATGTGAATCTGTGCCGGGTTTGCAATGCTCATTTCTGCCCTTGGTACATTGTAATCGCACTCTTTAATATGTAATGACCTTTTGAGTGATTAGTATTCTAATATGATTCGGGATGTGCAGTTCGCAATTACTGGGCACAGATGATTGATACAATACCTCTTCAATTTCCTTGTTCCGTGGACCCCTTCTCTTTACCTAAGCCTGAGCACGCACCGCGCATGCACTGCCTCGCGTGGTGGAGGGAGGTGCTCAGTATGGGTGATGCATCGCCATGGTCGCGGGTCTGGTCATGTGACCGGGCCAGGTGACGTGATGACGTGCACTTTGAGCGCCGCTCTCCTCGGCGCGTCGCAAAATGGCGGGGGCGCGCCGTACATGGCTGTAAGTAATTAGATCAGATATCATCATTATATAAAAGGGTCACACAAGTCGCTTGCTCACCTTCTGACGAAGCCACGGATGTGGTGAAACGCGCGTCGAGATGCAGTAATTTCTGGATCACACTGAGGACACCATAACTGCAGGTACAACATGATTGCTATTATAACCGGACTGTCTTATGGGATTTATAAGGATATAGGCTATAGGGTGGAGTGCAATGATCGTGGTTACTGTTAATTTATATATTTTGAGTGAGTTTCTTTAGGATTTGCACATATGCACTTTCATCCCTTTGATACTAGCACCTGTTACCCATGGATTGGCTGGATAGATATACGGCTGTGAGCAATCTATAATATTTGAGTATGGTTACATGGCCTTTAGTTTTGTGATCCAGTATTCTCTTTCTCTGCTAAAACCTCTGTACAGATGGATAAAACCATCTGAATTGTACTCTTTTCACTATATGTGCTTAAAACAAAAAGGTTTTTTGTTGTAATGTAATAATTTTATGAAGATAAATTAATAAATATTGTTATACTGGGAATCGCTCCTTCAGTTGTCTCTCTATTGGCATATATCCACCACGTACTTGGCCCGCACATGTTTCCACATATTTGTGGTATTGAGGTTGCTGACACGTTTCCCTCTTTTGACTTTCTGATGACACAGCTTGCATTTGACAAAGCAAATGTCATCTGCAACTGTGTCAAAAAAGGACCAGGAACTGCAAGTCTTGGGAGCGCCCGTTTTGGAAGAGGCATGCTCCTAATAAGTGCCGAAGTGGAGGCTACAGGCAACGCAGTCTTCCCCCTCCCTCTCCCTCTTTTGGGCCGTTTGGGGAATCTCTTCCTCAGAGCTGCTCCCACCACCTTCCGGTACCTCACGCCATGATGGGTCAAGGACCTCATCATCTACACTACCCTCTTCCAACAACTGCTTCTCCTTGGTAGTCTCGGCAGCACAGTACGCACCAGAAAGTGGCACCTGAGTCTCATCATCAGATGCGTAGTGAGGTGTAGTGACCGTAGGCACTGGCCCACCCGCCTCTTCAGATTCAAAGAGAAGAGCTGTTGTGCATCACTGCATACTACCTCTTCAGATTCTAGAATGCTGCTTGGCTGGCCCCCTATTTCCAAGCCAAGAGATTCAGAGAACAGAAATAGAGATGGTTCCTGTAAAGGGCTCTCTGACTGCCTGGGCAATTTGGCAGGTGGTGAAGAGACAGATGGGTGCTCTTCAGTGCTCTGTGCCTGAGATGATGTGGCACTAATTGAAGTCAATGCGTTAGCTGCCATCCATCCAACAACGGCTTCAATTTGTTCGTCCCGCAGCAGCGGGGTACGGCGAGCTCCTACAAAGCTGCGCATGAAGGACTGTTCCCTGCTAAAACTGGGGGATAATGAGTCACCAGTGCCCACAGCAGGCACAGAATCCCCACGTCCTCTCCCTGCTCCACGCCCATGACCACGTGCCTTACTCCCTGCCTTTTTCATCTTGGTAGACTGATAAAGATAGGCAGAAAAGTACTAAGGGCTTAGTGTGCTTATTCCTGAACAGCTGCTAACAGGTATAAGAAACACTAATTTTATAAAGTGTGGACTAGACTTTAATATGAGCTAATGTGGCCTACACAACTGTAAAGTGGAGTGTTTGGTGAATCTTAATAACTTTTATGTTTTTTGCGCACAACAGACTACAGCGTGAGCTGAAGTCACACAGAGACCTTGCAGACAGCGGTGAACGGCACTGAAAGGCCTAAAAAAGCTCCTCTATGTTCTCCTATATAGTGTTTTTCCACAATCTAGCAGGATACGGATGGAAACCCACTAATAGGATAAATCAGATTCAGGACAAAATGTGCAGCAGGAAGCACTAATTGAAAAATGGGACAATGGAACAGTATGAGGCAGTGACGCCACTGAGCTGTCTACAATCGACTGTGGCTGCAGAACAGACTACAGAATGAGCTGCACTCACACACACAGAGACCTTGCAGACAGCCGTGAACAGGGCAAGGCAAAAACAAGGTTCTCACACAGCGGTTGCTAAATTAGCCTGGGTAAAGCAAAGTGAAGTAAATCGCTATCTCAAACTGGCCCTCAGTCAGAACACAGCGTCCTGTCCCTAACTGAATTCACAGCAGAGTGAACCCAAAATGGCGGCGGCGACTTTTATAGTGCATCATAACATCATTTCAGCCAATCACAGCCATGCCAGTAGTTACATGACTAACATGCATAACAGGATGTGCTCACACTTCTTATGATTCCTCATTGGCTGAATTAAAATAAACTGGCTCATTGAATTATGGGAACTTCCGATTCTGGTATCCGATATCGAGAAAGTATCGGAGCTCAGTATCGGAATTCCGATACCACGAATATCGGCCGATACCCGATACTTGCAGTATCGGAATGCTCAACACTAAGTGAAACATAAATATCTGACAAAATATAAAAAATCTTAACATAGTCAATATCTTTGTAACTCCGAACATCTTAAAAAAAAAATTAATTCTTGCTATTCCATTTGATTGGGCTAAACCTCTATGCCTTTAATGTCTCCTCCACCCCCCCCAATACATCCTACATTATTCTTAGTTGTTTTCCTTCACGTAGAATTAACCTACAAGGAAAGAAAGGGTTTATTTTAATTTCGATATTTTTGTCCCATTGACTTGCATTGGTATCGGGTATCGGTATCGGCGATATCCGATATTTTTGGGATATCGGCCGATCCAATCCGATACCGATATTTCCGAATATCGGAAGGTATCGCTCAACACTAGTTCCCAGTAAAAGTCTGTGTACTGCTCTTGATAAGTGTCTTAAAAAAAACTGTTAGTGCAAACTTCGTAAGAGAGCACACATTCAATAAACACTAGCTGTCTACAAAATCCAAAACTTCATGTACATTCACCAGGATGGCCGAGTGGTTAAGGCGTTGGACTTAAAATCCAATGGATGTGTATCCTTGTGGGTTTGAACCCCACTCCTGGTATGCGTTTTACACTTGAAATTCTACAAGATTTCTGAAAGAGGAGTAATGTTTCAGCAAAAGAAATGTTCTTGATGCCCGACAGCACAGTATTAACCCTTCAATATACCTGACTATGACCCTTTTATGTTTATTTTTTCCATTATGAGATGAATCTCTAGTACATTAGAGCATGATATTACAGTAAGTTCCAAACTTAAAAATTAAGGGGATTCGAACCCCACTCCTGGTATGAGTTTTATACTTGAAATTCTACAAGTTTCTGAAAATGGAGTAATGTTTGAGCAAAAGAAAGGTTCTTTTTGCCCGATAGCACAGTATTAACCCTTCAATATACCCAAGGTCATGAAGGAGTTAATAATCATCCTGAATACGTGCATATACCAATAAGACTGTGCCGTTAAGTGTTTTTCACTTACACAACCCTCATTGTTACACAGCATTGTTGAGGGCTGCTTGTATTGTATTTATTTACCTTAGGAGTTTCTTTGTGCCTGTGCTATCTGCCCTTGTAGTCCGGTGGTTTTTACCCCCCTCCCTCCCAGATTTTATTGTCTCTATGTAAAAATTATTTATTTATGTAATAAAATTAACCTTTTAATATCAATTCCTTTATCACTTCTTTTCTCATATGGTATTCCATATCTGAATATGTATCTATCGTCCTTTTATGTTTATTTTTTCCATTGTGAGATGAATTTCTAGTACATTAAAGCATGATATTACAGTAAGTTCCAAACTTAAAAATTGAGAGGGTTCGAACCCCACTCCTGGTATGAGTTTTACACTTGAAATTCTACAAGATTTCTAAAAAATGATTAATATTTCAGCAAAAGAATTGTTCTTGTTGTCAGAGAGTGCAGTATTAACCCTTCAATTAACCCTTCAATACACTCTTTTATTTTTATTTTTTCCATTATGAGATTAATCTCTAGTATATTATAGCATGATGTAACAGTAAATTCCAAACTTAAAAATTGAGGGGGTTCGAACCCCACTCCTGGTATGATTTTTATACTTCAAATTCTACAAGGTTTCTGAAAATGGAGTAATGTTTGAGCAAAAGAAAAGTTCTTGTTGCCCGATAGCACAGTATTAACCCTTCAATATACCTGACTATCGCTCTTTTATGTTTATTTTTTCCTTTATGAGATGAATCTCTAGTACATTAGAGCATGATATTACAGTAAGTTCCAGACTTAAAAATTGAGGAAAATGTAGGGATTAAGACAAATTTGAATATTTGAGGTAAATATTCAAACTACAGTCCCAACGAAACATTTGAAGTTTAAATAATATGAGAAATATAGAAATATAGCGCAATCCATTCACAAAAAAACATTATCTACTACAGGGGGTAATCCAAGAAAAAAAGATGGCCAGTGTAAGTAGGATGTCATGAAATGTAAAATATGCCTGAGAAAATCTGGCCTATGGTAAAGTGATGAATTTGACAACTATGAGCTTTGCTGAGAGTTTAACCCCTTCGCGCCACGCGCCGTACTAGTACTGCGCTGCTGGCACTGCATTTGTGCCAGCAGCAGTACTAGTACGGCGCGTCGATCACCGCGGTCTCGCGCTGAGCACCGCGGTGATCGGGTGCGGGTGTCAGCTGTATATGACATCTGACACCCCGCAGCAATGCCCACGATCGGCGCTATCGCCGATCGCGGGCATTTAACCCCTCTGATGCCGCTGTCAGTAGTGACAGCGACATAGAGGGGGATCGCGCAGGGACGGGGGCTCCCTGCGCTCTCCCACCGGAGCAACGCAATGAGATCGCGTTGCTCCGGTGACCCGGAAGGAGTCCCCGGATCCAAGATGGCCGCCGGACTCCTTCCGGGTCATGAAATGACCTGGCTAGCCGGCGCCTGCTGAGAGCAGGCGCTGGAAAGCCAGCTAAACTGCCTGTCAGATCGTTGATCTGACAGTGTGCTATGCACAGTGTCAGATCAACGATCTGATCTAATACAGAGATGTCCCACACTGGGACAATGTTAGAAAGTAAAAAAAAAAAAAAAAAATAGAATGTGTAAAAAAAAAAAAAAAATCCCCAAATAATAAAAAAAAACATTTCCCAATAAATCCATTTATGTATGTAAATTAAAAAAAAACAATAAATGTACACATATTTGGTATCGCCGCGTCCGTAACGACCCACTCTATAAAACTATCCCACTAGTTAACCCCTTCAGTGAACACCGCAAAAAAAATAAATAAAAAACAAGGCAAAAAACATTGCTTTATTATCATACAGGCGAACAAAAAGTGGAATAACACGCGATCAAAACGACGGATATAAATAACCATGGTACCGCTGAAAACGTCATCTTGTCCCGCAAAAAAAAAAGGTGCCATACAGCATCATCAGCAGAAAAATAAAAAAGTTATAGCTCTCAGAATAAAGCGATGCAAAAACAATTATTTTTTTATATAAAATAGTTTTTATTGTGTAAAAGCGCCAAAACATAAAAAAAATTACATAAATGAGGTATCGCTGTAATCGTACTGACCTGAAGAATAAAACTGCTTTATCCATTTTACCACATGTGGAACGGTATAAACGCCCCCCCTAAAAGAAATTCAGGAATTGCTGGTTTTTGTTCATTCCGCCTCCCAAAAATCGGAATAAAAAGCGATCAAAAAATGTCATCTGCCCGAAAATGGTACCAATAAAAACGTCAACTCGTCCCGCAAAAAACAAGATCTCACATGACTCTGTGGGCCAAAATATGGATAAATTATAGCTCTCAAAATGTGGTGATGCAAAAACTATTTTTTGCAATAAAAAGCGTTTTTTAGTGTGTGACGGCTGCCAATCATAAAAATCCGATATAAAAAATGCTATAAAAGTAAATCAAACCCCCCTTCATCACCCACTTACTTACGGAAAAATAATAAAATGTAAAAAAATGTATTTATTTCCATTTTCCCATTAGGGCTAGGGTTAGGGCTAGGGTTAGGGCTAGGGCTAGGATTAGGGCTAGGGTTAGGGCTAGGGTTAGGGCTAGGGTTAGGGCTAGGGTTAGGGTTGGGGTTAGGGTTAGGGGTGTGTTTGGATTAGGGTTTCAGTTATAATTGGGGGGTTTCCACTGTTTAGGCACATCAGGGGCTCTCCAAACGTGACATGGCGTCCGATCTCAATTCCAGCCAATTCTGCTTTGAAAAAGTAAAACAGTGCTACTTCCCTTCCGAGTTCTCCTGTGTGCCCAAACAGTGGTTCCCCCCAACATATGGGGTATCAGCGTTCTCAGGACAAGTTGGACAACAACTTTTGGGGTCCAATTTGTCCTGTTACCCTTGGGAAAATAAAAACATAGGGGATAAAATATCATTTTTGTGGGAAAAAAAATATTTTTTATTTTCACGGCTCTGCGTTATAAACTGTAGTGAAACACTTGTTGGTTCAAAGCTCTCACAACACATCTAGATAAGTTCCTTGGGGGGTCTAGTTTCCAATATGGGGTCACTTGTGGGGGGTTTCTACTGTTTAGGTACATCAGGGGCTCTGCAAATGCAACATGACACCTGCAGACCAATCCATCTAAGTCTGCATTTCAAATGGCGCTCCTTCCCTTCCGAGCTCTGCCGTGCACCCAAACAGTGGTTCCCCCCAACATATGGGGTATCAGCGTTCTCAGGACAAGTTGGACAACAACTTTTGGGGTCTAATTTGTCCTGTTACCCTTGGGAAAATAAAAACGTGGGGGCTAAAATATCATTTTCGTGGAAAAAAAATATTTTTTATTTTCACGGCTCTGCGTTATAAACTGTAGTGAAACACTTGTTGGTTCAAAGCTCTCACAACACATCTAGATAAGTTCCTTGGGGGGTCTAGTTTCCAATATGGGGTCACTTGTGGGGGGTTTCTACTGTTTAGGTACATCAGGGGCTCTGCAAATGCAACATGACACCTGCAGTCCATTCCATCTAAGTCTGCATTTCAAACGGTGCTCCTTCCCTTCCGAGCTCTGTCATGCACTCAAACGGTGGTTCCCCCCCACATGTGGGGTATCAGCGTACTCAGGACAAATTGGACAATAACATTTGTGGTCCAATTTCTCCTGTTACCCTTGGGGAAAAAAAAATTGCGGGCTAAAACATCATTTTGTGGAAAGAAAAAATGATTTTTTAATTTTCACAATGCTACATTCTAAACTTTAGTGAAACAATTGGGGGTTAAAAGTGCTCACCACACATCTAGATAAGTTCCTTAGGGGGTCTTCTTTCCAAAATGGGGTCACTTGTGGGGGGTTTCCACTGTTAAGGCACGTCAGGGGCTCTCCAAATGCGACATGGCGTCCGATCTCAATTCCAGCCAATTTTGCATTGAAAAGTCAAATGGCACTCCTTCCCTTCCGAGCTCTGCCATGCGCTCAAACAGTGGTTTATCCCCATATATGAAGTATCGGCGTACTCAGGACAAATTGCACAACAACTTTTGGGGTCCAATTTATCCTGTTACCCTTGGGAAAATAAAAAATTTGGGGCAAAAAGATCATTTTTTGTGTAAATTAATATAAAAATTTTTTACGGCTCTACATTATAAACTTCTGTGAAGCACTTGGAGGTTCAAAGTGCTCACCACACATCTAGATTAGTTCCTTAGGGGGTCTTCTTTCCAAAATGGGGTCACTTGTGGGGGTTTCAACTGTTTAGGCACATCAGGGGCTCTCCAATCGTGACATGGGCTCCGATCTCAATTCCAGCAAATCTTGCATTGAAAAGTCAAATGGCGCTCCTTCCCTTCCGAGCTCTGCCATGTGCCCAAACAGTGGTTTACCCCCACATATGGGGTATCGACGTACTCAGGACAAATTGTACAACGAGTTTTGGGGTCCAATTTATCCTGTTACCCTTGAAAAAATAAAAAATTTGGGGCAAAAAGATCATTTTTTGTGAAAATTAATATAAATTTTTTTTTACGGCTCTACATTATAAACTTCTGTGAAGCACTTGGAGGTTCAAAGTGCTCACCACACATCTAGATTAGTTCCTTAGGGGGTCTACTTTCCAAAATGGTGTCACTTGTGGGGGTTTCCACTGTTTAGGCACATCAGGGGCTCTCCAATCGTGACATGGGCTCCGATCTCAATTCCAGCAAATCTTGCATTGAAAAGTCAAATGGCGCTCCTTCCCTTCCGAGCTCTGCCATGTGCCCAAACAGTGGTTTACCCCCACATATGGGGTATCGGCGTACTCAGGACAAATTGTACAACGAGTTTTGGGGTCCAATTTATCCTGTTACCCTTGGTAAAATGAAACAAATTGGACCTGAAGTAAAAATTTTGTGAAAAAAAGTTAAATGTTCAATTTTTTTAAACATTCAAAAAAATCCTGTGAAGCACCTGAAGGGTTAATAAACTTTTTGAATGTGGTTTTGAGTACCTTGAGGGGTGCAGTTTTTAGAATGGTGTCACTTTTGAGCATTTTCTGTCATATAGACCCCTCAAAGTCACTTCAAGTGTGAGGTGGTCCGTAAAAAAATGGTTTTGCAAATTTTGTTGCAAAAATGAGAAATCGCTGGTCAAATTTTAACCCTTATAACGTCCTAACAAAAAAAAATTATGTTTCCAAAATTGTGCTGATGTAAAGCAGACATGTGGGAAATGTTGTTTATTAACTATATTATGTGATATAACTCTCTAATTTAAGGGCATAAAAACTAAGAGTTTGAAAATTGCTAAATTTTCATAATTTCCGACAAATTTTTGTTTTTTTCACAAATAAATGCAAGTCATATCGAAGAAGTTTTACCACTATCATGAAGTACAATATGTCACGAGAAAACAATGTCAGAATCACCATGATCCGTTGAAGCGTTTCAGAGTTATGACCTCATAAAGTGACAGTGGTCAGAATTGTAAAAATTGGCCCTGTCACTTAGGTGAAAACAGGCTTTTGGGTGAAGGGGTTAAAGTGTTTAAAAAAACTAAAACTTTGTGCTTAGTGCTGTTGACAAATCTCGATGGCATTTTATTCCAATATTCACTCTTGGTCACCACACTAAACATGTAATCAAAAATGAAAATCTACATATAGTGGAAAAATATTTTTTTCTGGATGAAATTTACAGACAACAGGAAGGTTCCCAGTAAAAGTCTGTGTACTGCTCTTGATAAGTGTCTTAAAAAAGATTTGTTAGTGCAAACTTCGTAAGAGAGTTCACTTTCAATAAACACTAGCTGCCTACGAAATCCAAAGCTTCATGTGCATTCACCAGGATGGCCGAGTGGTTAAGGCGTTGGACTTAAGATCCAATGGATATGTATCCTCGTGGGTTCAAACCCTGGTATGAGTTTTACACTTGAAATCCTACAAGATTTCTGAAAAAGGAGTAATGTTTCAGCAAAAGAAATGTTCTTGTTGGCAGATAGTGCAGTATTAACCTTTCAGTACCCCTGACTAGGGTTGAGCAAAACGGATCGGACAATTTCAAAAATTTCAAAGTCGGGTTTCGTGAAACCCGACCCTATCCTAGTGTGGGATCAGCCATGGGGTCGGCGATCTTCGCGCCAAAGTCGCATTTCGTATGACGCTTTTTTCATTTCTCTTCCAATGAAGGCGGACGCAGAGTGTGGGCAGCGTGATGACATAGGTCTCGGTCCCCACCATCTTAGAGAAGGGCATTACAGTGATTGGATTGCTTTCTGTGGTGTCACAGGGCTATAAAGGGGCGTTCACGCCGACCGCCATCTTACTTCTGCCGATCTTAGCATAGGGAGAGGTTGCAGCTTCTGCAGCTTCATCAGAAGAAGGGATATAGTTAGGAAGATTAACCCCGAAACTGCTTGTGCTGTAGCGATTTCCACTGTCCAACACCACCTTTTGTTTGCAGGGACAGTGGAGTTTTTTTTTGTGCATCAGCGCTGTAGGTTATTAGGCTGCCCCATAAGGCTCCCTGATAGCTGCATTGCTGTTTGTACGCCGCTGTGCAAACCAACTGCTTTTTTTAAAGCAAAAATCCTGTTGCTCATTTCTGCACAGTTCTCTTGTTTCTTTGTCCACACTTTTGTGTGCAGCAGTCCTTTTTATTGCTGCCATACTTTTCTTTTCTCTCGAGCATAAACAGTCGCACTCAAAATATCTTTAGAGTTTTTTTCAAAACAAGTGTTTTTTTTATTTTCAAAACACCAAAATAGAACAATTCACCGCAGTGTTGTAAGGTAACGTTTCGACCAACTGGGTCTTTGTCAAACCTTACTTATAGAAAAGAAAATAGGAAGAGGGCATATTCCCAGGAGAGGTGCTGGAGTCCCGTTAGGGGATATATGTGTGCAGCATCAGGCATCTGCAGTGGTAGTGTGTTTTGTCCTTTGATCATTGTAGGGATATTGAAATTGTACTACAGCCCTTGTATTTTTTAATATATCTGCCAGCCACGTTTTGCCACTTACTGTTGTGAATCCCGCTCTTGGGCTCCCTCCGGTGGTTGTAAGTGGCACTTTTGTGAGTTCTGCTCTTGGGCTCCTGTTATGAATAGGTAATTCAGAACCACAATGGACCTTGAAGTTCAGAGCACACAAGTGACCTGACAAAAACCACAAAACATAGGACGAGCTCTGAGACATGGGAACTCTGCTGACCGCAATCCCTAAACCTATCAAACCACACTAGAGGTAGCCGTGGATTGCGCCTAACGCTCCCTATGCAACTCGGCACAGCCTGAGAAACTAGCTAGACCTGAAGATAGAAAAATAAGCCTACCTTGCCTCAGAGAAATTCCCCAAAGGAAAAGGCAGCCCCCCACATATAATGACTGTGAGTAAGATGAAAACACAAACACAGAGATGAAATAGATTTAGCAAAGTGAGGCCCGACTTACTGAATAGACCGAGGATAGGAAAGATAGCTTTGCGGTCAACACAAAAACCTACAAACAACCACGCAGAGGGGCAAAAAGACCCTCCGCACCGACTAACGGTACGGAGGTGCTCCCTCTGCGTCTCAGAGCTTCCAGCCAGCAAGCAAAACCAAAAAAGCAAGCTGGACAGAAAATATAGCAACAAAAGTAACACAAGCAGAACTTAGCTTATGCTGAGCAGACAGGCCACAGGAACGATCCAGGAGGAAGCAAGACCAATACTAGAACATTGACTGGAGGCCAGGATCAAAGCACTAGGTGGAGTTAAATAGAGCAGCACCTAACGACTTAACCTCATCACCTGAGGAAGGAAACTCAGAAGCCGCAGTACCACTCGTGACCACAGGAGGGAGCTTGATCACAGAATTCACAACAGTACCCCCCCCTTGAGGAGGGGTCACCGAACCCTCCCCAGAGCCCCCAGGCCGACCAGGATGAGCCATATGAAAGGCACGAACAAGATCGGCAGCATGGACATCAGAGGCAAAGACCCAGGATTTATCTTCCTGACCATAACCCTTCCACTTAACCAGATACTGGAGTTTCCGTCTCGAAACACGAAAATCCAAAATCTTCTCCACTATATACTCCAACTCCCCCTCCACCAAAACCGGGGCAGGGGGATCAACAGATGGAACCACAGGCACCACGTATCTCCGCAACAATGACCTATGGAATACGTTATGGATGGAAAAAGAATCTGGAAGGGTCAAACGAAAAGACACAGGATTAAGAACCTCAGAAATCCTATATGGACCAATGAAACGAGGCTTAAACTTAGGAGAGGAAACCTTCATAGGAATATAACGAGATGACAACCAAACCAAATCCCCAACACGAAGTCGGGGACCCACACAGCATCTGCGATTAGCGAAACGTTGAGCCTTCTCCTGGGACAAGGTCAAATTGTCCACTACATGAGTCCAAATCCGCTGCAACCTGTCCATCACAGTATCCACACCAGGACAGTCCGCAGACTCAACCTGCCCTGAAGAGAAACGAGGGTGGAACCCAGAATTGCAGAAAAACGGCGAAACCAAAGTAGCCGAGCTGGCTCGATTATTAAGGGCGAACTCAGCCAAAGGCAAAAAGGACACCCAATCATCCTGATCAGCAGAAACAAAACATCTCAGATATGTTTCCAAGGTCTGATTGGTTCGTTCAGTCTGGCCATTTGTCTGAGGATGGAAAGCCGAGGAAAAAGACAAATCAATGCCCATCCTAGCACAAAAGGCTCGCCAAAACCTTGAAACAAACTGGGAACCTCTGTCAGAAACGATGTTCTCTGGAATGCCATGTAAACGAACCACATGCTGGAAGAACAATGGCACCAAATCAGAGGAGGAAGGTAATTTAGACAAGGGTACCAAATGGATCATCTTAGAGAAGCGATCACAAACTACCCAAATGACCGACATTTTTTGAGAGACGGGGAGATCCAAAATAAAATCCATAGAGATATGTGTCCAAGGCCTCTTCGGGATCGGCAAGGGTAAAAGCAACCCACTGGCACGAGAACAGCAGGGCTTAGCCCGAGCACAAATCCCACAGGACTGCACAAAAGAACGCACATCCCGCGACAGAGACGGCCACCAAAAGAATCTAGCCACCAAATCTCTGGTACCAAAGATTCCAGGATGACCAGCCAACACCGAACAATGAACCTCAGAGATAACTTTATTCGTCCACCTATCAGGGACAAACAGTTTCTCTGCTGGGCAACGATCAGGTTTATTAGCCTGAAATTTTTGCAGCACCCGCCGCAAATTAGGGGAGATGGCAGACACAATTACTCCCTCTTTGAGAATACCCGCCGCCTCAGGCAAACCCGGAGAGTCGGGCACAAAACTCCTAGACAGGGCATCCGCCTTCACATTTTTAGAGCCCGGAAGGTACGAAACCACAAAGTCAAAACGGGAGGAAAACAGCGACCAACGAGCCTGTCTAGGATTCAACCGTTTGGCAGACTCGAGATAAGTCAAGTTCTTGTGATCAGTCAAGACCACCACGCGATGCTTAGCTCCTTCAAGCCAACGACGCCACTCCTCGAATGCCCACCTCATGGCCAGCAACTCTCGACTGCCAACATCACAATTTCGCCCAGCAGGCGAAAACTTCCTGGAAAAGAAGGCGCATGGCCCCATCACCGAGCAATCAGCACCTCTTTGCGACAAAACAGCCCCCGCTCCAATCTCAGAAGCATCATCCTCAACCTGGAACGGAAGCAAAACATCTGGTTGACACAACACAGGGGCAGAAGAAAAACGACGCTTTAACTCTTGAAAAGCTTCCACAGCAGCAGAAGACCAATTGACCACATCAGCACCCTTCTTGGTCAAATCGGTCAATGGTTTAGCAATACTAGAAAAATTACAGATGAAGCGACGATAAAAATTAGCAAAGCCAAGGAACTTTTGCAGACTCTTCAGAGATGTCAGCTGAGTCCAATCTTAAATGGCCTGGACCTCAACAGGGTCCATCTCGATGGTAGAAGGGGAAAAAATGAACCCCAAAAATGAAACCTTCTGAACACCAAAGAGACACTTTGATCCCTTCACAAACAAAGAATTAGCACGCAGGACCTGGAACACCATTCTGACCTGCTTCACATGAGACTCCCAATCATCCGAGAAGACCAAAATATCATCCAAGTATACAATCAGGAATTTATCCAGGTACTCTCGGAAGATGTCATGCATAAAGGACTGAAATACTGATGGAGCATTGGCAAGTCCGAATGGCATAACTAGGTACTCAAAATGGCCCTCGGGCATATTAAATGCAGTTTTCCATTCATCGCCCCGTTTAATACGCACAAGATTATATGCACCACGAAGATCTATCTTGGTGAACCAACTAGCCCCCTTAATCCGAGCAAACAAATCAGATAGCAGCGGCAAGGGGTACTGAAATTTGACTGTGATTTTATTTAGAAGGCGGTAATCAATACAAGGTCTCAGCGAACCATCCTTCTTGGCCACAAAAAAAAACCCTGCTCCCAATGGCGATGACGACGGGCGAATATGACCCTTCTCCAAGGATTCTTTTACGTAACTCCGCATAGCGGCGTGCTCAGGTACAGATAAATTAAACAGTCGACCCTTAGGAAACTTACTGCCAGGAATCAACTCGATAGCACAATCACAATCCCTATGCGGAGGTAGGGCATTGGACTTGGGCTCATCGAATACATCCCGGTAATCAGACAAGAACTCTGGGACCTCAGAAGGGGTGGATGATGAGATAGACAGAAATGGAACATCACCATGTACCCCCTGACAACCCCAGCTGGACACAGACATTGATTTCCAATCTAATACTGGGTTATGGACTTGTAGCCATGGCAACCCCAACACGACCACATCATGCAGATTTTGCAACACCAGAAAGCGAAAATCCTCCTGGTACGCAGGAGCCATGCACATGGTCAGCTGGGTCCAATACTGAGGCTTATTCTTGGCCAAAGGCGTAGCATCTATTCCTCTCAATGGAATAAGACACTGCAAGGGCTCCAAGACAAACCCACAGCGCCTAGCAAACTCAAAGTCCATCAAATTCAGGGCAGCGCCTGAATCCACAAATGCCATGACAGAATAGGAAGACAAAGAGCAGATCAAAGTAACGGACAAAAGAAATTTCGACTGTACCGTACCAATGGTGGCAGACTTAGCGAACCGCTTAGTGCGCTTAGGACAATCGGAGATGGCATGAGTGGAATCACCACAGTAGAAACACAGCCCATTCTGACGTCTGTGTTCTTGCCTTTCAGCTCTGCATAGGCTCAGGTTTATGCTCAGATAATACCGCCAAATGGTGCACAGATTTACGCTCACGCAAGCGTCGACCGATCTGAATGGCCAAAGACATAGACTCATTCAGACCAACAGGCATAGGAAATCCCACCATGACATCCTTAAGGGCTTCAGAGAGACCCTTTCTGAAGATTGCTGCCAAAGCACATTCATTCCATTGAGTGAGCACAGACCACTTTCTAAACTTCTGACAATAAATCTCTATCTCATCCTGACCCTGACACAGAGCCAGCAAATTTTTTTCTGCCTGATCCACTGAATTAGGTTCATCGTACAGTAATCCGAGCGCCAGAAAAAATGCATCAATATTACATAATGCAGGATCTCCTGGTGCAAGGGAAAATGCCCAGTCTTGAGGGTCGCCACGTAATAAAGAAATAATGATCTTAACTTGTTGAACTGGGTCACCAGAGGAGCGAGGTTTCAACGCCAGAAACAGTTTGCAATTATTTTTGAAACTCAGAAATTTAGCTCTATCTCCAGAAAACAAATCAGGAATAGGAATTCTTGGTTCTAACATAGAATTCTGAGCCACAAAGTCTTGAATATTTTGTACTCTTGCAGTGAGAAGATCCACACATGAAGACAGACCTTTAATGTCCATCACCACACCTGTATCCTGAACCACCCAAATGTCTAGGGGAAAAAAAAGGCAAAACACAGTGCAAAGAAAAAAAAATGGTCTCAGAACTTCTTTTTTCCCTCTATTGAGAAGCATAGTACTTTGGGCCTCCAGTACTGTTATGAATAGGTAATTCAGAACCACAATGGACCTTGAAGTTCAGAGCACACAAGTGACCTGACAAAAACCACAAAACATAGGACGAGCTCTGAGACGTGGGAACTCTGCTGACCGCAATCCCTAAACCTATCAAACCACACTAGAGGTAGCCGTGGATTGCGCCTAACGCTCCCTATGCAACTCGGCACAGCCTGAGAAACTAGCTAGACCTGAAGATAGAAAAATAAGCCTACCTTGTCTCAGAGAAATTCCCCAAAGGAAAAGGCAGCCCCCCACATATAATGACTGTGAGTAAGATGAAAACACAAACACAGAGATGAAATAGATTTAGCAAAGTGAGGCCCGACTTACTGAATAGACCGAGGATAGGAAAGATAGCTTTGCGGTCAACACAAAAACCTACAAACAACCACGCAGAGGGGCAAAAAGACCCTCCGCACCGACTAACGGTACGGAGGTGCTCCCTCTGCGTCTCAAAGCTTCCAGCAAGCAAGCAAAACCAAAAAAGCAAGCTGGACAGAAAATATAGCAACAAAAGTAACACAAGCAGAACTTAGCTTATGCTGAGCAGACAGGCCACAGGAACGATCCAGGAGGAAGCAAGACCAATACTAGAACATTGACTGGAGGCCAGGATCAAAGCACTAGGTGGAGTTAAATAGAGCAGCACCTAACGACTTAACCTCATCACCTGAGGAAGGAAACTCAGAAGCCGCAGTACCACTCGTGACCACAGGAGGGAGCTTGATCACAGAATTCACAACAGGCTCCCTCTTGTGGTTTCTAGTGGTATGGCTGCTCCTTGGAGTTAGCTATCATCAGCTGCCTCCACTTATCGTCTCTTCTGCTCCGCTATTTAAGTCTGGCTCTTTCTTCAGCCTGTGCCACTTGTCAGTGTTTCCTGGCTGGATTCACATCTCTGCTTGGATTCTCCTGGTTTCCTGACCAGTTCTGCAAGATAAGTTCTGGCTTTGCTCATTTCAGTCCACATGTTGTGGACTTATTGTTCTAGTCAAAAGAAATACAAAAGAAAACCAGAGCAGCACAACGTCCCACACACAGAGAAACTTACAATAGGCTCATTTGTTTTGATCTAGCAGTCTGGGAAAGAGGGGGAGGTGCTATTTGCATGAAAAAAGTCTGTGTAAATCCAACATAGTAAGAAAGGATTGCAAATGCACTCACCGACTGCAGTTCAAAGTGTTTATTCCAACAACAAGTGAAACATCTTCACGGCACGGGGGAAAGGAAATTAGCCAGGGAGAGTGCGGCAGACGAGACGACGGCCGTTTCGCGCTGCACAAGAGCGCTTCTACGGGTCCATAGCCAGACGGGAAGTGACACCAGGTTAAGTAAGTAACTGAATACAAGCTCCACCTGTGTCATCAACCCGCCGGGCAAAGAAAGAAAGTGCACAGTGTGTTAAAACTAATTAAAAACAAACGCATATAACTGACACTGAACAGATGTTACATAGATATATACGTACAGTCCTACAAACGAAATCTAACAATGAATACTTCATATCTAGTTGCTGAGAGATTGCTGAAAGATTGCTTAACATAAATCACTAAATCCATAAAAGAGACAGGTATAAACAAATATATTTCCATATTGATTGTGACTAAGAATATGTAGACGTACCGAGAATACAATTCTATATCGGTCCTAGATATTCACACCTAAATCTAAATCATCACCTCGCTGCAAGACACGAAACAAATCCATGATAATATACAAGAGCTACAGAAAAACCGACATATCGACTCTGTCGTTTAGGCCGGCCGGGCCGGTGGCTTTCGTCTTTAATATCCATGTAGCTTCCTGTCTCAATAATATCTTATGGAGATCGCCGCCCTGTACCGGTAATGTTATTTTTTCTACCCCCGCGAATGTCAGAACTTCTGGGTTACCGTTGTGACTTTCTTTGATATGATCGATTAGTCTCGGTACACCCTTGCCTGAGGTGACTGATTTAAAGTGTTCCCTAAAACGCATATACAATCTACGAATGGTCTTACCGATATAAAAACGCCCACAAGGACAAAAAACGACATAGACTACAAACTCCGTCTTACAAGAGATGAATTGTCGGACCTGATGTATCACAGGTCCAATATGTAATGTTTGGCCCAATAGATGAAATCTACAGTACTGGCAATGACCACACCGATGGTTACCTATTGGAACAGACCGCTCCAGCCAATTTGATCTATCCCTAGTAATCCGATTCCGTACAAGTACGTCTCTAATCCGTGTCCCCCGTCTATTAGAGACCAAGGGGCCTCCTTTGCTCCTCCCAGTAAGCTCTCTATCTCTCTCCAAAACATGCCAATGTTTGCGGAGGGTGGCTTTAATCTCGCTATCCAAAGGACTGTATTGAAAGCAGAAGGAAAAGCGTTGTGACGCTGTGTCTGGTAATTTCTTTTTCTGACCGCAATGCACGGTTTCTACCCGTTCTAACGTAGATTTTAATAATTTTTCCGGATAACCTCTATCCCGAAGTCTACTGCAAAGTTCCTCTGACTGTTGCGCAAAGCCCTCCTGGGTATTGTTCACACGTCGTGTTCTAAGTAACTGGCTATACGGTAAAGATTTTTTTGTATGATGAGGGTGAAAACTGTTATAGTGTAGAATGGAATTAACCGAAGAAGGTTTTCGAAAGATGGAAGTACACACCTTCCCTTCCACCACTTCTAACCATACATCCAGAAACTCCAACGTACAACCCCCAAATTTATGTGTAAAAGACATCCCCATCACATTGCTGGTATTAAGATATTCCACAAAAGAATGAAATTCTGTCTCAGTGCCGTCCCATATCAAGAACAGGTCATCCACATATCTCAATAATAGCTTGATATGTTTCAAAAAAACGTTGTTAGTAGAGTAAATATAATCCTCCTCAAAGACAGCCATGTACAAATTAGCAAAAGTACATGCAGCCGGGGTCCCCATGGCAGTCCCCGTGGTCTGCCTATACCAGACATCCAAAAAGGTGAAGGCATTATGGGTTAGGATGAAATCTAAGCCTCCACATACAAATTCAATGTATGCCTGACTCTTATCTGTGGTATCCAGAATCCGTCTCACGGTTTCCACACCCAACACTTGGGGTATATTAGTGTATAAGCTGACCACGTCAATGGACACCATGGAGAACCCCGGCTGCCAAACAAAATCCTGAACATGTCTGAGAAAGGAATCCGTGTCCTTGATATAGGACGGCACATTAATGAGCAAAGGACGCAACAACCAATCAATGTATTGTGAAAGGGGTTCAGTAAGGGAGCCGACCCCTGACACAATAGGTCTCCCAGGGGGAGCAGTGTTAGATTTGTGAATCTTCGGTAAGTAATACCAATGAGGTCTCATGGGGAAATTGGGGAGCAATTTTTCGGCTTTCCTCTGCGGGATGACACCATTCTCTACTGCCCTCCTAAGGAAGGAGCAAAGCTCTCTTTTAAACCTCTGGGTAGGATCACCTTGCAATTTGGCATAAACGGAGGTATCAGATAATTGCCTATTGGCTTCGGCTATATATGACTCCCTCGGCAACAAGACCGTCTTTCCGCCTTTGTCTGCGGGACGTATAATAACATCAGTCCAATTGGCCATTTCTTTTAAAGCCTTACTTTCATTGATGCTCAAATTAGGAATGGCCTTGTTGTATACCAAGGCTTCTACATCCTTAAGGACCAAAGTTTCAAATAGATCGATCATGTTGCCGGGGGAGACTGGGGGTATATATGTAGAGGGAACTCCTCCCAAAAAAGGTTTATACCCATCAGAATTGGTGATCTCTTCACCAAGTCTCTCATCAGAAATGCTAAGCAGACATTTAGCATCTTCTTGTAAATCTGCTAACGCTCCCCCCTGTGCACTAGCCATAAAGCCCAAAGGTCCTATATTACAAGGACGTTCTCCTTCCAATACTGCCGATTCTACAGAATTGCAACGAAAATGTCTATACAAGTGCATTTTTCTTGTAGCCTTAAATAAGTCCACCTGGAAAGAAACAAAGTCAAATTCATCAGGGACACAGTAGTTCAGACCCCTGGCCAAAACAGACAATTGGGAGGAGTCTAAACTGCGTTGTGTCAAATTGACAACGTAGTCCTCAGGAGAAGTATTTAGAACCGTTCCTGTCTCCAAGAAACGAACTTCCTTTTGCGCTGCCATGTAGCGCCGGCACTTGTGCTGGCCCCTCCGTGTTTTTCTCCTAAAGGGATAGGGGTAGTGTGTTGAGAATCCAAGTGCACCTCTTCTGATGAACCTGCATTGGTAATAGGGCCTTCGCTGAGACTGGAATCCGATTCCGTTGTCAAGTAATCTCTCCCATATTGCTGGTTAGATCTTTTTTTCTGCTGGAAGCGACGTTTCCTTTGTCTGAATCTATTGCCTTGTGAATACATGGGCTGGTTATCTTTAGATATTTTATTCCAAGAGAAAATATTACCGGAATCATAGTCGCCCTTGTCGCGTAAAAATTTGTCTCTTTTACGTTGTTTTGTCTCTACTTGTATCAGAATCAGTTTGGAATCTAATTTTTTATTGAAAGCCAACCACTGGCTATCTGACAATCTACCCTGCAGCTCCGATTGAGCCTTCAGGATTTCTGCATTAAGTAACTCGTAGCTCTGTATATTGGATTTTAAGACCAATTCCAATAAGTCCTGGGAGCATTTCAACATGATTTTCTCCCATTCACTTTTAAAAGCCATATCATTATTATTATGCGCAATATCCTTCCATACTCGTAGACCTCTCGGCACTCTTTTATTATCCACATAGGACTGTAACGAATTATTCGTCCAAAAAAGTCTCACTTCCCTTTCGGAAAGATTAGTCAGTTTATGCTCTAAAGACCTGGTGCTTAACATCTGCACTTCATCAGTCTGCTCGCACTCTTTAAAATAATTAATGGCATCCTCCCGGCCGGCTTGTAAACTGCCACGAACAGGTGCTGACTCAGGCTGCATGACGTGGTGGAGCTGATCGCAATCACACCAAGATCCAGAGCCACGAGAATCTCAAAGGGAGTGTGCGTGCTAAAAAAGTCTTAGTCAAAAGAAATACAAAAGAAAACCAGAGCAGCACAACGTCCCACACACAGAGAAACTTACAATAGGCTCATTTGTTTTGATCTAGCAGTCTGGGAAAGAGGGGGAGGTGCTATTTGCATGAAAAAAGTCTGTGTAAATCCAACATAGTAAGAAAGGATTGCAAATGCACTCACCGACTGCAGTTCAAAGTGTTTATTCCAACAACAAGTGAAACATCTTCACGGCACGGGGGAAAGGAAATTAGCCAGGGAGAGTGCGGCAGACGAGACGACGGCCGTTTCGCGCTGCACAAGAGCGCTTCTACGGGTCCATAGCCAGACGGGAAGTGACACCAGGTTAAGTAAGTAACTGAATACAAGCTCCACCTGTGTCATCAACCCGCCGGGCAAAGAAAGAAAGTGCACAGTGTGTTAAAACTAATTAAAAACAAACGCATATAACTGACACTGAACAGATGTTACATAGATATATACGTACAGTCCTACAAACGAAATCTAACAATGAATACTTCATATCTAGTTGCTGAGAGATTGCTGAAAGATTGCTTAACATAAATCACTAAATCCATAAAAGAGACAAGTATAAACAAATATATTTCCATATTGATTGTGACTAAGAATATGTAGACGTACCGAGAATACAATTCTATATCGGTCCTAGATATTCACACCTAAATCTAAATCATCACCTCGCTGCAAGACACGAAACAAATCCATGATAATATACAAGAGCTACAGAAAAACCGACATATCGACTCTGTCGTTTAGGCCGGCCGGGCCGGTGGCTTTCGTCTTTAATATCCATGTAGCTTCCTGTCTCAATAATATCTTATGGAGATCGCCGCCCTGTACCGGTAATGTTATTTTTTCTACCCCCGCGAATGTCAGAACTTCTGGGTTACCGTTGTGACTTTCTTTGATATGATCGATTAGTCTCGGTACACCCTTGCCTGAGGTGACTGATTTAAAGTGTTCCCTAAAACGCATATACAATCTACGAATGGTCTTACCGATATAAAAACGCCCACAAGGACAAAAAACGACATAGACTACAAACTCCGTCTTACAAGAGATGAATTGTCGGACCTGATGTATCACAGGTCCAATATGTAATGTTTGGCCCAATAGATGAAATCTACAGTACTGGCAATGACCACACCGATGGTTACCTATTGGAACAGACCGCTCCAGCCAATTTGATCTATCCCTAGTAATCCGATTCCGTACAAGTACGTCTCTAATCCGTGTCCCCCGTCTATTAGAGACCAAGGGGCCTCCTTTGCTCCTCCCAGTAAGCTCTCTATCTCTCTCCAAAACATGCCAATGTTTGCGGAGGGTGGCTTTAATCTCGCTATCCAAAGGACTGTATTGAAAGCAGAAGGAAAAGCGTTGTGACGCTGTGTCTGGTAATTTCTTTTTCTGACCGCAATGCACGGTTTCTACCCGTTCTAACGTAGATTTTAATAATTTTTCCGGATAACCTCTATCCCGAAGTCTACTGCAAAGTTCCTCTGACTGTTGCGCAAAGCCCTCCTGGGTATTGTTCACACGTCGTGTTCTAAGTAACTGGCTATACGGTAAAGATTTTTTTGTATGATGAGGGTGAAAACTGTTATAGTGTAGAATGGAATTAACCGAAGAAGGTTTTCGAAAGATGGAAGTACACACCTTCCCTTTTTACATAAATTTGGGGGTTGTACGTTGGAGTTTCTGGATGTATGGTTAGAAGTGGTGGAAGGGAAGGTGTGTACTTCCATCTTTCGAAAACCTTCTTCGGTTAATTCCATTCTACACTATAACAGTTTTCACCCTCATCATACAAAAAAATCTTTACCGTATAGCCAGTTACTTAGAACACGACGTGTGAACAATACCCAGGAGGGCTTTGCGCAACAGTCAGAGGAACTTTGCAGTAGACTTCGGGATAGAGGTTATCCGGAAAAATTATTAAAATCTACGTTAGAACGGGTAGAAACCGTGCATTGCGGTCAGAAAAAGAAATTACCAGACACAGCGTCACAACGCTTTTCCTTCTGCTTTCAATACAGTCCTTTGGATAGCGAGATTAAAGCCACCCTCCGCAAACATTGGCATGTTTTGGAGAGAGATAGAGAGCTTACTGGGAGGAGCAAAGGAGGCCCCTTGGTCTCTAATAGACGGGGGACACGGATTAGAGACGTACTTGTACGGAATCGGATTACTAGGGATAGATCAAATTGGCTGGAGCGGTCTGTTCCAATAGGTAACCATCGGTGTGGTCATTGCCAGTACTGTAGATTTCATCTATTGGGCCAAACATTACATATTGGACCTGTGATACATCAGGTCCGACAATTCATCTCTTGTAAGACGGAGTTTGTAGTCTATGTCGTTTTTTGTCCTTGTGGGCGTTTTTATATCGGTAAGACCATTCGTAGATTGTATATGCGTTTTAGGGAACACTTTAAATCAGTCACCTCAGGCAAGGGTGTACCGAGACTAATCGATCATATCAAAGAAAGTCACAACGGTAACCCAGAAGTTCTGACATTCGCGGGGGTAGAAAAAATAACATTACCGGTACAGGGCGGCGATCTCCATAAGATATTATTGAGACAGGAAGCTACATGGATATTAAAGACGAAAGCCACCGGCCCGGCCGGCCTAAACGACAGAGTCGATATGTCGGTTTTTCTGTAGCTCTTGTATATTATCATGGATTTGTTTCGTGTCTTGCAGCGAGGTGATGATTTAGATTTAGGTGTGAATATCTAGGACCGATATAGAATTGTATTCTCGGTACGTCTACATATTCTTAGTCACAATCAATATGGAAATATATTTGTTTATACCTGTCTCTTTTATGGATTTAGTGATTTATGTTAAGCAATCTTTCAGCAATCTCTCAGCAACTAGATATGAAGTATTCATTGTTAGATTTCGTTTGTAGGACTGTACGTATATATCTATGTAACATCTGTTCAGTGTCAGTTATATGCGTTTGTTTTTAATTAGTTTTAACACACTGTGCACTTTCTTTCTTTGCCCGGCGGGTTGATGACACAGGTGGAGCTTGTATTCAGTTACTTACTTAACCTGGTGTCACTTCCCGTCTGGCTATGGACCCGTAGAAGCGCTCTTGTGCAGCGCGAAACGGCCGTCGTCTCGTCTGCCGCACTCTCCCTGGCTAATTTCCTTTCCCCCGTGCCGTGAAGATGTTTCACTTGTTGTTGGAATAAACACTTTGAACTGCAGTCGGTGAGTGCATTTGCAATCCTTTCTTACTATGTTGGATTTACACAGACTTTTTTCATGCAAATAGCACCTCCCCCTCTTTCCCAGACTGCTAGATCAAAACAAATGAGCCTATTGTAAGTTTCTCTGTGTGTGGGACGTTGTGCTGCTCTGGTTTTCTTTTGTATTTCTTTTGACTAAGACTTTTTTAGCACGCACACTCCCTTTGAGATTCTCGTGGCTCTGGATCTTGGTGTGATTGCGATCAGCTCCACCACGTCATGCAGCCTGAGTCAGCACCTGTTCGTGGCAGTTTACAAGCCGGCCGGGAGGATGCCATTAATTATTTTAAAGAGTGCGAGCAGACTGATGAAGTGCAGATGTTAAGCACCAGGTCTTTAGAGCATAAACTGACTAATCTTTCCGAAAGGGAAGTGAGACTTTTTTGGACGAATAATTCGTTACAGTCCTATGTGGATAATAAAAGAGTGCCGAGAGGTCTACGAGTATGGAAGGATATTGCGCATAATAATAATGATATGGCTTTTAAAAGTGAATGGGAGAAAATCATGTTGAAATGCTCCCAGGACTTATTGGAATTGGTCTTAAAATCCAATATACAGAGCTACGAGTTACTTAATGCAGAAATCCTGAAGGCTCAATCGGAGCTGCAGGGTAGATTGTCAGATAGCCAGTGGTTGGCTTTCAATAAAAAATTAGATTCCAAACTGATTCTGATACAAGTAGAGACAAAACAACGTAAAAGAGACAAATTTTTACGCGACAAGGGCGACTATGATTCCGGTAATATTTTCTCTTGGAATAAAATATCTAAAGATAACCAGCCCATGTATTCACAAGGCAATAGATTCAGACAAAGGAAACGTCGCTTCCAGCAGAAAAAAAGATCTAACCAGCAATATGGGAGAGATTACTTGACAACGGAATCGGATTCCAGTCTCAGCGAAGGCCCTATTACCAATGCAGGTTCATCAGAAGAGGTGCACTTGGATTCTCAACACACTACCCCTATCCCTTTAGGAGAAAAACACGGAGGGGCCAGCACAAGTGCCGGCGCTACATGGCAGCGCAAAAGGAAGTTCGTTTCTTGGAGACAGGAACGGTTCTAAATACTTCTCCTGAGGACTACGTTGTCAATTTGACACAACGCAGTTTAGACTCCTCCCAATTGTCTGTTTTGGCCAGGGGTCTGAACTACTGTGTCCCTGATGAATTTGACTTTGTTTCTTTCCAGGTGGACTTATTTAAGGCTACAAGAAAAATGCACTTGTATAGACATTTTCGTTGCAATTCTGTAGAATCGGCAGTATTGGAAGGAGAACGTCCTTGTAATATAGGACCTTTGGGCTTTATGGCTAGTGCACAGGGGGGAGCGTTAGCAGATTTACAAGAAGATGCTAAATGTCTGCTTAGCATTTCTGATGAGAGACTTGGTGAAGAGATCACCAATTCTGATGGGTATAAACCTTTTTTGGGAGGAGTTCCCTCTACATATATACCCCCAGTCTCCCCCGGCAACATGATCGATCTATTTGAAACTTTGGTCCTTAAGGATGTAGAAGCCTTGGTATACAACAAGGCCATTCCTAATTTGAGCATCAATGAAAGTAAGGCTTTAAAAGAAATGGCCAATTGGACTGATGTTATTATACGTCCCGCAGACAAAGGCGGAAAGACGGTCTTGTTGCCGAGGGAGTCATATATAGCCGAAGCCAATAGGCAATTATCTGATACCTCCGTTTATGCCAAATTGCAAGGTGATCCTACCCAGAGGTTTAAAAGAGAGCTTTGCTCCTTCCTTAGGAGGGCAGTAGAGAATGGTGTCATCCCGCAGAGGAAAGCCGAAAAATTGCTCCCCAATTTCCCCATGAGACCTCATTGGTATTACTTACCGAAGATTCACAAATCTAACACTGCTCCCCCTGGGAGACCTATTGTGTCAGGGGTCGGCTCCCTTACTGAACCCCTTTCACAATACATTGATTGGTTGTTGCGTCCTTTGCTCATTAATGTGCCGTCCTATATCAAGGACACGGATTCCTTTCTCAGACATGTTCAGGATTTTGTTTGGCAGCCGGGGTTCTCCATGGTGTCCATTGACGTGGTCAGCTTATACACTAATATACCCCAAGTGTTGGGTGTGGAAACCGTGAGACGGATTCTGGATACCACAGATAAGAGTCAGGCATACATTGAATTTGTATGTGGAGGCTTAGATTTCATCCTAACCCATAATGCCTTCACCTTTTTGGATGTCTGGTATAGGCAGACCACGGGGACTGCCATGGGGACCCCGGCTGCATGTACTTTTGCTAATTTGTACATGGCTGTCTTTGAGGAGGATTATATTTACTCTACTAACAACGTTTTTTTGAAACATATCAAGCTATTATTGAGATATGTGGATGACCTGTTCTTGATATGGGACGGCACTGAGACAGAATTTCATTCTTTTGTGGAATATCTTAATACCAGCAATGTGATGGGGATGTCTTTTACACATAAATTTGGGGGTTGTACGTTGGAGTTTCTGGATGTATGGTTAGAAGTGGTGGAAGGGAAGGTGTGTACTTCCATCTTTCGAAAACCTTCTTCGGTTAATTCCATTCTACATTATAACAGTTTTCACCCTCATCATACAAAAAAATCTTTACCGTATAGCCAGTTACTTAGAACACGACGTGTGAACAATACCCAGGAGGGCTTTGCGCAACAGTCAGAGGAACTTTGCAGTAGACTTCGGGATAGAGGTTATCCGGAAAAATTATTAAAATCTACGTTAGAACGGGTAGAAACCGTGCATTGCGGTCAGAAAAAGAAATTACCAGACACAGCGTCACAACGCTTTTCCTTCTGCTTTCAATACAGTCCTTTGGATAGCGAGATTAAAGCCACCCTCCGCAAACATTGGCATGTTTTGGAGAGAGATAGAGAGCTTACTGGGAGGAGCAAAGGAGGCCCCTTGGTCTCTAATAGACGGGGGACACGGATTAGAGACGTACTTGTACGGAATCGGATTACTAGGGATAGATCAAATTGGCTGGAGCGGTCTGTTCCAATAGGTAACCATCGGTGTGGTCATTGCCAGTACTGTAGATTTCATCTATTGGGCCAAACATTACATATTGGACCTGTGATACATCAGGTCCGACAATTCATCTCTTGTAAGACGGAGTTTGTAGTCTATGTCGTTTTTTGTCCTTGTGGGCGTTTTTATATCGGTAAGACCATTCGTAGATTGTATATGCGTTTTAGGGAACACTTTAAATCAGTCACCTCAGGCAAGGGTGTACCGAGACTAATCGATCATATCAAAGAAAGTCACAACGGTAACCCAGAAGTTCTGACATTCGCGGGGGTAGAAAAAATAACATTACCGGTACAGGGCGGCGATCTCCATAAGATATTATTGAGACAGGAAGCTACATGGATATTAAAGACGAAAGCCACCGGCCCGGCCGGCCTAAACGACAGAGTCGATATGTCGGTTTTTCTGTAGCTCTTGTATATTATCATGGATTTGTTTCGTGTCTTGCAGCGAGGTGATGATTTAGATTTAGGTGTGAATATCTAGGACCGATATAGAATTGTATTCTCGGTACGTCTACATATTCTTAGTCACAATCAATATGGAAATATATTTGTTTATACCTGTCTCTTTTATGGATTTAGTGATTTATGTTAAGCAATCTTTCAGCAATCTCTCAGCAACTAGATATGAAGTATTCATTGTTAGATTTCGTTTGTAGGACTGTACGTATATATCTATGTAACATCTGTTCAGTGTCAGTTATATGCGTTTGTTTTTAATTAGTTTTAACACACTGTGCACTTTCTTTCTTTGCCCGGCGGGTTGATGACACAGGTGGAGCTTGTATTCAGTTACTTACTTAACCTGGTGTCACTTCCCGTCTGGCTATGGACCCGTAGAAGCGCTCTTGTGCAGCGCGAAACGGCCGTCGTCTCGTCTGCCGCACTCTCCCTGGCTAATTTCCTTTCCCCCGTGCCGTGAAGATGTTTCACTTGTTGTTGGAATAAACACTTTGAACTGCAGTCGGTGAGTGCATTTGCAATCCTTTCTTACTATGTTGGACTTATTGTTCTGTGCATTCTATATTTGTCCAGCTTGTCAGTATGGATTATTTCTGTTAGCTGGAAGCTCTGGGAAGCAGATTTACCCTCCACACCTTTAGTCAGGTGTGGAGATTTTCTAAACTCTGTGTGGATTGTTTTGTAGTTTTTATACTGACCGCACAGTATCCTTTCCTGTCCTATCTATCAAGCTAGACTGGCCTCCTATGCTAAAATCTGATTTAATTTCTGCGTATGTTATTTTCCCCTCCTCTCACCGTCAATATTTGTGGGGGGCTATCTTTCCTTTGGGGATTTTCTCTGAGGCAAGATAGGTTTCCTGTTTCCATCTTTAGGGGAAGTTAGATCTTAGGCTGTGCCGAGGGGTCTAGGGAGCGTCAGGTACCCCCCACGGCTATTTTTAGTTGCGCTGCTAGTTTCAGGGTTTGCGGTCAGTACAGATACCACCTCCTTCAGAGCTTGTCATGTTGTTCCTAAACCACCAGATCATAACAGTACAAGTGGCCAAAAATGAATTAAATGTATCTCAAAAGAAGGAAAAGAAAGTTCTGAACGATTTTTTTTTCTGTGCTTTGGTTTGTCTTTTTTTTTCCTCTTGATATCTGGGTGGTTCAGGATATATGTTTTGGCATGGATGTTCAGGGTTTGTTTTCTCGTGTGGATCAACTTGCTGCAAGAGTACCGAGTATCCAGGACTATGTTTTCCAGACTCCGGCTTTAGAGCCCAGAATTCCTACTCCTGATTTGTTTTTTGGGGACAGATCCAAGTTTTTGAACTTTAAAAATAACTGCAAATTGTTTTTCGCTTTGAAACCCCGTTCTTCTGATGATCCCATTCAGCAGGTGAAAATCATCATATCCTTGCTGCGTGGTGACCCTCAAGACTGGGCTTTTTCTCTTGAAACAGGGGATCCGGCATTATTGAATGTAGATGCATTTTTTCAAGCGCTCGGATTATTGTATGACAAACCTAATTCTGTGGATCATGCTGAAAAAACCCTGTTGGCCTTGTGTCAAGGTCAGGAAGCGGCAGAATTATACTACCAGAAATTTAGAAAATGGTCTGTGCTCACTAAATGGAATGAAGAGGCTCTGGCTGCTATTTTCAGAAAAGGTCTTTCTGAAACCCTTAAAGATGTTATGGTGGGCTTTCCTGCGCCTGCCGGTTTGAGCGAATCTATGTCTCTAGCCATTCAGATTGATCGGCGTCTGCGCGAGCGCAAAGCTGTGCACCATATGGCAGTATCCTCTGAGCATAGTCCTGAACCTATGCAATGTGATAGGATTTTGACTAGAATAGAACGGCAGGAATTCAGACGTCAGAATAGGCTGTGTTTTTACTGTGGTGATTCGGCTCATGTTATCTCTGATTGCCCTAAGCGTACTAAGAGAGTCGCTAGGTCTGTTACCATTAGTACTATACAGCCTTAATTTCTCTTATCTGTGACCCTGATTTGCTCATTGTCATCCTTTTCTGTCATGGCATTTGTGGATTCAGGTGTTAGGGGTCGAGTTCCCGCTTCTGCACAGGGGGAATCTCGAGCCACCTCCGCTGCGGTCTTATCCAGCCGTAGTGGAGTCTGCTCAGCAAAGACGTCGGTCCCAGCGTCTTGCTCATTCTCACTCTGTTCTGAGAGTTACTGCTGTTTCTCCAGTCTCTGCCATTAAAGCCAGTGCTGGTCAGCAGCGAGCGGACTTCTCTGGGACTAA
The DNA here is from genome assembly GCF_032444005.1 of Ranitomeya imitator. Classification (NCBI taxonomy): domain Eukaryota; kingdom Metazoa; phylum Chordata; class Amphibia; order Anura; family Dendrobatidae; genus Ranitomeya; species Ranitomeya imitator. The sequence continues at coordinate 125,630,725 of NC_091286.1, forward strand.
GTCCTTGTCTGCGCATACTGAGCATGCCCAGGGTAAGATCTCCCGTTGGAGATCGAGGGTCATGTGCTCAGGCTCTGCGGCACGTTCCATTGGTCCTCTTGACAGGTCTTGGAAGGGCAAAAGTCCTGTGGCCACTTCCTGTGCTGCAACTATATAAACTGCGCATGACCGCACGGCCATGCGCTAGTATTGTTCAATAATGATATATGTGTGTGTGTAGATGGATGTATGTCGATGGATGAAAGCTCCTAAATATCCCTCCCTAGAGTTGTTGTCTGCTCGCGGATGTTGGTAGCTATCTAGCGCCCGACTTATCATCTGCACGATACACACATTACAGCGTCCTCTTGCTGTGTCTGCCTGTACGGCGCCATGCGCTTGCCTTGCGCTTTCCATACCCAAGCCTCAGTGGTTGGTGGCGTCCGTCAGTGCGACATTGCTTGCACTCCTGTGCATTATATATTTCCATTTAGTTTCCTTACACACCCAGTTGCGGTGTAGTGCCAGCAAGGGTCATGGGGGATTTAGATCGTCCACAGATATGCTATTGTTTGTAGGTGTTAGTGCACAGCGGGGTGCGGGCAGGGTATCTGTATATGGGTCTAGAGACAGTGGGCGGTAACCCTGATGAAGAAGTGCGTGACACTTCGTAACGCGTAGGTTTGGACTGGCCCCACTGAGTCTCCTTAGGCCAAGTGACGTCACTCACTGCTCGGCGGTGTCGGCCATCTTCCACGTGTATCCAGAGACGCCTCCGGCCGGGACGTCTCTGGCTCTACACGCATTCCAAGCAGCCCTTGCCTGCCATACCCGCAGCCACCGCTATAGGCTGTGACTGATAGCTGTATACTCACCTACCAGAGGGACGGGACTTGTCTCCGGCGCATCGGACTTCTATGAGCGCAACCTCGTCATCCGAATCTGAGGCTAACAGTCCACCCGTGCGACGACACCTACGTACCAAGTAAGGACCATATTTTCAGTAGTCACCATTTATGTGTGCGATCCCCAGGCGGTCATTTGAATATTATATAGCAGCTACCGCTTAGGATCATATGCGGTTTTGCATAACATAGAAGCAAGGACTATACTATCAGCAGTCATCTTTAATGAGTGTGATCCCTTATATATAGCAGCTACTGCTCAGGATCATATGCGGTTCTGTACAATATAGGATTATCTCGCATGTTCATTAGTTCTAGCCACCTGTAGCGCGGTATTCCCACTGTCATATATCAGTTTCTTTCTCTTGTTTGTCGGATTGGGCACATTATCCGACTGGGATACCAGCGGCACTTGTGGAGTTTTCACGTGTTGTTTTAGCGCCAGTGTATTTCATTGTTTAGTATTTTCAGAAAAGGTCTTTCTGAAACCCTTAAAGATGTTATGGTGGGCTTTCCTACGCCTGCAGGTTTGAGCGAATCTATGTCTCTAGCCATTCAGATTGATCGGCGTCTGCGCGAGCGCAAAGCTGTGCACCATATGGCAGTATCCTCTGAGCATAGTCCTGAACCTATGCAATGTGATAGGATTTTGACTAGAATAGAACGGCAGGAATTCAGACGTCAGAATAGGCTGTGTTTTTACTGTGGTGATTCGGCTCATGTTATCTCTGATTGCCCTAAGCGTACTAAGAGAGTCGCTAGGTCTGTTACCATTAGTACTATACAGCCTAAATTTCTCTTATCTGTGACCCTGATTTGCTCATTGTCGTCATTTTCTGTCATGGCATTTGTGGATTCAGGTGTTAGGGGTCGAGTTCCCGCTTCTGCACAGGGGGAATCTCGAGCCACCTCCGCTGCGGTCTCCCATTCTTATCCAGCCGTAGTGGAGTCTGCTCAGCAAAGACGTCGGTCCCAGCGTCTTGCTCATTCTCACTCTGTTCTGAGAGTTACTGCTGTTTCTCCAGTCTCTGCCATTAAAGCCAGTGCTGGTCAGCAGCGAGCGGACTTCTCTGGGACTAAGTCCTTGTCTGCGCATACTGAGCATGCCCAGGGTAAGATCTCCCGTTGGAGATCGAGGGTCATGTGCTCAGGCTCTGCGGCACATTCCATTGGTCCTCTTGACAGGTCTTGGAAGGACAAAAGTCCTGTGGCCACTTCCTGTGCTGCAACTATATAAACTGCGCATGACCGCACGGCCATGCGCTAGTATTGTTCAATAATGATATATGTGTGTGTGTAGATGGATGTATGTCGATGGATGAAAGCTCCTAAATATCCCTCCCTAGAGTTGTTGTCTGCTCGCGGATGTTGGTAGCTATCTAGCGCCCGACTTATCATCTGCACGATACACACATTACAGCGTCCTCTTGCTGTGTCTGCCTGTACGGCGCCGTGCGCTTGCCTTGCGCTTTCCATACCCAAGCCTCAGTGGTTGGTGGCGTCCGTCAGTGCGACATTGCTTGCACTCCTGTGCATTATATATTTCCATTTAGTTTCCTTACACACCCAGTTGCGGTGTAGTGCCAGCAAGGGTCTAATCGGACTTCAATCCCAGTTGGGGTTAAGTACGCTGACTACTTGCTCGCGCTTTAGGTGCGGTACCGCGGTCCTGTGACTCAACAGGATTGCTCCTTTCACGCTGGGTGAGGTTGAACCCACGTGTATATACTTTAGTGTACCGCCATATAGTCTGCTATTTACTAGCAGCAGGGTTTCTCCTGCACGGTGGACCCCGGACTGCAAACGCATCTATAACATCTTTCTTGGTGCGTTCCGCCAGTCCTAACAGAATACTAGCGCCAGGGTCTGGCTAGTAAATGGTGGACGACCAGCGTTTACAGAGGTACATCCAGCAGCTGGAGGGAAGGTTGGCGGCTCTTGAGCGTACAACCTCAGCTGTGGATGTCACTGCTGTAGCTGTTCAGGCTGCTAGTGTAGCCGCAGCCAGTTTGTCCGCTGCCACCCCTGCTCCGACTTTATCCCGTCTCCCGCTTCCTGACAAGTTTGCTGGCGACAGTAAACAATGTCGCGGATTCGTGAGCCAGTGCTCCATACATCTTGAGCTCCTGGCGTCACTTTTCCCTACGGAACGGGCGAGAGTGGGATTTATTCTATCTCTCTTGTCGGGCAGGGCGTTGGAGTGGGCAACGCCACTTTGGGAGCGAGATGATCGTGTGGTACAGAGTGCTCCTCTCTTCTTGGACACTCTGAAGCAGGTCTTTTTAGGACCTCGTGTTACCCACGATACCGCGCTCCAGTTGTTGACTATTATTCAGGGCACGTCCGTGGTCAGCCAGTTTGCCATCCAGTTCCGGACTCTAGCTTCTGAGTTAGAGTGGCCAGACAAAGTTCTTATTCCGGTGTTCTGGAGGGGACTGGCAGACCATGTGAAGGACGCCTTGGCCACCAGGGAGATACCCGCCACACTGGAGGAACTTATTTCAGTATCTACCCGCATCGACCTCCGTTTTCACAAGCGGAGGTTGGAGCGGACCCAGTGTAGGCACAGGTTTCGGCTGGCTCCTACCTTCGCCAGACCTCTTGAATCTCCTGTCTTGGCGTCAGATTCCCATGAGGCCATGGAGGTTTCTCAAGCGGGACCTAAGTCTCAGGCCGCTCGAGTACCCGTGGTTTGTAAAAACTGTCATCAACTTGGACATTACGCCAATAAATGTCCGCGGCGGTCGGGAAGACGATCGCGTCTAGTAACCATTGGGGGAGGTTCACTAGACACAGCAGCATTTTCCTCCAAACTGTCCTTTAAAGGGACAATCCTGTTAGGCTCCTCCACTCTAACAGTCGAGCTTTGTGTGGATTCAGGAGCAGAGGGAAACTTCATGTCCTCTGCTTTTGCTCTACGCCATGCTATACCACTAGTCATGCTCGCCAAACCAGTTACAGTTAGAGTTGTGAATGGGGCGACACTTCCACTGCAGATCACACACCAGACAGTTCCGTTTACGCTGTCCATGTCCCCTTCCCACCAGGAGATTATTTCCCTTCTTGTTCTTCCCGAGGGAATGGATGAGATTTTGCTGGGAATACCCTGGCTCCGTTTCCACTCCCCACATATTGAGTGGTCCTCAGGGAGAATATTGGGTTGGAGTAAGTCTTGTATGGGCAGGTGTGTGAGTGAGTGTCTACAGGTTTCTACTACCGAGGTACCCGCAGACCTTTCATCTCTTCCTAGGTGCTATTGGTGCTATGCAGACGTATTCTCTAAGAAGGCTGCTGAGACCCTACGGCCTCATCGCCCCTACGACTGTCCTATAGACCTCTTGCCTGGAGCTGAACCTCCTCGGGGAAGAGTATATCCCCTCTCTCTTACAGAGACGGAGGCTATGTCTCAATACATTCAGGAGAATTTGGCAAGAGGGTTTATAAGGAAGTCGGTGTCTCCGGCAGGGGCGGGATTCTTCTTCGTACAGAAGAAGAACGGGGAGTTACGTCCTTGCATCGATTACAGGGGTCTCAATGCTATCACCATTAAAAATAAATACCCATTGCCCCTGATATCGGAGCTCTTTGACAGGCTAAGGGGAGCTAAGATATTCACCAAATTAGATCTGCGGGGTGCCTATAATCTGATTCGTATCCGTGAGGGGGACGAATGGAAAACGGCTTTCAATACCAGGGATGGGCACTATGAGTACCTGGTGATGCCCTTCGGGCTCTGTAATGCCCCAGCCGTTTTTCAGGACTTTGTCAACGATATCTTCCGGGATATGCTTTCCACCTCGGTTGTAGTCTATCTGGATGATATTCTCATCTTCTCTCCAGATATTGACTCCCACAGGAGAGATGTTGGCAGAGTCTTCGAACTCCTACGGGCGAATTCCTTATATGCAAAGTTGGAGAAGTGTGTGTTTGAGCAGGAGTCCTTACCTTTCTTGGGCTATATCATCTCGGCCCAGGGATTGGCTATGGATCCTGCCAAACTACAGGCAGTGATGGACTGGCAGGAACCCCATTCTCTTAAAGCGGTGCAGCGCTTTATGGGGTTCATAAATTACTATCGCCAGTTCATCCCCCACTTCTCAACTTTGGTAGCTCCCTTGGTATCCCTAACCAAGAAGGGAGCGAATCCCAAATTGTGGTCCGAAGGGGTCTCCAAGGCCTTCGCTTCTATAAAGTCCCATTTTGCTAGCGCTCCCATCTTACATCGTCCCGATGTAGATAAGCCATTCCTTATGGAGGTGGATGCCTCATCCGTTGGTGCTGGAGCAGTCCTCTATCAAAAGGATGCTCAAGGTCGGAAGCACCCATGCTTCTTCTTCTCAAAGACCTTCACACCAGCGGAGAGAAATTACTCCATCGGGGATAGGGAGTTGCTGGCAATGAAGTTGGCCTTTTCGGAGTGGAGACATCTCTTGGAGGGTGCTCGGTTCCCAATCCAAGTCTTCACGGACCACAAGAATTTGGTCTATTTGCAGACAGCCCAGCGGCTGAATTCTCGTCAGGCCAGATGGTCCTTGTTTTTCTCCCGGTTCCACTTTACTCTACATTATCTCGCCAGGGAGAAGAACATTCGTGCTGACGCTCTCTCTCGCTCCCTTGTGTTAACTGAGGAGGAGGAGGACGAGCCTCGGCTCATTGTCCCTTCGGAGAGTCTGAGAACCGTAGCTCCGGTTTCGCTTGAGTCTGTGCCTCCGGGCAAGACTTTTGTTCCCATCAATTTGCGACCGGAGGTTCTCTCCTGGGCTCATTCGTCCAGAGTGGGTGGACACTTTGGGGCAAAGAGGACATCAGAGTTGCTGGCGAGAATGTACTGGTGGCCACATATGGTTCGTGACGTCGGAGACTACGTTCGGGCATGTGTCTCTTGTGCCAAGAATAAGTCTCTCCGTCAACGGCCAGCTGGTTTGTTATACCCTCTGCCGGTGGCAGACAGGCCCTGGGAGATGGTCGGGATGGACTTTGGGGTGGGTCTGCCCAAGTCTCGTGGCTGTACCATTATTTGGGTAATCACCGACCATTTTTCTAAAATGGTGCATTTGGTGCCGCTTCCTCGGCTACCTTCTGCACGGGCCTTGGCAGCGTTGTTTATTAAACACATCTTCCGTCTTCACGGTATGCCAGACAAAATTGTCAGTGATCGGGGTCCCCAGTTTGCGTCTCGGTTCTGGAGAGAGCTTTGTCATCTTCTCACTATTGAGTTAAATCTCTCTTCGGCATATCATCCCGAGACGAATGGGTTGGTGGAGAGAGCCAACCAGACCTTGGTCACATATCTGCGACATTTTGTCTCTGCTAAGCAAGATGACTGGGCATCTTTGCTACCGTGGGCGGAGTTTGCTCTTAACAATGCTGTAGCTGACTCCACTGGACAGACCCCATTCCTCCTTAACTATGGTCAGCATCCGCGGGTACCTGTGCCCATGCCCGTGTCTTCCGCCGATTCCAGGGTGGCAGACTGGGCTGTGGAGGCACGGGACATTTGGGATTGCACTCAGGATGCCATTCGGGCTTCCAAGGAGAGAATGAGGTTCTCCGCCGACGCACATCGGCGCCCCGCTCCAACCTTTGCTCCTGGCGATTTGGTGTGGCTCTCCGCCCGTAACATCAGGCTGCGAGTTGAGTCTACCAAGTTTGCACCTCGCTACTTAGGTCCTTTTAAGGTCCTCGAACAGGTTAATCCTGTGGTTTACCGTCTGGCCCTTCCTCCACGCCTTGGTATCACCAACATTTTTCATGTGTCCCTCCTTAAGCCCGTCTACATGTCCTGTTTTTCTGAGTCTTCTACTGGGACGTCGGGTTCGTCTACGGACGATTACGAGGTGAACGCTATCTTGGGGTTCAAGGTGGTTCGTGGCAAAAAATTTTATTTGGTGGACTGGAGGGGTTACGGTCCTGAGGATAGATCCTGGGAGCCTGCTGAGCACATCCGGGCTCCGCAGCTCATTGCTGCCTTCGAACATAGCGAGGCCCAAGGAGGGGGGGCCCTAGAAGGGGGGGTAATGTTAGGGGTCGAGTTCCCGCTTCTGCACAGGGGGAATCTCGAGCCACCTCCGCTGCGGTCTCCCATTCTTATCCAGCCGTAGTGGAGTCTGCTCAGCAAAGACGTCGGTCCCAGCGTCTTGCTCATTCTCACTCTGTTCTGAGAGTTACTGCTGTTTCTCCAGTCTCTGCCATTAAAGCCAGTGCTGGTCAGCAGCGAGCGGACTTCTCTGGGACTAAGTCCTTGTCTGCGCATACTGAGCATGCCCAGGGTAAGATCTCCCGTTGGAGATCGAGGGTCATGTGCTCAGGATCTGCGGCACATTCCATTGGTCCTCTTGACAGGTCTTGGAAGGGCAAAAGTCCTGTGGCCACTTCCTGTGCTGCAACTATATAAACTGCGCATGACCGCACGGCCATGCGCTAGTATTGTTCAATAATGATATATGTGTGTGTGTAGATGGATGTATGTCGATAGATGAAAGCTCCTAAATTTCCCTCCCTAGAGTTGTTGTCTGCTCGCGGATGTTGGTAGCTATCTAACGCCCGACTTATCATCTGCACGATACACACATTACAGCGTCCTCTTGCTGTGTCTGCCTGCACGGCGCCGTGCGCTTGCCTTGCGCTTTCCATACCCAAGCCTCTGTGGTTGGTGGCGTCCGTCAGTGCGACATTGCTTGCACTCCTGTGCATTATATATTTCCATTTAGTTTCCTTACACACCCAGTTGCGGTGTAGTGCCAGCAAGGGTCTAATCGGACTTCAATCCCAGTTGGGGCTAAGTACGCTGACTACTTGCTCGCGCTTTAGGTGCGGTACCGCGGTCCTGTGACTCAACAGGATTGCTCCTTTCACGCTGGGTGAGGTTGAACCCACGTGTATATACAGTTAGGGCCAGAAATATTTGGACAGTGACACAATTTTCGTGAGTTGGGCTCTGCATGCCACCACATTGGATTTGAAATGAAACCTCTACAACAGAATTCAAGTGCAGATTGTAACGTTTAATTTGAAGGGTTGAACAAAAATATCTGATAGAAAATGTAGGAATTGTACACATTTCTTTACAAACACTCCACATTTTAGGAGGTCAAAAGTAATTGGACAAATAAACATAACCCAAGCAAAATATTTTCATTTTCAATATTTTGTTGCAAATCCTTTGGAGGCAATCACTGCCTTAAGTCTGGAACCCATGGACATCACCAAACGCTGGGTTTCCTCCTTCTTAATGCTTTGCCAGGCCTTTACAGCCGCAGCCTTCAGGTCTTGCTTGTTTGTGGGTCTTTCCGTCTTAAGTCTGGATTTGAGCAAGTGAAATGCATGCTCAATTGGGTTTAGATCTGGAGATTGACTTGGCCATTGCAGAATGTTCCACTTTTTGGCACTCATAAACTCCTGGGTAGCTTTGGATGTATGCTTGGGGTCATTGTCCATCTGTACTATGAAGCGCCGTCCAATCAACTTTGCAGCATTTGGCTGAATCTGGGCTGAAAGTATATCCCGGTACACTTCAGAATTCATCCAGCTACTCTTGTCTGCTCTTATGTCATCAATAAACACAAGTGACCCAGTGCCATTGAAAGCCATGCATGCCCATGCCATCACGTTGCCTCCACCATGTTTTACAGAGGATGTGGTGTGCCTTGGATCATGTGCCGTTCCCTTTCTTCTCCAAACTTTTTTCTTCCCATTATTCTGGTACAGGTTGATCTTTGTCTCATCTGTCCATAGAATACTTTTCCAGAACTGAGCTGGCTTCTTGAGGTGTTTTTCTGCAAATTTAACTCTGGCCTGTCTATTTTTGGTATTGATGAATGGTTTGCATCTAGATGTGAACCCTTTGTATTTACTGTCATGGAGTCTTCTCTTTACTGTTGACTTAGAGACAGATACACCTACTTCACTGAGAGTGTTCTGGACTTCAGTTGATGTTGTGAACGGGTTCTTCTTCACCAAATTAAGTATGCGGCGATCATCCACCACTGTTGTCATCCGTGGACGCCCAGGCCTTTTTGAGTTCCCAAGCTCACCAGTCAATTCCTTTTTTCTCAGAATGTACCCAACTGTTGATTTTGCTACTCCAAGCATGTCTGCTATCTCTCTGATGTATTTTTTCTTTTTTTTCAGCCTCAGGATGTTCTGCTTCACCTCAATTGAGAGTTCCTTTGACCGCATGTTGTCTGCTCACAGCAACAGCTTCCAAATGCAAAACCACACACCTGGAATCCACCCCTGACCTTTTAACTACTTCATTGATTACAGGTTAACGAGGGAGACGCCTTCAGAGTTAATTGCAGCCCTTAGAGTCCATTGTCCAATTACTTTTGGTCCCTTGAAAAAGAGGACGCTATGCATTACAGAGCTATGATTCCTAAACCCTTTCTCCGATTTGGATGTGGAAACTATCATATTGCAGCTGGGAGTGTGCACTTTCAGCCCATAGTATATATATAATTGTATTTCTGAACATGTTTTTGTAAACAGCTAAAATAACAAAACTTGTGTCACTGTCCAAATATTTCTGGCCCTAACTGTACTTTAGTGTACCGCCATATAGTCTGCTATTTACTAGCAGCAGGATTTCTCCTGCACGGTGGACCCCGGACTGCGAACGCATCTATAACATCTTTCTTGGTGCGTTCCGCCAGTCCTAACATCAGGCTCTGCCCTGAACTTAATGGACTTAGAATTCGCCAGGCGCTGTGGTTTTTCCTTGCAGCCTTTGCAGAGCCCTATTCCTTTGAGGGGCATTGATGCTACACCCTTGGCCAAGGATAAACCTCAGTACTGGACACAGATGACTATGTACATGACTCCTGCACATCAGGAAGATTGTTGCTTTCTGGTGTTGCATAACCTGCATGATGTTGTTGTACTGGGATTTCCATGGTTACAGGAACATAATCCGGTGCTGGATTGGAAAACTATGTCGGTGACTAGTTGGGGTTGTCGAGGAGTACATAGTGACGTTCCTTTGATGTCAATTTCCTCTTCCCCCTCTTCTGAGGTCCCTGAGTTTTTGTCGGATTTCCAGGATGTATTTGATGAGCCCAAGTCCAGTTCCCTTCCTCCACATAGGGACTGTGATTGTGTTATTAACTTGATTCCTGGTTGTAAGTTCCCTAAGGGCCGACTTTTCAATCTGTCTGTGCCAGAGCATGCCGCCATGCTGAGCTATGTTAAAGAATCTTTGGAGAAAGGGCATATTCGGCCCTCTTCGTCACCATTGGGAGCGGGTTTCTTTTTTGTTGCTAAGAAGGATGGCTCCTTGAGACCCTGTATTGATTATCGTCTTCTTAATAAGATCACGGTCAAATTCCAATACCCCTTGCCTTTGCTTACTGATTTGTTTGCTCAGATTAAGGGGGCTAGTTGGTTTACTAAGATTGACCTCCGAGGGGCATATAATCTTGTTCGTATTAAACAGGGTGACGAATGGAAAACTGCATTTAATACGCCCGAAGGCCATTTTGAATACCTTGTGATGCCATTTGGGCTCTCTAATGCTCCATCTGTGTTCCAGTCTTTCATGCATGATATTTTCTGCAATTATCTTGATAAATTCATGGTCGTATATTTGGATGATATTTTGATTTTTTCCAATGATTGGGAGTCTCATGTGAAGCAGGTCAGGATGGTGTTCCAGATCCTTCGTGATAATGCTTTATTTGTGAAGGGGTCTAAGTGCCTATTCGGAGTTCAGAAGGTCTCTTTTTTGGGTTTTATTTTTTCTCCCTCGTCTATAGAAATGGATCCTGTTAAGGTCCAAGCTATTCATGACTGGATCCAACCCACATCTGTGAAGGGTCTTAAAAATTTTTTGGGCTTTGCTAATTTCTATCGCCGTTTCATTGCCAACTTTTCCAGTGTGGTCAAGCCCCTTACTGATTTGACGAAGAAAGGCGCTGATGTGACGAATTGGTCCTCTGAGGCTGTTGAGGCCTTTCAGGAGCTTAAACTGTTATGGACCTGGTGGTTAGGAGCACCCGGAACGACCTGATGGTTAAACTCACACAGGACAAGCTCTGGGAAGTGGGAGCTCTGCTGACCACAACCCCTAATCCTATCACACAACTAGAAATAGCTGTGGAGCGTACCTAACACGACCTAGACGCCTCTTCACAGCCTAAGAGCTAACTAGCCCTAAAGATAGAAAATAAAGCCTACCTTGCCTCAGAGAAATTCCCCAAAGGAAAAGGCAGCCCCCCACATATATTGACTGTGAGTTAAGATGAAAGTCACAAACACAGAAATGAAACAGGTTTCAGCAAAGGGAGGCCAGACTTACTAAACAGACTGAGGATAGGAAAGGTATCTTTGCGGTCAGCACAAAAAACTACAAAAGACCACGCAGAGTGTGCAAAAAGACCTCCGCACCGACTCACGGTGCGGAGGTGCCACTCTGCATCCCAGAGCTTCCAGCTAGCAAGGCAAAATCATGATAGCCAACTGGACAAGGAAACAATGAACAAATAATAACTTATCAGGGACTTAGCTTCTGCTGGAGTAGACAGGTTACCAGAAAGATCCAAGAGCGAACTGAACCAGTACAAGAACATTGACAGCTGGCATGGAGTAACGATCTGAGTGGAGTTAAATAGAACAGACAGCCAAAGAATAAACTACGTCACCTGTGGAAGGAACCTCAGAAGCAGCAGCTCCACTCACAGCCACCAGAGGGAGTCCATGAACAGAACTCGCCGAAGTACCATTCATGACCACAGGAGGGAGTTCGAAAACAGAATTCACAATATTAAACGCCGATTTACTTCTGCCCCTGTGTTGCGTCAACCGGATGTTTCTCTTCCTTTTCAGGTTGAGGTCGACGCTTCTGAGATTGGGGCAGGGGCCGTTTTGTCTCAGAGGGAGTATGATGGTTCTTTGATGAAACCGTGTGCTTTTTTTTCCAGAAAGTTTTCGCCTGCGGAACGCAATTATGATGTCGGCAATCGGGAGTTGTTGGCTATGAAGTGGGCGTTTGAGAAGTGGCGAGTGGCGACATTGGCTTGAGGGAGCTAAACACCGTGTTGTGGTCCTGACTGATCATAAGAATCTGATTTACCTCGAGTCGGCCAAGCTGCTGAATCCTAGACAGGCTCGATGGTCCCTGTTTTTCTCCCGTTTTGATTTTGTGGTCTCGTATCTTCCGGGATCTAAGAATGTTAAGGCTGATGCCCTCTCTAGGAGTTTTTCGCCTGATTCTCCTGGAGTCCTGGAGCCGGTTGGTATTCTTAAGGAGGGGGTGATTCGTTCTGCTATATCCCCTGATTTGCGGTGGGTGCTTCAGGAATTTCAGGCTGATAGGCCTGACCGCTGTCCAGTGGGGAAGCTGTTTGTTCCTGATAGATGGACAAGTAAGGTAATTTCTGAGGTTCATTGTTCAGTGTTGGCTGGTCATCCTGGGATTTTTGGTACCAGAGATTTGGTTGCTAGGTCCTTTTGGTGGCCTTCCTTGTCTCGCGATGTGCGTGCTTTTGTGCAGTCCTGTGGGACTTGCGCCCGGGCCAAGCCTTGCTGTTCCCGCGCTAGTGGGTTGCTTTTGCCTTTGTCGGTCCCTGAGAGGCCCTGGGCACATATTTCTATGGATTTTAATTCGGATCTTCCTGTTTCCCAGAAGATGTCTGTTATCTGGGTTGTTTGTGACCGGTTCTCTAAAATGGTCCATCTGGTACCTTTGCCTAAGTTGCCTTCCTCCTCAGATCTGGTTCCAGTGTTTTTTCAGCATGTGGTTCGTTTGCATGGCATTCCGGAGAATATTGTGTCTGACAGAGGTTCTGAGTTTGTCTCTAGATTTTGGCGGGCCTTTTGTGCTAGGATGGGCATTGATTTATCTTTTTATTCGGCGTTTCATCCTCAGACTAATGGCCAAACTGAGCGAACTAATCAGACCTTGGAGACCTATTTGAGATGCTTTGTGTCTGCTGATCAGGATGATTGGGTGTCTTTCTTGCCGTTGGCCGAGTTTGCCCTTAATAATCGGGCTAGTTCGGCTACTTTGGTTTCACCTTTCTTTTGTAATTTTGGTTTTCATCCTCGTTTTTCTTCTGGGCAGGTTGAGCCTTCTGATTGTCCTGGTGTTAATTCTGTGGTGGACAGGCTGCAGCAGATTTGGACTCATGTGGTGGACAATTTGACGTTGTCTCAGGAAAGGGCTCAACGTTTTGCTAACCGCCGTCGGCGTGTTGGTCCCCGGCTTCATGTGGGGGATTTGGTTTGGTTGTCTTCTCGTCATGTTCCTATGAAGGTTTCTTCTCCTAAGTTTAAGCCTCGGTTTATTGGTCCTTATAAAATTTCTGAAATTATTAATCCGGTGTCTTTTCGTTTGGCTCTTCCTGCCTCTTTTGCCATTCATAATGTTTTCCATAGATCTTTGTTGCGGAGATATGTGGTGCCCGTTGTTCCCTCGGTTGACCCTCCTGCCCCGGTGTTGGTTGAGGGAGAGTTGGAATATGAGGTTGAGAAGATTTTGGATTCTCGTTTTTCGAGGCGGAGGCTTCAGTATCTTGTCAAGTGGAAGGGTTATGGCCAGGAGGATAATTCTTGGGTTGTTGCCTCCGATGTCCATGCTACCGATTTGGTTCGTGCTTTTCCCTTGGCTCATCCTGATCAGCCTGGGGGCTCTGGTGAGGGTTCGGTGACCCCTCCTCAAGGGGGGTACTGTTGTGAATTCCGCTCTTGGGCTCCCTCCGGTGGTTGTAAGTGGCACTTTTGTGAGTTCTGCTCTTGGGCTCCCTCTTGTGGTTTCTAGTGGTATGGCTGCTCCTTGGAGTTAGCTGTCATCAGCTGCCTCCACTTATCGTCTCTTCTCAGGGCCGTATTTAGAGTTTCTGCTGCCTTAGGCACTTTTAGCGCTGCCTCCCCCTCTGGTGAGTATGACACTATCGGCAGTGACTTTGGGAAGAATCACTGATGTGAAAGTTGCCGTTTGCAGCAGATAAGGCAGTTTTTCTGCATCTGCCACGTAACGGATCACTTACGGCAACACTGCGTTTGGTTTCATTCATTCCTTATGGGATTTGCGGTACTTGATGTGATCTGGGAAATGCGGTGCCATACCTCCCAACTTTTGAAGGGAAAAAGGTCTAAAGGTTGCGGTGCACATAGTGCGCCGCGGCAAATTTTAGGCCACGCCTCTGACCACACCCATTTCACAACTAATCACACCCATATCCAAGTCCCAACCACACCCATTTAGCACTGCTGATCACACTGTTTCATATACATTAAAACAAAAAAAAAATATGGCCACGCAGTGCTTCATACTGTACAATGGCTATGCAGTGCTCCACATACTGTATAATGGCCCTACATGATGTTCCATACTGTATAATGGCCACACAGTGCTCCATACTGTATAATGGCCACGTCTGTCCTGTGTCCTTATGTGTACCACATTGAGAATGGAGAAAAGAAAGAAGACCAAAGAACTGTCTGAGGACTTGAGAAACCAAATTGTGAGGAAGCATGAGCAATCTCAAGGCTACAAGTCCATCTCCAAAGACCTGAATGTTCCTGTGTCTACCATGCGCAGTGTCATCAAGAAGTGTAAAGCCCATGGCACTGTGGCTAACCTCCCTAGATGTGGATGGAAAAGAAAAATTGACAAGAGATTTCAACGCAAGATTGTGCGGATGTTGGATAAAGAACCTCGACTAACATCCAAACAAGTTCTAGCTGCCCTGCAGTCCGAGGGTACAACAGTGTCAACCCGTACTATCCGTCGGCGTCTGAATGAAAAGGGACTGTATGGTAGGAGACCCAGGAAGACCCCACTTCTTACCCCGAGACATAAAAAAGCCAGGCTGGAGTTTGCCAAAACTTACCTAAAAAAGCCTAAAACGTTTTGGAAGAATGTTCTCTGGTCAGATGAGACAAAAGTAGAGCTTTTTGGGCAAAGGCATCAACATAAAGTTTACAGGAGAAAAAAAAGAGGCATTCAAAGAGAAGAACACGGTCCCTACAGTCAAACATGGCGGAAGTTCCCTGATGTTTTGGGGGTGCTTTGCTGCCTCTGGCACTGGACTGCTTGACCGTGTGCATGGCATTATGAAGTCTGAAGACTACCAACAAATTTTGCAGCAGAATGTAGGGCCCAGTGTGAGAAAGCTGGGTCTCCCTCAAAGGTCATGGGTCTTCCAGCAGGACAATGACCCAAAACACACTTCAAAAAGCACTAGAAAATGGTTTGAGAGGAAGCACTGGAGACTTCTAAGGTGGCCAGCAATGAGTCCAGACCTGAATCCCATAGGACACCTGCGGAGAGATCAAAAAATGGCAGTTTGGAGAAGGCACCCTTCAAATATCAGGGACCTGGAGCAGTTTGCCAAAGAAGAATGGTCTAAAATTCCAGCAGAGCATTGGAAGCAACTCATTGATGGTTACCGGAAGCGGTTGGTCGCAGTTATTTTGGCTAAAGGTTGTGCAACCAAGTATTAGGCTGAGGGTGCCAATACTTTTGTCTGGCCCAATTTTGGAGTTTTGTGTGAAATGATCAATGTTTTGCTTTTTGCTTCATTCTCTTTTGTGTTTCTTCATTTAAGACAAATTAAATGAAGATAATAATACCAAAGAATTTGTGTTTGCAATCATTTTCAGGAAGAAACTGAGTATTATCTGACAGAATTGCAGGGGTGTCAATACTTTTGACCATGACTGTACTGAGCCCGAGTGACGGGCGAGACACCACATGTACTGAGCCCGAGTGACGGGCGAGACACCACATGTACTGAGCCCGAGTGACGGGCGAGACACCCCATGTACTGAGCCCGGGTGACACTGTAATATACAAGTAACATCAGACTGTATTGTTGGGACCATTCACTTCTATGGGAGGGTGTTAAAGGGAACCTGTTACCCCCAAAATCGCGGGTGAGGTAAGCCCACCGGCATCAGGGGCTTATCTACAGCATTCTGGAATGCTGTAGATAAGCCCCTGATGTATCCTAAAACATGAGAAAAAGACGTTATATTATACTCACCCAGGGGCGGTCCTGCTGTTGGTCCGGGTCCGGCGCCTCCCATCTTCATCAGATGACGTCCTCTTCTGGTCTTCACACCGCAGCTCCGGCGCAGGCGTACTTTGCCTGCCCTGTTGAGGGCAGAGCAAAGTACAGCATTGTGCAGGCGCCGGGCCTCTCTGACCTTTCCCGGCACCTGCGCAATGCAGTACTTTACTCTGCCCTCAACAGGGCAGGCAAAGTACGCCTGCGCCGGAGCTGCGGCGTGAAGACCAGAAGAGGACGTCATCTGATGAAGGTGGGAGGCGCCAGACCCGGACCAACAGCGGGACCGCCCCTGGGTGAGTATAATATAACGTCTTTTTCTCATGTTTTAGGATACATCAGGGGCTTATCTACAGCATTCCAGAATGCTGTAGATAAGCCCCTGATGCCGATGTGCCTACCTCACCCGCGATTTTGGCGGTGACAGGTTCCCTTTAAGGAGGAGGAGGAGGTGAGCTGTGACATCTCCTATTGTGACTGTTGGATCTGGTTGCCGGGGTCTACCTTCCTGTGGTTGTTACAAGTATCCTCCGCTCACCTTTCGGGGTGTTGCGCTCCTCGTCCACTTGTCTCAGGAGATTCGGTTGAACGCTCAGTCCGGCGCTGACATCCTGCAATATAATGGAAATGGCGGCTGAAGCTGCAGCACAAGGAGACACCGGAGAACGGCGGGGACAGAGCGCTCTGCGGCCGTGGACACGTGCAGTATAGCACGCGGCTGCCGGTCATGTGACGCCTGCACTCACTTTCACCAGAGGAGCGGCGCTATAGGTCAGAATATCAGAGTAGAAGCCTCGCTGTCTGATCACCGGATATTTCCGCGGGAGGACAGCGCTGATCCGAGCGGATGACACCGGCACAAGCGACTGCGGACGCGGGATCTCCCATTGTGGACGGGACTCCGCGGAGGATGGGGGTCGTCTGCCGTTATCTGCTCCATCTGCGCCCAACAGAGAAGACAAACATGTCCAATAACTCTACAGGACCGTCCGTGACAGCTGCAGAACATCGCCCCCCCCCCTCCCTCCCTCCCTGCAGAGCTTCATCGCCCCCCCTCCCTCCCTCCCTGCAGAGCTTCATCGCCCCCCCTCCCTCCCTGCAGAGCTTCATCATCGCCCCCCCTCCCTCCCTGCAGAGCTTCATCATCGCCCCCCTCCCTCCCTGCAGAGCTTCATCATCGCCCCCCTCCCTCCCTGCAGAGCTTCATCATCGCCCCCCTTCCCTCCCTGCAGAGTTCATCATCGCCCCCCCTCCCTCCCTGCAGAGCTTCATCATCGCCCCCCCTCCCTCCCTGCAGAGCTTCATCATCGCCCCCCCTCCCTCCCTGCAGAGCTTCATCATCGCCCCCCTCCCTCCCTGCAGAGCTTCATCATCGCCCCCCCTCCCTCCCTGCAGAGCTTCATCATCGCCCCCCTCCCTGCAGAGCTTCATCATCGCCCCCCCTCCTCCCTGCAGAGCTTCATCATCGCCCCCCTCCCTCCCTGCAGAGCTTCATCATCGCCCCCCCTCCCTCCCTGCAGAGCTTCATCATCGCCCCCTCCCTCCCTGCAGGGCTTCATCATCGCCCCCCCTCCCTCCCTGCAGAGCTTCATCATCGCCCCCCCTCCCTCCCTGCAGAGCTTCATCATCGCCCCCCCTCCCTCCCTCCCTGCAGAGCTTCATCATCGCCCCCCCTCCCTGCAGAGCTTCATCATCGCCCCCCCTCCCTCCCTGCAGATCTTCATCATCGCCCCCCTCCCTCCCTGCAGATCTTCATCATCGCCCCCCCTCCCTCCCTGCAGAGCTTCATCGCCCCCCCTCCCTCCCTCCCTGCAGAGCTTCATCGCCCCCCCTCCCTCCCTGCAGAGCTTCATCATCGCCCCCCCTCCCTCCCTGCAGAGCTTCATCATCGCCCCCCCTCCCTCCCTCCCTGCAGAGCTTCATCATCGCCCCCCCTCCCTCCCTGCAGAGCTTCATCATCGCCCCCCCTCCCTCCCTCCCTGCAGAGCTTCATCATCGCCCCCCCTCCCTCCCTCCCTGCAGAGCTTCATCATCGCCCCCCCTCCCTCCCTCCCTGCAGAGCTTCATCATCGCCCCCCCTCCCTCCCTCCCTGCAGAGCTTCATCATCGCCCCCCCTCCCTCCCTGCAGAGCTTCATCATCGCCCCCCCTCCCTCTTTGCAGAGCTTCATCATCGCCCCCCCTCCCTCCCTGCAGAGCTTCATTATTGCCCCCCCTCCCTCCCTGCAGAGCTTCATCATCAACCCCCCCTCCCTCCCTGCAGAGCTTCATCGCCCCCCCTCCCTCCCTCCCTCCCTGCAGAGCTTCATCGCCTCCCCCTCCCTTCCTCCCTGCAGAGCTTCATCGCCCCCCCCTCCCTCCCTCCCTGCAGAGCTTCATCGCCCCCCTCCCTCCCTCCCTGCAGAGCTTCATCGCCCCCCCTCCCTCCCTCCCTGCAGAGCTTCATCGCCCCCCCTCCCTCCCTCCCTGCAGAGCTTCATCGCCCCCCCTCCCTCCCTCCCTCCCTGCAGAGCTTCATCGCCCCCCCTCCCTGCAGAACATCGCCCCCGTCCGTCCTCATACTCACCTCCTGTCACTCAGCTCAGCTGCCTGTCCCACACACTGCGCGCGCCGCAGCCGCCGACATCCCTCTGGCGCTCTGTCCCGCCGCAGCGCCTTCTTCCTGACTGAGTGAGCGGTCATGTGATACTGCTCAATAAGGTCATGAATATGCGCATATTCATGACCTTAATGACCGGTACCATGTGACCGCTCACTCAGGACGCGCTACAGACAGTGAGAACAGGCATCGCTGGAGGCTGGAGCAGGAGGTGAGTATCGTCTCTCTTCATGGAGGGTGGGTGGAATGCGGAGGCGGGGAGGGGCGCGGGGAGGCAGGCGGGGGGGGGCGGGGTTTTGCGTCGGTCGCGTTTGTGACTTAAAAAAAAAAATCCTTGCCCAGGTGCCGCCCCCTGCAATGTCGCCGCCCTAGGCACGTGCCCTCGAGTGCCTAGTGGCAAATACGGCCCTGTCTCTTCTGCTCCGCTATTTAAGTCTGGCTCTTTCTTCAGCCTGTGCCACTTGTCAATGTTTCCTGGCTGGATTCACATCTCTGCTTGGATTCTCCTGGTTTCCTGACCAGTTCTGCAAGATAAGTTCTGGCTTTGCTCATTTCAGTCCACATGTTGTGGACTTATTGTTCTGTGCATTCTATTTTTGTCCAGCTTGTCAGTATGGATTATTTCTGTTAGCTGGAAGCTCTGGGAAGCAGATTTACCCTCCATATCTTTAGTCAGGTGTGGAGATTTTGTAAACTCTGTGTGGATTGTTTTGTAGTTTTTATACTGACCGCACAGTATCCTTTCCTGTCCTATCTATCAAGCTAGACTGGCCTCCTATGTTAAAATCTGATTTAATTTCTGCGTATGTTATTTTCCCCTCCTCTCACCGTCAATATTTGTGGGGGGCTATCTTTCCTTTGGGGATTTTCTCTGAGGCAAGATAGGTTTCCTGTTTCCATCTTTAGGGGAAGTTAGATCTTAGGCTGTGCCGAGGGGTCTAGGGAGCGTCAGGTACCCCCCACGGCTATTTTTAGTTGCGCTGCTAGGTTCAGGGTTTGCGGTCAGTACAGATACCACCTCCTTCAGAGCTTGTCTCATGTTGTTCCTAAACCACCATATCATAACACTTACATTGTGTAGTGTAATACACAGGGTCTGTTTTTTGCTGCAGTCTCCCCCCCCAAAAAAGTGAGATTTAAATTGACAACAAGCTTTTATACGTCAGTTCTGTTGGTCGTATATCTGCCAGCCACGTTGTGCCACTTACATTGTGTAGTGTAAAACACAGGGCCTTGAGAAAGACACCGAGTGTGTCGGAACGTGAGGATTCTGTACTCTTCCACACTCTGGCTGCACCGCTGCTCTAGGGACCAGGGGGTGACTGTAGTGGACCGGTTAGGGTAAAGTATATAACTGTCGTTTATTGCCTCTCTTTGCCAATTGTACCTGTGACCTATTATGTCGTTTGAGTTATGTGTGAGCATCTCTTGGGCAAACTAACAGGGTGCTTTAGATTATGGTATACACATACATTCTGATTGTACCTATTGCGGATAACATCGCCAGAGGGCTCATCACTTTATACTGGCATATGGTGAGGTCCACTTCCATCTAGACAGTGCCTTCAAAAAGGGTCCCACGTATATGGAAAAATCTTTCCTGTTAAACAATATATACAGCATTTGTATTATGTTATTTATTTGGTGCAGATAATCAGCTCATGGCCAGATTACATATATTTCAATGTGGAAGTTTGGAGTCTTTTACTCTTTGGAGTAACTTTTAAATGTTTTTAAATTGTGTGTAGCATTTCTTGTGTGCAAATAAAATTTGATACATTTTTTGTGAAAAACTTTGTGGAGTTCCAACCATTTTTTTGCATGTACTTTTTTCTTAAATTCATATACGGTATATATATTACATGCCTGGCAGTGAACCCAGAATATTTAGTGATAGGATTTTTTGGATGGTGCCCACTTGTTTAAAACTTTTTCTATACACAGGGCCTGTTTTTTGCTGCAGTCTCCTCCCCAAAAAAGTGAGATTTAAATTGACAACAAGCTTCTATACGTCAGTTCTGTTGGTCGTATATCTGCCAGCCATGTTGTGCCACTTACATTCTGTAGTGTAATACACAGGGCCTGTTTTTTGCTGCAGTCTCCCCCACCAAAAAAGTAAGATTTACACTGACAACATGTTTCTATATGTCAGTTCTGTTTGTCGTATATCTGCCAGCCACGTTCTGCCACTTACATTGTGTAGTGTAATACACAGGGCCTGTTTTTTGCTACAGTCTCCCCCCAAAAGAAGTGAGATTTAAATTGACAACAAGCTTCTATACGTCAGTTCTGTTGGTCGTATATCTGCCAGCCACGTTGTGCCACTTACATTGTGTAGTGTAATACACAGGGCCTGTTTTTTGCTGCAGTCTCCTCCCCAAAAAAGTGAGATTTAAAGTGACAGCAAGCTTCTATACGTCAGTTCTGTTGGTCGTATATCTGCCAGCCATGTTGTGCCACTTACATTGTGTAGTGTAATACACAGGGCCTGTTTTTTGCTGCAGTCTCCCCCCCAAAAAAGTGAGATTTACACTGACAACATGTTTCTATACGTCAGTTCTGTTTGTCGTATATCTGCCAGCCACGTTTGCCACTTACATTGTGTAGTGTAATACACAGGGCCTGTTTTTTGCTGCAGCCTCCCCCCCAAAAAAGTAAGATTGAAATTGCCAACAAGTTTCTATATGTCAGTTCTATTGGTCGCATATCTGCCAGCCACGTTGTGCCACTTACATTGTGTAGTGTAATACACAGGGCCTGTTTTTTGCTGCAGTCTCCTCCCCAAAAAAGTGAGATTTACATTGACAACAAGTTTCTATACGTCAGTTCTGTTTGCCGTATATCTGCCAGCCACGTTGTGCCACTTACATTGTGTAGTGTAATACACAGGGCCTGTTTTTTGCCGCAGTCTCCCACCCAAAAAAGTGAGATTTAAATTGCCAACAAGCATCTATACGTCAGTTCTGTTTGTCGTATATCTGCCAGCCACGTTGTGCCCACTTACATTGTGTAGTGTAATACACAGGGCCTGTTTTTTGCTGCAGTCTCCCCCCAAAAAAGTGAGATTTAAATTGCATTTGGCCTACTTGTTTAGTTTGGCCTTCTAACGGTGTCTGCCGCTGATTGTTGTTCTCCTCCGCTGAACAAAGCTGAGCCTCAATTTTCACCGTTTCAGATATTAACCCCTTCATGACCCAGCCTATTTTGACCTTAAAGACCTTGCCGTTTTTTGCAATTCTGACCAGTGTCCCTTTATGAGGTAATAACTCAGGAACGCTTCAACGGATCCTAGCGGTTCTGAGATTGTTTTTTCGTGACATATTGGGCTTCATGTTAGTGGTAAATTTAGGTCAATAAATTCTGCGTTTATTTGTGATAAAAATGGAAATTTGGCGAAAATTTTGAAAATTTTGCAATTTTCACATTTTTAATTTTTATTCTGTTAAACCAGAGAGATATGTGACACAAAATATTTAATAAATAACATTTCCCACATGTTTACTTTACACCAGCACAATTTTGGAAACAAAATTTTTTTTTGTTAGGAAGTTATAAGGGTTAAAATTTGACCAGCGATTTGTCATTTTTACAACGAAATTTACAAAACCATTTTTTTTAGGGACCACCTCACATTTGAAGTCAGTTTGAGGGGTCTATATGGCTGAAAATACCCAAAAGTGACACCATTCTAAAAACTGCACCCCTCAAGGTACTCAAAACCACATTCAAGAAGTTTATTAACCCTTCAGGTGCTTCACAGCAGCAGAAGCAACATGGAAGGAAAAAATGAACATTTAACTTTTTAGTCACAAAAATTATCTTTTAGCAACAATTTTTTTTATTTTCCCAATGGTAAAAGGAGAAACTGAACCACGAAAGTTGTTGTCCAATTTGTCCTGAGTACGCTGATACCTCATATGTGGGGGTAAACCACTGTTTGGGCGCACGGCAGGGCTTGGAAGGGAAGGAGAGCCATTTGACTTTTTGAATCAAAAATTGGCTCCACTCTTTAGCGGACACCATGTCACGTTTGGAGAGCCCCCGTGTGCCTAAAAATTGGAGCTCCCCCACAAGTGACCCCATTTTGGAAACTAGACATCCCAAGGAACTTATCTAGATGCATAGTGAGCACTTTGAACCCCCCCAGGTGCTTCACAAATTGATCCGTAAAAATGAAAAAGTACTTTTTTTTTCACAAAAAAATTCTTTTAGCCTCAATTTTTTCATTTTCACATGGGCAACAGGATAAAATGGATCCTAAAATGTGTTGGGCAATTTCTCCTGAGTACACCAATACCTCACATGTGGGGGTAAACCACTGTTTGGGCACATGGTAAGGCTCGGAAGGGAAGGAGCGCCATTTGACTTTTTGAATGAAAAATTATTTCCATCGTTAGCGGACACCATGTCGCGTTTGGATAGCTCCTGTGTGCCTAAACATTGGCGCTCCCCCACAAGTGACCCCATTTTGGAAACTAGACCCCCCAAGGAACTTATTTAGATGCCTAGTGAGCACTTTAAACCCTCAGGTGCTTCACAAATTGATCTGTAAAAATGAAAAAGTACTTTTTTTCACAAAAAAATTCTTTTCGCCTCACTTTTTTCATTTTCACATGGGCAGTAGGATAAAATGGATCCTAAAATTTGTTGGGCAATTTCTCCCGAGTACGCCGATACCTCATATGTGGGGGTAAACCACTGTTTGGGCACTCGGCAGGGCTCGGAAGGGAAGGCGCGCCATTTGACTTTTTGAATGGAAAATTAGCTCCAATTGTTAGCGGACACCATGTCGCGTTTGGAGAGCCCCTGTGTGCCTAAACATTGGAGCTCCCCCACAAGTGACCCCATTTTGGAAACTAGACCCCCCAAGGAACTTATCTAGATGCATATTGAGCACTTTAAACCCCCAGGTGCTTCACAGAAGTTTATAACGCAGAGCCATGAAAATAAAAAATAATTTTTCTTTCCTCAAAAATTATTTTTTAGCCTGGAATTTCCTATTTTGCCAAGGATAATAGGAGAAATTGGACCCCAAATATTGTTGTCCAGTTTGTCCTGAGTATGCTGATACCCCATATGTGGGGGTAAACCACTGTTTGGGCGCACGGCAGGGCTCGGAAGGGATGGCACGCCATTTGGCTTTTTAAATGGAAAATTAGCTCCAATCATTAGCGGACACCATGTCACGTTTGGAGAGCCCCTGTGTGCCTAAACATTGGAGATCCCCCAGAAATGACACCATTTTGGAAACTAGACCCCCAAAGGAACTAATCTAGATGTGTGGTGAGGACTTTGAACCCCCAAGTGCTTCACAGAAGTTTATAACGCAGAGCCATGAAAATAAAAAAAAAAAATTATTTTCTCAAAAATGATCTTTTAGCCTGCAATTTTTTATTTTCCCAAGGGTAACAGGAGAAATTTGACCCCAAAAGTTGTTGTCCAGTTTCTCCTGAGTACGCTGATACCCCATATGTGGGGGTAAATCACTGTTTGGGCACATGCCAGGGCTCGGAAGTGAAGTAGTGACGTTTTGAAATGCAGACTTTGATGGAATGCTCTGTGGGCGTCACGTTGTGTTTGCAGAGCCCCTGATGTGGCTTAACAGTAGAAACCCCCCACAAGTGACCCCATTTTGGAAACTAGACCCCCAAAGGAACTTATCTAGATGTGTGGTGAGCACTTTGAACCCCCAAGTGCTTCATAGAAGTTTATAATGCAGAGCCGTGAAAATAATAAATACGTTTTCTTTCCTCAAAAATAATTATTTAGCCCAGAATTTTTTATTTTCCCAAGGGTTACAGAAGAAATTGGACCCCAAAAGTTGTTGTCCAGTTTCTCCTGAGTACGCTGATACCCCATATGTGGGGGTAAACCACTGTTTGGGCACATGCCGAGGCTCGGAAGTGAAGTAGTGACGTTTTGAAATGCAGACTTTGATGGAATGCTCTGTGGGCGTCACGTTGCGTTTGCAGAGCCCCTGATGTGGCTTAACAGTAGAAACCCCCCACAAGTGACCCCATTTTGGAAACTAGACCCCGAAAGGAACTTATCTAGATGTGTGGTGAGCACTTTGAACCCCCAAGCGCTTCATAGAAGTTTATAATGCAGAGCCGTGAAAATAATAAATACGTTTTCTTTCCTCAAAAATAATTATTTAGCCCAGAATTTTTTATTTTCCCAAGGGTTACAGGAGAAATTGGACCCCAAAAGTTGTTGTCCAGTTTCTCCTGAATACGCTGATACCCCATGAGTGGGGGTAAACCACTGTTTGGGCACACGTCGGGGCTCAGAAGGGAAGTAGTGACATTTGAAATGCAGACTTTGATGGAATGGTCTACGGGTGTCACGTTGCGTTTGCAGAGCCCCTGGTGTGCCTAAACAGTAGAAACCCCCACAAGTGACCCCATTTTAGAAACTAGACCCCCCAAGGAACTTATCTAGATATGTGGTGAGCAGTTTGAACCCCCAAGTGCTTCACAGACGTTTACAACGCAGAGCCGTGAAAATAAAAAATCATTTTTCTTTCCTCAAAAATTATGTTTTAGCAAGCATTTTTTTAGATTCACAAGGGTAACAGGAGAAATTGGACCCCAGTAATTGTTGCGCAGTTTGTCCTGAGTATGCTGGTACCCCATATGTGGGGGTA
Source organism: Ranitomeya imitator (assembly GCF_032444005.1). Lineage (NCBI taxonomy): Eukaryota > Metazoa > Chordata > Amphibia > Anura > Dendrobatidae > Ranitomeya > Ranitomeya imitator. The sequence continues at coordinate 125,655,858 of NC_091286.1, forward strand.
AACCACTGTTTGGGCACACGTCGGGGCTCGGAAGTGAGGGAGCACCATTTGACTTTTTGAATACGAGATTGGCTGGAATCAATGGTGGCGCCATGTTGCGTTTGGAGACCCCTGATGTGCCTAAACAGTGGTAACCCCTCAATTCTACCTCCAACACTAACCCCAACACACCCCTAACTCTAATCCCAACTGTAGCCATAACCCTAATCACAACCCTAACCGCAACACACCCCTAACCACAACCCTAACCCCAACACACCCCTAACCCTAACCACAACCCTAATTCCAACCCTAACCCTAAGGCTATGTGCCCACGTTGCGGATTCGTGTGAGATATTTCCGCACCATTTTTGAAAAATCCGCGGGTAAAAGGCACTGCGTTTTACCTGCGGATTTTCCGCGGATTTCCAGTGTTTTTTGTGCGGATTTCACCTGCGGATTCCTATTGAGGAACAGGTGTAAAACGCTGCGGAATCCGCACAAAGAATTGACATGCTGCGGAAAATACAACGCAGCGTTTCCGCGCGGTATTTTCCGCACCATGGGCACAGCGGATTTGGTTTTTCATATGTTTACATGGTACTGTAAACCTGATGGAACACTGCTGCGAATCCGCAGCCAAATCCGCACCGTGTGCACATAGCCTAATTCTAAAGGTATGTGCACACGCTGTGGAAAACGCTGCGGATCCGCAGCAGTTTCCCATGAGTTTACAGTTCAATGTAAACCTATGGGAAACAAAAATCGCTGTACACATGCTGCGGAAAAACTGCACGGAAACGCAGCGGTTTACATTCCGCAGCATGTCACTTCTTTTGTGCGGATTCCGCAGCGGTTTTACAACTGCTCCAATAGAAAATCGCAGTTGTAAAACCGCAGTGAAATGCGCAGAAAAAAACGCGATAAATCCGCCATAAATCCGCAGCGGTTTAGCACTGCGGATTTATCAAATCCGCAGCGGAAAAATCCGCAGAGGACCAGAATACGTGTGCACATACCGAAACCCTAACCCTAGCCCTAACCCTAACCCTACCCCTAGCCCTAACCCTAACCCTACCCCTAACCCTACCCCTAACCCTACCCCTAGCCCTACCCCTAGCCCTAACCCTAGCCCTAACCCTACCCCTAACCCTACCCCTAACCCTAACCCTAACCCTATTCTAACATTAGTGGAAAAAAAAAATTTCTTTATTTTTTTATTGTCCCTACCTATGGGGGTGACAAAGGGGGGGGGTCATTTATTATTTTTTTTATTTTGATCACTGAGATAGATTATATCTCAGTGATCAAAATGCACTTTGGAACGAATCTGCCGGCCGGCAGATTCGGCGGGCGCACTGCACATGCGCCCGCCATTTTGGAAGATGGCGGCGCCCAGGGAGAAGACGGACAGGACCCCGGCTGGATCGGTAAGTATGATGGGGTGGGGGGGGAGCACGGGGGGGGATCGGAGCACGGGGGGGGATCGGAGCACGGGGGGGGAATCGGAGCGCGGGAGGGGTGGAACGGAGCACGGGGGGGCTGGAATGGAGCACGGGGGGGCTGGAATGGAGCACGGGGGGGTGGAACGGAGCACCGGGGGGGTGGATCGGAGTGCAGCGGGGGGTGATTGGAGCACGGGGGGGTGATTGGAGCACGGGGGGAGCGGACAAGAGCACGGGGGGGAGCGGAGCACTGGACGGAGGGGAGCCGTAGCAGTGTACCTGCCAGATCGGGGGGCTGCGGGGGCGATCGGTGGGGTGGGGTGGGGGCACATTAGTATTTCCAGCCATGGCCGATGATATTTCAGCATCGGCCATGGCTGGATTGTAATATTTCACCCGTTATAATAGGTAAAATATTACAAATCGCTTTGCTTGGCAGTTTCACTTTCAACAGCCAATCAGAGCGATCGTAGCCACGAGGGGGTGAAGCCACACCCCCTGGGCTAAACTACCACTCCCCCTGTCCCTGCAGATCGGGTGAAATGGGAGTTAACCCTTTCACCCGGCCTGCAGGGACGCGATCTTTCCATGACGCCGCATAGGCGTCATGGGTCGGATTGGCACCGACTTTCATGACGCCTACGTGGCGTCATGGGTCGGGAAGGGGTTAAACTGCATTTGGCCTACTTGTTTGATTGGGCCTACTAACGGTGTCTGCCGCTGCTTGTTGTTCTCCTTCAACTGTACAAAGCTGAGCCTCAATTTTCACCATTTCAGATGTTAAACTGCATTTGGCCTACTTGTTTGGTTGGGCCTACTAACAGTGTCTGCCGCTGCTTGTTGTTCTCCTTCAACTGTACAAAGCTGAGCCTCAATTTTCACCATTTCAGATATTAAACTGCATTTGGCCTACTTGTTTGGTTGGGCCTACTAACAGTGTCTGCCGCTGCTTGTTGTTCTCCTTCAACTGTACAAAGCTGAGCCTCAATTTTCACCATTTCAGATATTAAACTGCATTTGGCCTACTTGTTTGGTTGGGCATACTAACGGTGTCTACCGCTCCTTGTTGTTCTCCTCCACTGAACAAAGCTGAGCCTCAATTTTCACCATTTCAGATGTTAAACTGCATTTGGCCTACTTGTTTGGTTGGGCCTACTAACAGTGTCTGCCGCTGCTTGTTGTTCTCCTTCAACTGTACAAAGCTGAGCTTCAATTTTCACCGTTTCAGATATTAAACTGCATTTGGCCTACTTGTTTGGTTGGGCCTACTAATGGGGTCTGCCGCTCCTTGCTTTTCTCCTCCACTGAACAAAGCAATGCCGCCTGTCTACTCCTGTTACCTATTTTGAACTGCATTTAGCCTACTTACTTATTTGGGCCTAGTAACTGTGTCAGCCACTCCTTACAGTTGTCCTCCACTGAACAAAGCAATGCCGCCTGTGTACTCCTGATACCAATTTTGAACTGCTTTTAGCCTACTTTTTTATTTTAGGCCTATATCTGTGTTTCCTTCTCATCCTGCCCATTGCCCAGCCACTGCTAGATGAGTCTGCTGGTACATTGACCCAGACCACTACATGCCCCTTGCACTCTACACAGCCTGAATCTGACCCTGCTGAAAGTCAGGTTCCCCTTCCTGCATACTATGCCACCTTACACGGGGACAAAGAGGAAGGTGCAGATGAAAGTGCAGGTTCCTTCATCAGGTGTGGGGGCATACTCGTTGGCACTGGCACAGAGCCCCTCATAGTATGCAAAAGTGTCTCTGGCAGTGGGAGGCGCCGCCCACCGTCAAACACACCGCCTAAATATGAGGGGCCCTGTGCCAGTGCCAGCTAGTGGGCCCCCCCTGCTTGCTCAGGATCTCAGCACTTGCAAAGTTGTAATACTTACCTCTCCCTGCTCCACTGCCGTGACGTATTTCGCGTTTCCCGGGCCCATGAAAATATTGAGCCAGCCCTATGCCCCCACAACTTTAGCCAAATGAGCCCTGTTTTCAATGCCTAACTATTATTATAAAGTAAATTAAGATTGACAAGCTTAAGAAATAAGAATTGATGTTTTTGGCATTAAAATGGGCACTGTAGGTGTTTTCCTGTCCTCCACTCACTGCCGAATTTGATTCCCCATTGACTTGCATTGGTTTTGTGCTTCGGCCGAACCCCGACTTTTCGCAATAATCGGCCGATTTCACCCGACCCGACTTTTGAGAAAGTCGGGTTTCACGAAACCCGACTCGATCCTAAAAAAGTAAAAGTCGCTCAACTCTACCCCGACTATCGCCCTTTAATGTTTATTTTTTCCATTATGAGATGAATTTCTAGTACATTAGAGCATGATATTACATTAAGTTCGAAACTTAAAAATTGAGGGGGTTCGAACCCCACTCCTGGTATGAGTTTTATACTTGAAATTCTACAAGTTTCTGAAAATGTAGTAATGATTGAGCAAAAGAAAAGTTCTTGTTGCCCGATAGCACAGTATTAACCCCTCTCTGACCTTAGACGTAATATCCCGTCAAGGTGCCCTGGGCCTATCTGACCCTCGATGGGATACTATGTCATAGCGATCGGCCGCGCTCTCGGGGGAGCACGGCCGATTGCGGCCGGGTGTCAGCTGCCTATCGCAGCTGACATCCGGCGCTATGTGCCAGGAGAGGTGACGGACTGCCCCCGGGACATTAACCCCCGCCACACCACGATCATGTTTGATCGGCGGTATAGGGAAGCATCGCGCAGGGAGGGGGCTCCCTGCGGGCTTCCCTGAGACCCCCGCAGCAACGCGATATGATCGTGTTGCTGCGAGGGTCTCTTACCTCTCCTTCCTCGCTGCAGGCCCGGATCCAAGATGGCCGTGGCATCCGGGTCCTGCAGGGAGGGAGGTGGCTTCATAGCGCCTGCTCAGAGTAGGCACTGTGAAGCCTACAGCTGTGCATGTCAGATTGCTGATCTGACACACTGCACAGCAAGGTGTCAGATCAGCGATCTTACAATATAACATGATGCCCCCCTCTGGGGCAATGTTATAGTGTAAAAAAAAATAGTCCAATGTGTAAAAAAAATTTAAAAAAATTCCAAAAAATTCCCCCCCAAAAAAATATATATATTGTTCCTATAAATACATTTCTTTATCTAAATAAAAAAAAACAATAAAAGTACACATATTTAGTATCGCCGCATCCGTAACGACCCCACCTATAAAACTATATCTCTATTTAACCCCTTCAGTGAACACCGTAAAAAAAAAGGAGGCAAAAAACGCTTTATTCTCATACTGCCAAACAAAAAGTGGAATAACACGTGATCAAAAAGACAGATAAAAATAACCATGGTACCGCTGAAAACGTCATCTTGTCCCGCAAAAAACGAGCTGCCATACAGCATCATCAGCGAAAAAATGAAAAAGTTATAGTCCTCATAATAAAGCGATGCAAAAATAATAATTTTTTCTATAAAATAGTTTTTATCGTATAAAAGCGCCAAAACATAAAAAAATGATATAAATGAGGTATCGCTGTAATCGTACTGACCCGAAGAATAAAACTGCTTTATCAATTTTACCAAACGCGGAACGGTATAAACGCCTCCCCCAAAAGAAGTTCATGAATAGCTGGTTTTCGGTCATTCTGCCTCACAAAAATCGGAATAAAAAGCGATCAAAAAATGTCACATGCCCAAAAATGTTACCAATAAAAACGTTAACTCGTCCCGCAAAAAACTAGACTTCAGATGACTCTGTGGACTTAAATATGGAAAATTATAGCTCTCAAAATGTGGTAACGCAAAAAATATTTTTTGCAATAAAAAGCGTCTTTCAGTGTGTGACGGCTGCCAATCATAAAAATCTGTTAAAAAACCCGCTATAAAAGTAAATCAAACCCCCCTTCATCACCCCCTTAGTTTATTTCCATTTTCCCATTAGGGTTAGGGCTAGGGTTATAGGGCTAGGGTTAGGGCTAGGGTTAGCGTTAGGGCTAGGGTTAGGGTTAGGGCTAGGGTTAGGGCTAGGGTTAGGGTTAGGGCTAGGGTTAGGGCTAGGGTTAGGGCTAGGGTTAGGGTTAGGGCTAGGGTTAGGGTTAGGGCTAGGGTTAGAGTTAGGGCTAGGGTTAGGGCTAGGGTTAAGGCTACAGTTAGGGTTGGGGCTAAAGTTAGGGTTAGGGTTGGGGCTAAAGTTAGGGTTAGGGTTTGGATTACATTTACGGTTGGGAATAGGGTTGGGATTAGGGTTAGGGGTGTGTCTGGGTTAGAGGTGTGGTTAGGGTTATCGTTGGGATTAGGGTTAGGGGTGTGTTTGCATTAGGGTTTCAGTTATAATTGGGGGGTTTCCACTGTTTAGGCACATCAGGGGCTCTCCAAATGCGACATGGCGTCCGATCTGAATTCCAGCCAATTCTGCACTGAAAAAGTAAAACAGTGCTCCTTCCCTTCCGAGCTCTCCCGTGTGCCCAAACAGGGGTTTACCCCAACATATGGGGTATCAGCGTACTCAGGACAAATTGGACAACAACATTTGGGGTCCAAATTCTCCTGTTACCCTTGAGAAAATACAAAACTGGGGGCTAAAAAATAATTTTTGTGGAAAAAAAAAAGATTTTTTATTTTCCCAGCTCTGCGTTATAAATTGTAGTGAAACACTTGGGGGTTCAAAGTTCTCACAACACATCCAGATATGTTCCATGGGGGGTCTAGTTTCCAATGTGGGGTCATTTGTGGGGGGTTTCTACTGTTTAGGTACATTAGGGGCTCTGCAAACGCAATGTGACGCCTAGAGACTAATCCATCTAAGTCTGCATTCCAAATTATGCTCCTTCCCTTCTGAGCTCTGCCATGCGCTCAAATGGTGGTTCCCCCACATATGGGGTATCAGCATACTCAGGGCAAATTGGACAACAACTTTTGGGGTCCAATTTCAACTGTCACCCTTGGAAATATACAAAACTGGGGGCTAAAAAATAATTTTTGTGGAAAAAAAAGGATTTTTTATTTTAACGGCTCTGCGTTATAAACTGTAGTGAAACACTTAGAGGTTCAAAGCTCTCACAACACATCTAGATGAGTTCCTTAGGGGGTCTACTTTCCAAAATGGTGTCACTTGTGGGGGGTTTCAATGTTTAGGCACATTAGGGGCTCTGCAAACACAATGTGACGCCTGCAGACCAATCCATCTAAGTCTGCATTCCAAATGATGCTCCTTCTCTTCCGAGCTCTGCCATGCGCTCAAACGGTGGTTACCCCCACATATCAGGTATCAGCGTACTCAGGACAAATTGGACAACAACATTTAGGGTCCAATTTATCCTGTTACCTTTGGAAAAATACAAAACTGGGGGCTAAAAAATAATTTTTGTGGAAACATTTTTTTTTATTTGCACGGCTCTGCGTTATAAACTGTAGTGAAACACTTGGGGGTTCAAAGCTCTCACAACACATCTAAATGAATTCCTTGGGGGGTCTACTTTCCAAAATGGTGTCACTTGTGGGGGTTTCTACTGTTTAGGTACATTATGGGCTCTGCAAACGCAATGTGATGCCTGCAGACCAATCCATCTAAGTCTGCATTCCAAATGGCGCTCCTTCCCTTCCGAGCCCTCCCATGCGCCCAAACGGTGGTTGCCCCCCACATATGGGGTACTCAGGGCAAATTGGACAACAACTTTTCCAGTCCAATTTCTCCTGTTACCCTTGGGAAAATAAAAAATTGGGGGCAAAAAGATAATTGTTGTGAAAAAATATGATTTTTTATTTTTACGGTTCTGCATTATAAACTTCTGTGAAGCACTTGGTGGGTCAAAGTGCTCACCACACCTCTAGATAAGTTTCTTACGGGGTCTACTTTCCAAAATGGTGTCACTTGTGGGGGGTTTCAATGTTTAGGCACATCAGTGGCTCTCCAAACGCAACATGGCGTTCCATCTCAATTTCTGTCAATTTTGCATTGAAAAGTCAAACGGCGCTCCTTCCCTTCTGAGCTCTCCCATGCACCCAAACAGTGGTTTACCGCCATATATAGGGTATCAGCATACTCAGGACAAACTGTACAACAACTTTTGGGGTCCAATTTCTTCTCTTACCCTTGGGAAAATAAAAAATTGGGGGCGAAAAGATAATTTTTGTGAAAAAATATGATTTTTTATTTTTACGGTTCTGCATTATAAACTTCTGTGAAGCACTTGGTGGGTCAAAGTGCTCACTGCACCGCTAGATAAGTTTCTTAGGGGGTCTACTTTCCAAAATGGTGTCACTTGTGGGGGGTTTCAATGTTTAGGCACATCAGTGGCTCTCCAAACGCAACATGGCGTTCCATCTCAATTTCTGTCAATTTTGCATTGAAAAGTCAAACGGCGCTCCTTCCCTTCTGAGCTCTCCCATGCACCCAAACAGTGGTTTACCGCCATATATAGGGTATCAGCGTACTCAGGACAAACTGTACAACAACTTTTGGGGTCCAATTTCTTCTCTTACCCTTGGGAAAATAAAAAATTGGGGGCGAAAAGATAATTTTTGTGAAAAAATATGATTTTTTATTTTTACGGTTCTGCATTATAAACTTCTGTGAAGCACTTGGTGGGTCAAAGTGCTCACTGCACCGCTAGATAAGTTTCTTAGGGGGTCTACTTTCCAAAATGGTGTCACTTGTGGTGGGTTTCAATGTTTAGGCAAATCAGTGGCTTTCCAAACGCAACATGGCGTCCCATCTCAATTCCTGTCAATTTTGCATTGAAAAGTCAAATTGCCCTCCTTCGCTTCCGAGCTCTGTCATGTGCCCAAACAGTGGTTTACCCCCACATATGGGGTATCAGCGTACTCAGGACAAATTGTACAACAACTTTTGGGGTCCATTTTCTCCTTTTACCCTTGGTAAAAAAAAACTAATTGGAGCTGAAGTAAATTTTTTGTGAAAAAAAAGTTAACTGTTCATTTTTATTTAAACATTCCAAAAATTCCTGTGAAACACCTGAAGGGTTAATAAACTTCTTAAATGTGGTTTTGAGCTCCTTGTGGGGTGCAGTATTTAGAATGGTGTCACACTTGGGTATTTTCTATCATATAGACCCCTCAAAATGACTTCAAATGAGATGTGGTCCCTAAAAAAAAGGTGTTGTAAAAATGAGAAATTGCTGGTCAACTTTTAACCCTTATAACATACATAGTAACATAGTAACATAGTTAGTAAGGCCGAAAAAAGACATTTGTCCATCCAGTTCAGCCTATATTCCATCATAATAAATCCCCAGATCTACGTCCTTCTACAGAACCTAATAATTGTATGATACAATATTGTTCTGCTCCAGGAAGACATCCAGGCCTCTCTTGAACCCCTCGACTGAGTTCGCCATCACCACCTCCTCAGGCAAGCAATTCCAGATTCTCACTGCCCTAACAGTAAAGAATCCTCTTCTATGTTGGTGGAAAAACCTTCTCTCCTCCAGACGCAAAGAATGCCCCCTTGTGCCCGTCACCTTCCTTGGTATAAACAGATCCTCAGCGAGATATTTGTATTGTCCCCTTATATACTTATACATGGTTATTAGATCGCCCCTCAGTCGTCTTTTTTCTAGACTAAATAATCCTAATTTCGCTAATCTATCTGGGTATTGTAGTTCTCCCATCCCCTTTATTAATTTTGTTGCCCTCCTTTGTACTCTCTCTAGTTCCATTATATCCTTCCTGAGCACCGGTGCCCAAAACTGGACACAGTACTCCATGTGCGGTCTAACTAGGGATTTGTACAGAGGCAGTATAATGCTCTCATCATGTGTATCCAGACCTCTTTTAATGCACCCCATGATCCTGTTTGCCTTGGCAGCTGCTGCCTGGCACTGGCTGCTCCAGGTAAGTTTATCATTAACTAGGATCCCCAAGTCCTTCTCCCTGTCAGATTTACCCAGTGGTTTCCCGTTCAGTGTGTAATGGTGATATTGATTCCCTCTTCCCATGTGTATAACCTTACATTTATCATTGTTAAACCTCATCTGCCACCTTTCAGCCCAAGTTTCCAACTTATCCAGATCCATCTGTAGCAGAATACTATCTTCTCTTGTATTAACTGCTTTACATAGTTTTGTATCATCTGCAAATATCGATATTTTACTGTGTAAACCTTCTACCAGATCATTAATGAATATGTTGAAGAGAACAGGTCCCAATACTGACCCCTGCGGTACCCCACTGGTCACAGCGACCCAGTTAGAGACTATACCATTTATAACCACCCTCTGCTTTCTATCACTAAGCCAGTTACTAACCCATTTACACACATTTTCCCCCAGACCAAGCATTCTCATTTTGTGTACCAACCTCTTGTGCGGCACGGTATCAAACGCTTTGGAAAAATCGAGATATACCACGTCCAATGACTCACCGTGGTCCAGTCTATAGCTTACCTCTTCATAAAAACTGATTAGATTGGTTTGACAGGAGCGATTTCTCATAAACCCATGCTGATATGGAGTTAAACAGTTATTCTCATTGAGATAATCCAGAATAACATCCCTCAGAAACCCTTCAAATATTTTACCAACAATAGAGGTTAGACTTACTGGCCTATAATTTCCAGGTTCACTTTTAGAGCCCTTTTTGAATATTGGCACCGCATTTGCTATGCGCCAGTCCTGCGGAACAAACCCTGTCGCTATAGAGTCACTAAAAATAAGAAATAATGGTTTATCTATTACATTACTTAGTTCTCTTAGTACTCGTGGGTGTATGCCATCCGGACCCGGAGATTTATCTATTTTAATCTTATTTAGCCGGTTTCGCACCTCTTCTTGGGTTAGATTGGTGACTCTTAATATAGGGTTTTCATTGTTTCTTGGGATTTCACCTAGCATTTCATTTTCCACCGTGAATACCGTGGAGAAGAAGGTGTTTAATATGTTAGCTTTTTCCTCGTCATCTACAACCATTCTTTCCTCACTATTTTTTAAGGGGCCTACATTTTCAGTTTTTATTCTTTTACTATTGATATAGTTGAAGAACAGTTTGGGATTAGTTTTACTCTCCTTAGCAATGTGCTTCTCTGTTTCCTTTTTGGCAGCTTTAATTAGTTTTTTAGATAAAGTATTTTTCTCCCTATAGTTTTTTAGAGCTTCAATGGTGCCATCCTGCTTTAGTAGTGCAAATGCTTTCTTTTTACTGTTAATTGCCTGTCTTACTTCTTTGTTTAGCCACATTGGGTTTTTCCTATTTCTAGTCCTTTTATTCCCACAAGGTATAAACCGCTTACACTGCCTATTTAGGATGTTCTTAAACATTTCCCATTTATTATCTGTATTCTCATTTCTGAGGATATTGTCCCAGTCTACCAGATTAAGGGCATCTCTAAGCTGTTCAAACTTTGCCTTCCTAAAGTTCAATGTTTTTGTGACTCCCTGACAAGTCCCCCTAGTGAAAGACAGGTGAAACTGCACAATATTGTGGTCGCTATTTCCTAAATGCCCAACCACCTGCAGATTTGTTATTCTGTCAGGTCTATTAGATAGTATTAGGTCTAAAAGTGCTGCTCCTCTGGTTGGATTCTGCACCAATTGTGAAAGATAATTTTTCTTGGTTATTAGCAGAAACCTGTTGCCTTTATGGGTTTCACAGGTTTCTGTTTCCCAGTTAATATCCGGGTAGTTAAAGTCCCCCATAACCAGGACCTCATTATGGGTTGCAGCTTCATCTATCTGCTTTAGAAGTAGACTTTCCATGCTTTCTGTTATATTTGGGGGTTTGTAACAGACCCCAATGAGAATTTTGTTACCATTTTTCCCTCCATGAATTTCAACCCATATGGACTCGACATCCTCATTCCCTTCGCTAATATCCTCCCTTAAAGTGGACTTTAGACAAGACTTTACATAGAGACAAACCCCTCCTCCTCTCCGATTTTTACGATCCTTTCTAAACAGACTGTAACCCTGTAAGTTAACTGCCCAGTCATAGCTTTCATCTAACCATGTCTCGGTTATTCCCACTATGTCAAAGTTACCTGTAGATATTTCTGCTTCTAGTTCTTCCATCTTGTTTGTCAGGCTTCTGGCGTTTGCGAGCATGCAGTTTAGAGGATTTTGTTTTGTTCCAATCTCCTCACTGTGGATTGTTTTAGAAAAAAACTCCTTAACAAAAAAAAAATTTGGTTCCAAATTTGTGATGACGTAAAGTAGGCATGTGTGATGTATCTGTGATTTAATTGCATAAAAATTCAAGGTTGGAAAATTGCGAAATTATCAAAATTTTCGCCAAATTTCTGTTTTTTTTTCACAAATAAACGCAGGTAATATCAAAGAAATTTTACCACTATCATGAAGTACAATATGTCACGAGAAAACAGTGTCAGAATCACCAGGATCTGTTGAAGCGTTCCAGAGTTATAACCTCATAAAGGACAGTGGTCAGAATTGTGAAAATTGGCCTGGTCATTGACGTGCAAACCACTCTTGGGGGTAAAGGGGTTAAACCTTCAATACACCTGACTATCGCCCTTTTATGTTTATTTTTTCCATTATGAGATGAATCTCTAGTACATTAGAGCATGATATTACAGTAAGTTCCAAACTTAAAAATTGAGGGGGTTCGAACCTCACTCCTGGAATGAGTTTTACGCTTGAAATTCTACAAGATTTCTGAAAAATTATTAATATTTCAGCAAAAGAATTGTTCTTGTTGCCAGAGAGTGCAGTATTAACCCTTCAATTAACCCTTCAATACGCCCTTTTATGTTTTTTTTTTCCATTATGAGATTAATCTCTAGTATATTATAGCATGATATAACAGTAAATTCCAAACTTAAAAATTGAGGGGGTTCGAACCCCACTCCTGGTATGATTTTTATGCTTCAAATTCTACAAGGTTTCCGAAAATGGAGTAATATTTGAGCAAAAAAAAAAGTTCTTGTTGCCCGATAGCACAGTATTAACCCTTCAATATACCTGACTATCGCCCTTTTATGTTTATTTTTCCATTATGAGATGAATCTCTAGTACATTAGAGCATGATATTTGTTATGAACAGGTAATTGAGAACCACAATGGACCTTGAAGTTCAGAGCACACAAAGTGACCTGACATTTACCAAAAACATAGGACAAGCTCTGAGACGTGGAAACTCTGCTGACCGCAATCCCTAATCCTAACACACCACACTAGAGGTAGCCGTGGTTTGCGCCTAACACTCCCTTTGCAACTCGGCACAGCCTGAGAAACTAACTAGCCCTGAAGAAAGAAAAATAAGCCTACCTTGCCTCAGAGAAATTCCCCAAAGGAAACGGCAGCCCCCCACATATAATGACTGTGAGTAAAGATGAAATACAAACACAGAGATGAAATAGATTTAGCACAGTGAGGCCCGACTTACTGAATAGATCGAGGATAGGAAAGATAGCTTTGCGGTCAGCACAAAAACCTACAAACAACCACGCAGAGGGGCAAAAAGACCCTCCGCACCGACTAACGGTACGGACGTGCTCCCTCTGCGTCTCAGAGCTTCCAGCAAGCAAGAAAAAAACAATATAGCAAGCTGGACAGAAAATATAGCAAACAAAAATAACACAAGCAGAACTTAGCTTATGCAGGATAGAGAGGCCACAGGAACGATCCAGGAGGAAGCAAGACCAATACTAGAACATTGACTGGAGGCCAGGATCAAAGCACCAGGTGGAGTTAAATAGAGCAGCACCTAACAACTTAACCTCATCACCTGAGTAAGGAAACTCAGAAGCCGCAGTACCACTCTCATCCACCAAAGGAAGCTTATAGACAGAACCAGCCGCAGTACCACTCACGACCACAGGAGGGAGCTTGGCCACAGAATTCACAACAGTACCCCCCCCTTGAGGAGGGGTCACCGAACCCTCACCAGAGCCCCCAGGCCGACCAGGATGAGCCACATGAAAGGCACGAACCAGATCGGCAGCATGGACATCAGAGGCAAAGACCCAGGAATTATCTTCCTGACCATAACCTTTCCACTTAACCAGATACTGGAGTTTCCGTCTCGAAACACGAGAATCCAAAATCTTCTCCACAATATACTCCAATTCCCCTTCAACCAAAACCGGAGCAGGAGGATCAATAGATGGAACCACAGGTGCCACGTATCTCCGCAACAATGACCTATGGAACACGTTATGGATGGAAAAAGAAGCCGGAAGAGTCAAACGAAAAGACACAGGATTAAGAACCTCAGAAATCCTATATGGACCAATGAAACGAGGCTGAAATTTAGGAGAGGAAACCTTCATAGGAATATAATGAGATGACAACCAAACCAAATCCCCAACACGAAGTCAGGGACCCACACAGTGCCTGCGGTTAGCGAAACGTTGAGCCTTCTCCTGGGACAAAGTCAAATTGTCCACTACATGAGTCCAAATCTGCTGCAAACTATCCACCACAGTATCCACACCAGGACAGTCCGAAGACTCAACCTGCCCTGAAGAGAAACGAGGGTGGAACCCAGAATTGCAGAAAAACGGCGAAACCAAAGTAGCCGAGCTGGCCCGATTATTAAGGGCGAACTCAGCCAAAGGCAAAAAGGACACCCAATCATCCTGATCAGCAGAAACAAAACATCTTAGATATGTTTCCAAGGTCTGATTGGTTCGTTCAGTCTGGCCATTTGTCTGAGGATGGAAAGCCGAGGAAAAAGACAAATCAATGCCCATCCTAGCACAAAAGGCTCGCCAAAACCTCGAAACAAACTGGGAACCTCTGTCAGAAACGATGTTCTCTGGAATGCCATGTAAACGAACCACATGCTGAAAAAACAATGGCACCAAATCAGAGGAGGAAGGCAATTTAGACAAGGGCACCAAATGGACCATCTTAGAGAAGCGATCACAAACCACCCAAATGACCGACATTCTTTGAGAGACGGGGAGATCCGAAATAAAATCCATAGAGATATGTGTCCAAGGCCTCTTCGGGACCGGCAAGGGCAAAAGCAACCCACTGGCACGAGAACAGCAGGGCTTAGCCCGAGCACAAATCCCACAGGACTGCACATCCCGCGACAGAGACGGCCACCAAAAGGATCTAGCCACCAAATCTCTGGTACCAAAGATTCCAGGATGACCAGCCAACACCGAACAATGAACCTCAGAGATAACTTTATTCGTCCACCTATCAGGGACAAACAGTTTCTCCGCTGGGCAACGGTCAGGTCTATTAGCCTGAAATTTTTGCAGCACCCGCCGTAAATCAGGGGAGATGGCAGACAAAATTTCCCCCTCTTTGAGAATACCCGCCGGCTCAGACAAACCCGGAGAATCGGGCACAAAACTCCTAGACAGGGCATCCGCCTTCACATTTTTAGAGCCTGGAAGGTACGAAACCACAAAGTCAAAACGGGAGAAAAACAGCGACCAACGAGCCTGTCTAGGATTCAACCGTTTGGCAGACTCGAGATAAGTCAAGTTCTTGTGATCAGTCAAAACCACCACGCGATGCTTAGCTCCTTCAAGCCAATGACGCCACTCCTCGAATGCCCACTTCATGGCTAGCAACTCTCGATTGCCAACATCATAATTTCGCTCAGCAGGCGAAAATTTCCTGGAAAAGAAGGCGCATGGTTTCATCACCGAGCAATCAGAACTTCTCTGCGACAAAACAGCCCCTGCTCCAATTTCGGAAGCATCAACCTCGACCTGGAACGGAAGCGAAACATCTGGTTGGCACAACACAGGGGCAGAAGAAAAACGACGCTTCAACTCCTGAAAAGCTTCCACAGCAGCAGAAGACCAATTGACCACATCAGCACCCTTCTTGGTCAAATCAGTCAACGGTTTAGCAATGCTAGAAAAATTAGCGATGAAGCGACGATAAAAATTAGCAAAGCCCAGGAACTTCTGCAGACTCTTCAGAGATGTTGGCTGAGTCCAATCATAAATGGCCTGAACTTTAACAGGGTCCATCTCGATGGTAGAAGGAGAAAAAATGAACCCCAAAAATGAAATCTTCTGAACACCAAAGAGACACTTTGACCCCTTCACAAACAAAGAATTAGCACGCAGGACCTGGAACACCATTCTGACCTGCTTCACATGAGACTCCCAATCATCCGAGAAGACCAAAATATCATCCAAGTATACAATCAGGAATTTATCCAGGTACTCTCGGAAGATGTCATGCATAAAGGACTGAAACACTGATGGAGCATTAGAAAGTCCGAATGGCATAACCAGGTACTCAAAATGGCCTTCGGGCATATTAAATGCTGTTTTCCATTCATCGCCCCGTTTGATACGCACAAGATTATACGCACCATGAAGATCTATCTTGGTGAACCAACTAGCCCCCTTAATCCGAGCAAACAAATCAGACAGCAGCGGCAAGGGGTACTGAAATTTGACCGTAATTTTATTTAGAAGGCGGTAATCAATACAAGGTCTCAGCGAACCATCCTTCTTGGCCACAAAAAAGAAACCTGCTCCCAATGGCGACGATGACGGGCGAATATGACCCTTCTCCAAAGACTCCTTCACGTAATTCCGCATAGCGGCATGCTCAGGTACAGATAAATTAAACAGTCGACCCTTAGGAAACTTACTACCAGGAATCAAATCGATAGCACAATCACAATCCCTATGCGGAGGTAGGGCATTGGACTTGGGCTCATCGAATACATCCCGGTAATCAGACAAGAACTCTGGGACCTCAGAAGGGGTGGATGATGAGATAGACAGAAATGGAACATCACCATGTACCCCCTGACAACCCTAGCTGGCCACAGACATTGATTTCCAATCTAATACTGGTTTATGGACTTGTAGCCATGGCAACCCCAACACGACCACATCATGCAGATTATGCAACACCAGAAAGCGAATATCCTCCTGGTGCGCAGGAGCCATGCACATGGTCAGCTGGGTCCAATACTGAGGCTTATTCTTGGCCAAAGGCGTAGCATCAATTCCTCTCAATGGAATAGGACACTGCAAGGGCTCCAAGACAAACCCACAGCGCCTAGCATACTCCAAGTCCATCAAATTCAGGGCAGCGCCTGAATCCACAAATGCCATGACAGAATAGGAAGACAAAGAGCAGATCAAAGTAACGGACAAAAGAAATTTCGACTGTACCGTACCAATGGTGGCAGACCTAGCGAACCGCTTAGTGCGCTTAGGACAATCGGAGATAGCATGAGTGGAATCACCACAGTAGAAACACAGCCCATTCTGACGTCTGTGTTCTTGCCTTTCAGCTCTGGTCAAAGTCCTATCGCACTGCATAGGCTCAGGTTTATGCTCAGATAATACCGCCAAATGGTGCACAGATTTACGCTCGCGCAAGCGTCGACCGATCTGAATGGCCAAAGACATAGACTCATTCAGACCAGCAGGCATAGGAAATCCCACCATGACATCCTTAAGGGCTTCAGAGAGACCCTTTCTGAAAATAGCTGCCAGCGCACATTCATTCCATTGAGTGAGCACGGACCACTTTCTAAACTTCTGACAATATACCTCTATCTCATCCTGACCCTGACACAGAGCCAGCAAATTTTTCTCTGCCTGATCCACTGAATTAGGTTCGTCGTACAGCAATCCGAGCGCCAGAAAAAATGCATCAATATTACATAATGCAGGATCTCCTGGCGCAAGGGAGGGTCGCCACGTAATAAAGAAATAATGATTTTAACTTGTTGAACTGGGTCACCAGAGGAGCGGGGTTTCAAAGCCAGAAACAGTTTACAATTATTTTTAAAATTCAAAAACTTAGCTTTATCTTTAGAAAATAACTCAGGAATAGGAATTTTAGGTTCTAACATAGGATTCTGAACCACTAAATCTTGAATGTTCTGTACTCTTATAGTGAGATTATCCATCAAAGAGGACAGACCCTGAATATCCATGTCCACACCTGTGTTCTGAACCACCCTGATGTAAAGGGGAAAAGAAAGACAGAACACAGGGCAAAGAAAAAAAAATGGTCTCAGAACTTCTCTTTTCCCTCTATTGAGAAGCATTAGTACTTTGGTCCTCCAATACTGTTATGAACAGGTAATTCAGAACCACAATGGACCTTGAAGTTCAGAGCACACAAAGTGACCTGACATTTACCAAAAACATAGGACAAGCTCTGAGACGTGGAAACTCTGCTGACCGCAATCCCTAATCCTAACACACCACACTAGAGGTAGCTGTGGATTGCGCCTAACGCTCCCTATGCAACTCGGCACAGCCTGAGAAACTAACTAGCCCTGAAGAAAGAAAAATAAGCCTACCTTGCCTCAGAGAAATTCCTTAAAGGCAAAGGCAGCCCCCCACATATAATGACTGTGAGTAAAGAGGAAATACAAACACAGAGATGAAATAGATTTAGCAAAGTGAGGCCCAACTTACTGAATAGACCGAGGATAGGAAAGATAGCTTTGCGGTCAACACAAAAACCTACAAACAACCACGCAGAGGGGCAAAAAACCCTCCGCCCCGACTAACGGTACGGAGGTGCTCTCTCTGCGTCTCAGAGCTTCCAGCAAGCAAGAAAAAAACAATATAGCAAGCTGGACAGAAAATATAGCAAACAAAAATAACACAAGCAGAACTTAGCTTATGCAGGATAGAGAGGCCACAGGAACGATCCAGGAGGAAGCAAGACCAATACTAGAACATTGACTGGAGGCCAGGATCAAAGCACCAGGTGGAGTTAAATAGAGCAGCACCTAACGACTTAACCTCATCACCTGAGTAAGGAAACTCAGAAGCCGCAGTACCACTCTCATCCACCAAAAGAAGCTTATAGACAGAAACAGCCGCAGTACCACTCACGACCACAGGAGGGAGCTTGGCCACAGAATTCACAACAGATATTACATTAAGTTCCAAACTTAAAAATTGAGGGAGTTCGAACCCCACTCCTGGTATGAGTTTTACACTTGAAATTCTACTAGATTTCTGAAAAATGATTAATATTTCAGCAAAAGAATTGTTCTTATTGCCAGAGAGTGCAGTATTAACCCTTCAATTAACCCTTCAATACGCCCTTTATATATATTTTTTTCCATTATGAGATTAATCTCTAGTATATTATAGCATGTTATAACAGTAAATTCTAAACTTAAAAATTGGGGGGGTTTGAACCCCTCTCCTGGTATGATTTTAATACTTCAAATTCTACAAAGTTTCTGAAAATGGAGAAATGTTTGAGCAAAAGAAAAGTTCTTGTTGCCTGATAGCACAGTATTAACCTTCAATATACCTGACTATGGCCCTTTTATGTTTATTTTTCCATTATGAGATGAATCTCCTTTACATTAGAGCATGATATTACAGTAAGTTCCAAACTTAAAAATTGAGGAAAATGTAGGGATTAAGACAAATTTGAATATCTGAGGTAAATATTCAAACTACAGTCCCAAAGAAACAATTGAAGTTAAAATAATATGAGAAATATAGAAATATAGCGCAATGCATTCACAAAAAACATTATCTACTAGAGGGGGGTAATCCAGAAAAAAAGATGGCCAGTGTACGTAGGATGTCATGAAATGTAAAATATGCGGGAGAAAATCTGGCCTATGGTAAAGTGATGATTTTGACAACTGCGAGCTTTTTTGGAGAAGTTAAAGTTTTTAAAGAAACTAAAACTTTGTGCTTAGTGTTGTTGACAAATCTTGATGGCATTTTATTCCAATATTCACTCTTGGTCACCACACTAAACATGAAATGAAAAATGAAAATCTACATATAGTAGAAAAATATTTTTTTCTGGATGAAATTTACAGTCAACAGGAAGGTTCCCAGTAAAAATCTGTGTCCGGCTCTTGATAAGTGTCTTAAAAAAAATTTGTTAGTGCAAACTTCGTAAGAGAGTTCACTTTCAATAAACACTAGCTGCTGATGAAATCCAAAACTTCATGTGCATTCACCAGGATGGCCGAGTGGTTAAGGTGTTGGACTTAAGATCCAATGAATGTGTATCCTCGTGGGTTCGAACCCCCACTCCTGGTATGAGTTTCACACTTGAAATTCTACAAGAGTTCTGGAAAAGGAGTAATGTTTCAGCAAAAGAAATGTTCTTGTTGGCAGATAGTGCAGTATTAACCTTTCAGTACCCCAGCCCTTTAATGTTTATTTTTTCCATTGTGAGATGAATTTCTAGTACATTAGAGCATGATATTACAGTAAGTTCCAAACTTAAAAATTGAGGGGGTTCGAACCCCACACCTGGTATGATTTTTATACTTCAAATTCTACGAGGTTTCTGAAAATGGAGTAATGTTTGAGCAAAAGAAAAGTTCTTGTTGCCCGATAGCACAGTATTAACCCTTCAATATACCTGTCTATGGCCCTTTTATGTTTATTTTTTCCATTATGAGATGAATCTCTAGTACATTAGAGCATGATATTACAGTAAGTTCCAAACTTAAATATTGAGGAAAATGTAGGGATTAAACCAAATTTGAATATCTGAGGTAAATATTCAAACTACAGTCCCAAAGAAACATTTGAAGTTAAAATAATATGAGAAATATAGAAATATAGCGCAATCCATTCACAAAAAACATTATCTACTAGAGGGGGGTAATCCAGAAAAAAAGATGGCCAGTGTACGTAGGATGTCATGAAATGTAAAATATGCGGGAGAAAATCTGGCCTATGGTAAAGTGATGAATTTGACAACTATGAGCTTTTTTTGGACAAGTTAAAGTATTTAAAGAAACTAAAACTTTGTGCTTAGTGTTGTTGACAAATCTCGATGGCATTTTATTCCAATATTCACTCTTGGTCACCACACTAAACATGAAATGAAAAATGAAAATCTACATATAGTGGAAAAATATTTTTTTCTGGATGAAATTTACACTCAACAGTAAGGTTCCCAGTAAAAATTTGTGTCCGGCTCTTGATAAGTGTCTTAAAAAAAATTTGTTAGTGCACACTTTGTAAGAGAGTTCACTTTCAATAAACACTAGCTGCCTACAAAATCCAAAATTTTGTGTGCATTCACCAGGATGGCAGAGTGGTAAAGGCGTTGAACTTAAGATTCAATGAATATGTATCCTCGTGGATTCGAACCCCACTCCTGGTATTAGTTTTACACTTGAAATTCTACAAGATTTCTGAAAAAGGAGTAATGTTTCAGCAAAAGAAATGTTCTTGTTGGCAGATAGTGCAGTATTAACCTTTCAGTACCCCTGACTATCGCCCTTTAATCTTTATTTTTTCCATTATGAGATGAATTTCTAGTACATTAGAGCATGATATTACAGTAAGTTCCAAACTTAAAAATTGAGGGGGTTCGAACCCCACTCCTGATATGATTTTTATACTTCAAATTCTACAAGATTTCTGAAAATGGAGTAATGTTTGAGCAAAAGAAAAGTTCTTGATGCCCGACAGAACAGTATTAACCCTTCAATATACCTGACTATGGCCCTTGTATGTTTATTTTTTCCATTATGAGATGAATCTCTAGTACATTAGAGCATGATATTACAGTAAGTTCCAAACTTAAAAATTGAGGGGGTTCGAACCCCACTCCTGGTATGATTTTTATACTTCAAATTCTACAAGGTTTCTGAAAATGGAGTAATGTTTGAGCAAAAGAAAAGTTCTTGATGCCCGATAGCACAGTATTAACCTTTCAATATACCTGACTATGGCCCTTTTATGTTTATTTTTTCCATTATGAGATGAATCTCTAGTACATTAGAGCATGATATTACAGTAAGTTCCAAACTTAAATATTGAGGAAAATGTAGGGATTAAGACAAATTTGAATATCTGAGGTAAATATTCAAACTACAGTCCAAAAGAAACATTTGAAGTTAAGATAATATGAGAAATATAGAAATATAGCGCAATCCATTCACAATAAACATTATCTACTAGAGCGGGGTAATCCAGAAAAAAAGATGGCCAGTGTACGTAGGATGTCATGAAATGTAAAATATGCTGGAGAAAATCTGGCCTATGGTAAAGTGAGGATTTTGACAACTGTGAGTTTTTTTGGAGAAGTTAAAGTGTTTAAAGAAAGTAAAACTTTGTGCTTAGTGTTGTTGACAAATCTCGATGGCATTTTATTCCAATATTCACTCTTGGTCACCACACTAAACATGTAATGAAAAATGAAAATCTACATATAGTGGAAAAATATTTTTTTCTGGATGAAATTTACAGTCAACAGGAAGGTTCCCAGTAAAAATCTGTGTCCGGCTCTTGATAAGTGTCTTAAAAAAAATTTGTTAGTGCACACTTCGTAAGAGAGTTCACTTTCAATAAACACTAGCTGCCGATAAAATCCAAAACTTCATGTGCATTCACCAGGATGGCCGAGTGGTTAAGGCGTTGGACTTAAGATCCAATGGTTATGTATCCTCGTGTGTTCGAACCCCACTCCTGGTGTGAACTTTACACTTGAAATTCTATAAGACTTATGAAAAAGGAGTAATGTTTCAGCAAAAGAAATGTTCTTGTTGGCAGATAGTTTAGTATTAACCTTTCAGAACCCCTGACTGTCGCTCTTTAAAGTTAATATTTTCCATTATGAGAGGAAATTTCTAGTACATTAGAGCATGATATTACAGTAAGTTCCAAACTTAAAAATTGAGGAGGTTCGAACCCCACTCCTGGTATGATTTTCATACTTCAAATTCTACAAGGTTTCTGAAAATGGAGTAATGTTTGAGCAAAAGAAAAGTTCTTGATGCCCGATAGCACAGTATTAACCCTTCAATATACCTGACTATGGTCCTTTTATGTTTATTTTTTCCATTATGAGATGAATCTCTAGTACATTAGAGCATGATATTACAGTAGGTTCCAAACTTAAATATTGAGGAAAATGTGAGGAATAAGACAAATTTGAATATCTGAGGTAAATATTCAAACTACAGTCCCAAAGAAACATTTGAAGTTAAAATAATATGAGAAATATAGAAATATAGCGCAATCCATTCACAAAAAACAGGGGGGAATATAAGCCATGCAGGGGGGAATATAAGCCATGCAGGGGGGGATATGAGCCATGCAGGGGGGAATATAAGCCATGCAGGGGGGGATATGAGCCATGCAGGGGGGGATATGAGCCATGCAGGGGGGAATATGACTATGAGCCATGCAGGGGGGAATATGAGCCATGCAGGGGGGAATATGAGCCTTGCAGGGGGGGATATGAGCCATGCAGGGGGGAATATGAGCCATGCAGGGGGGAATATGAGCCATGCAGGGGGGAATATGAGCCATGCAGGGGGGAATATGAGCCATGCAGGGGGGAATATAAGCCATGCATACGGGGGGGGGGGGGGGGAATATGAGCCATGCATACAGGGGGGAATATAAGCCATGCATACAGGGGCGGAATATGAGCCATGCATACAGGGGGGGAATATGAGCCGTGCATACAGGGGGAGATATGAGTCATGCATGCAGGAGGGGTAATATGAGCTATGTATATGGGATAGGAGGGAGATGAGCCATGCATACAGGAGGGGGGTCATTATACAGTATTGAGCATCATGTGTGGCCGTTATACTGTATGGAGCATCATTTGTGGTCATTATACAGTATTGAGCATTATGTGGGATCATTATACAGTATGGAGAACTGTGTGGCCATTATACACTATGTAGCACTATGTGTGGGTGGTCATTATACAGTATGGAGCACTGTCTGGCCATTATACAGTATGGAGCAATGTGTGGCCATTAAACACTATGGAGCACTGTCTGGCCATTATACAGTATGGAGCAATGTGTGGCCATTATACACTATGGAGCATCATGTGTGGCCAGTATACAGTATGCAGCATCATGTGTGGCCATCATACAGTATGCAGCATCATGTGTGGTGGCCGTTATACAGTATTGAGCATCATGTGTGGCCATTATTCTATGGGGGTTACATTGAGTTGTATGGCAGGGCTGCGGGGGGGGGGCCCCATTTGGAAGTTCGCACCGGGGCCCCTAACTTTGTAGTTACGCCACTGCCCTTCAATATACCTGACTATGACCCTTTTATGTTTATTTTTTCCATTATGAGATGAATCTCTAGTACATTAGAGCATGATATTACAGTAAGTTCCAAATTTAAATATTGAGGAAAATGTAGGGATTAAGACAAATTTGAATATCTGAGGTAAATATTCAAACTACAGTCCAAAAGAAACAATTGAAGTTAAAATAATATGAGAAATATAGAAATATAGCGCAATCCATTCACAAAAAACATTATCTACTAGGGGGGGGGGGGTAATCCAGAAAAAAAGATGGCCAGTGTACGTAGGATGTCACGAAATGTAAAATATGCGGGAGAAAATCTGGCCTATGGTAAAGTGATGATTTTGACAACTGTGAGCTTTTTTGGTGAAGTTAAAGTGTTTAAAGAAAGTAAAACTTTGTGCTTAGTGTTGTTGACAAATCTCGATGGCATTTTATTCCAATATTCACTCTTGGTCACCACACTAAACATGTAATGAAAAATGAAAATCTACATATAGTGGAAAAATATTTTTTTCTGGATGAAATTTACAGTCAACAGGAAGGTTCCCAGTAAAAATGTGTGTCCGACTCATGATAAGTGTCTTAAAAAAAATTTGTTAGTGCAAACATCGTAAGAGAGTTCACTTTCAATAAACACTAGCTGCCTACGAAATCCAAAATTTCATGTGCATTCACCAGGAAGGCCGAGTGGTTAAGGTGTTGCACTTAAGATCCAATGGGTATGTATCCTCGTGGGTTCGAACCCCACTTCTGGCATGAGTTTTACACTTGAAATTCTACAAGATTTCTGAAAAAGGAGTAATGTTTCAGCAAAAGAAATGTTCTTGTTAGCAGATAGTGCAGTATTAACCTTTCAGTACCCCTGACTATCGCCCTTTAATGTTAATTTTTTCCATTATGAGATTAATTTCTAGTACATTAGAGCATGTTATTACAGTAAGTTCCAAACTTAAAAATTGAGGAGGTTCGAACCCCACTCCTGGTATGATTTTTATACTTCAAATTCTACAAGGTTTCTGAAAATGGAGTAATGTTTGAGCAAAAGAAAAGTTCTTGTTGCCCGATTGCACAGTATTAACCCTTCAATATACCTGACTATGGCCCTTTTATGTTTATTTTTTCCATTATGAGATGAATCTCTAGTACATTAGAGCATGATATTACAGTAAGTTCCAAACTTAAATATTGAGGAAAATGTAGGGATTAAGACAAATTTGAATATCTGAGGTAAATATTCAAACTACAGTCCCAAAGAAACATTTGAAGTTAAAATAATATGAGAAATATAGAAATATAGCGCAATCCATTCACAAAAAACATTATCTACTAGAGGGAGGTAATCCAGAAAAAAAGATGGCCAGTGTACGTAGGATATCATGAAATGTAAAATATGCGGGAGAAAATCTGGCTTATGGTAAAGTCATGAATTTGACAACTATGAGCTTTTTGGAGAAGGTAAAGTGTTTAAAGAAACTAAAACTTTGTGCTTAGTGTTGTTGACAAATCTCGATGGCATTTTATTCCAATATTCACTCTTGGTCACCACACTAAACATGTAATGAAAAATGAAAATCTACATATAGTGGAAAAATATTTTTTTCTGGATGAAATTTACAGTCAACATGAAGGTTCCCAGTAAAAATGTGTGTCCGACTCTTGATAAGTGTCTTAAAAAAAATTTGTTAGTGCAAACTTCGTAAGAGAGTTCACTTTCAATAAACACTAGCTGCCTACGAAATCCCAAATTTCATGTGCATTTACCAGGATGGCCGAGTGGTTAAGGCGTCGAACTTAAGATCCAATGGATATGTATCCTCGTGGGTTCGAACCCCACTCCTGGTATGAGTTTTACACTTGAAATTCTACAAGATTTCTGAAAAAGGAGTAATGTTTCAGCAAAAGAAATGTTCTTGTTGGCAGATAGTGTAGTATTAACCTTTCAGTACCCCTGACTATCGCCCTTTAATCTTTATTTTTTCCATTATGAGATGAATTTCTAGTACATTAGAGCATGATATTACAGTAAGTTCCAAACTTAAAAATTGAGGGGGTTCGAACCCCACTCCTGGTATGATTTTTATACTTCAAATTCTACAAGATTTCTGAAAATGGAGTAATGTTTGAGCAAAAGAAAAGTTCTTGATGCCCGACAGCACAGTATTAACCCTTCAATATACCTGACTATGGCCCTTTTATGTTTATTTTTTCCATTATGAGATGAATGTCTAGTACATTAGAGCATGATATTACAGTAAGTTCCAAACTTAAAAATTGAGGGGGTTCGAACCCCACTCCTGGTATGATTTTTATACTTCAAATTCTACAAGGTTTCTGAAAATGGAGTAATGTTTGAGCAAAAGAAAAGTTCTTGATGCCCGACAGCACAGTATTAACTCTTCAATATACCTGACTATGACCCTTTTATGTTTATTTTTTCCATTATGAGATGAATTTCTAGTACACTAGAGCATGATATTACAGTAAGTTCCAAACTTAAAAATTGAGGAGGTTCGAACCCCACTCCTGGTATGATTTTTATACTTCAAATTCTACAAGGTTTCTGAAAATGGAGTAATGTTTGAGCAAAAGAAAAGTTCTTGATGCCCGATAGCACAGTATTAACCCTTCAATATACCTGACTATGGCCCTTTTATGTTTATTTTTTCCATTATGAGATGAATCTCTAGTACATTAGAGCATGATATTACAGTAAGTTCCAAACTTAAATATTGAGGAAAATGTAGGGATTAAGACAAATTTGAATATCTGAGGTAAGTATTCAAACTACAGTCCCAAAGAAACATTTGAAGTTAAAATAATATGAGAAATATAGAAATATAGCGCAATCCATTCACAAAAAACATTATCTACTAGAGGGAGGTAATCCAGAAAAAAAGATGGCCAGTGTACGTAGGATGTCATGAAATGTAAAAAATGTGGGAGAAAATCTGGCCTATGGTAAAGTGATGAATTTGACAACTATAAGCTTTTTTTGGAGAAGTTAAAGTGTTTAAAGAAACTAAAACTTTGTGCTTAGTGTTGTTGACAAATCTCGATGGCATTTTATTCCAATATTCACTCTTGGTCACCACACTAAACATGTAATGAAAAATGAAAATCTACATATAGTGGAAAAATATTTTTTTCTGGATGAAATTTACAGTCAACAGGAAGGTTCCCAGTAAAAATGTGTGTCCGACTCTTGATAAGTGTCTTAAAAAAAATTGTTAGTGCAAACTTCGTAAGAGAGTTCACTTTCAATAAACACTAGCTGCCTACGAAATCCAAAATTTCATGTGCATTCACCAGAAAGGCCGAGTGGTTAAGGCGTTGCACTTAAGATCCAATAGGTATGTATCCTCGTGGGTTCGAACCCCACTTCTGGTATGAGTTTTACACTTGAAATTCTACAAGATTTTTGAAAAAGGAGTAATATTTCAGCAAAAGAAATGTTCTTGTTGGCAGATAGTGCAGTATTAACCCTTCAATATACCTAACTATGGCCCTTTTATGTTTATTTTTTCCAATATGAGATGAATCTCTAGTATATTAGAGCATGATATTACAGTAAGTTCCAAACTTAAATATTGAGGAAAATGTAGGGATTAAGACAAATTTGAATATCTGAGGTAAATATTCAAACTACAGTCCCAAAGAAACATTTGAAGTTAAAATAATATGAGAAATATAGAAATATAGAGCAATCCATTCACAAAAACATTATCTACTAGAGGGGGGTAATCCAGAAAAAAGATGGCCAGTGTACGTAGGATGTCATGAAATGTAAAATATGCGGGAGAAAATCTGGCCTATGGTAAAGTGATTAATTTGACAACTGTGAGATTTTTTGGAGAAGTTAAAGTGTTTAAAGAAACTAAAACTTTGTGCTTAGTGTTGTTGACAAATCTCGATGGCATTTTATTCCAATATTCACTCTTGGTCACCACACTAAACATGTAATGAAAAATGAAAATCTACATGTAGTGGAAAAATATGTTTTTCTGGATGAAATTTACAGTCAACAGGAAGGTTCCCACTAAAAATGTGTGTCCGACTCTTGATAAGTGTCTTAAAAAAAATTTGTTAGTGCAAACTTCGTAAGAGAGTTCACTTTCAATATACACTAGCTGCCGATGAAATCGAAAAGTTTATGTGCATTCACCGGGATGGCCGAGTGGTTAAGGCATTGGACTTAAGATCCAATGGATATGTATTCTCGTGGGTTCGAGCCCCACTCCTGGTATGAGTTTTACACTTGAAATTCTACAAGATTTCTAAAAAAAGGAGTAATGTTTCAGCAAAAGAAATGTTCTTGTTTGCAGATAGTGCAGTATTAACCTTTCAGTACCCCTGACTATCACCCTTTAATGTTTATTTTTTCCATTATGAGATGAATTTCTAGTACATTAGAGCATGATATTACAGTAAGTTCCAAACTTAAAAATTGACAGGGTTCGAACCCCTGTCCTGGTATAATTTTTATACTTCAAAATCTACAAGGTTTCTGAAAATGGAGTAATGTTTGTGCAAAAGAAAAGTTCTTGTTGCCCGATAGCACAGTATTAACCCTTCAATATACCTGACTATGGCCCTTTTATGTTTATTTTTTCCATTATGAGATGAATCTCTTGTACATTAGAGCATGATATTACAGTAAGTTCAAACTTAAATATTGAGGAAAATGTAGGGATTAAGACAAATTTGAATATCTGAGGTAAATATTCAAACTACAGTCCCAAAGAAACATTTGAAGTTAAAATAATATGAGAAATATAGAAATATAGCGCAATCCATTCACAAAAAACATTATCTACTAGAGGGAGGTAATCCAGAAAAAAAGATGGCCAGTGTACGTAGGATGTCATGAAATGTAAAATATGCGGGAGAAAATCTGGCCTATGGTAAAGTGATTAATTTGACAACTGTGAGACTTTTTGGAGAAGTTAAAGTGTTTAAAGAAACTAAAACTTTGTGCTTAGTGTTGTTGACAAATCTCGATGGCATTTTATTCCAATATTCACTCTTGGTCACCACACTAAACATGTAATGAAAAATGAAAATCTACATATAGTGGAAAAATATTTTTTTCTGGATGAAATTTACAGTCAACAGGAAGGTTCCCACTAAAAATGTGTGTCCGACTCTTGATAAGTGTCTTAAAAAAAATTTGTTAGTGCAAACTTCGTAAGAGAAATCACTTTCAATAAACACTAGCTGCCTACGAAATCCAAAACTTCATGTGCATTCACCAGGATGGCCGAGTGGTTAAGGCGTTGGACTTAAGATCCAATGGATATGTATCCTCTTGGGTTCGAACCCCACACCTGGTATGAGTTTTACACTTGAAATTCTACAAGATTTCTGAAAAAGGAGTAATGTTTCAGCAAAAGAAATGTTCTTGTTGGCAGATAGTGCAGTATTAACCTTTCAGTACCCCTGACTATCGCCCTTTAATGTTTATTTTTTCCATTATGAGATGAATTTCTAGTACATTAGAGCATGATATTACAGTAAGTTCCAAACTTAAAAATTGAG
This sequence comes from Ranitomeya imitator, assembly GCF_032444005.1. Taxonomy (NCBI): domain Eukaryota; kingdom Metazoa; phylum Chordata; class Amphibia; order Anura; family Dendrobatidae; genus Ranitomeya; species Ranitomeya imitator. The sequence continues at coordinate 125,684,740 of NC_091286.1, forward strand.
GAGGTTCGAACCCCACTCCTGGTATGATTTTCATACTTCAAATTCTACAAGGTTTCTGAAAATGGAGTAATGTTTGAGCAAAAGAAAAGTTCTTGTTGCCCGATAGCACAGTATTAACCCTTCAATATACCTGACTATGGCCCTTTTATGTTTATTTTTTCCATTATGAGATGAATCTCTAGTACATTAGAGCATGATATTACAGTAAGTTCCAAACTTAAATATTGAGGAAAATGTAGGGATTAAGACAAATTTGAATATCTGAGGTAAATATTCAAACTACAGTCCCAAAGAAACATTTGAAGTTAAAATAATATGAGAAATATAGAAATATAGAGCAATCCATTCACAAAAACATTATCTACTAGAGGGGGGTAATCCAGAAAAAAGATGGCCAGTGTACGTAGGATGTCATGAAATGTAAAATATGCGGGAGAAAATCTGGCCTATGGTAAAGTGATTAATTTGACAACTGTGAGATTTTTTGGAGAAGTTAAAGTGTTTAAAGAAACTAAAACTTTGTGCTTAGTGTTGTTGACAAATCTCGATGGCATTTTATTCCAATATTCACTCTTGGTCACCACACTAAACATGTAATGAAAAATGAAAATCTACATGTAGTGGAAAAATATTATTTTCTGGATGAAATTTACAGTCAACAGGAAGGTTCCCACTAAAAATGTGTGTCCGACTCTTGATAAGTGTCTTAAAAAAAATTTGTTAGTGCAAACTTCGTAAGAGAGTTCACTTTCAATATACACTAGCTGCCGATGAAATCGAAAAGTTTATGTGCATTCACCGGGATGGCCGAGTGGTTAAGGCATTGGATTTAAAATCCAATGGATATGTATCATCGTGGGTTCGAACCCCACTCCTGGTATGAGTTTTACACTTGAAATTCTACAAGATTTCTGAAAAAGGAGTAATGTTTCAGCAAAAGAAATGTTCTTGTTGGCATGTAGTGCAGTATTAACCTTTCAGTACCCCTGACTATCGCCCTTTAATGTTTTTTTTTTCCATTATGAGATGAATTTCTAGTACATTAGAGCATGATATTATAGTAAGTTCCAAACTTAAAAATTGAGGAGGATCGAACCCCACTCCTGGTATGATTTTTATACTTCAAATTCTGCAATTTTTCTGAAAATGGAGTAATGTTTGAGCAAAAGAAAAGTTCTTTTTGCCCGATAGCACAGTATTAACCCTTCAATATACCTGACTATGGCCCTTTTATGTTTATTTTTTCCATTATGAGATGAATCTCTAGTACATTAGAGCATGATATTACAGTAAGTTCCAAACTTAAATATTGAGGAAAATGTAGGGATTAAGACAAATTTGAATATCTGAGGTAAATATTCAAACTACAGTCCCAAAGAAACATTTGAAGTTAAAATAATATGAGAAATATAGAAATATAGCGCAATCCATTCACAGAAAACATTATCTACTAGAGGGGGGTAATCCTGGAAAAAAGATGGCCAGTGTAGGTAGATGTCATGAAATGTAAAATATGCGGGAGAAAATCTGGCGTATGGTAAAGTGATGAATTTGACAACTATGAGCTTTTTTGGAGAAGTTAAAGTGTTTAAAGAAACTAAAACTTTGTGCTTAGTGTTGTTGACAAATCTCGATGGCATTTTATTCCAATATTCACTCTTGGTCACCACACTAAACATGTAATGAAATATGAAAATCTACATATAGTGGAAAAATATTTTTTTATGGATGAAATTTACAGTCAACAGGAAGGTTCCCAGTAAAAATCTGTGTCCAGCTCTTGATAAGTGTCTTAAAAAAAATTTGTTAGTGCACACTTCGTAATGGAGTTCACGTTCAATAAACACTAGCTGCCTACGAAATCCAAAACTTCATGTTCATTCACCAGGATGGCCGAGTGGTTAAGGTGTTGGACTTAAGATCCAATGGATATGTAGCCTCGTGGGTTCGATTCCCACTCCTGGTATGAGTTTTACACTTGAAGCTCTACAAGATTTTTGAAAAAGGAGTAATGTTTCAGCAAAAGAAATGTTCTTGTTGGCAGATAGTGCAGTATTAACCTTTCAGTACCCCTGACTATCGCCCTTTAATGTTAATTTTTTCCATTATGAGATGAATTTCTAGTACATTAGAGCATGATATTACAGTAAGTTCCAAACTTAAAAATTGAAGAGGTTCGAACCCCACTCCTGGTATGATTTTTATACTTCAAATTCTACAAGGTTTCTGAAAATGGAGTAATGTTTGAGCAAAAGAAAAGTTCTTGTTGCCCGATAGAACAGTATTAACCCTTCAATATACCTGACTATGGCCCTTTTATGTTTATTTTTTCCATTATGAGATGAATCTCTAGTACATTAGAGCATGATATTACAGTAAGTTCCAAACTTAAATATTGAGGAAATGTAGGGATTAAGACAAATTTGAATATCTGAGGTAAATATTCAAATTACAGTACCAAAGAAACATTTGAAGTTAAAATAATATGAGAAATATAGAAATATAACGCAATCCATTCACAAAAAACATTATCTACTAGAGGGGGGTAATCCAGAAAGAAAGATGGCCAGTGTACGTAGGATGTCATGAAATGTAAAATATGCGGGAGAAAATCTGGCCTATGGTAAAGTGATTAATTTGACAACTGTGAGATTTTTTGGAGAAGTTAAAGTGTTTAAAGAAACTAAAACTTTGTGCTTAGTGTTGTTGACAAATCTCGATGGCATTTTATTCCAATATTCACTCTTGGTCACCACACTAAACATGTAATGAAAAATGAAAATCTACATATAGTGGAAAAATATTTTTTTCTGGATGAAATTTACAGTCAACAGGAAGGTTCCCAGTAAAAATCTGTGTCCGGCTCTTGATAAGTGTCTTAAAAAAAATTGTTAGTGCAAACTTCGTAAGAGAGTTCACTTTCAATAAACACTAGCTGCCGATGAAATAAAAAAATTCATGTGCATTCACCAGGATGGCCGAGTGGTTAAGGCGTTGGACTTAAGATCCAATGGATATGTATCCTCGTGGGTTCGAATCCCACTCCTGGTATGAGTTTTACACTTGAAGTTCTACAAGATTTCTGAAAAAGGAGTAATGTTTCAGCAAAAGAAATGTTCTTGTTGGCAGATAGTGCAGTATTAACCTTTCAGTACCCCTGACTATCGCCCTTTAATGTTAATTTTTTCCATTATGAGATGAATTTCTAGTACATTAGAGCATGATATTACAGTAAGTTCCAAACTTAAAAATTGAGGAGGTTCGAACCCCACTCCTGGTATGATTTTTATACTTCAAATTCTACAAGGTTTCTGAAAATGGAGTAATGTTTGAGCAAAAGAAAAGTTCTTGTTGCCCGATAGCACAGTATTAACCTTTCAGTACCCCTGACTATCGCCCTTTAATGTTAATTTTTTCCATTATGAGATTGTGACGCCCAGGAGACCGGGGTACCCAGCACCGGACCAATGGGGTCTGTCTCTTGAGGGGTATGTCACGGGTGGCTTGACCCGGTGCTGTGGCCTCAGGCAATGCACAGTGTAAGGGTATCGTGAGGGAACAGGCACTTACTTGATCAGCAGCAGGTTCTCCCAGCGGTGATGATCCCGATCCTGGATAGATGGCTATTGTCCAAATGAAAGACTGAGGCACTGAAACATTTAACCAGTTTACTTCAACATAAAGGGATTTACAACCAGTCCTGTCACCGGAGTCTGTATGGGAACTCTGAGTTACTTTGACCCTGCCGGGGTCTTCGCCTCTTATTGTACGCAGTTTCTGTGTGGCCCTGCTGCTGTATGTGAACTGGCTGCCAGCCCAATCTGTCCCCTCCGGGTCCTGGTTCGACGGGCAACCCGAGTCCTTTTATCGGCTTACCCCCTCCAGGAGTACCGCTGAACTCTGTGTCCGTTGCTGCGTCTGGCCCTAGTGAAGCTGATATCACCTCACGTTTTTCCGGTTGCTGTATTATATATAATGAGTACAGCCACGGATCCGGTATCCGTCTTTGCGCCTGTTCTGGGTAGTGATTAATGCTACCCGGTTCTCACAATGTCCTTTTTCTCTGTCCCTTTTCTCCTCAGGCCGGTGATTTGGGCCTGGAAACCGTCATAGGGCTGTTAGAAATTCAGCTGTATGACCTCTCACTTTCAGCTCCTTAGCCCAACTGCCAGTTCTTCTCTCAGACCAGAATGGATCAAGGGGAGTCTCTGGAGCTCCCCCTTCTGGCCGGAGGTGGTAGTGCAGTCTTGCTATTTTAGTATTTGTATCCAGTGTCAGTAACTGTTTTTGTGGCAAATACCCCTAGGGGGTGCCACATTCCCCCTTAGTTAAGAACAGTACTCCGGGACTGTGGGACGATAACATTTTGAAATAACAATTAATATGTACAGAGTCTTAAAAATGAAAAGTTACAAAAACCACTCAAAGAAATAAAAATAGAGTTCTGTAAAAAGTCACTTCAAATAGCGTCCATTAATACAGTTCTATCCTTGAAGGTACTAGGAAAGGCACTGCACTTTGTGTCCAGGAATTTAGTTCCATTTTTCCAACGAAGTTGTCAATATAAAGTCTAAAGAAAGTTCAAAAAGAGCAAAAAGCAAAGTTCAAAAAGCAGTCTTTCCGGAGCTTTGATTTAGTGCCTCCGGGCTGATAAGTTCAAGAATATGCAAGAAGTTCATACAGACAAGTCTCTGTAGGTACTGGTCTTAAACGTTGCAGAATGATAACAATGACTATAGTTTTATAATTGGTAATCTGCATACCTGGCCGGTAATTGACCCTGGGTACTACGCTGTGATCTACGTAATAGCGGTATCTCTTCATGTGGTGTACTACTGTCTCCTGCGGATGTAGTATCTGCCCGCTCTGCTAAAGATAATTCCATGACTATGGAGTTGGCAAGTCCACCGTGAATTGGATTACTCTGATCAGGAATCTGTTCTTCCTGGCCTGGAACCTCCCGTAGTACGGGGTCAGCCTCTTCCTGTCTTGGGACTTCTGGTATTGGGTTCGGTGTTGGGTAAAAGGCCACCATGGGAACCACTACTGCACCATGGTATGTTAGTAGGGTTTTGGGAAAGTCTCCTATACAGGTGTGATACATTTCCTCTTCTTTTTCCTTTACTGGTTGGACCTGCATGGGTTGAATAACTTCTGGTTCTGGCTGGACAACTTCTGGCTCTTTCAATGCTTCCGGACATAATTTAAGATTGTCTCTTGACACTAGTACAGATGTTAAGCCTCCATTTTTGCTAATGAGACACATTTTAGGATTATCCATTCTTGTTGGTAAAACTGTGTAGGGTACGGCTTCCCACTGATTGTCTAGCTTATTGGTTCGACGATTTCTCTTGAGCACTTGGTCATCCGGTCTTAATGGGGTCGCTAGAGCATTCTGGTTGAAAGTTCGCTCTTGTCTTTCTCTAGTTTGCTGAAGGCTTCTTTCCACACTCTCTTGCACTTGGCGATACTGCTTTTGCCGTATGATATCCCAATTAGAGTCTTGAACTTCTACGTCTGGTTTCAGAATTCCCATTTCTAGATCAATTGGTAATTGGCCGGGTCTTGCACGCATAAGGTAAGCTGGGGTGCAGTTGGTGAAGCTCACCGGGACATGATTATACAGATCCACCAAGTCAGGCAATTTCTCTGGCCATTGATTCCTTTCTGTCTCAGGTAAAGTCTTTAGTAGGTCTATTACAATATGGTTCATCTTCTCGCATAAGCCGTTTGTTTGTGGATGATAGGCCGTCGTCCGGATCTTTTTGCAACCATAGATATTACAAAATTCTCTGAAGATCTCTGATTCAAAGGCTGTACCTTGGTCGGTGAGAACCTGTTCCGGATATCCATGGGGTCTACAAAAGTACGTTTGGATCGCTTTGGCTGCTGTTTTTGCTGTCAGATCTTTTACGGGTACTACTACCAAGAAGCGTGAATAATGGTCCACGATGGTCAAGGCATAGACATAGCCGGACCGGCTTGGTGTCAACTTCACGTGGTCCATGGCTACAAGTTCAAGTGGTTGTTTGGTGATTATGGGCTGCAGTGGTGCTCTTTGGTTCTTTTGATCGTTTCTTCTGAGGTTGCACGGGCCACAATTTCTGCACCACTGTTCGATTGATTTTCTCATCCCGACCCAATAAAATCTTTCTCTTAGAAGTACTTCTAACTTTTTCCAACCGAAGTGACCAGCACCATTATGGTAAGCTTCGAGGACCATCTTGACATCTTGTTTAGGCACGATAATCTGCCAAACCAATTCATGTGTTTTCGGATTGGTGTACCTTCTACAGAGCTTCCCTTGATACAGGAACATTTTGCCTCTCTCTTTCCAGAGTTGATGCGTCTCTTCTGGGGCATCCTCATCGGGATATGCACTTTGCTCAGTTAACAGTTCCTTCACCAACTTGACAGCCGGATTGCTGTCTTGGGTGTCAGCCTATCTATGGTGTGCTAACGGATTAAAATTCACCTCTTGTTGTTTCTGATAGGTACTTGACTGATGATGTTTTGCCTTGGGATGATGGAAGGCTGGTAGTTCAATTTCTTCAAGCTCCCCCGTTTCTTCTTCTACATCTCTCAAGTGTGGCATCCGGATAGGGCATCGGCATTTCCATTCTTGCGACCTGCTCGATACTTGATCTTGAAGTTGTAATTAGATAACCGGGCTATCCATCGCTGTTCTAACGCACCTAATTTGGCTGTGTCCAGGTGGGTCAACGGATTGTTGTCAGTATAGACAATAAATTCTGCAGCGGCCAGATAGTGTTTGAAACGTTCAGTCACAGCCCAAACTACTGCCAGTAGTTCCAATTTGAAGGAGCTATAATTTTCTGGATTTCTTTCAGTAGGCCGGAGCTTTCTACTTGCAAAGGCGATGACTTTCTCCCGACCTTCTTGCTTTTGTGACAGCACCGCTCCTAGTCCCACATTACTGGCATCAGTGTAGAGAATGAAAGGTTGATGGTAATCTGGGTATGCCAGAACCTCTTCACCGGTTAGTGCCTTCTTTAGTTGTTCAAAGGAGTCTTCCCTTTCGTCGTTCCACTGAAAAGGAGGGTTTCGGTTTGAAGGTTTCTTCGTCTGCCCTACCAAGGCGTCTTGCAAGGGTGCTACCAACTTGGTAAATCCTTTTATAAATCTGCGATAGTAACCCACCAATCCCAGGAATTGCCTCACTTCTTTTGCGCTGGTAGGTCTCGGCCAATCCCTTATGGCGGTTATTTTCTCGGGATCCGGTGCTACTCCCTCCGAACTCACGATATGTCCCAGGTACTGTACCTTTGGCTTGAGAAGGTGACATTTGGATGGTTTGATTTTCATGCCATACCTGGATAAGGCTTCAAACACTTCTGCCAGGTCTTTTAAGTGTTGTTCGTAAGTCTTTGAGTAGACGATCACATCATCTAGGTACAGGAGGACGGTCTCGAAGTTCTTGTGTCCGAGGCAGCATTCCATCAGCCGCTGGAAGGTACCGGATGCATTGCAGAGTCCGAACGGCATGCGATTAAATTCACTTAGACCCATTGGTGTGGTGAATGCCGTCTTTTCCTTATCTCTCTCAGCCACAGGGACTTGCCAATACCCGCTTGTTAAGTCTAAGGTGGAAAAATAATTAGCAGATTTCAAAGCGGTCAAGGACTCTTCTATCCTAGGCAAGGGGTAGGCGTCTTTATGGGTGATGTTATTAATCTGCCGGTAGTCTACGCACATCCTCATGGTTCCGTCTTTTTTTTTGACAATCACTAGAGGGGCCGCCCAGGGGCTACAGCTGTCTCTTATTACCCCGGCCTGTTTCATATCCCTCAGCATATCTTTTGCACATTGATAGTGAGCGGGCGGTATGGGTCTATATCTTTCTTTTATTGGGGGATGGTCACCGGTGGGGATTGTGTGTTCTACCCCTTCTATCCGTCCGAAGTCCAATGGGTGTTTACTGAAGACTTGTTCTTATTCCGTCACTAGCCTATACACCCCTTGTTTTTGATGGGTAGGTGTTGAATTTATGCCCACGTGTAGCTGTTGGCACCAATCCTCCAATTCTCCATCTGAGCCGTTGACTTCCACCTGACAGGTTGGTTCTAAGGGCTCAATGGTTGTGATGGCATTGTTGTCAACAGTATATAGCTTTGCCACTGTAGCATACCTTGGCAAAGTGACCTCTTCCTCTCCACAGTTCAAAAGTCGTACCAGCACTCGTCCCCGGTGTACCTCGACTACCCCTCGTGCTGTGAGTATAGTGGGCCTACTGTCGGTGTACACTGGTTCTATTAAGGCTTGATAATCTCGTCCCTTAGTACCAATGGCTGCTCTACACCATACCAGCATTTCTGTTTTTGGTGGGATTACAATAGACGTTGGATCACTTACCCTCACACTGCCGATTTCTCCACCTGCAACTTCTACCTGTTGCCTTAACATCAATACTTTTATTTCCCTTTGGAGAACTCTCTGCTGGTAGGATTGGGCAGTTTCAGCAATTTGCTGTAAGACAGAAATAACTTCGGCAAAGCAGTTCTCTAACACATTCATTCCTATCAATACAGTTGGTTCACAGTTCCGCCGGTCAACATCAACAACAATTATACCCTGTTTCTTCAATTCTACTTTACCAATCTTTATGGTCATCTCCCTGAATCCTAGTTTCGGTACCAACTTACCATTACTGGCCCATATATCTAGTTCAACATCAGAGGGCCCTTTATCAATATCTGCATCAGCCCAGTACCTCTTATAAAGGATATACGGTATAGATGAAATCTGGGAACCTGTGTCCAGCAAAGCGTTGAGGGGAATTCCGTCCAGCATGATAGGGATAATGGGTCGTCCTCCGATGTACCTGTCGTGCCAGGGTGTTGGGCCTTGAAAGTTCATTCCTGCGAAGCAGCCCGCATTCCCAGGGGATTGCCGTTTAAATCACAATCTCGTGCAAAGTGGCCTGGCTGCTGGCAACGGCAGCAAATGGGCTGTCCATCCGGTTGGTAGCGGTCGCGGGGTCGTCCTCTCCATGTCGGGTATCTCCGGGGTCTCATCCATGGAACATCTTCTCTATGGTTTGCTAACTCCATCTTGGGTCCTCTCATCTCCTGCATGGTTTTAGCCATTGAAGCAACAATATCAGTTAAAGAGTCAAGCTTTTGTTGAAGAGCCTCATTAGTACTGGGCCCCAGGGGCTTAGCAATGGCCCCGGACATAGCTGATGTCACTGGCACTCCCTGTTGTTGAGGAGCCTCTGCCATGGGTTGCGCAGGCTCCTGATCCCGAGGTGCCTCTGCCAGCTGAAGACGTATAGCGCTCTCCTTTAATTGGGCAAATGTCAATTCAGGGTTCTTAAAAACAAGCATGCTCACATGCCCCCGGTGAGAAGGGGTGTAGAGTCCCTCAATAAATTGATCTCTTAGCAGTTTATCCGCTCCGGTGTTAAAAATGGGTTCAGCCAGTGTAAGTGATTTAAGGGCTTCCTGCAGGTTTAAGGCAAAGTCTCTCACGCCCTCATTAGCTTTTTGTTTGCAATTAAAGAATCGTACTTTAGCTTTGCTGCCGGCAGTGGTTTCAAATGTAGCTTTTAATCCAGCAAATATGCGTTCAACAGTGCCTTTTAGATCAGCTGCCCATGCTGTGACTTCTCGCTTAGCATGGCCACTTAACTGCATCATCAGGAGACTAACACGCTGAACTTCACCCACGGGGAACATGTCAAAATGGGCCAGCATCTTTTCTCTGAAATCGTCAAGGGTATTAGGCTCACCTTCATACATTGGAAGCCACGGGCCACCCGGAGTATATGGCATCAGCACCGGCATGATGGGCGCCACTCCTTGCACCGCTGCACTGCCGGACTCTCTATCGACACTCTGTCTTTCAGCTGCATTAGCGTCACCGGGTGCTGCGGCGACTCCGTGCTGCGACATACTGTGCCCCCTTAGTTAATCCGGACCCTTCCGGTCCTCCGCTTCCGTCAGGATAGTGTAGATTCGTTCCACCGTGCAGCAGGATTGGTTTTCCTCTTGCTCTGATGTCAGGGCGCTCAGCTTGGTGCCGCCCACAATGACACGCCCCCTGCTGCTCCCGCCTGCCGCGCGCTCTGTAATGGCGGATTCTGAAGTTTTTCAGTCAGACTGGGGCTCAGGTAATGGCGTAGCTCAATTAACAGTCTCGTGCCTAACGGTTATGAGGTGATGGCGGCCATCTTTACTCCATTATAACCAATGGGGAAAAGTCACTTTCAATAGTTTTTAATGGGAAATGGAATTTTCTTTAATAAAGTCAATTTTCAAGATTTTTCATCCAAGTTTTCACAGTTTTGGGCTCCAATCACGGCACACAATACCCGGTATACGGGCTGGCTGGATCCTTTTCGTGACGCCAATTGTGATGCCCAGGAGACCGGGGTACCCAGCACCGGACCAATGGGGTCTGTCTCTTGAGGGGTATGTCACGGGTGGCTTGACCCGGTGCTGTGGCCTCAGGCAATGCACAGTGTAAGGGTATCGTGAGGGAACAGGCACTTACTTGATCAGCAGCAGGTTCTCCCAGCGGTGATGATCCCAATCCTGGATAGATGGCTATTGTCCAAATGAAAGACTGAGGCACTGAAACATTTAACCAGTTTACTTCAACATAAAGGGATTTACAACCAGTCCTGTCACCGGAGTCTGTATGGGAACTCTGAGTTACTTTGACCCTGCCGGGGTCTTCGCCTCTTATTGTACGCAGTTTCTGTGTGGCCCTGCTGCTGTATGTGAACTGGCTGCCGGCCCAATCTGTCCCCTCCGGGTCCTGGTTCGACGGGCAACCCGAGTCCTTTTATCGGCTTACCCCCTCCAGGAGTACCGCTGAACTCTGTGTCCGTTGCTGCGTCTGGCCCTAGTGAAGCTGATATCACCTCACGTTTTTCCGGTTGCTGTATTATATATAATGAGTACAGCCACGGATCCGGTATCCGTCTTTGCGCCTGTTCTGGGTAGTGATTAATGCTACCCGGTTCTCACAATGTCCTTTTTCTCTGTCCCTTTTCTCCTCAGGCCGGTGATTTGGGCCTGGAAACCGTCATAGGGCTGTTAGAAATTCAGCTGTATGACCTCTCACTTTCAGCTCCTTAGCCCAACTGCCAGTTCTTCTCTCAGACCAGAATGGATCAAGGGGAGTCTCTGGAGCTCCCCCTTCTGGCCGGAGGTGGTAGTGCAGTCTTGCTATTTTAGTATTTGTATCCAGTGTAAGTAACTGTTTTTGTGGCAAATACCCCTAGGGGGTGCCACAAGATGAATTTCTAGTACATTAGAGCATGATATTACAGTAAGTTCCAAACTTAAAAATTGAGGAGGTTCGAACCCCACTCCTGGTATTATTTTTATACTTCAAATTCTACAAGGTTTCTGAAAATGGAGTAATGTTTGAGCAAAAGAAAAGTTCTTGTTGCCCGATAGCACAGTAATAACCCTTCAATATACCTGACTATGGCCCTTTTATGTTTATTTTTTCCATTATGAGATGAATCTCTAGTACATTAGAGCACGATATTACAGTAAGTTCCAAACTTAAATATTGAGGAAAATGTAGGGATTAAGACAAATTTGAATATCTGAGGTAAATATTCAAACTACAGTCCCAAAGAAACATTTGAAGTTAAAATAATATGAGAAATATAGAAATATAGAGCAATCCATTCACAAAACATTATCTACTAGAGGGGGGTAATCCAGAAAAAAAGATGGCCAGTGTACGTAGGATGTCATGAAATGTAAAATATGCGGGAGAAAATCTGGCCTATGGTAAAGTGATTAATTTGACAACTGTGAGATTTTTTTTGGAGAAGTTAAAGTGTTTAAAGAAACTAAAACTTTGTGCTTAGTGTTGTTGACAAATCTCGATGGCATTTTATTTCAATATTCACTCTTGGTCACCACACTAAACATGTAATGAAAAATGAAAATCTACATATAGTGGAAAAATATTTTTTTCTGGATGAAATTTACAGTCAACAGGAAGGTTCCCACTAAAAATCTGTGTCCGGCTCTTGATAAGTGTCTTAAAAAAAATTTAGTGCAAACTTCGTAAGAGAGTTCACTTTCAATAAACACTAGCTGCCGATGAAATCGAAAAATTCATGTGCATTCACCAGGATGGCCGAGTGGTTAAGGCGTTGGACTTAAGATCCAATGGATATGTATCCTCGTGGGTTCGAACCCCACTCCTGGTATGAGTTTTACACTTGAAATTCTACAAGATTTCTGAAAAAGGAGTAATGTTTCAGCAAAAGAAATGTTCTTGTTGGCAGATAGTGCAGTATTAACCTTTCAGTACCCCTGACTATCGCCCTTTAATGTTTATTTTTTCCATTATGAGATGAATTTCTAGTACATTAGAACATGATATTATAGTAAGTTCCAAACTTAAAAATTGAGGGGGTTTGAACCCCATTCCTGGTATGATTTTTATACTTCAAATTCTACAAGGTTTCTGAAAATGGAGTAATGTTTGAGCAAAAGAAAAGTTCTTGTTGCCTGATAGCACAGTATTAACCCTTCAATATACCTGACTATGGCCCTTTTATGTTTATTTTTTCCATTATGAGATGAATCTCTAGTACATTAGAGCACGATATTACAGTAAGTTCCAAACTTAAATATTGAGGAAAATGTAGGGATTAAGACAAATTTGAATATCTGAGGTAAATATTTAAACTACAGTCCCAAAGAAACATTTGAAGTTAAAATAATATGAGAAATATAGAAATATAGCGCAATCCATTCACAAAAAAACATTATCTACTAGAGGGGGGTAATCCAGAAAAAAAGATGGCCAGTGTACGTAGGATGTCATGAAATGTAAAGTATGCGGGAGAAAATCTGGCCTATGGCAAGGTGATTAATTTGACAACTATGAGCTTTTTTGGAGAAGTTAAAGTGTTTAAAGAAACTAAAACTTTGTGCTTAGTGTTGTTGACAAATCTCGATGGCATTTTATTCCAATATTCACTCTTGGTCACCACACTAAACATGTAATGAAAAATGAAAATCTACATATAGTGGAAAAATATTTTTTTCTGGATGAGATTTACAGTCAACAGGAAGGTTCCCACTAAAAATCTGTGTACGGCTCTTGATAAGTGTCTTAAAAAAAATTGTTAGTGCAAACTTCGTAAGAGAGTTCACTTTCAATAAACACTAGCTGCCGATGAAATCCAAAAGTTCATGTGCATTCACCAGGATGGCTGAGTGGTTAAGGGGTTGGACTTAAGATCCAATGGATATTTATCCTCGTGTGTTCCAACTCCACTCCTGGTATGAGTTTTACACTTGAAATTCTACAAGATTTCTGAAAAAGGAGTAATGTTTCAGCAAAAGAAATGTTCTTGTTGGCAGATAGTGCAGTATTAACCTTTCAGTACCCCTGACTATCGCCCTTTAATGTTTATTTTTTCCATTATGAGATGAATTTCTAGTACATTAGAGCATGATATTACAGTAAGTTCCAAACTTAAAAATTGAGAGGGTTCGAACCCCCGTCCTGGTATAATTTTTATACTTCAAAATCTACAAGGTTTCTGAAAATGGAGTAATGTTTGCGCAAAAGAAAAGTTCTTGTTGCCCGATAGCACAGTATTAACCTTTCAACATACCTGACTATGGCCCTTTTATGTTTATTTTTTCCATTATGAGATGAATCTCTAGTACATTAGAGCATGATATTACAGTAAGTTCCAAACTTAAATATTGAGGAAAATGTAGGGATTAAGACAAATTTGAATATCTGAGGTAAATATTCAAACTACAGCCCCAAAGAAACATTTGAAGTTAAAATAATATGAGAAATATAGAAATATAGCGCAATCCATTCACAAAAAACATTATCTACTAGAGGGGGGTAATCCAGAAAAAAAGATGGCCAGTGTACGTAGGATGTCATGAAATGTAAAATATGCGGGAGAAAATCTGGCCTATGGTAAAGTGATTAATTTGACAACTATGAGCTTTTTTGGAGAAGTTAAAGTGTTTAAAGAAACTAAAACTTTGTGCTTAGTGTTGTTGACAAATCTCGATGGCATTTTATTCCAATATTCACTCTTGGTCACCACACTAAACATGTAATGAAAAATGAAAATCTACATATAGTGGAAAAATATTTTTTTCTGGATGAAATTTACAGTCAACAGGAAGGTTCCCAGTAAAAATCTGTGTCCGGCTCTTGATAAGTGTCTTAAAAAAAATTTGTTAATGCAAACTTGTAAGAGAGTTCACTTTCAATAAACACTAGCTGCCTACGAAATCCAAAACTTCATGTGCATTCACCAGGATGGCCGAGTGGTTAAGGCGTTGGACTTAAGATCCAATGGATATGTATCCTCGTGGGTTCGAACCCCACTCCTGGTATGAGTTTTACACTTGAAATTCTAAGCGATTTGTGAAAAAGGAGTAATGTTTCACCAAAAGAAATGTTCTTGTTGGCAGATAGTGCAGTATTAACCTTTCAGAACCCCTGAGTATCGCCCTTTAATGTTTATTTTTTCCATTATGAGATGAATTTCTAGTACATTAGAGCATGATATTACAGTAAGTTCCAAACTTAAAAATTGAGGAGGTTCGAACCCCACTCCTGGTATGATTTTTATACTTCAAATTCTACAAGGTTTCTGAAAATGGAGTAATGTTTGAGCAAAAGAAAAGTTCTTGTTGCCCGATAGAACAGTATTAACACTTCAATATACCTGACTATGGCCCTTTTATGTTTATTTTTTTTCCATTATGAGACGAATCTCTAGTACATTAGAGCATGATATTACAGTAGGTTCCAAACTTAAATATTGAGGAAAATGTGAGGAATAAGACAAATTTGAATATCTGAGGTAAATATTCAAACTACAGTCCCAAAGAAACATTTGAAGTTAAAATAATATGAGAAATATAGAAATATAGCGCAATCCATTCACAAAAAACATTATCTACTAGAGGGGGGTAATCCAGAAAAAAAGATGGCCAGTGTACGTAGGATGTCATGAAATGTAAAATATGCGGGAGAAAATCTGGCCTATGGTAAAGTGATGAATTTGACAACTATGAGCTTTTTTGGAGAAGTTAAAGTGTTTAAAGAAACTAAAACTTTGTGCTTAGTGTTCTTGACAAATCTCGATGGCATTTTATTCCAATATTCACTCTTGGTCACCACACTAAACATGTAATGAAAAATGAAAATCTACATATAGTGGAAAAATATTTTTTTCTGGATGAAATTTACAGTCAACAGGAAGGTTCCCACTAAAAATGTGTGTCCGGCTCTTGATAAGTGTCTTAAAAAAAATTTGTAAGTGCAAACTTCGTAAGAGAGTTCACTTTCAATAAACACTAGCTGCCTACGAAATCCAAAACTTCATGTGCATTCACCAGGATGGCCGAGTGGTTAAGGCGTTGGACTTAAGATCCAATGGATATGTATCCTCGTGGGTTCGAACCCCACTCCTTTTACACTTGAAATTCTACGAGATTTCTGAAAAAGTAGTAATGTTTGAGCAAAAGAAAAGTTTTTGTTGCCCGATAGAACAGTATTAACACTTCAATATACCTGACTATGGCCCTTTTATGTTTATTTTTTTCCATTATGAGACGAATCTCTAGTACATTAGAGCATGATATTACAGTAGGTTCCAAACTTAAATATTGAGGAAAATGTGAGGAATAAGACAAATTTGAATATCTGAGGTAAATATTCAAACTACAGTCCCAAAGAAACATTCGAAGTTAAAATAATATGAGAAATATAGAAATATAGCGCAATCCATTCACAAAAAACATTATCTACTAGAGGGGGGTAATCCAGAAAAAAAGATGGCCAGTGTACGTAGGATGTCATGAAATGTAAAATATGCGGGAGAAAATCTGGCCTATGGTAAAGTGATGAATTTGACAACTATGAGCTTTTTTGGAGAAGTTAAAGTGTTTAAAGAAACTAAAACTTTGTGCTTAGTGTTGTTGACAAATCTCGATGGCATTTTATTCCAATATTCACTCTTGGTCACCACACTAAACATGTAATGAAAAATGAAAATCTACATATAGTGGAAAAATATTTTTTTCTGGATGAAATTTACAGTCAACAGGAAGGTTCCCACTAAAAATGTGTGTCCGGCTCTTGATAAGTGTCTTAAAAAAAATTTGTTAGTGCAAACTTCGTAAGAGAGTTCACTTTCAATAAACACTAGCTGCCTACGAAATCCAAAACTTCATGTTCATTCACCAGGATGGCCGAGTGGTTAAGGCGTTGGACTTAAGATCCAATGGATATGTATCCTCGTGGGTTCGAACCCCACTCCTGGTATGAGTTTTACACTTGAAATTCTACGAGATTTCTGAAAAAGGAGTAATGTTTCAGCAAAAGAAATGTTCTTGTTGGCAGATAGAACCCCTGAGTATCGCCCTTTAATGTTTATTTTTTCCATTATGAGATGAATTTCTAGTACATTAGAGCATGATATTACAGTAAGTTCCAACCTTAAAAATTGAGGAGGTTCGAACCCCACTCCTGGTATGATTTTTATACTTCAAATTCTACAAGGTTTCTGAAAATGGAGTAATGTTTGAGCAAAAGAAAAGTTCTTGTTGCCCGATAGAACAGTATTAACACTTCAATATACCTGACTATGGCCCTTTTATGTTTATTTTTTTCCATTATGAGACGAATCTCTAGTACATTAGAGCATGATATTACAGTAGGTTCCAAACTTAAATATTGAGGAAAATGTGAGGAATAAGACAAATTTGAATATCTGAGGTAAATATTCAAACTACAGTCCCAAAGAAACATTCGAAGTTAAAATAATATGAGAAATATAGAAATATAGCGCAATCCATTCACAAAAAACATTATCTACTAGAGGGGGGTAATCCAGAAAAAAAGATGGCCAGTGTACGTAGGATGTCATGAAATGTAAAATATGCGGGAGAAAATCTGGCCTATGGTAAAGTGATGAATTTGACAACTATGAGCTTTTTTGGAGAAGTTAAAGTGTTTAAAGAAACTAAAACATTGTGCTTAGTGTTGTTGACAAATCTCGATGGCATTTTATTCCAATATTCACTCTTGGTCACCACACTAAACATGTAATGAAAAATGAAAATCTACATATAGTGGAAAAATGTTTTTTTCTGGATGAAATTTACAGTCAACAGGAAGGTTCCCAGTAAAAATCTGTGTCCGGCTCTTGATAAGTGTCTTAAAAAAAATTTGTTAGTGCAAACTTCGTAAGAGAGTTCACTTTCAATAAACACTAGCTGCCTACGAAATCCAAAACTTCGTGTGCATTCACCAGGATGGCCGAGTGGTTAAGGCGTTGGACTTAAGATCCAATGGATATGTGTCCTCGTGAGTCCGAACCCCACTCCTGGTATGAGTTTTACACTTGAAATTCTAAGCGATTTCTGAAAAAGGAGTAATGTCTCAGCAAAAGAAATGTTCTTGTCAGCAGATAGTGCAGTATTAACCTTTCAGAACCCCTTTAATGTTTTTTTTTTCCATTATGAGATGAATTTCTAGTACATTAGAGCATGATATTACAGTAAGTTCCAAACTTAAAAATTGAGGAGGTTCGAACCCCACTCCTTGTATGATTTTTATACTTCAAATTCTACAAGGTTTCTGAAAATGGAGTAATGTTTGAGCAAAAGAAAAGTTCTTGTTGCCCGATAGCACAGTATTAACCCTTCACTATACCTGACTATGGCCCTTTTATGTTTATTTTTTCCATTATGAGATGAATCCCTAGTACATTAGAGCATGATATTACAGTAGGTTCCAACTTAAATATTGAGGAAAATGTGAGGATTAAGACAAATTTGAATATCTGAGGTAAATAATCAAACTACAGTAACAAAGAAACATTTGAAGTAAAAATAATATGAGAAATATAGAAATATAGCGCAATCCATTCACAAAAAACATTATCTACTAGAGGGGGGTAATCCAGAAAAAAAGATGGCCAGTGTACGTAGGATGTCATGAAGTGTAAAATATGCGGGAGAAAATCTGGCCTATGGTAAAGTGATTAATTTGACAACTGTGAGCTTTTTTGGAGAAGTTAAAGTGTTTAAAGAAACTAAAACTTTGTGCTTAGTGTTGTTGACAAATCTCGATGGGATTTTATTCCAATATTCACTCTTGGTCACCACACTAAACATGTAATGAAAAATGAAAATCTACATATAGTGGAAAAATATTTTTTTCTGGATGAAATTTACAGTCAACAGGAAGGTTCCCAGTAAAAATATGTGTCCGGCTCTTGATAAGTGTCTTAAAAAAAATTTGTTAGTGCAAACTTCGTAAGAGAGTTCACTTTCAATAAACACTAGCTGCCTACGAAATCCAAAACTTCATGTGCATTCACCAGTTTGGCCGAGTGGTTAAGGTGTTGGACTTAAGATCCAATGGATATGTATCCTCGTGGGTTCGAACCCAGCTCCTGGTATGAGTTTTACACTTGAAATTCTACGAGATTTCTGATAGAGGAATAATGTTTCAGCAAAAGAAATGTTCTTGTTGGCAGATAGTGCAGTATTAACCTTTCAGAACCCCTGAGCCCTTTAATGTTTATTTTTTCCATTATGAGATGAATTTCTAGTACATTAGAGCATGATATTACAGTAAGTTCCAAACTTAAAAATTGAGGAGGGTCGAACCCCACTCCTGGTATGATTTTTATACTTCAAATTCTACAAGGTTTCTGAAAATGGAGTAATGTTTGAGCAAAAGAAAAGTTCTTGTTGCCCGATAGCACAGTATTAACCCTTCAATATACCTGACTATGGCCCTTTTATGTTTATTTTTTCCATTATGAGATGAATCTCTAGTACATTAGAGCATGATATTACAGTAGGTTTCAACTTAAATATTGAGGAAAATGTAGGGGTTAAGACAAATTTGAATATCTGAGGTAAATAATCAAACTACAGTAACAAAGAAACATTTGAAGTAAAAATAATATGAGAAATATAGAAATATAGCGCAATCCATTCACAAAAAACATTATCTACTAGAGGGGGGTAATCCAGAAAAAAA
This sequence comes from Ranitomeya imitator, assembly GCF_032444005.1. NCBI lineage: Eukaryota > Metazoa > Chordata > Amphibia > Anura > Dendrobatidae > Ranitomeya > Ranitomeya imitator. Next base: position 125,703,787 of record NC_091286.1, read on the forward strand.
GATGGCCAGTGTACCTAGGATGTCATGAAATGTAAAATATGCGGGAGAAAATCTGGCCTATGGTAAAGTGATTAATTTGACAACTGTGAGCTTTTTTGGAGAAGTTAAAGTGTTTAAAGAAACTAAAACTTTGTGCTTAGTGTTGTTGACAAATCTCGATGGCATTTTATTCCAATATTCACTCTTGGTCACCACACTAAACATGTAATGAAAAATGAAAATCTACATATAGTGGAAAAATATTTTTTTCTGGATGAAATTTACAGTCAACAGGAAGGTTCCCACTAAAAATGTGTGTCCGGCTCTTGATAAGTGTCTTAAAAAAAATTTGTCAGTGCAAACTTCGTAAGAGAGTTCACTTTCAATAAACACTAGCTGCCTACGAAATCCAAAACTTCATGTGCATTCACCAGGATGGCCGAGTGGTTAAGGCGTTGGACTTAAGATCCAATGGATATGTATCCTCGTGGGTTCGAACCCTGCTCCTGGTATGAGTTTTACACTTGAAATTCTACGAGATTTCTGAAAGAGGAGTAATGTTTCAGAAAAAGAAATGTTCTTGTCAGCAGATAGTGCAGTATTAACCTTTCAGAACCCCTGAGTATCGCCCTTTAATGTTTATTTTTTCCATTATGAGATGAATTTCTAGTACATTAGAGCATGATATTACAGTAAGTTCCAAACTTAAAAATTGAGGAGGTTCGAACCCCACTCCTTGTATGATTTTTATACTTCAAATTCTACAAGGTTTCTGAAAATGGAGTAATGTTTGAGCAAAAGAAAAGTTCTTGTTGCCCGATAGAACAGTATTAACACTTCAATATACCTGACTATGGCCCTTTTATGTTTATTTTTTCCATTATGAGATGAATCTCTAGTACATTAGAGCATGATATTACAGTAGGTTCCAACTTAAATATTGAGGAAAATGTAGGGATTAAGACAAATTTGAATATCTGAGGTAAATAGTCAAACTACAGTAACAAAGAAACATTTGAAGTAAAAATAATATGAGAAATATAGAAATATAGCGCAATCCATTCACAAAAAACATTATCTACTAGAGGGGGGTAATCCAGAAAAAAAGATGGCCAGTGTACGTAGGATGTCATGAAATGTAAAATATGCGGGAGAAAATATGGCCTATGGTAAAGTGATTAATTTGACAACTGTGAGCTTTTTTGGAGAAGTTAAAGTGTTTAAAGAAACTAAAACTTTGTGCTTAGTGTTGTTGACAAATCTCAATGGCATTTTATTCCAATATTCACTCTTGGTCACCACACTAAACATGTAATGAAAAATGAAAATCTACATATAGTGGAAAAATATTTTTTTCTGGATGAAATTTACAGTCAACAGGAAGGTTCCCACTAAAAATGTGTGTCCGGCTCTTGATAAGTGTCTTAGAAAAAATTTGTTAGTGCAAACTTCGCAAGAGAGTTCACTTTCAATAAACACTAGCTGCCTACGAAATCCAAAACTTCATGTTCATTCACCAGGATGGCCGAGTGGTTAAGGCGTTGGACTTAAGATCCAATGGATATGTATCCTCGTGGGTTCGAACCCCACTCCTGGTATGAGTTTTACACTTGAAATTCTACGAGATTTCTGAAAAAGGAGTAATGTTTCAGCAAAAGAAATGTTCTTGTTGGCAGATAGTGCAGTATTAACCTTTCAGAACCCCTGAGTATCGCCCTTTAATGTTTATTTTTTCCATTATGAGATGAATTTCTAGTACATTAGAGCATGATATTACAGTAAGTTCCAACCTTAAAAATTGAGGAGGTTCGAACCCCACTCCTGGTATGATTTTTATACTTCAAATTCTACAAGGTTTCTGAAAATGGAGTAATGTTTGAGCAAAAGAAAAGTTCTTGTTGCCCGATAGAACAGTATTAACACTTCAATATACCTGACTATGGCCCTTTTATGTTTATTTTTTCCATTATGAGATGAATCTCTAGTACATTAGAGCATGATATTACAGTAGTTTCCAAACTTAAATATTGAGGAAAATGTAGGGATTAAGACAAATTTGAATATCTGAGGTAAATATTCAAACTACAGTCCCAAAGAAACATTCGAAGTTAAAATAATATGAGAAATATAGAAATATAGCGCAATCCATTCACAAAAAACATTATCTACTAGAGGGGGGTAATCCAGAAAAAAAGATGGCCAGTGTACGTAGGATGTCATGAAATGTAAAATATGCGGGAGAAAATCTGGCCTATGGTAAAGTGATGAATTTGACAACTATGAGCTTTTTTGGAGAAGTTAAAGTGTTTAAAGAAACTAAAACTTTGTGCTTAGTGTTGTTGACAAATCTCGATGGCATTTTATTCCAATATTCACTCTTGGTCACCACACTAAACATGTAATGAAAAATGAAAATCTACATATAGTGGAAAAATATTTTTTTCTGGATGAAATTTACAGTCAACAGGAAGGTTTCCACTAAAAATGTGTGTCCGGCTCTTGATAAGTGTCTTAAAAAAAATTTGTTAGTGCAAACTTCGTAAGAGAGTTCACTTTCAATAAACACTAGCTGCCTACGAAATCCAAAACTTCATGTTCATTCACCAGGATGGCCGAGTGGTTAAGGCGTTGGACTTAAGATTCAATGGATATGTATCCTCGTGGGTTCGAACCCCACTCCTGGTATGAGTTTTACACTTGAAATTCTACGAGATTTCTGAAAAAGGAGTAATGTTTCAGCAAAAGAAATGTTCTTGTTGGCAGATAGTGCAGTATTAACCTTTCAGAACCCCTGAGTATCGCCCTTTAATGTTTATTTTTTCCATTATGAGATGAATTTCTAGTACATTAGAGCATGATATTACAGTAAGTTCCAACCTTAAAAATTGAGGAGGTTCGAACCCCACTCCTGGTATGATTTTTATACTTCAAATTCTACAAGGTTTCTGAAAATGGAGTAATGTTTGAGCAAAAGAAAAGTTCTTGTTGCCCGATAGAACAGTATTAACACTTCAATATACCTGACTATGGCCCTTTTATGTTTATTTTTTCCATTATGAGATGAATCTCTAGTACATTAGAGCATGATATTACAGTAGGTTCCAAACTTAAATATTGAGGAAAATGTGAGGAATAAGACAAATTTGAATATCTGAGGTAAATATTCAAACTACAGTCCCAAAGAAACATTTGAAGTTAAAATAATATGAGAAATATAGAAATATAGCGCAATCCATTCACAAAAAACATTATCTACTAGAGGGGGGTAATCTAGAAAAAAAGATGGCCAGTGTACGTAGGATGTCATGAAATGTCAAATATGCGGGAGAAAATCTGGCCTATGGTAAAGTGATGAATTTGACAACTATGAGCTTTTTTGGAGAAGTTAAAGTGTTTAAAGAAACTAAAACTTTGTGCTTAGTGTTGTTGACAAATCTCGATGGCATTTTATTCCAATACTCACTCTTGGTCACCACACTAAACATGTAATGAAAAATGAAAATCTACATATAGTGGAAAAATATTTTTTTCTGGATGAAATTTACAGTCAACAGGAAGGTTCCCACTAAAAATGTGTGTCCGGTTCTTGATAAGTGTCTTAAAAAAAATTTGTTAGTGCAAACTTCGTAAGAGAGTTCACTTTCAATAAACACTAGCTGCCTACGAAATCCAAAACTTCATGTTCATTCACCAGGATGGCCGAGTGGTTAAGGCGTTGGACTTAAGATCCAATGGATATGTATCCTCGTGGGTTCGAACCCCACTCCTGGTATGAGTTTTACACTTGAAATTCTACGAGATTTCTGAAAAAGGAGTAATGTTTCAGCAAAAGAAATGTTCTTGTTGGCAGATAGTGCAGTATTAACCTTTCAGAACCCCTGAGTATCGCCCTTTAATGTTTATTTTTTCCATTATGAGATGAATTTCTAGTACATTAGAGCATGATATTACAGTAAGTTCCAACCTTAAAAATTGAGGAGGTTCGAACCCCACTCCTGGTATGATTTTTATACTTCAAATTCTACAAGGTTTCTGAAAATGGAGTAATGTTTGAGCAAAAGAAAAGTTCTTGTTGCCCGATAGAACAGTATTAACACTTCAATATACCTGACTATGGCCCTTTTATGTTTATTTTTTCCATTATGAGATGAATCTCTAGTACATTAGAGCATGATATTACAGTAGGTTCCAAACTTAAATATTGAGGAAAATGTGAGGAATAAGACAAATTTGAATATCTGAGGTAAATATTCAAACTACAGTCCCAAAGAAACATTTAAAGTTAAAATAATATGAGAAATATAGAAATATAGCGCAATCCATTCACAAAAAACATTATCTACTAGAGGGGGGTAATCCAGAAAAAAAGATGGCCAGTGTACATAGGATGTCATGAAATGTAAAATATGTGGGAGAATATCTGGCCTATGGTAAAGTGCTGAATTTGACAACTATGAGCTTTTTTTGGAGAAGTTAAAGTGTTTAAAGAAACTAAAACTTTGTGCTTAGTGTTGTTGACAAATCTCAATGGCATTTTATTCCAATATTCACTCTTGGTCACCACACTAAACATGTAATGAAAAATGAAAATCTACATATAGTGGAAAAATATTTTTTTCTGGATGAAATTTACAGTCAACAGGAAGCTTCCCAGTAAAAATCTGTGTCCGGCTCTTGATAAGTGTCTTAAAAAAAATTTGTTAGTGCAAACTTCGTAAGAGAGTTCACTTTCAATAAACACTAGCTGCCTACGAAATCCAAAACTTCATGTTCATTCACCAGGATGGCCGAGTGGTTAAGGCGTTGGACTTAAGATTCAATGGATATGTATCCTCGTGGGTTCGAACCCCACTCCTGGTATGAGTTTTACACTTGAAATTCTACGAGATTTCTGAAAAAGGAGTAATGTTTCAGCAAAAGAAATGTTCTTGTTGGCAGATAGTGCAGTATTAACCTTTCAGAACCCCTGAGTATCGCCCTTTAATGTTTATTTTTTCCATTATGAGATGAATTTCTAGTACATTAGAGCATGATATTACAGTAAGTTCCAACCTTAAAAATTGAGGAGGTTCGAACCCCACTCCTGGTATGATTTTTATACTTCAAATTCTACAAGGTTTCTGAAAATGGAGTAATGTTTGAGCAAAAGAAAAGTTCTTGTTGCCCGATAGAACAGTATTAACACTTCAATATACCTGACTATGGCCCTTTTATGTTTATTTTTTCCATTATGAGATGAATCTCTAGTACATTAGAGCATGATATTACAGTAGGTTCCAAACTTAAATATTGAGGAAAATGTGAGGAATAAGACAAATTTGAATATCTGAGGTAAATATTCAAACTACAGTCCCAAAGAAACATTTGAAGTTAAAATAATATGAGAAATATAGAAATATAGCGCAATCCATTCACAAAAAACATTATCTACTAGAGGGGGGTAATCTAGAAAAAAAGATGGCCAGTGTACGTAGGATGTCATGAAATGTCAAATATGCGGGAGAAAATCTGGCCTATGGTAAAGTGATGAATTTGACAACTATGAGCTTTTTTGGAGAAGTTAAAGTGTTTAAAGAAACTAAAACTTTGTGCTTAGTGTTGTTGACAAATCTCGATGGCATTTTATTCCAATACTCACTCTTGGTCACCACACTAAACATGTAATGAAAAATGAAAATCTACATATAGTGGAAAAATATTTTTTTCTGGATGAAATTTACAGTCAACAGGAAGGTTCCCACTAAAAATGTGTGTCCGGTTCTTGATAAGTGTCTTAAAAAAAATTTGTTAGTGCAAACTTCGTAAGAGAGTTCACTTTCAATAAACACTAGCTGCCTACGAAATCCAAAACTTCATGTTCATTCACCAGGATGGCCGAGTGGTTAAGGCGTTGGACTTAAGATCCAATGGATATGTATCCTCGTGGGTTCGAACCCCACTCCTGGTATGAGTTTTACACTTGAAATTCTACGAGATTTCTGAAAAAGGAGTAATGTTTCAGCAAAAGAAATGTTCTTGTTGGCAGATAGTGCAGTATTAACCTTTCAGAACCCCTGAGTATCGCCCTTTAATGTTTATTTTTTCCATTATGAGATGAATTTCTAGTACATTAGAGCATGATATTACAGTAAGTTCCAACCTTAAAAATTGAGGAGGTTCGAACCCCACTCCTGGTATGATTTTTATACTTCAAATTCTACAAGGTTTCTGAAAATGGAGTAATGTTTGAGCAAAAGAAAAGTTCTTGTTGCCCGATAGAACAGTATTAACACTTCAATATACCTGACTATGGCCCTTTTATGTTTATTTTTTCCATTATGAGATGAATCTCTAGTACATTAGAGCATGATATTACAGTAGGTTCCAAACTTAAATATTGAGGAAAATGTGAGGAATAAGACAAATTTGAATATCTGAGGTAAATATTCAAACTACAGTCCCAAAGAAACATTTAAAGTTAAAATAATATGAGAAATATAGAAATATAGCGCAATCCATTCACAAAAAACATTATCTACTAGAGGGGGGTAATCCAGAAAAAAAGATGGCCAGTGTACATAGGATGTCATGAAATGTAAAATATGTGGGAGAATATCTGGCCTATGGTAAAGTGCTGAATTTGACAACTATGAGCTTTTTTGGAGAAGTTAAAGTGTTTAAAGAAACTAAAACTTTGTGCTTAGTGTTGTTGACAAATCTCAATGGCATTTTATTCCAATATTCACTCTTGGTCACCACACTAAACATGTAATGAAAAATGAAAATCTACATATAGTGGAAAAATATTTTTTTCTGGATGAAATTTACAGTCAACAGGAAGCTTCCCAGTAAAAATCTGTGTCCGGCTCTTGATAAGTGTCTTAAAAAAAATTTGTTAGTGCAAACTTCGTAAGAGAGTTCACTTTCAATAAACACTAGCTGCCTACGAAATCCAAAACTTCATGTGCATTCACCAGGATGGCCGAGTGGTTAAGGCGTTGGACTTAAGATCCAATGGATATGTATTCTCGTGGGTTCGAACCCCACTCCTGGTATGAGTTTTACACTTGAAATTCTACGAGATTTCTGAAAAAGGAGTAATGTTTCTGCAAAAGAAATGTTCTTGTTGGCAGATAGTGCAGTATTAACCTTTCAGAACCCCTGAGTATCGCCCTTTAATGTTTATTTTTTCCATTATGAGATTAATTTCTAGGACATTAGAGCATGATATTAAAGTAAGTTCCAAACTTAAAAATTGAGGAGGTTCGAACCCCACTCCTGGTATGATTTTTATACTTCAAATTCTACAAGGTTTCTGAAAATGGAGTAATGTTTGAGCAAAAGAAAAGTTCTTGTTGCCCGATAGAACAGTATTAACACTTCAATATACCTGACTATGGCCCTTTTATGTTTATTTTTTCCATTATGAGATGAATCTCTAGTACATTAGAGCATGATATTACAGTAGTTTCCAAACTTAAATATTGAGGAAAATGTAGGGATTAAGACAAATTTGAATATCTGAGGTAAATATTCAAACTACAGTCCCAAAGAAACATTCGAAGTTAAAATAATATGAGAAATATAGAAATATAGCGCAATCCATTCACAAAAAACATTATCTACTAGAGGGGGGTAATCCAGAAAAAAAGATGGCCAGTGTACGTAGGATGTCATGAAATGTAAAATATGCGGGAGAAAATCTGGCCTATGGTAAAGTGATGAATTTGACAACTATGAGCTTTTTTGGAGAAGTTAAAGTGTTTAAAGAAACTAAAACTTTGTGCTTAGTGTTGTTGACAAATCTCGATGGCATTTTATTCCAATATTCACTCTTGGTCACCACACTAAACATGTAATGAAAAATGAAAATCTACATATAGTGGAAAAATATTTTTTTCTGGATGAAATTTACAGTCAACAGGAAGGTTCCCACTAAAAATGTGTGTCCGGCTCTTGATAAGTGTCTTAAAAAAAATTTGTTAGTGCAAACTTCGTAAGAGAGTTCACTTTCAATAAACACTAGCTGCCTACGAAATCCAAAACTTCATGTTCATTCACCAGGATGGCCGAGTGGTTAAGGCGTTGGACTTAAGATCCAATGGATATGTATCCTCGTGGGTTCGAACCCCACTCCTGGTATGAGTTTTACACTTGAAATTCTACGAGATTTCTGAAAAAGGAGTAATGTTTCAGCAAAAGAAATGTTCTTGTTGGCAGATAGTGCAGTATTAACCTTTCAGAACCCCTGAGTATCGCCCTTTAATGTTTATTTTTTCCATTATGAGATGAATTTCTAGTACATTAGAGCATGATATTACAGTAAGTTCCAACCTTAAAAATTGAGGAGGTTCGAACCCCACTCCTGGTATGATTTTTATACTTCAAATTCTACAAGGTTTCTGAAAATGGAGTAATATTTGAGCAAAAGAAAAGTTCTTGTTGCCCGATAGAACAGTATTAACACTTCAATATACCTGACTATGGCCCTTTTATGTTTATTTTTTCCATTATGAGATGAATCTCTAGTACATTAGAGCATGATATTACAGTAGTTTCCAAACTTAAATATTGAGGAAAATGTAGGGATTAAGACAAATTTGAATATCTGAGGTAAATATTCAAACTTCAGTCCCAAAGAAACATTTGAAGTTAAAATAATATGAGAAATATAGAAATATAGCGCAATCCATTCACAAAAAACATTATCTACTAGAGGGGGGTAATCCAGAAAAAAAGATGGCCAGTGTACGCAGGATGTCATGAAATGTAAAGTATGCGGGAGAAAATCTGGCCTATGGTAAAGTGATGAATTTGACAACTATGAGCTTTTTTGGAGAAGTTAAAGTGTTTAAAGAAACTAAAACTTTGTGCTTAGTGTTGTTGACAAATCTCGATGGCATTTTATTCCAATATTCACTCTTGGTCACCACACTAAACATGTAATGAAAAATGAAAATCTACATATAGTGGAAAAATATTTTTTTCTGGATGAAATTTACAGTCAACAGGAAGGTTCCCACTAAAAATGTGTGTCCGGCTCTTGATAAGTGTCTTAAAAAAAATTTGTTAGTGCAAACTTCGTAAGAGAGTTCACTTTCAATAAACACTAGCTGCCTACGAAATCCAAAACTTCATGTGCATTCACCAGGATGGCCGAGTGGTTAAGGCGTTGGACTTAAGATCCAATGGATATGTATCCTCGTGGGTTCGAACCCCACTCCTGGTATGAGTTTTACACTTGAAATTCTAAGCGATTTCTGAAAAAGGAGTAATGTTTCAGCAAAAGAAATGTTCTTGTTGGCAGATAGTGCAGTATTAACCTTTCAGAACCCCTGAGTATCGCCCTTTAATGTTTATTTTTTCCATTATGAGATGAATTTCTAGTACATTAGAGCATGATATTACAGTAAGTTCCAAACTTAAAAATTGAGGAGGTTCGAACCCCACTCCTGGTATGATTTTTATACTTCAAATTCTACAAGGTTTCTGAAAATGGAGTAATGTTTGAGCAAAAGAAAAGTTCTTGTTGCCCGATAGAACAGTATTAACACTTCAATATACCTGACTATGGCCCTTTTATGTTTATTTTTTCCATTATGAGATGAATCTCTAGTACATTAGAGCATGATATTACAGTAGTTTCCAAACTTAAATATTGAGGAAAATGTAGGGATTAAGACAAATTTGAATATCTGAGGTAAATATTCAAACTACAGTCCCAAAGAAACATTCGAAGTTAAAATAATATGAGAAATATAGAAATATAGCGCAATCCATTCACAAAAAACATTATCTACTAGAGGGGGGTAATCCAGAAAAAAAGATGGCCAGTGTACGTAGGATGTCATGAAATGTAAAATATGCGGGAGAAAATCTGGCCTATGGTAAAGTGATGAATTTGACAACTATGAGCTTTTTTGGAGAAGTTAAAGTGTTTAAAGAAACTAAAACTTTGTGCTTAGTGTTGTTGACAAATCTCGATGGCATTTTATTCCAATATTCACTCTTGGTCACCACACTAAACATGTAATGAAAAATGAAAATCTACATATAGTGGAAAAATATTTTTTTCTGGATGAAATTTACAGTCAACAGGAAGGTTCCCACTAAAAATGTGTGTCCGGCTCTTGATAAGTGTCTTAAAAAAAATTTGTTAGTGCAAACTTCGTAAGAGAGTTCACTTTCAATAAACACTAGCTGCCTACGAAATCCAAAACTTCATGTTCATTCACCAGGATGGCCGAGTGGTTAAGGCGTTGGACTTAAGATCCAATGGATATGTATCCTCGTGGGTTCGAACCCCACTCCTGGTATGAGTTTTACACTTGAAATTCTACGAGATTTCTGAAAAAGGAGTAATGTTTCAGCAAAAGAAATGTTCTTGTTGGCAGATAGTGCAGTGTTAACCTTTCAGAACCCCTGAGTATCGCCCTTTAATGTTTATTTTTTCCATTATGAGATGAATTTCTAGTACATTAGAGCATGATATTACAGTAAGTTCCAACCTTAAAAATTGAGGAGGTTCGAACCCCACTCCTGGTATGATTTTTATACTTCAAATTCTACAAGGTTTCTGAAAATGGAGTAATATTTGAGCAAAAGAAAAGTTCTTGTTGCCCGATAGAACAGTATTAACACTTCAATATACCTGACTATGGCCCTTTTATGTTTATTTTTTCCATTATGAGATGAATCTCTAGTACATTAGAGCATGATATTACAGTAGTTTCCAAACTTAAATATTGAGGAAAATGTAGGGATTAAGACAAATTTGAATATCTGAGGTAAATATTCAAACTTCAGTCCCAAAGAAACATTTGAAGTTAAAATAATATGAGAAATATAGAAATATAGCGCAATCCATTCACAAAAAACATTATCTACTAGAGGGGGGTAATCCAGAAAAAAAGATGGCCAGTGTACGCAGGATGTCATGAAATGTAAAGTATGCGGGAGAAAATCTGGCCTATGGTAAAGTGATGAATTTGACAACTATGAGCTTTTTTGGAGAAGTTAAAGTGTTTAAAGAAACTAAAACTTTGTGCTTAGTGTTGTTGACAAATCTCGATGGCATTTTATTCCAATATTCACTCTTGGTCACCACACTAAACATGTAATGAAAAATGAAAATCTACATATAGTGGAAAAATATTTTTTTCTGGATGAAATTTACAGTCAACAGGAAGGTTCCCACTAAAAATGTGTGTCCGGCTCTTGATAAGTGTCTTAAAAAAAATTTGTTAGTGCAAACTTCGTAAGAGAGTTCACTTTCAATAAACACTAGCTGCCTACGAAATCCAAAACTTCATGTGCATTCACCAGGATGGCCGAGTGGTTAAGGCGTTGGACTTAAGATCCAATGGATATGTATCCTCGTGGGTTCGAACCCCACTCCTGGTATGAGTTTTACACTTGAAATTCTAAGCGATTTCTGAAAAAGGAGTAATGTTTCAGCAAAAGAAATGTTCTTGTTGGCAGATAGTGCAGTATTAACCTTTCAGAACCCCTGAGTATCGCCCTTTAATGTTTATTTTTTCCATTATGAGATGAATTTCTAGTACATTAGAGCATGATATTACAGTAAGTTCCAAACTTAAAAATTGAGGAGGTTCGAACCCCACTCCTGGTATGATTTTTATACTTCAAATTCTACAAGGTTTCTGAAAATGGAGTAATGTTTGAGCAAAAGAAAAGTTCTTGTTGCCCGATAGAACAGTATTAACACTTCAATATACCTGACTATGGCCCTTTTATGTTTATTTTTTTCCATTATGAGACGAATCTCTAGTACATTAGAGCATGATATTACAGTAGGTTCCAAACTTAAATATTGAGGAAAATGTGAGGAATAAGACAAATTTGAATATCTGAGGTAAATATTCAAACTACAGTCCCAAAGAAACATTCGAAGTTAAAATAATATGAGAAATATAGAAATATAGCGCAATCCATTCACAAAAAACATTATCTACTAAAGGGGGGTAATCCAGAAAAAAAGATGGCCAGTGTACGTAGGATGTCATGAAATGTAAAATATGCGGGAGAAAATCTGGCCTATGGTAAAGTGATGAATTTGACAACTATGAGCTTTTTTGGAGAAGTTAAAGTGTTTAAAGAAACTAAAACTTTGTGCTTAGTGTTGTTGACAAATCTCGATGGCATTTTATTCCAATATTCACTCTTGGTCACCACACTAAACATGTAATGAAAAATGAAAATCTACATATAGTGGAAAAATATTTTTTTCTGGATGAAATTTACAGTCAACAGGAAGGTTCCCACTAAAAATGTGTGTCCGGCTCTTGATAAGTGTCTTAAAAAAAATTTGTTAGTGCAAACTTCGTAAGAGAGTTCACTTTCAATAAACACTAGCTGCCTACGAAATCCAGAACTTCATGTTCATTCACCAGGATGGCCGAGTGGTTAAGGCGTTGGACTTAAGATCCAATGGATATGTATCCTCGTGGGTTCGAACCCCACTGGTATGTGGGTAAACTGGTATGAGTTTTACACTTGAAATTCTACGAGATTTCTGAAAAAGGAGTAATGTTTCAGCAAAAGAAATGTTCGTGTTGGCAGATAGTGCAGTATTAACCTTTCAGAACCCCTGAGTATCGCCCTTTAATGTTTATTTTTTCCATTATGAGATGAATTTCTAGTACATTAGAGCATGATATTACAGTAAGTTCCAACCTTAAAAATTGAGGGGGTTCGAACCCCACTCCTGGTATTATTTTTATACTTCAAATTCTACAAGGTTTCTGAAAATGGAGTAATGTTTGAGCAAAAGAAAAGTTCTTGTTGCCCGATAGAACAGTATTAACACTTCAATATACCTGACTATGGCCCTTTTATGTTTATTTTTTCCATTATGAGATGAATCTCTAGTACATTAGAGCATGATATTACAGTAGGTTCCAAACTTAAATATTGAGGAAAATGTGAGGAATAAGACAAATTTGAATATCTGAGGTAAATATTCAAACTACAGTCCCAAAGAAACATTTGAAGTTAAAATAATATGAGAAATATAGAAATATAGCGCAATCCATTCACAAAAAACATTATCTACTAGAGGGGGGTAATCTAGAAAAAAAGATGGCCAGTGTACGTAGGATGTCATGAAATGTCAAATATGCGGGAGAAAATCTGGCCTATGGTAAAGTGATGAATTTGAAAACTATGAGCTTTTTTGGAGAAGTTAAAGTGTTTAAAGAAACTAAAACTTTGTGCTTAGTGTTGTTGACAAATCTCGATGGCATTTTATTCCAATATTCACTCTTGGTCACCACACTAAACATGTAATGAAAAATGAAAATCTACATATAGTGGAAAAATATTTTTTTCTGGATGAAATTTACAGTCAACAGGAAGGTTCCCACTAAAAATATGTGTCCGGCTCTTGATAAGTGTCTTAAAAAAAATTTGTTAGTGCAAACTTCGTAAGAGAGTTCACTTTCAATAAACACTAGCTGCCTACGAAATCCAAAACTTCATGTGCATTCACCAGGATGGCCGAGTGGTTAAGGCGTTGGACTTAAGATCCAATGGATATGTATCCTCGTGGGTTCGAACCCCACTCCTTTTACACTTGAAATTCTACGAGATTTCTGAAAAAGGAGTAATGTTTGAGCAAAAGAAAAGTTCTTGTTGCCCGATAGAACAGTATTAACACTTCAATATACCTGACTATGGCCCTTTTATGTTTATTTTTTTCCATTATGAGACGAATCTCTAGTACATTAGAGCATGATATTACAGTAGGTTCCAAACTTAAATATTGAGGAAAATGTGAGGAATAAGACAAATTTGAATATCTGAGGTAAATATTCAAACTACAGTCCCAAAGAAACATTCGAAGTTAAAATAATATGAGAAATATAGAAATATAGCGCAATCCATTCACAAAAAACATTATCTACTAGAGGGGGGTAATCCAGAAAAAAAGATGGCCAGTGTACGTAGGATGTCATGAAATGTAAAATATGCGGGAGAAAATCTGGCCTATGGTAAAGTGATGAATTTGACAACTATGAGCTTTTTTGGAGAAGTTAAAGTGTTTAAAGAAACTAAAACTTTGTGCTTAGTGTTGTTGACAAATCTCGATGGCATTTTATTCCAATATTCACTCTTGGTCACCACACTAAACATGTAATGAAAAATGAAAATCTACATATAGTGGAAAAATATTTTTTTCTGGATGAAATTTACAGTCAACAGGAAGGTTCCCACTAAAAATGTGTGTCCGGCTCTTGATAAGTGTCTTAAAAAAAATTTGTTAGTGCAAACTTCGTAAGAGAGTTCACTTTCAATAAACACTAGCTGCCTACGAAATCCAAAACTTCATGTTCATTCACCAGGATGGCCAAGTGGTTAAGGCGTTGGACTTAAGATCCAATGGATATGTATCCTCGTGGGTTCGAACCCCACTCCTGGTATGAGTTTTACACTTGAAATTCTACGAGATTTCTGAAAAAGGAGTAATGTTTCAGCAAAAGAAATGTTCTTGTCGGCAGATAGTGCAGTATTAACCTTTCAGAACCCCTGAGTATCGCTCTTTAATGTTTATTTTTTCCATTATGAGATGAATTTCTAGTACATTAGAGCATGATATTACAGTAAGTTCCAACCTTAAAAATTGAGGAGGTTCGAACCCCACTCCTGGTATGATTTTTATACTTCAAATTCTACAAGGTTTCTGAAAATGGAGTAATGTTTGAGCAAAAGAAAAGTTCTTGTTGCCCGATAGAACAGTATTAACACTTCAATATACCTGACTATGGCCCTTTTATGTTTATTTTTTCCATTATGAGATGAATCTCTAGTACATTAGAGCATGATATTACAGTAGTTTCCAAACTTAAATATTGAGGAAAATGTAGGGATTAAGACAAATTTGAATATCTGAGGTAAATATTCAAACTACAGTCCCAAAGAAACATTCGAAGTTAAAATAATATGAGAAATATAGAAATATAGCGCAATCCATTCACAAAAAACATTATCTACTAGAGGGGGGTAATCCAGAAAAAAAGATGGCCAGTGTACGTAGGATGTCATGAAATGTAAAATATGCGGGAGAAAATCTGGCCTATGGTAAAGTGATGAATTTGACAACTATGAGCTTTTTTGGAGAAGTTAAAGTGTTTAAAGAAACTAAAACTTTGTGCTTAGTGTTGTTGACAAATCTCGATGGCATTTTATTCCAATATTCACTCTTGGTCACCACACTAAACATGTAATGAAAAATGAAAATCTACATATAGTGGAAAAATATTTTTTTCTGGATGAAATTTACAGTCAACAGGAAGGTTCCCACTAAAAATGTGTGTCCGGCTCTTGATAAGTGTCTTAAAAAAAATTTGTTAGTGCAAACTTCGTAAGAGAGTTCACTTTCAATAAACACTAGCTGCCTACGAAATCCAAAACTTCATGTTCATTCACCAGGATGGCCGAGTGGTTAAGGCGTTGGACTTAAGATCCAATGGATATGTATCCTCGTGGGTTCGAACCCCACTCCTGGTATGAGTTTTACACTTGAAATTCTACGAGATTTCTGAAAAAGGAGTAATGTTTCAGCAAAAGAAATGTTCTTGTTGGCAGATAGTGCAGTATTAACCTTTCAGAACCCCTGAGTATCGCCCTTTAATGTTTATTTTTTCCATTATGAGATGAATTTCTAGTACATTAGAGCATGATATTACAGTAAGTTCCAACCTTAAAAATTGAGGAGGTTCGAACCCCACTCCTGGTATGATTTTTATACTTCAAATTCTACAAGGTTTCTGAAAATGGAGTAATGTTTGAGCAAAAGAAAAGTTCTTGTTGCCCGATAGAACAGTATTAACACTTCAATATACCTGACTATGGCCCTTTTATGTTTATTTTTTCCATTATGAGATGAATCTCTAGTACATTAGAGCATGATATTACAGTAGTTTCCAAACTTAAATATTGAGGAAAATGTAGGGATTAAGACAAATTTGAATATCTGAGGTAAATATTCAAACTACAGTCCCAAAGAAACATTTGAAGTTAAAATAATATGAGAAATATAGAAATATAGCGCAATCCATTCACAAAAAACATTATCTACTAGAGGGGGGTAATCCAGAAAAAAAGATGGCCAGTGTACGCAGGATGTCATGAAATGTAAAGTATGCGGGAGAAAATCTGGCCTATGGTAAAGTGATGAATTTGACAACTATGAGCTTTTTTGGAGAAGTTAAAGTGTTTAAAGAAACTAAAACTTTGTGCTTAGTGTTGTTGACAAATCTCGATGGCATTTTATTCCAATATTCACTCTTGGTCACCACACTAAACATGTAATGAAAAATGAAAATCTACATATAGTGGAAAAATATTTTTTTCTGGATGAAATTTACAGTCAACAGGAAGGTTCCCACTAAAAATGTGTATCCGACTCTTGATAAGTGTCTTAAAAAAAATTTGTTAGTGCAAACTTCGTAAGAGAGTTCACTTTCAATAAACACTAGCTGCCTACGAAATCCAAAACTTCATGTGCATTCACCAGGATGGCCGAGTGGTTAAGGCGTTGGACTTAAGATCCAATGGATATGTATCCTCGTGGGTTCGAACCCCACTCCTGGTATGAGTTTTACACTTGAAATTCTAAGCGATTTCTGAAAAAGGAGTAATGTTTCAGCAAAAGAAATGTTCTTGTTGGCAGATAGTGCAGCATTAACCTTTCAGAACCCCTGAGTATCGCCCTTTAATGTTTATTTTTTCCATTATGAGATGAATTTCTAGTACATTAGAGCATGATATTACAGTAAGTTCCAAACTTAAAAATTGAGGAGGTTCGAACCCCACTCCTGGTATGATTTTTATACTTCAAATTCTACAAGGTTTCTGAAAATGGAGTAATGTTTGAGCAAAAGAAAAGTTCTTGTTGCCCGATAGAACAGTATTAACACTTCAATATACCTGACTATGGCCCTTTTATGTTTATTTTTTTCCATTATGAGACGAATCTCTAGTACATTAGAGCATGATATTACAGTAGGTTCCAAACTTAAATATTGAGGAAAATGTGAGGAATAAGACAAATTTGAATATCTGAGGTAAATATTCAAACTACAGTCCCAAAGAAACATTCGAAGTTAAAATAATATGAGAAATATAGAAATATAGCGCAATCCATTCACAAAAAACATTATCTACTAGAGGGGGGTAATCCAGAAAAAAAGATGGCCAGTGTACGTAGGATGTCATGAAATGTAAAATATGCGGGAGAAAATCTGGCCTATGGTAAAGTGATGAATTTGACAACTATGAGCTTTTTTGGAGAAGTTAAAGTGTTTAAAGAAACTAAAACTTTGTGCTTAGTGTTGTTGACAAATCTCGATGGCATTTTATTCCAATATTCACTCTTGGTCACCACACTAAACATGTAATGAAAAATGAAAATCTACATATAGTGGAAAAATATTTTTTTCTGGATGAAATTTACAGTCAACAGGAAGGTTCCCACTAAAAATGTGTGTCCGGCTCTTGATAAGTGTCTTAAAAAAAATTTGTTAGTGCAAACTTCGTAAGAGAGTTCACTTTCAATAAACACTAGCTGCCTACGAAATCCAGAACTTCATGTTCATTCACCAGGATGGCCGAGTGGTTAAGGCGTTGGACTTAAGATCCAATGGATATGTATCCTCGTGGGTTCGAACCCCACTCCTGGTATGAGTTTTACACTTGAAATTCTACGAGATTTCTGAAAAAGGAGTAATGTTTCAGCAAAAGAAATGTTCGTGTTGGCAGATAGTGCAGTATTAACCTTTCAGAACCCCTGAGTATCGCCCTTTAATGTTTATTTTTTCCATTATGAGATGAATTTCTAGTACATTAGAGCATGATATTACAGTAAGTTCCAACCTTAAAAATTGAGGGGGTTCGAACCCCACTCCTGGTATTATTTTTATACTTCAAATTCTACAAGGTTTCTGAAAATGGAGTAATGTTTGAGCAAAAGAAAAGTTCTTGTTGCCCGATAGAACAGTATTAACACTTCAATATACCTGACTATGGCCCTTTTATGTTTATTTTTTCCATTATGAGATGAATCTCTAGTACATTAGAGCATGATATTACAGTAGTTTCCAAACTTAAATATTGAGGAAAATGTAGGGATTAAGACAAATTTGAATATCTGAGGTAAATATTCAAACTACAGTCCCAAAGAAACATTTGAAGTTAAAATAATATGAGAAATATAGAAATATAGCGCAATCCATTCACAAAAAACATTATCTACTAGAGGGGGGTAATCCAGAAAAAAAGATGGCCAGTGTACGCAGGATGTCATGAAATGTAAAATATGCGGGAGAAAATCTGGCCTATGGTAAAGTGATGAATTTGACAACTATGAGCTTTTTTTGGAGAAGTTATAGTGTTTAAAGAAACTAAAACATTGTGCTTAGTGTTGTTGACAAATCTCGATGGCATTTTATTCCAATATTCACTCTTGGTCACCACACTAAACATGTAATGAAAAATGAAAATCTATATATAGTGGAAAAATGTTTTTTTCTGGATGAAATTTACAGTCAACAGGAAGGTTCCCAGTAAAAATCTGTGTCCGGCTCTTGATAAGTGTCTTAAAAAAAATTTGTTAGTGCAAACTTCGTAAGAGAGTTCACTTTCAATAAACACTAGCTGCCTACGAAATCCAAAACTTCATGTGCATTCACCAGGATGGCCGAGTGGTTAAGGCGTTGGACTTAAGATCCAATGGATATGTGTCCTCGTGAGTCCGAACCCCACTCCTGGTATGAGTTTTACACTTGAAATTCTAAGCGATTTCTGAAAAAGGAGTAATGTTTCAGCAAAAGAAATGTTCTCGTCAGCAGATAGTGCAGTATTAACCTTTCAGAACCCCTTTAATGTTTTTTTTTTCCATTATGAGATGAATTTCTAGTACATTAGAGCATGATATTACAGTAAGTTCCAAACTTAAAAATTGAGGAGGGTCGAACCCCACTCCTGGTATGATTTTTATACTTCAAATTCTACAAGGTTTCTGAAAATGGAGTAATGTTTGAGCAAAAGAAAAGTTCTTGTTGCCCGATAGCACAGTATTAACCCTTCAATATACCTGACTATGGCCCTTTTATGTTTATTTTTTCCATTATGAGATGAATCTCTAGTACATTAGAGCATGATATTACAGTAGGTTTCAACTTAAATATTGAGGAAAATGTAGGGGTTAAGACAAATTTGAATATCTGAGGTAAATAATCAAACTACAGTAACAAAGAAACATTTGAAGTAAAAATAATATGAGAAATATAGAAATATAGCGCAATCCATTCACAAAAAACATTATCTACTAGAGGGGGGTAATCCAGAAAAAAAGATGGCCAGTGTACCTAGGATGTCATGAAATGTAAAATATGCGGGAGAAAATCTGGCCTATGGTAAAGTGATTAATTTGACAACTGTGAGCTTTTTTGGAGAAGTTAAAGTGTTTAAAGAAACTAAAACTTTGTGCTTAGTGTTGTTGACAAATCTCGATGGCATTTTATTCCAATATTCACTCTTGGTCACCACACTAAACATGTAATGAAAAATGAAAATCTACATATAGTGGAAAAATATTTTTTTCTGGATGAAATTTACAGTCAACTGGAAGGTTCCCAGTAAAAATATGTGTCCGGCTCTTGATAAGTGTCTTAAAAAAAATTTGTTAGTGCAAACTTCGTAAGAGAGTTCACTTTCAATAAACACTAGCTGCCTACGAAATCCAAAACTTCATGTTCATTCACCAGGATGGCCGAGTGGTTAAGGCGTTGGACTTAAGATCCAATGGATATGTATCCTCGTGGGTTCGAACCCCACTCCTGGTATGAGTTTTACACTTGAAATTCTAAGCGATTTCTGAAAAAGGAGTAATGTTTCAGCAAAAGAAATGTTCTTGTTGGCAGATAGTGCAGTATTAACCTTTCAGAACCCCTGAGTATCGCCCTTTAATGTTTATTTTTTCCATTATGAGATGAATTTCTAGTACATTAGAGCATGATATTACAGTAAGTTCCAACCTTAAAAATTGAGGAGGTTCGAACCCCACTCCTGGTATGATTTTTATACTTCAAATTCTACAAGGTTTCTGAAAATGGAGTAATGTTTGAGCAAAAGAAAAGTTCTTGTTGCCCGATAGAACAGTATTAACACTTCAATATACCTGACTATGGCCCTTTTATGTTTATTTTTTCCATTATGAGATGAATCTCTAGTACATTAGAGCATGATATTACAGTAGTTTCCAAACTTAAATATTGAGGAAAATGTAGGGATTAAGACAAATTTGAATATCTGAGGTAAATATTCAAACTACAGTCCCAAAGAAACATTCGAAGTTAAAATAATATGAGAAATATAGAAATATAGCGCAATCCATTCACAAAAAACATTATCTACTAGAGGGGGGTAATCCAGAAAAAAAGATGGCCAGTGTACGTAGGATGTCATGAAATGTAAAATATGCGGGAGAAAATCTGGCCTATGGTAAAGTGATGAATTTGACAACTATGAGCTTTTTTGGAGAAGTTAAAGTGTTTAAAGAAACTAAAACTTTGTGCTTAGTGTTGTTGACAAATCTCGATGGCATTTTATTCCAATATTCACTCTTGGTCACCACACTAAACATGTAATGAAAAATGAAAATCTACATATAGTGGAAAAATATTTTTTTCTGGATGAAATTTACAGTCAACAGGAAGGTTCCCACTAAAAATGTGTGTCCGGCTCTTGATAAGTGTCTTAAAAAAAATTTGTTAGTGCAAACTTCGTAAGAGAGTTCACTTTCAATAAACACTAGCTGCCTACGAAATCCAAAACTTCATGTTCATTCACCAGGATGGCCGCGTGGTTAAGGCGTTGGACTTAAGATCCAATGGATATGTATCCTCGTGGGTTCGAACCCCACTCCTGGTATGAGTTTTACACTTGAAATTCTACGAGATTTCTGAAAAAGGAGTAATGTTTCAGCAAAAGAAATGTTCTTGTTGGCAGATAGTGCAGTATTAACCTTTCAGAACCCCTGAGTATCGCCCTTTAATGTTTATTTTTTCCATTATGAGATGAATTTCTAGTACATTAGAGCATGATATTACAGTAAGTTCCAACCTTAAAAATTGAGGAGGTTCGAACCCCACTCCTGGTATGATTTTTATACTTCAAATTCTACAAGGTTTCTGAAAATGGAGTAATGTTTGAGCAAAAGAAAAGTTCTTGTTGCCCGATAGAACAGTATTAACACTTCAATATACCTGACTATGGCCCTTTTATGTTTATTTTTTCCATTATGAGATGAATCTCTAGTACATTAGAGCATGATATTACAGTAGTTTCCAAACTTAAATATTGAGGAAAATGTAGGGATTAAGACAAATTTGAATATCTGAGGTAAATATTCAAACTACAGTCCCAAAGAAACATTTGAAGTTAAAATAATATGAGAAATATAGAAATATAGCGCAATCCATTCACAAAAAACATTATCTACTAGAGGGGGGTAATCCAGAAAAAAAGATGGCCAGTGTACGCAGGATGTCATGAAATGTAAAGTATGCGGGAGAAAATCTGGCCTATGGTAAAGTGATGAATTTGACAACTATGAGCTTTTTTGGAGAAGTTAAAGTGTTTAAAGAAACTAAAACTTTGTGCTTAGTGTTGTTGACAAATCTCGATGGCATTTTATTCCAATATTCACTCTTGGTCACCATACTAAACATGTAATGAAAAATGAAAATCTACATATAGTGGAAAAATATTTTTTTCTGGATGAAATTTACAGTCAACAGGAAGGTTCCCACTAAAAATGTGTGTCCGGCTCTTGATAAGTGTCTTAAAAAAAATTTGTTAGTGCAAACTTCGTAAGAGAGTTCACTTTCAATAAACACTAGCTGCCTACGAAATCCAAAACTTCATGTTCATTCACCAGGATGGCCGAGTGGTTAAGGCGTTGGACTTAAGATCCAATGGATATGTATCCTCGTGGGTTCGAACCCCACTCCTGGTATGAGTTTTACACTTGAAATTCTAAGCGATTTCTGAAAAAGGAGTAATGTTTCAGCAAAAGAAATGTTCTTGTTGGCAGATAGTGCAGTATTAACCTTTCAGAACCCCTGAGTATCGCCCTTTAATGTTTATTTTTTCCATTATGAGATGAATTTCTAGTACATTAGAGCATGATATTACAGTAAGTTCCAAACTTAAAAATTGAGGAGGTTCGAACCCCACTCCTGGTATGATTTTTATACTTCAAATTCTACAAGGTTTCTGAAAATGGAGTAATGTTTGAGCAAAAGAAAAGTTCTTGTTGCCCGATAGAACAGTATTAACACTTCAATATACCTGACTATGGCCCTTTTATGTTTATTTTTTTCCATTATGAGACGAATCTCTAGTACATTAGAGCATGATATTACAGTAGGTTCCAAACTTAAATATTGAGGAAAATGTGAGGAATAAGACAAATTTGAATATCTGAGGTAAATATTCAAACTACAGTCCCAAAGAAACATTCGAAGTTAAAATAATATGAGAAATATAGAAATATAGCGCAATCCATTCACAAAAAACATTATCTACTAGAGGGGGGTAATCCAGAAAAAAAGATGGCCAGTGTACGTAGGATGTCATGAAATGTAAAATATGCGGGAGAAAATCTGGCCTATGGTAAAGTGATGAATTTGACAACTATGAGCTTTTTTGGAGAAGTTAAAGTGTTTAAAGAAACTAAAACTTTGTGCTTAGTGTTGTTGACAAATCTCGATGGCATTTTATTCCAATATTCACTCTTGGTCACCACACTAAACATGTAATGAAAAATGAAAATCTACATATAGTGGAAAAATATTTTTTTCTGGATGAAATTTACAGTCAACAGGAAGGTTCCCACTAAAAATGTGTGTCCGGCTCTTGATAAGTGTCTTAAAAAAAATTTGTTAGTGCAAACTTCGTAAGAGAGTTCACTTTCAATAAACACTAGCTGCCTACGAAATCCAAAACTTCATGTTCATTCACCAGGATGGCCGAGTGGTTAAGGCGTTGGACTTAAGATCCAATGGATATGTATCCTCGTGGGTTCGAACCTCACTCCTGGTATGAGTTTTACACTTGAAATTCTACGAGATTTCTGAAAAAGGAGTAATGTTTCAGCAAAAGAAATGTTCGTGTTGGCAGATAGTGCAGTATTAACCTTTCAGAACCCCTGAGTATCGCCCTTTAATGTTTATTTTTTCCATTATGAGATGAATTTCTAGTACATTAGAGCATGATATTACAGTAAGTTCCAACCTTAAAAATTGAGGAGGTTCGAACCCCACTCCTGGTATGATTTTTATACTTCAAATTCTACAAGGTTTCTGAAAATGGAGTAATGTTTGAGCAAAAGAAAAGTTCTTGTTGCCCGATAGAACAGTATTAACACTTCAATATACCTGACTATGGCCCTTTTATGTTTATTTTTTCCATTATGAGATGAATCTCTAGTACATTAGAGCATGATATTACAGTAGTTTCCAAACTTAAATATTGAGGAAAATGTAGGGATTAAGACAAATTTGAATATCTGAGGTAAATATTCAAACTACAGTCCCAAAGAAACATTTGAAGTTAAAATAATATGAGAAATATAGAAATATAGCGCAATCCATTCACAAAAAACATTATCTACTAGAGGGGGGTAATCCAGAAAAAAAGATGGCCAGTGTACGCAGGATGTCATGAAATGTAAAGTATGCGGGAGAAAATCTGGCCTATGGTAAAGTGATGAATTTGACAACTATGAGCTTTTTTGGAGAAGTTAAAGTGTTTAAAGAAACTAAAACTTTGTGCTTAGTGTTGTTGACAAATCTCGATGGCATTTTATTCCAATATTCACTCTTGGTCACCATACTAAACATGTAATGAAAAATGAAAATCTACATATAGTGGAAAAATATTTTTTTCTGGATGAAATTTACAGTCAACAGGAAGGTTCCCACTAAAAATGTGTGTCCGGCTCTTGATAAGTGTCTTAAAAAAAATTTGTTAGTGCAAACTTCGTAAGAGAGTTCACTTTCAATAAACACTAGCTGCCTACGAAATCCAAAACTTCATGTTCATTCACCAGGATGGCCGAGTGGTTAAGGCGTTGGACTTAAGATCCAATGGATATGTATCCTCGTGGGTTCGAACCCCACTCCTGGTATGAGTTTTACACTTGAAATTCTAAGCGATTTCTGAAAAAGGAGTAATGTTTCAGCAAAAGAAATGTTCTTGTTGGCAGATAGTGCAGTATTAACCTTTCAGAACCCCTGAGTATCGCCCTTTAATGTTTATTTTTTCCATTATGAGATGAATTTCTAGTACATTAGAGCATGATATTACAGTAAGTTCCAAACTTAAAAATTGAGGAGGTTCGAACCCCACTCCTGGTATGATTTTTATACTTCAAATTCTACAAGGTTTCTGAAAATGGAGTAATGTTTGAGCAAAAGAAAAGTTCTTGTTGCCCGATAGAACAGTATTAACACTTCAATATACCTGACTATGGCCCTTTTATGTTTATTTTTTTCCATTATGAGACGAATCTCTAGTACATTAGAGCATGATATTACAGTAGGTTCCAAACTTAAATATTGAGGAAAATGTGAGGATTAAGACAAATTTGAATATCTGAGGTAAATATTCAAACTACAGTCCCAAAGAAACATTCGAAGTTAAAATAATATGAGAAATATAGAAATATAGCGCAATCCATTCACAAAAAACATTATCTACTAGAGGGGGGTAATCCAGAAAAAAAAGATGGCCAGTGTACGTAGGATGTCATGAAATGTAAAATATGCGGGAGAAAATCTGGCCTATGGTAAAGTGATGAATTTGACAACTATGAGCTTTTTTGGAGAAGTTAAAGTGTTTAAAGAAACTAAAACTTTGTGCTTAGTGTTGTTGACAAATCTCGATGGCATTTTATTCCAATATTCACTCTTGGTCACCACACTAAACATGTAATGAAAAATGAAAATCTACATATAGTGGAAAAATATTTTTTTCTGGATGAAATTTACAGTCAACAGGAAGGTTCCCACTAAAAATGTGTGTCCGGCTCTTGATAAGTGTCTTAAAAAAAATTTGTTAGTGCAAACTTCGTAAGAGAGTTCACTTTCAATAAACACTAGCTGCCTACGAAATCCAAAACTTCATGTTCATTCACCAGGATGGCCGAGTGGTTAAGGCGTTGGACTTAAGATCCAATGGATATGTATCCTCGTGGGTTCGAACCTCACTCCTGGTATGAGTTTTACACTTGAAATTCTACGAGATTTCTGAAAAAGGAGTAATGTTTCAGCAAAAGAAATGTTCGTGTTGGCAGATAGTGCAGTATTAACCTTTCAGAACCCCTGAGTATCGCCCTTTCATGCTTATTTTTTCCATTATGAGATGAATTTCTAGTACATTAGAGCATGATATTACAGTAAGTTCCAACCTTAAAAATTGAGGGGGTTCGAACCCCACTCCTGGTATTATTTTTATACTTCAAACTCTACAAGGTTTCTGAAAATGGAGTAATGTTTGAGCAAAAGAAAAGTTCTTGTTGCCCGATAGAACAGTATTAACACTTCAATATACCTGACTATGGCCCTTTTATGTTTATTTTTTCCATTATGAGATGAATCTCTAGTACATTAGAGCATGATATTACAGTAGGTTCCAAACTTAAATATTGAGGAAAATGTGAGGAATAAGACAAATTTGAATATCTGAGGTAAATATTCAAACTACAGTCCAAAAGAAACATTTGAAGTTAAAATAATATGAGAAATATAGAAATATAGCGCAATCCATTCACAAAAAACATTATCTACTAGAGGGGGGTAATCCAGAAAAAAGGATGGCCAGTGTACGTAGGATGTCATGAAATGTAAAATATGCGGGAGAAAATCTGGCCTATGGTAAAGTGATGAATTTGACAACAATAAGCTTTTTTGGAGAAGTTAAAGTGTTTAAAGAAACTAAAACTTTGTGCTTAGTGTTGTTGACAAATCTCGATGGCATTTTATTCCAATATTCACTCTTGGTCACCACACTAAACATGTAATGAAAAATGAAAATCTACATATAGTGGAAAAATATTTTTTTTCTGGATGAAATTTACAGTCAACAGGAAGGTTCCCAGTAAATATCTGTGTCCTGCTCTTGATAAGTGTCTTAAAAAAAATTTGTTAGTGCAAACTTCGTAAGAGAGTTCACTTTCAATAAACACTAGCTGCCTACGAAATCTAAAACTTCATGTGCATTTACTAGGATGGCCAAGTGGTTAAGGCGTTGGACTTAAGATCCAATGGATATGTATCCTCGTGGGTTCGAACCCCACTCCTGGTATGAGTTTTACACTTGAAATTCTACGAGATTTCTGAAAAAGGAGTAATTTTTCTGCAAAAGAAATGTTCTTATTGGCAGATAGTGCAGTATTAATCTTTCAGAACCCCTGAGTATCGCCCTTTAATGTTTATTTTTTCCATTATGAGATGAATTTCTAGTACATTAGAGCATGATATTACAGTAAGTTCCAAACTTAAAAATTGAGGAGGTTCGAACCCCACTCCTGGTATGATTTTTATACTTCAAATTCTACAAGGTTTCTGAAAATGGAGTAATGTTTGAGCAAAAGAAAAGTTCTTGTTGCCCGATAGAACAGTATTAACACTTCAATATACCTGACTATGGCCCTTTTATGTTTATTTTTTCCATTATGAGATGAATCTCTAGTACATTAGAGCATGATATTACAGTAGGTTCCAAACTTAAATATTGAGGAAAATGTGAGGAATAAGACAAATTTGAATATCTGAGGTAAATATTCAAACTACAGTCCCAAAGAAACATTTGAAGTTAAAATAATATGAGAAATATAGAAATATAGCGCAATCCATTCACAAAAAACATTATCTACTAGAGGGGGGTAATCCAGAAAAAAAGATGGCCAGTGTACGTAGGATGTCATGAAATGTAATATATGTGGGAGAAAATCTGGCCTATGGTAAAGTGATGAATTTGACAACTATGAGCTTTTTTGGAGAAGTTAAAGTGTTTAAAGAAACTAAAACTTTGTGCTTAGTGTTGTTGACAAATCTCGATGGCATTTTATTCCAATATTCACTCTTGGTCACCACACTAAACATGTAATGAAAAATGAAAATCTACATATAGTGGAAAAATATTTTTTTCTGGATGAAATTTACAGTCAACAGGAAGGTTCCCACTAAAAATCTGTGTCCGGCTCTTGATAAGTGTCTTAAAAAAAATTTGTTAGTGCAAACTTCGTAAGAGAGTTCACTTTCAATAAACACTAGCTGCCTACGAAATCCAAAACTTTATGTGCATTCACCAGGATGGCCGAGTGGTTAAGGCGTTGGACTTAAGATCCAATGGATATGTATTCTCGTGGGTATGAGTTTTACACTTGAAATTCTACGAGATTTCTGAAAAAGGAGTAATGTTTCTGCAAAAGAAATGTTCTTGTTGGCAGATAGTGCAGTATTAACCTTTCAGAACCCCTGAGTATCGCCCTTTAATGTTTATTTTTTCCATTATGAGATGAATTTCTAGTACATTAGAGCACGATATTACAGTAAGTTCCAAACTTAAAAATTGAGGAGGTTCGAACCCCACTCCTGGTATGATTTTTATACTTCAAATTCTACAATGTTTCTGAAAATGGAGTAATGTTTGAGCAAAAGAAAAGTTCTTGTTGCCTGATAGAACAGTATTAACACTTCAGTATACCTGACTATGGCCCTTTTATGTTTATTTTTTCCATTATGAGATGAATCTCTAGTACATTAGAGCATGATATTACAGTAGTTTCCAAACTTAAATATTGAGGAAAATGTAGGGATTAAGACAAATTTGAATATCTGAGGTAAATATTCAAACTACAGTCCCAAAGAAACATTTGAAGTTAAAATAATATGAGAAATATAGAAATATAGCGCAATCCATTCACAAAAAACATTATCTACTAGAGGGGGGTAATCTAGAAAAAAAGATGGCCAGTGTACGTAGGATGTCATGAAATGTCAAATATGCGGGAGAAAATCTGGCCTATGGTAAAGTGATGAATTTGACAACTATGAGCTTTTTTGGAGAAGTTAAAGTGTTTAAAGAAACTAAAACTTTGTGCTTAGTGTTGTTGACAAATCTCGATGGCATTTTATTCCAATATTCACTCTTGGTCACCACACTAAACATGTAATGAAAAATGAAAATCTACATATAGTGGAAAAATATTTTTTTCTGGATGAAATTTACAGTCAACAGGAAGGTTCCCACTAAAAATCTGTGTCCGGCTCTTGATAAGTGTCTTAAAAAAAATTTGTTAGTGCAAACTTCGTAAGAGAGTTCACTTTCAATAAACACTAGCTGCCTACGAAATCCAAAACTTCATGTGCATTCACCAGGATGGCCGAGTGGTTAAGGCGTTGGACTTAAGATCCAATGGATATGTATCCTCGTGGGTTCGAACCCCACTCCTGGTATGAGTTTTACACTTGAAATTCTACGAGATTTCTGAAAAAGGAGTAATTTTTCTGCAAAAGAAATGTTCTTGTTGGCAGATAGTGCAGTATTAACCTTTCAGAACCTTTAATGTTCATTTTTTCCATTATGAGATGAATTTCTAGTACATTAGAGCATGATATTACAGTAAGTTCCAAACTTAAAAATTGAGGAGGTTCGAACCCCACTCCTGGTATGATTTTTATACTTCAAATTCTACAAGGTTTCTGAAAATGGAGTAATGTTTGAGCAAAAGAAAAGTTCTTGTTGCCTGATAGAACAGTATTAACACTTCAGTATACCTGACTATGGCCCTTTTATGTTTATTTTTTCCATTATGAGATGAATCTCTAGTACATTAGAGCATGATATTACAGTAGTTTCCAAACTTAAATATTGAGGAAAATGTAGGGATTAAGACAAATTTGAATATCTGAGGTAAATATTCAAACTACAGTCCCAAAGAAACATTTGAAGTTAAAATAATATGAGAAATATAGAAATATAGCGCAATCCATTCACAAAAAACATTATCTACTAGAGGGGGGTAATCTAGAAAAAAAGATGGCCAGTGTACGTAGGATGTCATGAAATGTCAAATATGCGGGAGAAAATCTGGCCTATGGTAAAGTGATGAATTTGACAACTATGAGCTTTTTTGGAGAAGTTAAAGTGTTTAAAGAAACTAAAACTTTGTGCTTAGTGTTGTTGACAAATCTCGATGGCATTTTATTCCAATATTCACTCTTGGTCACCACACTAAACATGTAATGAAAAATGAAAATCTACATATAGTGGAAAAATATTTTTTTCTGGATGAAATTTACAGTCAACAGGAAGGTTCCCACTAAAAATCTGTGTCCGGCTCTTGATAAGTGTCTTAAAAAAAATTTGTTAGTGCAAACTTCGTAAGAGAGTTCACTTTCAATAAACACTAGCTGCCTACGAAATCCAAAACTTCATGTGCATTCACCAGGATGGCCGAGTGGTTAAGGCGTTGGACTTAAGATCCAATGGATATGGATCCTCGTGGGTTCAAACCCCACTCCTGGTATGAGTTTTACACTTGAAATTCTACGAGATTTCTGAAAAAGGAGTAATTTTTCTGCAAAAGAAATGTTCTTGTTGGCAGATAGTGCAGTATTAACCTTTCAGAACCTTTAATGTTCATTTTTTCCATTATGAGATGAATTTCTAGTACATTAGAGCATGATATTACAGTAAGTTCCAACCTTAAAAATTGAGGAGGTTCGAACCCAACTCCTGGTATGATTTTTATACTTCAAATTCTACAAGGTTTCTGAAAATGGAGTAATGTTTGAGCAAAAGAAAAGTTCTTGTTGCCCGATAGAACAGTATTAACCCCTTCAAGACCCAGCCTATTTTGACCTTAAAGACCTTGCCGTTTTTTGCAATTCTGACCAGTGTCCCTTTATGAGGTAATAACTCAGGAACGCTTCAACGGATCCTAGCGGTTCTGAGATTGTTTTTTCGTGACATATTGGGCTTCATGTTAGTGGTAAATTTAGGTCAATAAATTCTGCGTTTATTTGTGATAAACACGGAAATTTGGCGAAAATTTTGAAAATTTCGCAATTTTCACATTTTGAATTTTTATTCTGTTAAACCAGAGAGATATGTGACACAAAATAGTTAATAAATAACATTTCCCACATGTTTACTTTACATCAGCACAATTTTGGAAACAAAATTTTTTTTTGTTAGGAAGTTATAAGGGTTAAAATTCGACCAGCGATTTGTCATTTTTACAACGAAATTTACAAAACCATTTTTTTTAGGGACCACCTCACATTTGAAGTCAGTTTGAGGGGTCTATATGGCTGAAAATACCCAAAAGTGACACCATTCTAAAAACTGCACCCCTCAAGGTACTCAAAACCACATTCAAGAAGTTTATTAACCCTTCAGGTGCTTCACAGCAGCAGAAGCAACATGGAAGGAAAAAATGAACATTTAACTTTTTAGTCACAAAAATTATCTTTTAGCAACAATTTTTTTATTTTCCCAATGGTAAAAGGAGAAACTGAACCATGAAAGTTGTTGTCCAATTTGTCCTGAGTACGCTGATACCTCATATGTGGGGGTAAACCACTGTTTTGGCGCATGGCAGGGCTTGGAAGGGAAGGAGCGCCATTTGACTTTTTGAATCAAAAATTGGCTCCACTCTTTAGCGGACACCATGTCACGTTTGGAGAGCCCCCGTGTGCCTAAAAATTGGAGCTCCCCCACAAGTGACCCCATTTTGGAAACTAGACGCCCCAAGGAACTTATCTAGATGCATAGTGAGCACTTTGAACCCCCAGGTGCTTCACAAATTGATCCGTAAAAATGAAAAAGTACTTTTTTTTCACAAAAAAATTCTTTTAGCCTCAATTTTTTCATTTTCACGTGGGCAACAGGATAAAATGGATCCTAAAATGAGTTGGGCAATTTCTCCTGAGTACACCAATACCTCACATGTGGAGGTAAACCACTGTTTGGGCACATGGTAAGGCTCGGAAGGGAAGGAGCGCCATTTGACTTTTTGAATGAAAAATTATTTCCATCGTTAGCGGACACCATGTCGCGTTTGGATAGCTCCTGTGTGCCTAAACATTGGCGCTCCCCCACAAGTGACCCCATTTTGGAAACTAGACCCCCCAAGGAACTAATTTAGATGCCTAGTGAGCACTTTAAACCCTCAGGTGCTTCACAAATTGATCTGTAAAAATGAAAAAGTAATTTTTTTTCACAAAAAAATTCTTTTCGCCTCAATTTTTTCATTTTCACATGGGCAGTAGGATAAAATGGATCATAAAATTTGTTGGGCAATTTCTCCCGAGTACGCCGATACCTCATATGTGGGGGTAAACCACTGTTTGGGCACTCGGCAGGGCTCGGAAGAGAAGGCGCGCCATTTGACTTTTTGAATGGAAAATTAGCTCCAATTGTTAGCGGACACCATGTCGCGTTTGGAGAGCCCCTGTGTGCCTAAACATTGGAGCTCCCGCACAAGTGACCCCATTTTGGAAACTAGACCCCCCAAGGAACTTATCTAGATGCATATTGAGCACTTTAAACCCCCAGGTGCTTCACAGAAGTTTATAACGCAGAGCCATGAAAATAAAAAATAATTTTTCTTTCCTCAAAAATGATTTTTTAGCCTGGAATTTCCTATTTTGCCAAGGATAATAGGAGAAATTGGACCCCAAATATTGTTGTCCAGTTTGTCCTGAGTACGCTGATACCCCATATGTGGGGGTAAACCACTGTTTGGGCGCACGGCAGGGCTCGGAAGGGATGGCACGCCATTTGGCTTTTTAAATGGAAAATTAGCTCCAATCATTAGCGGACACCATGTCACGTTTGGAGAGCCCCTGTGTGCCTAAACATTGGAGATCCCCCAGAAATGACACCATTTTAGAAACTAGACCCCCAAAGGAACTAATCTAGATGTGTGGTGAGGACTTTGAACCCCCAAGTGCTTCACAGAAGTTTATAACGCAGAGCCATGAAAATAAAAAAAAAAATTATTTTCTCAAAAATGATCTTTTAGCCTGCAATTTTTTATTTTCCCAAGGGTAACAGGAGAAATTTGACCCCAAAAGTTGTTTTCCAGTTTCTCCTGAGTACGCTGATACCCCATATGTGGGGGTAAATCACTGTTTGGGCACATGCCGGGGCTCGGAAGTGAAGTAGTGACGTTTTGAAATGCAGACTTTGATGGAATGCTCTGTGGGCGTCACGTTGCGTTTGCAGAGCCCCTGATGTGGCTTAACAGTAGAAACCCCCCACAAGTGACCCCATTTTGGAAACTAGACCCCCAAAGGAACTTATCTAGATGTGTGGTGAGCACTTTGAACCCCCAAGTGCTTCATAGAAGTTTATAATGCAGAGCCGTGAAAATAATAAATACGTTTTCTTTCCTCAAAAATAATTATTTAGCCCAGAATTTTTTAATTTTCCCAAGGGTAACAGGAGAAATTTGACCCCAATATTTGTTGTCCAGTTTCTCCTGAGTACGGTGATACCCCATATGTGGGGGTAAACTACTGTTTGGGCACATGCCGGGGCTTGGAATTGAAGTAGTGACGTTTTGAAATGCAGACTTTGATGGAATGCTCTGCGGGCGTCACGTTGCGTTTGCAGAGCCCCTGATGTGCCTAAACAGTAGAAACCCCCCACAAGTGACCCCATTTTGGAAACTAGACCCTGAAAGGAACTTATCTAGATGTGTGATGAGCACTTTGAACCCCCAAGTGCTTCATAGAAGTTTATAATGCAGAGCCGTGAAAATAATAAATACGTTTTCTTTCCTCAAAAATAATTATTTAGCCCAGAATATTTTATTTTCCCAAGGGTTACAGGAGAAATTGGACCCCAAAAGTTGTTGTCCAGTTTCTCCTGAGTACGCTGATACCCCATATGTGGGGGTAAACCACTGTTTGGGCACACGTCGGGGCTCAGAAGGGAAGTAGTCACTTTTGAAATGCAGACTTTGATGGAATGGTCTGCGGGTGTCACGTTGCGTTTGCAGAGCCCCTGGTGTGCCTAAACAGTAGAAACCCCCCACAAGTGACCCCATTTTAGAAACTAGACCCCCCAAGGAACTTATCTAGATATGTGGTGAGCACTTTGAACCTCCAAGTGCTTCACAGACGTTTACAACGCAGAGCCGTGAAAATAAAAAATCATTTTTCTTTCCTCAAAAATTATGTTTTAGCAAGCATTTTTTTATTTTCACAAGGGTAACAGGAGAAATTGGACCCCAGTAATTGTTGCGCAGTTTGTCCTGAGTATGCTGGTACCCCATATGTGGGGGTAAACCACTGTTTGGGCACACGTCAGGGCTCGGAAGTGAGGGAGCACCATTTGACTTTTTGAATACGAGATTGGCTGGAATCAATGGTGGCGCCATGTTGCGTTTGGAGACCCCTGATGTGCCTAAACAGTGGTAACCCCTCAATTCTAACTCCAACACTAACCCCAACACACCCCTAACCCTAATCCCAACTGTAGCCATAACCCTAATCACAACCCTAACCCCAACACACCCCTAACCACAACACTAACCCCAACACACCCCTAACCCTAACCACAACCCTAATTCCAACCCTAACCCTAAGGCTATGTGCCCACGTTGCGGATTCGTGTGAGATATTTCCGCACCATTTTTGAAAAATCTGCGGGTAAAAGGCACTGCGTTTTACCTGCGGATTTTCCGCGGATTTCCAGTGTTTTTTGTGCGGATTTCACCTGCGGATTCCTATTGAGGAACAGGTGTAAAACGCTGCGGAATCCGCACAAAGAATTGACATGCTGCGGAAAATACAACGCAGCGTTCCCGCGCGGTATTTTCCGCACCATGGGCACAGCGGATTTGGTTTTTCATATGTTTACATGGTACTGTAAACCTGATGGAACACTGCTGCGAATCCGCAGCCAAATCCGCACCGTGTGCACATAGCCTAATTCTAAAGGTATGTGCACACGCTGCGGAAAACGCTGCGGATCCGCAGCAGTTTCCCATGAGTGTACAGTTCAATGTAAACCTACGGGAAACAAAAATCGCTGTACACATGCTGCGGAAAAACTGCACGGAAACGCAGCGGTTTACATTCCGCAGCATGTCACTTCTTTGTGCGGATTCCGCAGCGGTTTTACAACTGCTCCAATAGAAAATCGCAATTGTAAAACCGCAGTGAAATGCGCAGAAAAAAACGCGGTAAATCCGCCATAAATCCGCAGCGGTTTAGCACTGCGGATTTATCAAATCCGCAGCGGAAAAATCCGCAGAGGACCAGAATACGTGTGCACATTCCTAACCCTAACCCTAACCCTAGCCCTAACCCTAGCCCTACCCCTAACCCTAACCCTACCCCTAACCCTAACCCTACCCCTACCCCTAACCCTAACCCTACCCCTAACCCTACCCCTAACCCTAACCCTACCCCTACCCCTAACCCTAACCCTATTCTAACATTAGTGGGAAAAAAAAAATTTCTTTATTTTTTTATTGTCCCTACCTATGGGGGTGACAAAGGGGGGGGGTCATTTATTATTTTTTTTATTTTGATCACTGAGATAGATTATATCTCAGTGATCAAAATGCACTTTGGAACGAATCTGCCGGCCGGCAGATTCGGCGGGCGCACTGCGCATGCGCCCGCCATTTTGGAAGATGGCGGCGCCCGGGAGAAGACGGACGGGACCCCGGCTGGATCGGTAAGTATGATAGGGTGGGGGGGGACCACGGGGGGGGGGATCGGAGCACGGGGGGGGGAATCGGAGCGCGGGAGGGGTGGAACGGAGCGCGGGGGGCGTGGAACGGAGCACGGGGGGGCTGGAACGGAGCACGGGGGGGTGGAACGGAGCACGGGGGGGGGTGGATCGGAGTGCAGGGGGGGTGATTGGAGCACGGGGGGGTGATTGGAGCACGGGGCGAGCGGACACGAGCACGGGGGGGAGCGGAGCACAGGGCGGAGGGGAGCCGGAGCAGTGTACCGGCCAGATCGGGGGGGTGGGGGGGCGATCGGAGGGGTGGGGTGGGGGCACACTAGTATTTCCAGCCATGGCCGATGATATTTCAGCATCGGCCATGGCTGGATTGTAATATTTCACCCGTTATAATGGGTGAAATATTACAAATCGCTCTGATTGGCAGTTTCACTTTCAACAGCCAATCAGAGCGATCGTAGCCACGAGGGGGTGAAGCCACCCCCCCTGGGCTAAACTACCACTCCCCCTGTCCCTGCAGATCGGGTGAAATGGGAGTTAACCCTTTCACCCGGCCTGCAGGGACGCGATCTTTCCATGACGCCGCATAGGCGTCATGGGTCGGAATGGCACCGACTTTCATGACGCCTACGTGGCGTCATGGGTCGGGAAGGGGTTAACACTTCAATATACCTGACTATGGCCCTTTTATGTTTATTTTTTCCATTATGAGATGAATATCTAGTACATTAGAGCATGATATTACAGTAGGTTCCAAACTTAAATATTGAGGAAAATGTGAGGAATAAGACAAATTTGAATATCTGAGGTAAATATTCAAACTACAGTCCCAAAGAAACATTTGAAGTTAAAATAATATGAGAAATATAGAAATATAGCGCAATCCATTCACAAAAACCATTATCTAATAGAGGGGGGTAATCCAGAAAAAAAGATGGCCAGTGTACGTAGGATGTCATGAAATGTAAAATATGCGGGAGAAAATCTGGCCTATGGTAAAGTGATGAATTTGAAAACTATGAGCTTTTTTGGAGAAGTTAAAGTGTTTAAAGAAACTAAAACTTTGTGCTTAGTGTTGTTGACAAATCTCGATGGCATTTTATTCCAATATTCACTCTTGGTCACCACACTAAACATGTAATGAAAAATGAAAATCTACATATAGTGGAAAAATATTTTTTTCTGGATGAAATTTACAGTCAACAGGAAGGTTCCCAGTAAAAATCTGTGTCCGGCTCTTGATAAGTGTGTTAAAAAAAATTTGTTAGTGAAAACTTCAAAAGAGAGTTCACTTTCAATAAACACTAGCTGCCTACGAAATCCAAAACTTCATGTGCATTCACCAGGATGGCCGAGTGGTTAAGGCGTTGGACTTAAGATCCAATGGATATGTATCCTCGTGGGTTCGAACCCCACTCCTGGTATGAGTTTTACACTTGAAATTCTACGAGATTTCTGAAAAAGGAGTAATGTTTCTGCAAAAGAAATGTTCGTGTTGGCAGATAGTGCAGTATTAACCTTTCAGAACCCCTGAGTATCGCCCTTTAATGTTTATTTTTTCCATTATGAGATGAATTTCTAGTACATTAGAGCATGATATTACAGTAAGTTCCAAACTTAAAAATTGAGGAGGTTCGAACCCCACTCCTGGTATGATTTTTATACTTCAAATTCTACAAGGTTTCTGAAAATGGAGTAATGTTTGAGCAAAAGAAAAGTTCTTGTTGCCCGATAGAACAGTATTAACACTTCAATATACCTGACTATGGCCCTTTTATGTTTATTTTTTCCATTATGAGATGAATCTCTAGTACATTAGAGCATGATATTACAGTAGGTTCCAAACTGAAATATTGAGGAAAATGTGAGGAATAAGACAAATTTGAATATCTGAGGTAAATATTCAAACTACAGTCCCAAAGAAACATTTGAAGTTAAAATAATATGAGAAATATAGAAATATAGCGCAATCCATTCACAAAAAACATTATCTAATAGAGGGGGGTAATCCAGAAAAAAAGATGGCCAGTGTACGTAGGATGTCATGAAATGTAAAATATGCGGGAGAAAATCTGGCCTATGGTAAAGTGATGAATTTGAAAACTATGAGCTTTCTTGGAGAAGTTAAAGTGTTTAAAGAAACTAAAACTTTGTGCTTAGTGTTGTTGACAAATCTCGATGGCATTTTATTCCAATATTCACTCTTGGTCACCACACTAAACATGTAATGAAAAATGAAAATCTACATATAGTGGAAAAATATTTTTTTCTGGATGAAATTTACAGTCAACAGGAAGGTTCCCAGTAAAAATCTGTGTCCGGCTCTTGATAAGTGTCTTAAAAAAAATTTGTTAGTGCAAACTTCGTATGAGAGTTCACTTTCAATAAACACTAGCTGCCTACGAAATCCAAAACTTTATGTGTATTCACCAGGATGGCCGAGTGGTTAAGGCGTTGGACTCAAGATCCAATGGGTATGTATCCTCGTGGGTTCGAACCCCACTCCTGGTATGAGTTTTACACTTGAAATTCTATGAGATCTCTGAAAAAGGAGTAATGTTTCAGCAAAAGAAATGTTCTTGTTGGCAGATAGTGCAGTATTAACCTTTCAGAACCCCTGAGTATCGCCCTTTAATGTTTATTTTTTCCATTATGAGATGAATTTCTAGTACATTAGAGCACGATATTACAGTAAGTTCCAAACTTAAAAATTGAGGAGGTTCGAACCCCACTCCTGGTATGATTTTTATACTTCAAATTCTACAATGTTTCTGAAAATGGAGTAATGTTTGAGCAAAAGAAAAGTTCTTGTTGCCTGATAGAACAGTATTAACACTTCAGTATACCTGACTATGGCCCTTTTATGTTTATTTTTCCCATTATGAGATGAATCTCTAGTACATTAGAGCATGATATTACAGTAGTTTCCAAACTTAAATATTGAGGAAAATGTAGGGATTAAGACAAATTTGAATATCTGAGGTAAATATTCAAACTACAGTCCCAAAGAAACATTTGAAGTTAAAATAATATGAGAAATATAGAAATATAGCGCAATCCATTCACAAAAAACATTATCTACTAGAGGGGGGTAATCTAGAAAAAAGATGGCCAGTGTACGTAGGATGTCATGAAATGTCAAATATGCGGGAGAAAATCTGGCCTATGGTAAAGTGATGAATTTGACAACTATGAGCTTTTTTGGAGAAGTTAAAGTGTTTAAAGAAACTAAAACTTTGTGCTTAGTGTTGTTGACAAATCTCGATGGCATTTTATTCCAATATTCACTCTTGGTCACCACACTAAACATGTAATGAAAAATGAAAATCTACATATAGTGGAAAAATATTTTTTTCTGGATGAAATTTACAGTCAACAGGAAGGTTCCCACTAAAAATCTGTGTCCGGCTCTTGATAAGTGTCTTAAAAAAAATTTGTTAGTGCAAACTTCGTAAGAGAGTTCACTTTCAATAAACACTAGCTGCCTACGAAATCCAAAACTTCATGTGCATTCACCAGGATGGCCGAGTGGTTAAGGCGTTGGACTTAAGATCCAATGGATATGTATCCTCGTGGGTTCGAACCCCACTCCTGGTATGAGTTTTACACTTGAAATTCTACGAGATTTCTGAAAAAGGAGTAATTTTTCTGCAAAAGAAATGTTCTTGTTGGCAGATAGTGCAGTATTAACCTTTCAGAACCTTTAATGTTCATTTTTTCCATTATGAGATGAATTTCTAGTACATTAGAGCATGATATTACAGTAAGTTCCAACCTTAAAAATTGAGGAGGTTCGAACCCAACTCCTGGTATGATTTTTATACTTCAAATTCTACAAGGTTTCTGAAAATGGAGTAATGTTTGAGCAAAAGAAAAGTTCTTGTTGCCCGATAGAACAGTATTAACACTTCAATATACCTGACTATGGCCCTTTTATGTTTATTTTTTCCATTATGAGATGAATCTCTAGTACATTAGAGCATGATATTACAGTAGGTTCCAAACTTAAATATTGAGGAAAATGTGAGGAATAAGACAAATTTGAATATCTGAGGTAAATATTCAAACTACAGTCCCAAAGAAACATTTGAAGTTAAAATAATATGAGAAATATAGAAATATAGCGCAATCCATTCACAAAAACCATTATCTAATAGAGGGGGGTAATCCAGAAAAAAAGATGGCCAGTGTACGTAGGATGTCATGAAATGTAAAATATGCGGGAGAAAATCTGGCCTATGGTAAAGTGATGAATTTGAAAACTATGAGCTTTTTTGGAGAAGTTAAAGTGTTTAAAGAAACTAAAACTTTGTGCTTAGTGTTGTTGACAAATCTCGATGGCATTTTATTCCAATATTCACTCTTGGTCACCACACTAAACATGTAATGAAAAATGAAAATCTACATATAGTGGAAAAATATTTTTTTCTGGATGAAATTTACAGTCAACAGGAAGGTTCCCAGTAAAAATCTGTGTCCGGCTCTTGATAAGTGTCTTAAAAAAAATTTGTTAGTGCAAACTTCGTAAGAGAGTTCACTTTCAATAAACACTAGCTGCCTACGAAATCCAAAACTTCATGTGCATTCACCAGGATGGCCGAGTGGTTAAGGCGTTGGACTTAAGATCCAATGGATATGTATCCTCGTGGGTTCGAACCCCACTCCTGGTATGAGTTTTACACTTGAAATTCTACGAGATTTCTGAAAAAGGAGTAATTTTTCTGCAAAAGAAATGTTCTTGTTGGCAGATAGTGCAGTATTAACCTTTCAGAACCTTTAATGTTCATTTTTTCCATTATGAGATGAATTTCTAGTACATTAGAGCATGATATTACAGTAAGTTCCAACCTTAAAAATTGAGGAGGTTCGAACCCAACTCCTGGTATGATTTTTATACTTCAAATTCTACAAGGTTTCTGAAAATGGAGTAATGTTTGAGCAAAAGAAAAGTTCTTGTTGCCCGATAGAACAGTATTAACACTTCAATGTACCTGACTATGGCCCTTTTATGTTTATTTTTTCCATTATGAGATGAATCTCTAGTACATTAGAGCATGATATTACAGTAGGTTCCAAACTTAAACATTGAGGAAAATGTGAGGAATAAGACAAATTTGAATATCTGAGGTAAATATTCAAACTACAGTCCCAAAGAAACATTTGAAGTTAAAATAATATGAGAAATATAGAAATATAGCGCAATCCATTCACAAAAACCATTATCTAATAGAGGGGGGTAATCCAGAAAAAAAGATGGCCAGTGTACGTAGGATGTCATGAAATGTAAAATATGCGGGAGAAAATCTGGCCTATGGTAAAGTGATGAATTTGAAAACTATGAGCTTTTTTGGAGAAGTTAAAGTGTTTAAAGAAACTAAAACTTTGTGCTTAGTGTTGTTGACAAATCTCGATGGCATTTTATTCCAATATTCACTCTTGGTCACCACACTAAACATGTAATGAAAAATGAAAATCTACATATAGTGGAAAAATATTTTTTTCTGGATGAAATTTACAGTCAACAGGAAGGTTCCCAGTAAAAATCTGTGTCCGGCTCTTGATAAGTGTGTTAAAAAAAATTTGTTAGTGCAAACTTCAAAAGAGAGTTCACTTTCAATAAACACTAGCTGCCTACGAAATCCAAAACTTCATGTGCATTCACCAGGATGGCCGAGTGGTTAAGGCGTTGGACTTAAGATCCAATGGATATGTATCCTCGTGGGTTCGAACCCCACTCCTGGTATGAGTTTTACACTTGAAATTCTACGAGATTTCTGAAAAAGGAGTAATGTTTCTGCAAAAGAAATGTTCGTGTTGGCAGATAGTGCAGTATTAACCTTTCAGAACCCCTGAGTATCGCCCTTTAATGTTTATTTTTTCCATTATGAGATGAATTTCTAGTACATTAGAGCATGATATTACAGTAAGTTCCAAACTTAAAAATTGAGGAGGTTCGAACCCCACTCCTGGTATGATTTTTATACTTCAAATTCTACAAGGTTTCTGAAAATGGAGTAATGTTTGAGCAAAAGAAAAGTTCTTGTTGC
Source organism: Ranitomeya imitator (assembly GCF_032444005.1). NCBI lineage: Eukaryota > Metazoa > Chordata > Amphibia > Anura > Dendrobatidae > Ranitomeya > Ranitomeya imitator. The sequence goes on from NC_091286.1 coordinate 125,744,595, forward strand.
CCGATAGAACAGTATTAACACTTCAATATACCTGACTATGGCCCTTTTATGTTTATTTTTTCCATTATGAGATGAATCTCTAGTACATTAGAGCATGATATTACAGTAGGTTCCAAACTGAAATATTGAGGAAAATGTGAGGAATAAGACAAATTTGAATATCTGAGGTAAATATTCAAACTACAGTTCCAAAGAAACATTTGAAGTTAAAATAATATGAGAAATATAGAAATATAGCGCAATCCATTCACAAAAAACATTATCTAATAGAGGGGGGTAATCCAGAAAAAAAGATGGCCAGTGTACGTAGGATGTCATGAAATGTAAAATATGCGGGAGAAAATCTGGCCTATGGTAAAGTGATGAATTTGAAAACTATGAGCTTTCTTGGAGAAGTTAAAGTGTTTAAAGAAACTAAAACTTTGTGCTTAGTGTTGTTGACAAATCTCGATGGCATTTTATTCCAATATTCACTCTTGGTCACCACACTAAACATGTAATGAAAAATGAAAATCTACATATAGTGGAAAAATATTTTTTTCTGGATGAAATTTACAGTCAACAGGAAGGTTCCCAGTAAAAATCTGTGTCCGGCTCTTGATAAGTGTCTTAAAAAAAATTTGTTAGTGCAAACTTCGTATGAGAGTTCACTTTCAATAAACACTAGCTGCCTACGAAATCCAAAACTTCATGTGTATTCACCAGGATGGCCGAGTGGTTAAGGCGTTGGACTCAAGATCCAATGGATATGTATCCTCGTGGGTTCGAACCCCACTCCTGGTATGAGTTTTACACTTGAAATTCTACAAGATTTCTGAAAAAGGAGTAATGTTTCTGCAAAAGAAATGTTCTTGTTGGCAGATAGTGCAGTATTAACCTTTCAGAACCCCTGAGTATCGCCCTTTAATGTTTATTTTTTCCATTATGAGATGAATTTCTAGTACATTAGAGCATGATATTACAGTAAGTTCCAAACTTAAAAATTGAGGAGGTTCGAACCCCACTCCTGGTATGATTTTTATACTTCAAATTCTACAAGGTTTCTGAAAATGGAGTAATGTTTGAGCAAAAGAAAAGTTCTTGTTGCCCGATAGAACAGTATTAACACTTCAATATACCTGACTATGGCCCTTTTATGTTTATTTTTTCCATTACGAGATGAATCTCTAGTACATTAGAGCATGATATTACAGTAGGTTCCAAACTTAAATATTGAGGAAAATGTGAGGAATAAGACAAATTTGAATATCTGAGGTAAATATTCAAACTACAGTCCCAAAGAAACATTTGAAGTTAAAATAATATGAGAAATATAGAAATATAGCGCAATCCATTCACAAAAAACATTATCTAATAGAGGGGGGTAATCCAGAAAAAAAGATGGCCAGTGTACGTAGGATGTCATGAAATGTAAAATATGCGGGAGAAAATCTGGCCTATGGTAAAGTGATGAATTTGAAAACTATGAGCTTTTTTGGAGAAGTTAAAGTGTTTAAAGAAACTAAAACTTTGTGCTTAGTGTTGTTGACAAATCTCGATGGCATTTTATTCCAATATTCACTCTTGGTCACCACACTAAACATGTAATGAAAAATGAAAATCTACATATAGTGGAAAAATATTTTTTTCTGGATGAAATTTACAGTCAACAGGAAGGTTCCCAGTAAAAATCTGTGTCCGGCTCTTGATAAGTGTCTTAAAAAAAATTTGTTAGTGCAAACTTCGTAAGAGAGTTCACTTTCAATAAACACTAGCTGCCTACGAAATCCAAAACTTCATGTGCATTCACTAGGATGGCCGAGTGGTTAAGGCGTTGGATTTAAAATCCAATTGATATGTATCCTCGAGGGTTCGAACCCCACTCCTGGTATGAGTTTTACACTTGAAATTCTACGAGATTTCTGAAAAAGGAGTAATGTTTCTGCAAAAGAAATGTTCTTGTTGGCAGATAGTGCAGTATTAACCTTTCAGAACCCCTGAGTATCGGCCTTTAATGTTTATTTTTTCCATTATGAGATGAATTTCTAGTACATTAGAGCATGATATTACAGTAAGTTCCAAACTTAAAAATTGAGGAGGTTCGAACCCCACTCCTGGTATGATTTTTATACTTCAAATTCTACAAGGTTTCTGAAAATGGAGTAATGTTTGAGCAAAAGAAAAGTTCTTGTTGCCCGATAGAACAGTATTAACACTTCAATATACCTGACTATGGCCCTTTTATGTTTATTTTTTCCATTATGAGATGAATCTCTAGTACATTAGAGCATGATATTACAGTAGGTTCCAAACTGAAATATTGAGGAAAATGTGAGGAATAAGACAAATTTGAATATCTGAGGTAAATATTCAAACTACAGTCCCAAAGAAACATTTGAAGTTAAAATAATATGAGAAATATAGAAATATAGCGCAATCCATTCACAAAAAACATTATCTACTAGAGGGGGGTAATCTAGAAAAAAAGATGGCCAGTGTACGTAGGATGTCATGAAATGTAAAATATGCGGGAGAAAATCTGGCCTATGGTAAAGTGATGAATTTGACAACTATGAGCTTTTTTGGAGAAGTTAAAGTGTTTAAAGAAACTAAAACTTTGTGCTTAGTGTTGTTGACAAATCTCGATGGCATTTTATTCCAATATTCACTCTTGGTCACCACACTAAACATGTAATGAAAAATGAAAATCTACATATAGTGGAAAAATATTTTTTTCTGGATGAAATTTACAGTCAACAGGAAGGTTCCCACTAAAAATCTGTGTCCGGCTCTTGATAAGTGTCTTAAAAAAAATTTGTTAGTGCAAACTTCGTAAGAGAGTTCACTTTCAATAAACACTAGCTGCCTACGAAATCCAAAACTTCATGTGCATTCACCAGGATGGCCGAGTGGTTAAGGCGTTGGACTTAACATCCAATGGATATGTATCCTCGTGGGTTCGAACCCCACTCCTGGTATGAGTTTTACACTTGAAATTCTACGAGATTTCTGAAAAAGGAGTAATTTTTCTGCAAAAGAAATGTTCTTGTTGGCAGATAGTGCAGTATTAACCTTTCAGAACCTTTCAGAACCTTTAATGTTCATTTTTTCCATTATGAGATGAATTTCTAGTACATTAGAGCATGATATTACAGTAAGTTCCAAACTTAAAAATTGAGGAGGTTCGAACCCAACTCCTGGTATGATTTTTATACTTCAAATTCTACAAGGTTTCTGAAAATGGAGTAATGTTTGAGCAAAAGAAAAGTTCTTGTTGCCCGATAGAACAGTATTAACACTTCAATATACCTGACTATGGCCCTTTTATGTTTATTTTTTCCATTATGAGATGAATCTCTAGTACATTAGAGCATGATATTACAGTAGGTTCCAAACTTAAATATTGAGGAAAATGTGAGGAATAAGACAAATTTGAATATCTGAGGTAAATATTCAAACTACAGTCCCAAAGAAACATTTGAAGTTAAAATAATATGAGAAATATAGAAATATAGCGCAATCCATTCACAAAAACCATTATCTAATAGAGGGGGGTAATCCAGAAAAAAAGATGGCCAGTGTACGTAGGATGTCATGAAATGTAAAATATGCGGGAGAAAATCTGGCCTATGGTAAAGTGATGAATTTGAAAACTATGAGCTTTTTTGGAGAAGTTAAAGTGTTTAAAGAAACTAAAACTTTGTGCTTAGTGTTGTTGACAAATCTCGATGGCATTTTATTCCAATATTCACTCTTGGTCACCACACTAAACATGTAATGAAAAATGAAAATCTACATATAGTGGAAAAATATTTTTTTCTGGATGAAATTTACAGTCAACAGGAAGGTTCCCAGTAAAAATCTGTGTCCGGCTCTTGATAAGTGTGTTAAAAAAAATTTGTTAGTGCAAACTTCAAAAGAGAGTTCACTTTCAATAAACACTAGCTGCCTACGAAATCCAAAACTTCATGTGCATTCACCAGGATGGCCGAGTGGTTAAGGCGTTGGACTTAAGATCCAATGGATATGTATCCTCGTGGGTTCGAACCCCACTCCTGGTATGAGTTTTACACTTGAAATTCTACGAGATTTCTGAAAAAGGAGTAATGTTTCTGCAAAAGAAATGTTCTTGTTGGCAGATAGTGCAGTATTAACCTTTCAGAACCCCTGAGTATCGCCCTTTAATGTTTATTTTTTCCATTATGAGATGAATTTCTAGTACATTAGAGCATGATATTACAGTAAGTTCCAAACTTAAAAATTGAGGAGGTTCGAACCCCACTCCTGGTATGATTTTTATACTTCAAATTCTACAAGGTTTCTGAAAATGGAGTAATGTTTGAGCAAAAGAAAAGTTCTTGTTGCCCGATAGAACAGTATTAACACTTCAATATACCTGACTATGGCCCTTTTATGTTTATTTTTTCCATTATGAGATGAATCTCTAGTACATTAGAGCATGATATTACAGTAGGTTCCAAACTGAAATATTGAGGAAAATGTGAGGAATAAGACAAATTTGAATATCTGAGGTAAATATTCAAACTACAGTCCCAAAGAAACATTTGAAGTTAAAATAATATGAGAAATATAGAAATATAGCGCAATCCATTCACAAAAAACATTATCTAATAGAGGGGGGTAATCCAGAAAAAAAGATGGCCAGTGTACGTAGGATGTCATGAAATGTAAAATATGCGGGAGAAAATCTGGCCTATGGTAAAGTGATGAATTTGAAAACTATGAGCTTTTTTGGAGAAGTTAAAGTGTTTAAAGAAACTAAAACTTTGTGCTTAGTGTTGTTGACAAATCTCGATGGCATTTTATTCCAATATTCACTCTTGGTCACCACACTAAACATGTAATGAAAAATGAAAATCTACATATAGTGGAAAAATATTTTTTTCTGGATGAAATTTACAGTCAACAGGAAGGTTCCCAGTAAAAATCTGTGTCCGGCTCTTGATAAGTGTCTTAAAAAAAATTTGTTAGTGCAAACTTCGTAAGAGAGTTCACTTTCAATAAACACTAGCTGCCTACGAAATCCAAAACTTCATGTGCATTCACTAGGATGGCCGAGTGGTTAAGGCGTTGGATTTAAAATCCAATGGATATGTATCCTCGTGGGTTCGAACCCCACTCCTGGTATGAGTTTTACACTTGAAATTCTACGAGATTTCTGAAAAAGGAGTAATTTTTCTGCAAAAGAAATGTTCTTGTTGGCAGATAGTGCAGTATTAACCTTTCAGAACCTTTAATGTTCATTTTTTCCATTATGAGATGAATTTCTAGTACATTAGAGCATGATATTACAGTAAGATCCAAACTTAAAAATTGAGGAGGTTCGAACCCCACTCCTGGTATGATTTTTATACTTCAAATTCTACAAGGTTTCTGAAAATGGAGTAATGTTTGAGCAAAAGAAAAGTTCTTGTTGCCCGATAGAACAGTATTAACACTTCAATATACCTGACTATGGCCCTTTTATGTTTATTTTTTCCATTATGAGATGAATGTCTAGTACATTAGAGCATGATATTACAGTAGGTTCCAAACTTAAATATTGAGGAAAATGTGAGGAATAAGACAAATTTGAATATCTGAGGTAAATATTCAAACTACAGTCCCAAAGAAACATTTGAAGTTAAAATAATATGAGAAATATAGAAATATAGCGCAATCCATTCACAAAAAACATTATCTAATAGAGGGGGGTAATCCAGAAAAAAAGATGGCCAGTGTACGTAGGATGTCATGAAATGTAAAATATGCGGGAGAAAATCTGGCCTATGGTAAAGTGATGAATTTGAAAACTATGAGCTTTTTTGGAGAAGTTAAAGTGTTTAAAGAAACTAAAACTTTGTGCTTAGTGTTGTTGACAAATCTCGATGGCATTTTATTCCAATATTCACTCTTGGTCACCACACTAAACATGCAATGAAAAATGAAAATCTACATATAGTGGAAAAATATTTTTTTCTGGATGAAATTTACAGTCAACAGGAAGGTTCCCACTAAAAATCTGTGTCCGGCTCTTGATAAGTGTCTTAAAAAAAATTTGTTAGTGCAAACTTCGTAAGAGAGTTCACTTTCAATAAACACTAGCTGCCTACGAAATCCAAAACTTCATGTGCATTCACTAGGATGTCCGAGTGGTTAAGGCGTTGGATTTAAAATCCAATGGATATGTATCCTCGTGGGTTCGAACCCCACTCCTGGTATGAGTTTTACACTTGAAATTCTACGAGATTTCTGAAAAAGGAGTAATTTTTCTGCAAAAGAAATGTTCTTGTTGGCAGATAGTGCAGTATTAACCTTTCAGAACCTTTAATGTTCATTTTTTCCATTATGAGATGAATTTCTAGTACATTAGAGCATGATATTACAGTAAGTTCCAAACTTAAAAATTGAGGAGGTTCGAACCCCACTCCTGGTATGATTTTTATACTTCAAATTCTACAAGGTTTCTGAAAATGGAGTAATGTTTGAGCAAAAGAAAAGTTCTTGTTGCCCGATAGAACAGTATTAACACTTCAATATACCTGACTATGGCCCTTTTATGTTTATTTTTTCCATTATGAGATGAATCTCTAGTACATTAGAGCATGATATTACAGTAGGTTCCAAACTGAAATATTGAGGAAAATGTGAGGAATAAGACAAATTTGAATATCTGAGGTAAATATTCAAACTACAGTCCCAAAGAAACATTTGAAGTTAAAATAATATGAGAAATATAGAAATATAGCGCAATCCATTCACAAAAAACATTATCTAATAGAGGGGGGTAATCCAGAAAAAAAGATGGCCAGTGTACGTAGGATGTCATGAAATGTAAAATATGCGGGAGAAAATCTGGCCTATGGTAAAGTGATGAATTTGAAAACTATGAGCTTTTTTGGAGAAGTTAAAGTGTTTAAAGAAACTAAAACTTTGTGCTTAGTGTTGTTGACAAATCTCGATGGCATTTTATTCCAATATTCACTCTTGGTCACCACACTAAACATGTAATGAAAAATGAAAATCTACATATAGTGGAAAAATATTTTTTTCTGGATGAAATTTACAGTCAACAGGAAGGTTCCCAGTAAAAATCTGTGTCCGGCTCTTGATAAGTGTCTTAAAAAAAATTTGTTAGTGCAAACTTCGTAAGAGAGTTCACTTTCAATAAACACTAGCTGCCTACGAAATCCAAAACTTCATGTGCATTCACTAGGATGGCCGAGTGGTTAAGGCGTTGGATTTAAAATCCAATGGATATGTATCCTCGTGGGTTCGAACCCCACTCCTGGTATGAGTTTTACACTTGAAATTCTACGAGATTTCTGAAAAAGGAGAAATTTTTCTGCAAAAGAAATGTTCTTGTTGGCAGATAGTGCAGTATTAACCTTTCAGAACCTTTAATGTTCATTTTTTCCATTATGAGATGAATTTCTAGTACATTAGAGCATGATATTACAGTAAGATCCAAACTTAAAAATTGAGGAGGTTCGAACCCCACTCCTGGTATGATTTTTATACTTCAAATTCTACAAGGTTTCTGAAAATGGAGTAATGTTTGAGCAAAAGAAAAGTTCTTGTTGCCCGATAGAACAGTATTAACACTTCAATATACCTGACTATGGCCCTTTTATGTTTATTTTTTCCATTATGAGATGAATGTCTAGTACATTAGAGCATGATATTACAGTAGGTTCCAAACTTAAATATTGAGGAAAATGTGAGGAATAAGACAAATTTGAATATCTGAGGTAAATATTCAAACTACAGTCCCAAAGAAACATTTGAAGTTAAAATAATATGAGAAATATAGAAATATAGCGCAATCCATTCACAAAAAACATTATCTAATAGAGGGGGGTAATCCAGAAAAAAAGATGGCCAGTGTACGTAGGATGTCATGAAATGTAAAATATGCGGGAGAAAATCTGGCCTATGGTAAAGTGATGAATTTGAAAACTATGAGCTTTTTTGGAGAAGTTAAAGTGTTTAAAGAAACTAAAACTTTGTGCTTAGTGTTGTTGACAAATCTCGATGGCATTTTATTCCAATATTCACTCTTGGTCACCACACTAAACATGCAATGAAAAATGAAAATCTACATATAGTGGAAAAATATTTTTTTCTGGATGAAATTTACAGTCAACAGGAAGGTTCCCACTAAAAATCTGTGTCCGGCTCTTGATAAGTGTCTTAAAAAAAATTTGTTAGTGCAAACTTCGTAAGAGAGTTCACTTTCAATAAACACTAGCTGCCTACGAAATCCAAAACTTCATGTGCATTCACTAGGATGTCCGAGTGGTTAAGGCGTTGGATTTAAAATCCAATGGATATGTATCCTCGTGGGTTCGAACCCCACTCCTGGTATGAGTTTTACACTTGAAATTCTACGAGATTTCTGAAAAAGGAGTAATTTTTCTGCAAAAGAAATGTTCTTGTTGGCAGATAGTGCAGTATTAACCTTTCAGAACCTTTAATGTTCATTTTTTCCATTATGAGATGAATTTCTAGTACATTAGAGCATGATATTACAGTAAGTTCCAAACTTAAAAATTGAGGAGGTTCGAACCCCACTCCTGGTATGATTTTTATACTTCAAATTCTACAAGGTTTCTGAAAATGGAGTAATGTTTGAGCAAAAGAAAAGTTCTTGTTGCCCGATAGAACAGTATTAACACTTCAATATACCTGACTATGGCCCTTTTATGTTTATTTTTTCCATTATGAGATGAATCTCTAGTACATTAGAGCATGATATTACAGTAGGTTCCAAACTTAAATATTGAGGAAAATGTGAGGAATAAGACAAATTTGAATATCTGAGGTAAATATTCAAACTACAGTCCCAAAGAAACATTTGAAGTTAAAATAATATGAGAAATATAGAAATATAGCGCAATCCATTCACAAAAAACATTATCTAATAGAGGGGGGTAATCCAGAAAAAAAGATGGCCAGTGTACGTAGGATGTCATGAAATGTAAAATATGCGGGAGAAAATCTGGCCTATGGTAAAGTGATGAATTTGAAAACTATGAGCTTTTTTGGAGAAGTTAAAGTGTTTAAAGAAACTAAAACTTTGTGCTTAGTGTTGTTGACAAATCTCGATGGCATTTTATTCCAATATTCACTCTTGGTCACCACACTAAACATGTAATGAAAAATGAAAATCTACATATAGTGGAAAAATATTTTTTTCTGGATGAAATTTACAGTCAACAGGAAGGTTCCCAGTAAAAATCTGTGTCCGGCTCTTGATAAGTGTCTTAAAAAAAATGTGTTAGTGCAAACTTCGTAAGAGAGTTCACTTTCAATAAACACTAGCTGCCTACGAAATCCAAAACTTCATGTGCATTCACTAGGATGGCCGAGTGGTTAAGGCGTTGGATTTAAAATCCAATGGATATGTATCCTCGTGGGTTCGAACCCCACTCCTGGTATGAGTTTTACACTTGAAATTCTACGAGATTTCTGAAAAAGGAGTAATTTTTCTGCAAAAGAAATGTTCTTGTTGGCAGATAGTGCAGTATTAACCTTTCAGAACCTTTAATGTTCATTTTTTCCATTATGAGATGAATTTCTAGTACATTAGAGCATGATATTACAGTAAGTTCCAAACTTAAAAATTGAGGAGGTTCGAACCCCACTCCTGGTATGATTTTTATACTTCAAATTCTACAAGGTTTCTGAAAATGGAGTAATGTTTGAGCAAAAGAAAAGTTCTTGTTGCCCGATAGAACAGTATTAACACTTCAATATACCTGACTATGGCCCTTTTATGTTTATTTTTTCCATTATGAGATGAATCTCTAGTACATTAGAGCATGATATTACAGTAGTTTCCAAACTTAAATATTGAGGAAAATGTAGGGATTAAGACAAATTTAAATATCTGAGGTAAATATTCAAACTACAGTCCCAAAGAAACATTTGAAGTTAAAATAATATGAGAAATATAGAAATATAGCGCAATCCATTCACAAAAAACATTATCTACTAGAGGGGGGTAATCTAGAAAAAAAGATGGCCAGTGTACGTAGGATGTCATGAAATGTCAAATGTGCGGGAGAAAATCTGGCCTATGGTAAAGTGATGAATTTGACAACTATGAGCTTTTTTGGAGAAGTTAAAGTGTTTAAAGAAACTAAAACTTTGTGCTTAGTGTTGTTGACAAATCTCGATGGCATTTTATTCCAATATTCACTCTTGGTCACCACACTAAACATGTAATGAAAAATGAAAATCTACATATAGTGGAAAAATATTTTTTTCTGGATGAAATTTACAGTCAACAGGAAGGTTCCCACTAAAAATCTGTGTCCGGCTCTTGATAAGTGTCTTAAAAAAAATTTGTTAGTGCAAACTTCGTAAGAGAGTTCACTTTCAATAAACACTAGCTGCCTACGAAATCCAAAACTTCATGTGCATTCACCAGGATGGCCGAGTGGTTAAGGCGTTGGACTTAAGATCCAATGGATATGTATCCTCGTGTGTTCGAACCCCACTCCTGGTATGAGTTTTACACTTGAAATTCTACGAGATTTCTGAAAAAGGAGTAATGTTTCTGCAAAAGAAATGTTCTTGTTGGCAGATAGTGCAGTATTAACCTTTCAGAACCCCTGAGTATCGCCCTTTAATGTTTATTTTTTCCATTATGAGATGAATTTCTAGTACATTAGAGCATGATATTACAGTAAGTTCCAAACTTAAAAATTGAGGAGGTTCGAACCCCACTCCTGGTATGATTTTTATACTTCAAATTCTACAAGGTTTCTGAAAATGGAGTAATGTTTGAGCAAAAGAAAAGTTCTTGTTGCCCGATAGAACAGTATTAACACTTCAATATACCTGACTATGGCCCTTTTATGTTTATTTTTTCCATTATGAGATGAATCTCTAGTACATTAGAGCATGATATTACAGTAGGTTCCAAACTGAAATATTGAGGAAAATGTGAGGAATAAGACAAATTTGAATATCTGAGGTAAATATTCAAACTACAGTCCCAAAGAAACATTTGAAGTTAAAATAATATGAGAAATATAGAAATATAGCGCAATCCATTCACAAAAAACATTATCTAATAGAGGGGGGTAATCCAGAAAAAAAGATGGCCAGTGTACGTAGGATGTCATGAAATGTAAAATATGCGGGAGAAAATCTGGCCTATGGTAAAGTGATGAATTTGAAAACTATGAGCTTTCTTGGAGAAGTTAAAGTGTTTAAAGAAACTAAAACTTTGTGCTTAGTGTTGTTGACAAATCTCGATGGCATTTTATTCCAATATTCACTCTTGGTCACCACACTAAACATGTAATGAAAAATGAAAATCTACATATAGTGGAAAAATATTTTTTTCTGGATGAAATTTACAGTCAACAGGAAGGTTCCCAGTAAAAATCTGTGTCCGGCTCTTGATAAGTGTCTTAAAAAAAATTTGTTAGTGCAAACTTCGTATGAGAGTTCACTTTCAATAAACACTAGCTGCCTACGAAATCCAAAACTTTATGTGTATTCACCAGGATGGCCGAGTGGTTAAGGCGTTGGACTCAAGATCCAATGGATATGTATCCTCGTGGGTTCGAACCCCACTCCTGGTATGAGTTTTACACTTGAAATTCTACGAGATTTCTGAAAAAGGAGTAATGTTTCTGCAAAAGAAATGTTCTTGTTGGCAGATAGTGCAGTATTAACCTTTCAGAACCCCTGAGTATCGCCCTTTAATGTTTATTTTTTCCATTATGAGATGAATTTCTAGTACATTAGAGCATGATATTACAGTAAGTTCCAAACTTAAAAATTGAGGAGGTTCGAACCCCACTCCTGGTATGATTTTTATACTTCAAATTCTACAAGGTTTCTGAAAATGGAGTAATGTTTGAGCAAAAGAAAAGTTCTTGTTGCCCGATAGAACAGTATTAACACTTCAATATACCTGACTATGGCCCTTTTATGTTTATTTTTTCCATTATGAGATGAATCTCTAGTACATTAGAGCATGATATTACAGTAGGTTCCAAACTTAAATATTGAGGAAAATGTGAGGAATAAGACAAATTTGAATATCTGAGGTAAATATTCAAACTACAGTCCCAAAGAAACATTTGAAGTTAAAATAATATGAGAAATATAGAAATATAGCGCAATCCATTCACAAAAAACATTATCTAATAGAGGGGGGTAATCCAGAAAAAAAGATGGCCAGTGTACGTAGGATGTCATGAAATGTCAAATATGCGGGAGAAAATCTGGCCTATGGTAAAGTGATGAATTTGACAACTATGAGCTTTTTTGGAGAAGTTAAAGTGTTTAAAGAAACTAAAACTTTGTGCTTAGTGTTGTTGACAAATCTCGATGGCATTTTATTCCAATATTCACTCTTGGTCACCACACTAAACATGTAATGAAAAATGAAAATCTACATATAGTGAAAAAATATTTTTTTCTGGATGAAATTTACAGTCAACAGGAAGGTTCCCACTAAAAATCTGTGTCCGGCTCTTGATAAGTGTCTTAAAAAAAATTTGTTAGTGCAAACTTCGTAAGAGAGTTCACTTTCAATAAACACTAGCTGCCTACGAAATCCAAAACTTCATGTGCATTCACCACGATGGCCGAGTGGTTAAGGCGTTGGACTTAAGATCCAATGGATATGCATCCTCGTGGGTTCGAACCCCACTCCTGGTATGAGTTTTACACTTGAAATTCTACGAGATTTCTGAATAAGGAGTAATTTTTCTGCAAAAGAAATGTTCTTGTTGGCAGATAGTGCAGTATTAACCTTTCAGAACCTTTAATGTTCATTTTTTCCATTATGAGATGAATTTCTAGTACATTATAGCATGATATTACAGTAAGTTCCAAACTTAAAAATTGAGGAGGTTCGAACCCCACTCCTGGTATGATTTTTATACTTCAAATTCTACAAGGTTTCTGAAAATGGAGTAATGTTTGAGCAAAAGAAAAGTTCTTGTTGCCCGATAGAACAGTATTAACACTTCAATATACCTGACTATGGCCCTTTTATGTTTATTTTTTCCATTATGAGATGAATCTCTAGTACATTAGAGCATGATATTACAGTAGGTTCCAAACTGAAATATTGAGGAAAATGTGAGGAATAAGACAAATTTGAATATCTGAGGTAAATATTCAAACTACAGTCCCAAAGAAACATTTGAAGTTAAAATAATATGAGAAATATAGAAATATAGCGCAATCCATTCACAAAAAACATTATCTAATAGAGGGGGGTAATCCAGAAAAAAAGATGGCCAGTGTACGTAGGATGTCATGAAATGTAAAATATGCGGGAGAAAATCTGGCCTATGGTAAAGTGATGAATTTGAAAACTATGAGCTTTTTTGGAGAAGTTAAAGTGTTTAAAGAAACTAAAACTTTGTGCTTAGTGTTGTTGACAAATCTCGATGGCATTTTATTCCAATATTCACTCTTGGTCACCACACTAAACATGTAATGAAAAATGAAAATCTACATATAGTGGAAAAATATTTTTTTCTGGATGAAATTTACAGTCAACAGGAAGGTTCCCAGTAAAAATCTGTGTCCGGCTCTTGATAAGTGTGTTAAAAAAAATTTGTTAGTGCAAACTTCATAAGAGAGTTCACTTTCAATAAACACTAGCTGCCTACGAAATCCAAAACTTCATGTGCATTCACCAGGATGGCCGAGTGGTTAAGGCGTTGGACTTAAGATCCAATGGATATGTATCCTCGTGGGTTCGAACCCCACTCCTGGTATGAGTTTTACACTTGAAATTCTACGAGATTTCTGAAAAAGGAGTAATGTTTCTGCAAAAGAAATGTTCTTGTTGGCAGATAGTGCAGTATTAACCTTTCAGAACCCCTGAGTATCGCCCTTTAATGTTTATTTTTTCCATTATGAGATGAATTTCTAGTACATTAGAGCATGATATTACAGTAAGTTCCAAACTTAAAAATTGAGGAGGTTCGAACCCCACTCCTGGTATGATTTTTATACTTCAAATTCTACAAGGTTTCTGAAAATGGAGTAATGTTTGAGCAAAAGAAAAGTTCTTGTTGCCCGATAGAACAGTATTAACACTTCAATATACCTGACTATGGCCCTTTTATGTTTATTTTTTCCATTATGAGATGAATCTCTAGTACATTAGAGCATGATATTACAGTAGTTCCAAACTTAAATATTGAGGAAAATGTAGGGATTAAGACAAATTTAAATATCTGAGGTAAATATTCAAACTACAGTCCCAAAGAAACATTTGAAGTTAAAATAATATGAGAAATATAGAAATATAGCGCAATCCATTCACAAAAAACATTATCTACTAGAGGGGGGTAATCTAGAAAAAAAGATGGCCAGTGTACGTAGGATGTCATGAAATGTCAAATATGCGGGAGAAAATCTGGCCTATGGTAAAGTGATGAATTTGACAACTATGAGCTTTTTTGGAGAAGTTAAAGTGTTTAAAGAAACTAAAACTTTGTGCTTAGTGTTGTTGACAAATCTCGATGGCATTTTATTCCAATATTCACTCTTGGTCACCACACTAAACATGTAATGAAAAATGAAAATCTACATATAGTGGAAAAATATTTTTTTCTGGATGAAATTTACAGTCAACAGGAAGGTTCCCACTAAAAATCTGTGTCCGGCTCTTGATAAGTGTCTTAAAAAAAATTTGTTAGTGCAAACTTCGTAAGAGAGTTCACTTTCAATAAACACTAGCTGCCTACGAAATCCAAAACTTCAGGTGCATTCACCAGGATGGCCGAGTGGTTAAGGCGTTGGACTTAAGATCCAATGGATATGTATCCTCGTGGGTTCGAACCCCACTCCTGGTATGAGTTTTACACTTGAAATTCTACGAGATTTCTGAAAAAGGAGTAATTTTTCTGCAAAAGAAATGTTCTTGTTGGCAGATAGTGCAGTATTAACCTTTCAGAACCTTTAATGTTCATTTTTTCCATTATGAGATGAATATCTAGTACATTATAGCATGATATTACAGTAAGTTCCAAACTTAATAATTGAGGAGGTTCGAACCCCACTCCTGGTATGATTTTTATACTTCAAATTCTACAAGGTTTCTGAAAATGGAGTAATGTTTGAGCAAAAGAAAAGTTCTTGTTGCCCGATAGAACAGTATTAACACTTCAATATACCTGACTATGGCCCTTTTATGTTTATTTTTTCCATTATGAGATGAATCTCTAGTACATTAGAGCATGATATTACAGTAGGTTCCAAACTTAAATATTGAGGAAAATGTGAGGAATAAGACAAATTTGAATATCTGAGGTAAATATTCAAACTACAGTCCCAAAGAAACATTTGAAGTTAAAATAATATGAGAAATATAGAAATATAGCGCAATCCATTCACAAAAAACATTATCTAATAGAGGGGGGTAATCCAGAAAAAAAGATGGCCAGTGTACGTAGGATGTCATGAAATGTAAAATATGCGGGAGAAAATCTGGCCTATGGTAAAGTGATGAATTTGAAAACTATGAGCTTTTTTGGAGAAGTTAAAGTGTTTAAAGAAACTAAAACTTTGTGCTTAGTGTTGTTGACAAATCTCGATGGCATTTTATTCCAATATTCACTCTTGGTCACCACACTAAACATGTAATGAAAAATGAAAATCTACATATAGTGGAAAAATATTTTTTTCTGGATGAAATTTACAGTCAACAGGAAGGTTCCCAGTAAAAATCTGTGTCCGGCTCTTGATAAGTGTGTTAAAAAAAATTTGTTAGTGCAAACTTCATAAGAGAGTTCACTTTCAATAAACACTAGCTGCCTACGAAATCCAAAACTTCATGTGCATTCACCAGGATGGCCGAGTGGTTAAGGCGTTGGACTTAAGATCCAATGGATATGTATCCTCGTGGGTTCGAACCCCACTCCTGGTATGAGTTTTACACTTGAAATTCTACGAGATTTCTGAAAAAGGAGTAATGTTTCTGCAAAAGAAATGTTCTTGTTGGCAGATAGTGCAGTATTAACCTTTCAGAACCCCTGAGTATCGCCCTTTAATGTTTATTTTTTCCATTATGAGATGAATTTCTAGTACATTAGAGCATGATATTACAGTAAGTTCCAAACTTAAAAATTGAGGAGGTTCGAACCCCACTCCTGGTATGATTTTTATACTTCAAATTCTACAAGGTTTCTGAAAATGGAGTAATGTTTGAGCAAAAGAAAAGTTCTTGTTGCCCAATAGAACAGTATTAACACTTCAATATACCTGACTATGGCCCTTTTATGTTTATTTTTTCCATTATGAGATGAATCTCTAGTACATTAGAGCATGATATTACAGTAGGTTCCAAACTGAAATATTGAGGAAAATGTGAGGAATAAGACAAATTTGAATATCTGAGGTAAATATTCAAACTACAGTCCCAAAGAAACATTTGAAGTTAAAATAATATGAGAAATATAGAAATATAGCGCAATCCATTCACAAAAAACATTATCTACTAGAGGGGGGTAATCTAGAAAAAAAGATGGCCAGTGTACGTAGGATGTCATGAAATGTCAAATATGCGGGAGAAAATCTGGCCTATGGTAAAGTGATGAATTTGACAACTATGAGCTTTCTTGGAGAAGTTAAAGTGTTTAAAGAAACTAAAACTTTGTGCTTAGTGTTGTTGACAAATCTCGATGGCATTTTATTCCAATATTCACTCTTGGTCACCACACTAAACATGTAATGAAAAATGAAAATCTACATATAGTGAAAAAATATTTTTTTCTGGATGAAATTTACAGTCAACAGGAAGGTTCCCACTAAAAATCTGTGTCCGGCTCTTGATAAGTGTCTTAAAAAAAATTTGTTAGTGCAAACTTCGTAAGAGAGTTCACTTTCAATAAACACTAGCTGCCTACGAAATCCAAAACTTCATGTGCATTCACCAGGATGGCCGAGTGGTTAAGGCGTTGGACTTAAGATCCAATGGATATGTATCCTCGTGGGTTCGAACCCCACTCCTGGTATGAGTTTTACACTTGAAATTCTACGAGATTTCTGAAAAAGGAGTAATTTTTCTGCAAAAGAAATGTTCTTGTTGGCAGATAGTGCAGTATTAACCTTTCAGAACCTTTCAGAACCTTTAATGTTCATTTTTTCCATTATGAGATGAATTTCTAGTACATTATAGCATGATATTACAGTAAGTTCCAAACTTAAAAATTGAGGAGGTTCGAACCCCACTCCTGGTATGATTTTTATACTTCAAATTCTACAAGGTTTCTGAAAATGGAGTAATGTTTGAGCAAAAGAAAAGTTCTTGTTGCCCGATAGAACAGTATTAACACTTCAATATACCTGACTATGGCCCTTTTATGTTTATTTTTTCCATTATGAGATGAATCTCTAGTACATTAGAGCATGATATTACAGTAGGTTCCAAACTTAAATATTGAGGAAAATGTGAGGAATAAGACAAATTTGAATATCTGAGGTAAATATTCAAACTACAGTCCCAAAGAAACATTTGAAGTTAAAATAATATGAGAAATATAGAAATATAGCGCAATCCATTCACAAAAAACATTATCTAATAGAGGGGGGTAATCCAGAAAAAAAGATGGCCAGTGTACGTAGGATGTCATGAAATGTAAAATATGCGGGAGAAAATCTGGCCTATGGTAAAGTGATGAATTTGAAAACTATGAGCGTTTTTGGAGAAGTTAAAGTGTTTAAAGAAACTAAAACTTTGTGCTTAGTGTTGTTGACAAATCTCGATGGCATTTTATTCCAATATTCACTCTTGGTCACCACACTAAACATGTAATGAAAAATGAAAATCTACATATAGTGGAAAAATATTTTTTTCTGGATGAAATTTACAGTCAACAGGAAGGTTCCCAGTAAAAATCTGTGTCCGGCTCTTGATAAGTGTGTTAAAAAAAATTTGTCAGTGCAAACTTCATAAGAGAGTTCACTTTCAATAAACACTAGCTGCCTACGAAATCCAAAACTTCATGTGCATTCACCAGGATGGCCGAGTGGTTAAGGCGTTGGACTTAAGATCCAATGGATATGTATCCTCGTGGGTTCGAACCCCACTCCTGGTATGAGTTTTACACTTGAAATTCTACGAGATTTCTGAAAAAGGAGTAATGTTTCTGCAAAAGAAATGTTCTTGTTGGCAGATAGTGCAGTATTAACCTTTCAGAACCCCTGAGTATCGCCCTTTAATGTTTATTTTTTCCATTATGAGATGAATTTCTAGTACATTAGAGCATGATATTACAGTAAGTTCCAAACTTAAAAATTGAGGAGGTTCGAACCCCACTCCTGGTATGATTTTTATACTTCAAATTCTACAAGGTTTCTGAAAATGGAGTAATGTTTGAGCAAAAGAAAAGATCTTGTTGCCCGATAGAACAGTATTAACACTTCAATATACCTGACTATGGCCCTTTTATGTTTATTTTTTCCATTATGAGATGAATCTCTAGTACATTAGAGCATGATATTACAGTAGGTTCCAAACTGAAATATTGAGGAAAATGTGAGGAATAAGACAAATTTGAATATCTGAGGTAAATATTCAAACTACAGTCCCAAAGAAACATTTGAAGTTAAAATAATATGAGAAATATAGAAATATAGCGCAATCCATTCACAAAAAACATTATCTAATAGAGGGGGGTAATCCAGAAAAAAAGATGGCCAGTGTACGTAGGATGTCATGAAATGTAAAATATGCGGGAGAAAATCTGGCCTATGGTAAAGTGATGAATTTGAAAACTATGAGCTTTCTTGGAGAAGTTAAAGTGTTTAAAGAAACTAAAACTTTGTGCTTAGTGTTGTTGACAAATCTCGATGGCATTTTATTCCAATATTCACTCTTGGTCACCACACTAAACATGTAATGAAAAATGAAAATCTACATATAGTGGAAAAATATTTTTTTCTGGATGAAATTTACAGTCAACAGGAAGGTTCCCAGTAAAAATCTGTGTCCGGCTCTTGATAAGTGTCTTAAAAAAAATTTGTTAGTGCAAACTTCGTATGAGAGTTCACTTTCAATAAACACTAGCTGCCTACGAAATCCAAAACTTTATGTGTATTCACCAGGATGGCCGAGTGGTTAAGGCGTTGGACTCAAGATCCAATGGATATGTATCCTCGTGGGTTCGAACCCCACTCCTGGTAAGAGTTTTACACTTGAAATTCTACGAGATTTCTGAAAAAGGAGTAATGTTTCTGCAAAAGAAATGTTCTTGTTGGCAGATAGTGCAGTATTAACCTTTCAGAACCCCTGAGTATCGCCCTTTAATGTTTATTTTTTCCATTATGAGATGAATTTCTAGTACATTAGAGCATGATATTACAGTAAGTTCCAAACTTAAAAATTGAGGAGGTTCGAACCCCACTCCTGGTATGATTTTTATACTTCAAATTCTACAAGGTTTCTGAAAATGGAGTAATGTTTGAGCAAAAGAAAAGTTCTTGTTGCCCGATAGAACAGTATTAACACTTCAATATACCTGACTATGGCCCTTTTATGTTTATTTTTTCCATTATGAGATGAATCTCTAGTACATTAGAGCATGATATTACAGTAGTTTCCAAACTTAAATATTGAGGAAAATGTAGGGATTAAGACAAATTTAAATATCTGAGGTAAATATTCAAACTACAGTCCCAAAGAAACATTTGAAGTTAAAATAATATGAGAAATATAGAAATATAGCGCAATCCATTCACAAAAAACATTATCTACTAGAGGGGGGTAATCTAGAAAAAAAGATGGCCAGTGTACGTAGGATGTCATGAAATGTCATATATGCGGGAGAAAATCTGGCCTATGGTAAAGTGATGAATTTGACAACTATGAGCTTTTTTGGAGAAGTTAAAGTGTTTAAAGAAACTAAAACTTTGTGCTTAGTGTTGTTGACAAATCTCGATGGCATTTTATTCCAATATTCACTCTTGGTCACCACACTAAACATGTAATGAAAAATGAAAATCTACATATGGTGGAAAAATATTTTTTTCTGGATGAAATTTACAGTCAACAGGAAGGTTCCCACTAAAAATCTGTGTCCGGCTCTTGATAAGTGTCTTAAAAAAAATTTGTTAGTGCAAACTTCGTAAGAGAGTTCACTTTCAATAAACACTAGCTGCCTACGAAATCCAAAACTTCATGTGCATTCACCAGGATGGCCGAGTGGTTAAGGCGTTGGACTTAAGATCCAATGGATATGTATCCTCGTGGGTTCGAACCCCACTCCTGGTATGAGTTTTACACTTGAAATTCTACGAGATTTCTGAAAAAGGAGTAATTTTTCTGCAAAAGAAATGTTCTTGTTGGCAGATAGTGCAGTATTAACCTTTCAGAACCTTTCAGAACCTTTAATGTTCATTTTTTCCATTATGAGATGAATTTCTAGTACATTATAGCATGATATTACAGTAAGTTCCAAACTTAAAAATTGAGGAGGTTCGAACCCCACTCCTGGTATGATTTTTATACTTCAAATTCTACAAGGTTTCTGAAAATGGAGTAATGTTTGAGCAAAAGAAAAGTTCTTGTTGCCCGATAGAACAGTATTAACACTTCAATATACCTGACTATGGCCCTTTTATGTTTATTTTTTCCATTATGAGATGAATCTCTAGTACATTAGAGCATGATATTACAGTAGGTTCCAAACTTAAATATTGAGGAAAATGTGAGGAATAAGACAAATTTGAATATCTGAGGTAAATATTCAAACTACAGTCCCAAAGAAACATTTGAAGTTAAAATAATATGAGAAATATAGAAATATAGCGCAATCCATTCACAAAAAACATTATCTAATAGAGGGGGGTAATCCAGAAAAAAAGATGGCCAGTGTACGTAGGATGTCATGAAATGTAAAATATGCGGGAGAAAATCTGGCCTATGGTAAAGTGATGAATTTGAAAACTATGAGCTTTTTTGGAGAAGTTAAAGTGTTTAAAGAAACTAAAACTTTGTGCTTAGTGTTGTTGACAAATCTCGATGGCATTTTATTCCAATATTCACTCTTGGTCACCACACTAAACATGTAATGAAAAATGAAAATCTACATATAGTGGAAAAATATTTTTTTCTGGATGAAATTAACAGTCAACAGGAAGGTTCCCAGTAAAAATCTGTGTCCGGCTCTTGATAAGTGTGTTAAAAAAAATTTGTTAGTGCAAACTTCATAAGAGAGTTCACTTTCAATAAACACTAGCTGCCTACGAAATCCAAAACTTCATGTGCATTCACCAGGATGGCCGAGTGGTTAAGGCGTTGGACTTAAGATCCAATGGATATGTATCCTCGTGGGTTCGAACCCCACTCCTGGTATGAGTTTTACACTTGAAATTCTACGAGATTTCTGAAAAAGGAGTAATGTTTCTGCAAAAGAAATGTTCTTGTTGGCAGATAGTGCAGTATTAACCTTTCAGAACCCCTGAGTATCGCCCTTTAATGTTTATTTTTTCCATTATGAGATGAATTTCTAGTACATTAGAGCATGATATTACAGTAAGTTCCAAACTTAAAAATTGAGGAGGTTCGAACCCCACTCCTGGTATGATTTTTATACTTCA
Organism: Ranitomeya imitator; assembly: GCF_032444005.1. Lineage (NCBI taxonomy): Eukaryota > Metazoa > Chordata > Amphibia > Anura > Dendrobatidae > Ranitomeya > Ranitomeya imitator. The sequence goes on from NC_091286.1 coordinate 125,766,165, forward strand.
AATTCTACAAGGTTTCTGAAAATGGAGTAATGTTTGAGCAAAAGAAAAGTTCTTGTTGCCCGATAGAAAAGTATTAACACTTCAATATACCTGACTATGGCCCTTTTATGTTTATTTTTTCCATTATGAGATGAATCTCTAGTACATTAGAGCATGATATTACAGTAGGTTCCAAACTTAAATATTGAGGAAAATGTGAGGAATAAGACAAATTTGAATATCTGAGGTAAATATTCAAACTACAGTCCCAAAGAAACATTTGAAGTTAAAATAATATGAGAAATATAGAAATATAGCGCAATCCATTCACAAAAAACATTATCTACTAGAGGGGGGTAATCTAGAAAAAAAGATGGCCAGTGTACGTAGGATGTCATGAAATGTCAAATATGCGGGAGAAAATCTGGCCTATGGTAAAGTGATGAATTTGACAACTATGAGCTTTTTTGGAGAAGTTAAAGTGTTTAAAGAAACTAAAACTTTGTGCTTAGTGTTGTTGACAAATCTCGATGGCATTTTATTCCAATATTCACTCTTGGTCACCACACTAAACATGTAATGAAAAATGAAAATCTACATATAGTGGAAAAATATTTTTTTCTGGATGAAATTTACAGTCAACAGGAAGGTTCCCAGTAAAAATCTGTGTCCGGCTCTTGATAAGTGTCTTAAAAAAAATTTGTTAGTGCAAACTTCGTATGAGAGTTCACTTTCAATAAACACTAGCTGCCTACGAAATCCAAAGCTTTATGTGTATTCACCAGGATGGCCGAGTGGTTAAGGCGTTGGACTCAAGATCCAATGGATATGTATCCTCGTGGGTTCGAACCCCACTCCTGCTATGAGTTTTACACTTGAAATTCTACGAGATTTCTGAAAAAGGAGTAATGTTTCTGCAAAAGAAATGTTCTTGTTGGCAGATAGTGCAGTATTAACCTTTCAGAACCCCTGAGTATCGCCCTTTAATGTTTATTTTTTCCATTATGAGATGAATTTCTAGTACATTAGAGCATGATATTACAGTAAGTTCCAAACTTAAAAATTGAGGAGGTTCGAACCCCACTCCTGGTATGATTTTTATACTTCAAATTCTACAAGGTTTCTGAAAATGGAGTAATGTTTGAGCAAAAGAAAAGTTCTTGTTGCCCGATAGAACAGTATTAACACTTCAATATACCTGACTATGGCCCTTTTATGTTTATTTTTTCCATTATGAGATGAATCTCTAGTACATTAGAGCATGATATTACAGTAGTTTCCAAACTTAAATATTGAGGAAAATGTAGGGATTAAGACAAATTTAAATATCTGAGGTAAATATTCAAACTACAGTCCCAAAGAAACATTTGAAGTTAAAATAATATGAGAAATATAGAAATATAGCGCAATCCATTCACAAAAAACATTATCTACTAGAGGGGGGTAATCTAGAAAAAAAGATGGCCAGTGTACGTAGGATGTCATGAAATGTCAAATATGCGGGAGAAAATCTGGCCTATGGTAAAGTGATGAATTTGACAACTATGAGCTTTTTTGGAGAAGTTAAAGTGTTTAAAGAAACTAAAACTTTGTGCTTAGTGTTGTTGACAAATCTCGATGGCATTTTATTCCAATATTCACTCTTGGTCACCACACTAAACATGTAATGAAAAATGAAAATCTACATATAGTGGAAAAATATTTTTTTCTGGATGAAATTTACAGTCAACAGGAAGGTTCCCACTAAAAATCTGTGTCCGGCTCTTGATAAGTGTCTTAAAAAAAATTTGTTAGTGCAAACTTCGTAAGAGAGTTCACTTTCAATAAACACTAGCTGCCTACGAAATCCAAAACTTCATGTGCATTCACCAGGATGGCCGAGTGGTTAAGGCGTTGGACTTAAGATCCAATGGATATGTATCCTCGTGGGTTCGAACCCCACTCCTGGTATGAGTTTTACACTTGAAATTCTACGAGATTTCTGAAAAAGGAGTAATTTTTCTGCAAAAGAAATGTTCTTGTTGGCAGATAGTGCAGTATTAACCTTTCAGAACCTTTCAGAACCTTTAATGTTCATTTTTTCCATTATGAGATGAATTTCTAGTACATTATAGCATGATATTACAGTAAGTTCCAAACTTAAAAATTGAGGAGGTTCGAACCCCACTCCTGGTATGATTTTTATACTTCAAATTCTACAAGGTTTCTGAAAATGGAGTAATGTTTGAGCAAAAGAAAAGTTCTTGTTGCCCGATAGAACAGTATTAACACTTCAATATACCTGACTATGGCCCTTTTATGTTTATTTTTTCCATTATGAGATGAATCTCTAGTACATTAGAGCATGATATTACAGTAGGTTCCAAACTTAAATATTGAGGAAAATGTGAGGAATAAGACAAATTTGAATATCTGAGGTAAATATTCAAACTACAGTCCCAAAGAAACATTTGAAGTTAAAATAATATGAGAAATATAGAAATATAGCGCAATCCATTCACAAAAAACATTATCTAATAGAGGGGGGTTATCCAGAAAAAAAGATGGCCAGTGTACGTAGGATGTCATGAAATGTAAAATATGCGGGAGAAAATCTGGCCTATGGTAAAGTGATGAATTTGAAAACTATGAGCTTTTTTGGAGAAGTTAAAGTGTTTAAAGAAACTAAAACTTTGTGCTTAGTGTTGTTGACAAATCTCGATGGCATTTTATTCCAATATTCACTCTTGGTCACCACACTAAACATGTAATGAAAAATGAAAATCTACATATAGTGGAAAAATATTTTTTTCTGGATGAAATTTACAGTCAACAGGAAGGTTCCCAGTAAAAATCTGTGTCCGGCTCTTGATAAGTGTGTTAAAAAAAATTTGTTAGTGCAAACTTCATAAGAGAGTTCACTTTCAATAAACACTAGCTGCCTACGAAATCCAAAACTTCATGTGCATTCACCAGGATGGCCGAGTGGTTAAGGCGTTGGACTTAAGATCCAATGGATATGTATCCTCGTGGGTTCGAACCCCACTCCTGGTATGAGTTTTACACTTGAAATTCTACGAGATTTCTGAAAAAGGAGTAATGTTTCTGCAAAAGAAATGTTCTTGTTGGCAGATAGTGCAGTATTAACCTTTCAGAACCCCTGAGTATCGCCCTTTAATGTTTATTTTTTCCATTATGAGATGAATTTCTAGTACATTAGAGCATGATATTACAGTAAGTTCCAAACTTAAAAATTGAGGAGGTTCGAACCCCACTCCTGGTATGATTTTTATACTTCAAATTCTACAAGGTTTCTGAAAATGGAGTAATGTTTGAGCAAAAGAAAAGTTCTTGTTGCCCGATAGAACAGTATTAACACTTCAATATACCTGACTATGGCCCTTTTATGTTTATTTTTTCCATTATGAGATGAATCTCTAGTACATTAGAGCATGATATTACAGTAGGTTCCAAACTGAAATATTGAGGAAAATGTGAGGAATAAGACAAATTTGAATATCTGAGGTAAATATTCAAACTACAGTCCCAAAGAAACATTTGAAGTTAAAATAATATGAGAAATATAGAAATATAGCGCAATCCATTCACAAAAAACATTATCTAATAGAGGGGGGTAATCCAGAAAAAAAGATGGCCAGTGTACGTAGGATGTCATGAAATGTAAAATATGCGGGAGAAAATCTGGCCTATGGTAAAGTGATGAATTTGAAAACTATGAGCTTTCTTGGAGAAGTTAAAGTGTTTAAAGAAACTAAAACTTTGTGCTTAGTGTTGTTGACAAATCTCGATGGCATTTTATTCCAATATTCACTCTTGGTCACCATACTAAACATGTAATGAAAAATGAAAATCTACATATAGTGGAAAAATATTTTTTTCTGGATGAAATTTACAGTCAACAGGAAGGTTCCCAGTAAAAATCTGTGTCCGGCTCTTGATAAGTGTCTTAAAAAAAATTTGTTAGTGCAAACTTCGTATGAGAGTTCACTTTCAATAAACACTAGCTGCCTACGAAATCCAAAACTTTATGTGTATTCACCAGGATGGCCGAGTGGTTAAGGCGTTGAACTCAAGATCCAATGGATATGTATCCTCGTGGGTTCGAACCCCACTCCTGGTATGAGTTTTACACTTGAAATTCTACGAGATTTCTGAAAAAGGAGTAATGTTTCTGCAAAAGAAATGTTCTTGTTGGCAGATAGTGCAGTATTAACCTTTCAGAACCCCTGAGTATCGCCCTTTAATGTTTATTTTTTCCATTATGAGATGAATTTCTAGTACATTAGAGCATGATATTACAGTAAGTTCCAAACTTAAAAATTGAGGAGATTCGAACCCCACTCCTGGTATGATTTTTATACTTCAAATTCTACAAGGTTTCTGAAAATGGAGTAATGTTTGAGCAAAAGAAAAGTTCTTGTTGCCCGATAGAACAGTATTAACACTTCAATATACCTGACTATGGCCCTTTTATGTTTATTTTTTCCATTATGAGATGAATCTCTAGTACATTAGAGCATGATATTACAGTAGGTTCCAAACTTAAATATTGAGGAAAATGTGAGGAATAAGACAAATTTGAATATCTGAGGTAAATATTCAAACTACAGTCCCAAAGAAACATTTGAAGTTAAAATAATATGAGAAATATAGAAATATAGCGCAATCCATTCACAAAAAACATTATCTACTAGAGGGGGGTAATCTAGAAAAAAAGATGGCCAGTGTACGTAGGATGTCATGAAATGTCAAATATGCGGGAGAAAATCTGGCCTATGGTAAAGTGATGAATTTGACAACTATGAGCTTTTTTGGAGAAGTTAAAGTGTTTAAAGAAACTAAAACTTTGTGCTTAGTGTTGTTGACAAATCTCGATGGCATTTTATTCCAATATTCACTCTTGGTCACCACACTAAACATGTAATGAAAAATGAAAATCTACATATAGTGGAAAAATATTTTTTTCTGGATGAAATTTACAGTCAACAGGAAGGTTCCCAGTAAAAATCTGTGTCCGGCTCTTGATAAGTGTCTTAAAAAAAATTTGTTAGTGCAAACTTCGTATGAGAGTTCACTTTCAATAAACACTAGCTGCCTACGAAATCCAAAGCTTTATGTGTATTCACCAGGATGGCCGAGTGGTTAAGGCGTTGGACTCAAGATCCAATGGATATGTATCCTCGTGGGTTCGAACCCCACTCCTGCTATGAGTTTTACACTTGAAATTCTACGAGATTTCTGAAAAAGGAGTAATGTTTCTGCAAAAGAAATGTTCTTGTTGGCAGATAGTGCAGTATTAACCTTTCAGAACCCCTGAGTATCGCCCTTTAATGTTTATTTTTTCCATTATGAGATGAATTTCTAGTACATTAGAGCATGATATTACAGTAAGTTCCAAACTTAAAAATTGAGGAGGTTCGAACCCCACTCCTGGTATGATTTTTATACTTCAAATTCTACAAGGTTTCTGAAAATGGAGTAATGTTTGAGCAAAAGAAAAGTTCTTGTTGCCCGATAGAACAGTATTAACACTTCAATATACCTGACTATGGCCCTTTTATGTTTATTTTTTCCATTATGAGATGAATCTCTAGTACATTAGAGCATGATATTACAGTAGTTTCCAAACTTAAATATTGAGGAAAATGTAGGGATTAAGACAAATTTAAATATCTGAGGTAAATATTCAAACTACAGTCCCAAAGAAACATTTGAAGTTAAAATAATATGAGAAATATAGAAATATAGCGCAATCCATTCACAAAAAACATTATCTACTAGAGGGGGGTAATCTAGAAAAAAAGATGGCCAGTGTACGTAGGATGTCATGAAATGTCAAATATGCGGGAGAAAATCTGGCCTATGGTAAAGTGATGAATTTGACAACTATGAGCTTTTTTGGAGAAGTTAAAGTGTTTAAAGAAACTAAAACTTTGTGCTTAGTGTTGTTGACAAATCTCGATGGCATTTTATTCCAATATTCACTCTTGGTCACCACACTAAACATGTAATGAAAAATGAAAATCTACATATAGTGGAAAAATATTTTTTTCTGGATGAAATTTACAGTCAACAGGAAGGTTCCCACTAAAAATCTGTGTCCGGCTCTTGATAAGTGTCTTAAAAAAAATTTGTTAGTGCAAACTTCGTAAGAGAGTTCACTTTCAATAAACACTAGCTGCCTACGAAATCCAAAACTTCATGTGCATTCACCAGGATGGCCGAGTGGTTAAGGCGTTGGACTTAAGATCCAATGGATATGTATCCTCGTGGGTTCGAACCCCACTCCTGGTATGAGTTTTACACTTGAAATTCTACGAGATTTCTGAAAAAGGAGTAATTTTTCTGCAAAAGAAATGTTCTTGTTGGCAGATAGTGCAGTATTAACCTTTCAGAACCTTTCAGAACCTTTAATGTTCATTTTTTCCATTATGAGATGAATTTCTAGTACATTATAGCATGATATTACAGTAAGTTCCAAACTTAAAAATTGAGGAGGTTCGAACCCCACTCCTGGTATGATTTTTATACTTCAAATTCTACAAGGTTTCTGAAAATGGAGTAATGTTTGAGCAAAAGAAAAGTTCTTGTTGCCCGATAGAACAGTATTAACACTTCAATATACCTGACTATGGCCCTTTTATGTTTATTTTTTCCATTATGAGATGAATCTCTAGTACATTAGAGCATGATATTACAGTAGGTTCCAAACTTAAATATTGAGGAAAATGTGAGGAATAAGACAAATTTGAATATCTGAGGTAAATATTCAAACTACAGTCCCAAAGAAACATTTGAAGTTAAAATAATATGAGAAATATAGAAATATAGCGCAATCCATTCACAAAAAACATTATCTAATAGAGGGGGGTTATCCAGAAAAAAAGATGGCCAGTGTACGTAGGATGTCATGAAATGTAAAATATGCGGGAGAAAATCTGGCCTATGGTAAAGTGATGAATTTGAAAACTATGAGCTTTTTTGGAGAAGTTAAAGTGTTTAAAGAAACTAAAACTTTGTGCTTAGTGTTGTTGACAAATCTCGATGGCATTTTATTCCAATATTCACTCTTGGTCACCACACTAAACATGTAATGAAAAATGAAAATCTACATATAGTGGAAAAATATTTTTTTCTGGATGAAATTTACAGTCAACAGGAAGGTTCCCAGTAAAAATCTGTGTCCGGCTCTTGATAAGTGTGTTAAAAAAAATTTGTTAGTGCAAACTTCATAAGAGAGTTCACTTTCAATAAACACTAGCTGCCTACGAAATCCAAAACTTCATGTGCATTCACCAGGATGGCCGAGTGGTTAAGGCGTTGGACTTAAGATCCAATGGATATGTATCCTCGTGGGTTCGAACCCCACTCCTGGTATGAGTTTTACACTTGAAATTCTACGAGATTTCTGAAAAAGGAGTAATGTTTCTGCAAAAGAAATGTTCTTGTTGGCAGATAGTGCAGTATTAACCTTTCAGAACCCCTGAGTATCGCCCTTTAATGTTTATTTTTTCCATTATGAGATGAATTTCTAGTACATTAGAGCATGATATTACAGTAAGTTCCAAACTTAAAAATTGAGGAGGTTCGAACCCCACTCCTGGTATGATTTTTATACTTCAAATTCTACAAGGTTTCTGAAAATGGAGTAATGTTTGAGCAAAAGAAAAGTTCTTGTTGCCCGATAGAACAGTATTAACACTTCAATATACCTGACTATGGCCCTTTTATGTTTATTTTTTCCATTATGAGATGAATCTCTAGTACATTAGAGCATGATATTACAGTAGGTTCCAAACTGAAATATTGAGGAAAATGTGAGGAATAAGACAAATTTGAATATCTGAGGTAAATATTCAAACTACAGTCCCAAAGAAACATTTGAAGTTAAAATAATATGAGAAATATAGAAATATAGCGCAATCCATTCACAAAAAACATTATCTAATAGAGGGGGGTAATCCAGAAAAAAAGATGGCCAGTGTACGTAGGATGTCATGAAATGTAAAATATGCGGGAGAAAATCTGGCCTATGGTAAAGTGATGAATTTGAAAACTATGAGCTTTCTTGGAGAAGTTAAAGTGTTTAAAGAAACTAAAACTTTGTGCTTAGTGTTGTTGACAAATCTCGATGGCATTTTATTCCAATATTCACTCTTGGTCACCATACTAAACATGTAATGAAAAATGAAAATCTACATATAGTGGAAAAATATTTTTTTCTGGATGAAATTTACAGTCAACAGGAAGGTTCCCAGTAAAAATCTGTGTCCGGCTCTTGATAAGTGTCTTAAAAAAAATTTGTTAGTGCAAACTTCGTATGAGAGTTCACTTTCAATAAACACTAGCTGCCTACGAAATCCAAAACTTTATGTGTATTCACCAGGATGGCCGAGTGGTTAAGGCGTTGAACTCAAGATCCAATGGATATGTATCCTCGTGGGTTCGAACCCCACTCCTGGTATGAGTTTTACACTTGAAATTCTACGAGATTTCTGAAAAAGGAGTAATGTTTCTGCAAAAGAAATGTTCTTGTTGGCAGATAGTGCAGTATTAACCTTTCAGAACCCCTGAGTATCGCCCTTTAATGTTTATTTTTTCCATTATGAGATGAATTTCTAGTACATTAGAGCATGATATTACAGTAAGTTCCAAACTTAAAAATTGAGGAGATTCGAACCCCACTCCTGGTATGATTTTTATACTTCAAATTCTACAAGGTTTCTGAAAATGGAGTAATGTTTGAGCAAAAGAAAAGTTCTTGTTGCCCGATAGAACAGTATTAACACTTCAATATACCTGACTATGGCCCTTTTATGTTTATTTTTTCCATTATGAGATGAATCTCTAGTACATTAGAGCATGATATTACAGTAGGTTCCAAACTTAAATATTGAGGAAAATGTGAGGAATAAGACAAATTTGAATATCTGAGGTAAATATTCAAACTACAGTCCCAAAGAAACATTTGAAGTTAAAATAATATGAGAAATATAGAAATATAGCGCAATCCATTCACAAAAAACATTATCTAATAGAGGGGGGTAATCCAGAAAAAAAGATGGCCAGTGTACGTAGGATGTCATGAAATGTAAAATATGCGGGAGAAAATCTGGCCTATGGTAAAGTGATGAATTTGAAAACTATGAGCTTTTTTGGAGAAGTTAAAGTGTTTAAAGAAACTAAAACTTTGTGCTTAGTGTTGTTGACAAATCTCGATGGCATTTTATTCCAATATTCACTCTTGGTCACCACACTAAACATGTAATGAAAAATGAAAATCTACATATAGTGGAAAAATATTTTTTTCTGGATGAAATTTACAGTCAACAGGAAGGTTCCCAGTAAAAATCTGTGTCCGGCTCTTGATAAGTGTGTTAAAAAAAATTTGTTAGTGCAAACTTCATAAGAGAGTTCACTTTCAATAAACACTAGCTGCCTACGAAATCCAAAACTTCATGTGCATTCACCAGGATGGCCGAGTGGTTAAGGCGTTGGACTTAAGATCCAATGGATATGTATCCTCGTGGGTTCGAACCCCACTCCTGGTATGAGTTTTACACTTGAAATTCTACGAGATTTCTGAAAAAGGAGTAATGTTTCTGCAAAAGAAATGTTCTTGTTGGCAGATAGTGCAGTATTAACCTTTCAGAACCCCTGAGTATCGCCCTTTAATGTTTATTTTTTCCATTATGAGATGAATTTCTAGTACATTAGAGCATGATATTACAGTAAGTTCCAAACTTAAAAATTGAGGAGGTTCGAACCCCACTCCTGGTATGATTTTTATACTTCAAATTCTACAAGGTTTCTGAAAATGGAGTAATGTTTGAGCAAAAGAAAAGTTCTTGTTGCCCGATAGAACAGTATTAACACTTCAATATACCTGACTATGGCCCTTTTATGTTTATTTTTTCCATTATGAGATGAATCTCTAGTACATTAGAGCATGATATTACAGTAGGTTCCAAACTGAAATATTGAGGAAAATGTGAGGAATAAGACAAATTTGAATATCTGAGGTAAATATTCAAACTACAGTCCCAAAGAAACATTTGAAGTTAAAATAATATGAGAAATATAGAAATATAGCGCAATCCATTCACAAAAAACATTATCTAATAGAGGGGGGTAATCCAGAAAAAAAGATGGCCAGTGTACGTAGGATGTCATGAAATGTAAAATATGCGGGAGAAAATCTGGCCTATGGTAAAGTGATGAATTTGAAAACTATGAGCTTTCTTGGAGAAGTTAAAGTGTTTAAAGAAACTAAAACTTTGTGCTTAGTGTTGTTGACAAATCTCGATGGCATTTTATTCCAATATTCACTCTTGGTCACCATACTAAACATGTAATGAAAAATGAAAATCTACATATAGTGGAAAAATATTTTTTTCTGGATGAAATTTACAGTCAACAGGAAGGTTCCCAGTAAAAATCTGTGTCCGGCTCTTGATAAGTGTCTTAAAAAAAATTTGTTAGTGCAAACTTCGTATGAGAGTTCACTTTCAATAAACACTAGCTGCCTACGAAATCCAAAACTTTATGTGTATTCACCAGGATGGCCGAGTGGTTAAGGCGTTGGACTCAAGATCCAATGGATATGTATCCTCGTGGGTTCGAACCCCACTCCTGGTATGAGTTTTACACTTGAAATTCTACGAGATTTCTGAAAAAGGAGTAATGTTTCTGCAAAAGAAATGTTCTTGTTGGCAGATAGTGCAGTATTAACCTTTCAGAACCTTTCAGAACCTTTAATGTTCATTTTTTCCATTATGAGATGAATTTCTAGTACATTAGAGCATGATATTACAGTAAGTTCCAAACTTAAAAATTGAGGAGGTTCGAACCCCACTCCTGGTATGATTTTTATACTTCAAATTCTACAAGGTTTCTGAAAATGGAGTAATGTTTGAGCAAAAGAAAAGTTCTTGTTGCCCGATAGAAAAGTATTAACACTTCAATATACCTGACTATGGCCCTTTTATGTTTATTTTTTCCATTATGAGATGAATCTCTAGTACATTAGAGCATGATATTACAGTAGGTTCCAAACTTAAATATTGAGGAAAATGTGAGGAATAAGACAAATTTGAATATCTGAGGTAAATATTCAAACTACAGTCCCAAAGAAACATTTGAAGTTAAAATAATATGAGAAATATAGAAATATAGCGCAATCCATTCACAAAAAACATTATCTACTAGAGGGGGGTAATCTAGAAAAAAAGATGGCCAGTGTACGTAGGATGTCATGAAATGTCAAATATGCGGGAGAAAATCTGGCCTATGGTAAAGTGATGAATTTGACAACTATGAGCTTTTTTGGAGAAGTTAAAGTGTTTAAAGAAACTAAAACTTTGTGCTTAGTGTTGTTGACAAATCTCGATGGCATTTTATTCCAATATTCACTCTTGGTCACCACACTAAACATGTAATGAAAAATGAAAATCTACATATAGTGGAAAAATATTTTTTTCTGGATGAAATTTACAGTCAACAGGAAGGTTCCCAGTAAAAATCTGTGTCCGGCTCTTGATAAGTGTCTTAAAAAAAATTTGTTAGTGCAAACTTCGTATGAGAGTTCACTTTCAATAAACACTAGCTGCCTACGAAATCCAAAACTTCATGTGCATTCAACAGGATGGCCGAGTGGTCAAGGCGTTGGACTCAAGATCCAATGGATATGTATCCTCGTGGGTTCGAACCCCACTCCTGGTATGAGTTTTACACTTGAAATTCTACGAGATTTCTGAAAAAGGAGTAATGTTTCTGCAAAAGAAATGTTCTTGTTGGCAGATAGTGCAGCATTAACCTTTCAGAACCCCTGAGTATCGCCCTTTAATGTTTATTTTTTCCATTATGAGATGAATTTCTAGTACATTAGAGCATGATATTACAGTAAGTTCCAAACTTAAAAATTGAGGAGGTTCGAACCCCACTCCTGGTATGATTTTTATACTTCAAATTCTACAAGGTTTCTGAAAATGGAGTAATGTTTGAGCAAAAGAAAAGTTCTTGTTGCCCGATAGAACAGTATTAACACTTCAATATACCTGACTATGGCCCTTTTATGTTTATTTTTTCCATTATGAGATGAATCTCTAGTACATTAGAGCATGATATTACAGTAGGTTCCAAACTTAAATATTGAGGAAAATGTGAGGAATAAGACAAGTTTGAATATCTGAGGTAAATATTCAAACTACAGTCCCAAAGAAACATTTGAAGTTAAAATAATATGAGAAATATAGAAATATAGCGCAATCCATTCACAAAAAAACATTATCTAATAGAGGGGGGTAATCCAGAAAAAAAGATGGCCAGTGTACGTAGGATGTCATGAAATGTAAAATATGCGGGAGAAAATCTGGCCTATGGTAAAGTGATGAATTTGAAAACTATGAGCTTTCTTGGAGAAGTTAAAGTGTTTAAAGAAACTAAAACTTTGTGCTTAGTGTTGTTGACAAATCTCGATGGCATTTTATTCCAATATTCACTCTTGGTCACCACACTAAACATGTAATGAAAAATGAAAATCTACATATAGTGGAAAAATATTTTTTTCTGGATGAAATTTACAGTCAACAGGAAGGTTCCCAGTAAAAATCTGTGTCCGGCTCTTGATAAGTGTCTTAAAAAAAATTTGTTAGTGCAAACTTCATAAGAGAGTTCACTTTCAATAAACACTAGCTGCCTACGAAATCCAAAACTTCATGCGCATTCACCAGGATGGCCGAGTGGTTAAGGCGTTGGACTTAAGATCCAATGGATATGTATCCTCGTGGGTTCGAACCCCACTCCTGGTATGAGTTTTACACTTGAAATTCTACGAGATTTCTGAAAAAGGAGTAATGTTTCTGCAAAAGAAATGTTCTTGTTGGCAGATAGTGCAGTATTAACCTTTCAGAACCCCTGAGTATCGCCCTTTAATGTTTATTTTTTCCATTATGAGATGAATTTCTAGTACATTAGAGCATGATATTACAGTAAGTTCCAAACTTAAAAATTGAGGAGGTTCGAACCCCACTCCTGGTATGATTTTTATACTTCAAATTCTACAAGGTTTCTGAAAATGGAGTAATGTTTGAGCAAAAGAAAAGTTCTTGTTGCCCGATAGAACAGTATTAACACTTCAATATACCTGACTATGGCCCTTTTATGTTTATTTTTTCCATTATGAGATGAATCTCTAGTACATTAGAGCATGATATTACAGTAGGTTCCAAACTGAAATATTGAGGAAAATGTGAGGAATAAGACAAATTTGAATATCTGAGGTAAATATTCAAACTACAGTCCCAAAGAAACATTTGAAGTTAAAATAATATGAGAAATATAGAAATATAGCGCAATCCATTCACAAAAAACATTATCTAATAGAGGGGGGTAATCCAGAAAAAAAGATGGCCAGTGTACGTAGGATGTCATGAAATGTAAAATATGCGGGAGAAAATCTGGCCTATGGTAAAGTGATGAATTTGAAAACTATGAGCTTTCTTGGAGAAGTTAAAGTGTTTAAAGAAACTAAAACTTTGTGCTTAGTGTTGTTGACAAATCTCGATGGCATTTTATTCCAATATTCACTCTTGGTCACCATACTAAACATGTAATGAAAAATGAAAATCTACATATAGTGGAAAAATATTTTTTTCTGGATGAAATTTACAGTCAACAGGAAGGTTCCCAGTAAAAATCTGTGTCCGGCTCTTGATAAGTGTCTTAAAAAAAATTTGTTAGTGCAAACTTCGTATGAGAGTTCACTTTCAATAAACACTAGCTGCCTACGAAATCCAAAACTTTATGTGTATTCACCAGGATGGCCGAGTGGTTAAGGCGTTGGACTCAAGATCCAATGGATATGTATCCTCGTGGGTTCGAACCCCACTCCTGGTATGAGTTTTACACTTGAAATTCTACGAGATTTCTGAAAAAGGAGTAATGTTTCTGCAAAAGAAATGTTCTTGTTGGCAGATAGTGCAGTATTAACCTTTCAGAACCTTTCAGAACCTTTAATGTTCATTTTTTCCATTATGAGATGAATTTCTAGTACATTAGAGCATGATATTACAGTAAGTTCCAAACTTAAAAATTGAGGAGGTTCGAACCCCACTCCTGGTATGATTTTTATACTTCAAATTCTACAAGGTTTCTGAAAATGGAGTAATGTTTGAGCAAAAGAAAAGTTCTTGTTGCCCGATAGAAAAGTATTAACACTTCAATATACCTGACTATGGCCCTTTTATGTTTATTTTTTCCATTATGAGATGAATCTCTAGTACATTAGAGCATGATATTACAGTAGGTTCCAAACTTAAATATTGAGGAAAATGTGAGGAATAAGACAAATTTGAATATCTGAGGTAAATATTCAAACTACAGTCCCAAAGAAACATTTGAAGTTAAAATAATATGAGAAATATAGAAATATAGCGCAATCCATTCACAAAAAACATTATCTACTAGAGGGGGGTAATCTAGAAAAAAAGATGGCCAGTGTACGTAGGATGTCATGAAATGTCAAATATGCGGGAGAAAATCTGGCCTATGGTAAAGTGATGAATTTGACAACTATGAGCTTTTTTGGAGAAGTTAAAGTGTTTAAAGAAACTAAAACTTTGTGCTTAGTGTTGTTGACAAATCTCGATGGCATTTTATTCCAATATTCACTCTTGGTCACCACACTAAACATGTAATGAAAAATGAAAATCTACATATAGTGGAAAAATATTTTTTTCTGGATGAAATTTACAGTCAACAGGAAGGTTCCCAGTAAAAATCTGTGTCCGGCTCTTGATAAGTGTCTTAAAAAAAATTTGTTAGTGCAAACTTCGTATGAGAGTTCACTTTCAATAAACACTAGCTGCCTACGAAATCCAAAACTTCATGTGCATTCAACAGGATGGCCGAGTGGTCAAGGCGTTGGACTCAAGATCCAATGGATATGTATCCTCGTGGGTTCGAACCCCACTCCTGGTATGAGTTTTACACTTGAAATTCTACGAGATTTCTGAAAAAGGAGTAATGTTTCTGCAAAAGAAATGTTCTTGTTGGCAGATAGTGCAGCATTAACCTTTCAGAACCCCTGAGTATCGCCCTTTAATGTTTATTTTTTCCATTATGAGATGAATTTCTAGTACATTAGAGCATGATATTACAGTAAGTTCCAAACTTAAAAATTGAGGAGGTTCGAACCCCACTCCTGGTATGATTTTTATACTTCAAATTCTACAAGGTTTCTGAAAATGGAGTAATGTTTGAGCAAAAGAAAAGTTCTTGTTGCCCGATAGAACAGTATTAACACTTCAATATACCTGACTATGGCCCTTTTATGTTTATTTTTTCCATTATGAGATGAATCTCTAGTACATTAGAGCATGATATTACAGTAGGTTCCAAACTTAAATATTGAGGAAAATGTGAGGAATAAGACAAGTTTGAATATCTGAGGTAAATATTCAAACTACAGTCCCAAAGAAACATTTGAAGTTAAAATAATATGAGAAATATAGAAATATAGCGCAATCCATTCACAAAAAAACATTATCTAATAGAGGGGGGTAATCCAGAAAAAAAGATGGCCAGTGTACGTAGGATGTCATGAAATGTAAAATATGCGGGAGAAAATCTGGCCTATGGTAAAGTGATGAATTTGAAAACTATGAGCTTTCTTGGAGAAGTTAAAGTGTTTAAAGAAACTAAAACTTTGTGCTTAGTGTTGTTGACAAATCTCGATGGCATTTTATTCCAATATTCACTCTTGGTCACCACACTAAACATGTAATGAAAAATGAAAATCTACATATAGTGGAAAAATATTTTTTTCTGGATGAAATTTACAGTCAACAGGAAGGTTCCCAGTAAAAATCTGTGTCCGGCTCTTGATAAGTGTCTTAAAAAAAATTTGTTAGTGCAAACTTCATAAGAGAGTTCACTTTCAATAAACACTAGCTGCCTACGAAATCCAAAACTTCATGCGCATTCACCAGGATGGCCGAGTGGTTAAGGCGTTGGACTTAAGATCCAATGGATATGTATCCTCGTGGGTTCGAACCCCACTCCTGGTATGAGTTTTACACTTGAAATTCTACGAGATTTCTGAAAAAGGAGTAATGTTTCTGCAAAAGAAATGTTCTTGTTGGCAGATAGTGCAGTATTAACCTTTCAGAACCCCTGAGTATCGCCCTTTAATGTTTATTTTTTCCATTATGAGATGAATTTCTAGTACATTAGAGCATGATATTACAGTAAGTTCCAAACTTAAAAATTGAGGAGGTTCGAACCCCACTCCTGGTATGATTTTTATACTTCAAATTCTACAAGGTTTCTGAAAATGGAGTAATGTTTGAGCAAAAGAAAAGTTCTTGTTGCCCGATAGAACAGTATTAACACTTCAATATACCTGACTATGGCCCTTTTATGTTTATTTTTTCCATTATGAGATGAATCTCTAGTACATTAGAGCATGATATTACAGTAGGTTCCAAACTGAAATATTGAGGAAAATGTGAGGAATAAGACAAATTTGAATATCTGAGGTAAATATTCAAACTACAGTCCCAAAGAAACATTTGAAGTTAAAATAATATGAGAAATATAGAAATATAGCGCAATCCATTCACAAAAAACATTATCTAATAGAGGGGGGTAATCCAGAAAAAAAGATGGCCAGTGTACGTAGGATGTCATGAAATGTAAAATATGCGGGAGAAAATCTGGCCTATGGTAAAGTGATGAATTTGAAAACTATGAGCTTTCTTGGAGAAGTTAAAGTGTTTAAAGAAACTAAAACTTTGTGCTTAGTGTTGTTGACAAATCTCGATGGCATTTTATTCCAATATTCACTCTTGGTCACCATACTAAACATGTAATGAAAAATGAAAATCTACATATAGTGGAAAAATATTTTTTTCTGGATGAAATTTACAGTCAACAGGAAGGTTCCCAGTAAAAATCTGTGTCCGGCTCTTGATAAGTGTCTTAAAAAAAATTTGTTAGTGCAAACTTCGTATGAGAGTTCACTTTCAATAAACACTAGCTGCCTACGAAATCCAAAACTTTATGTGTATTCACCAGGATGGCCGAGTGGTTAAGGCGTTGGACTCAAGATCCAATGGATATGTATCCTCGTGGGTTCGAACCCCACTCCTGGTATGAGTTTTACACTTGAAATTCTACGAGATTTCTGAAAAAGGAGTAATGTTTCTGCAAAAGAAATGTTCTTGTTGGCAGATAGTGCAGTATTAACCTTTCAGAACCTTTCAGAACCTTTAATGTTCATTTTTTCCATTATGAGATGAATTTCTAGTACATTAGAGCATGATATTACAGTAAGTTCCAAACTTAAAAATTGAGGAGGTTCGAACCCCACTCCTGGTATGATTTTTATACTTCAAATTCTACAAGGTTTCTGAAAATGGAGTAATGTTTGAGCAAAAGAAAAGTTCTTGTTGCCCGATAGAAAAGTATTAACACTTCAATATACCTGACTATGGCCCTTTTATGTTTATTTTTTCCATTATGAGATGAATCTCTAGTACATTAGAGCATGATATTACAGTAGGTTCCAAACTTAAATATTGAGGAAAATGTGAGGAATAAGACAAATTTGAATATCTGAGGTAAATATTCAAACTACAGTCCCAAAGAAACATTTGAAGTTAAAATAATATGAGAAATATAGAAATATAGCGCAATCCATTCACAAAAAACATTATCTACTAGAGGGGGGTAATCTAGAAAAAAAGATGGCCAGTGTACGTAGGATGTCATGAAATGTCAAATATGCGGGAGAAAATCTGGCCTATGGTAAAGTGATGAATTTGACAACTATGAGCTTTTTTGGAGAAGTTAAAGTGTTTAAAGAAACTAAAACTTTGTGCTTAGTGTTGTTGACAAATCTCGATGGCATTTTATTCCAATATTCACTCTTGGTCACCACACTAAACATGTAATGAAAAATGAAAATCTACATATAGTGGAAAAATATTTTTTTCTGGATGAAATTTACAGTCAACAGGAAGGTTCCCAGTAAAAATCTGTGTCCGGCTCTTGATAAGTGTCTTAAAAAAAATTTGTTAGTGCAAACTTCGTATGAGAGTTCACTTTCAATAAACACTAGCTGCCTACGAAATCCAAAACTTCATGCGCATTCAACAGGATGGCCGAGTGGTCAAGGCGTTGGACTCAAGATCCAATGGATATGTATCCTCGTGGGTTCGAACCCCACTCCTGGTATGAGTTTTACACTTGAAATTCTACGAGATTTCTGAAAAAGGAGTAATGTTTCTGCAAAAGAAATGTTCTTGTTGGCAGATAGTGCAGCATTAACCTTTCAGAACCCCTGAGTATCGCCCTTTAATGTTTATTTTTTCCATTATGAGATGAATTTCTAGTACATTAGAGCATGATATTACAGTAAGTTCCAAACTTAAAAATTGAGGAGGTTCGAACCCCACTCCTGGTATGATTTTTATACTTCAAATTCTACAAGGTTTCTGAAAATGGAGTAATGTTTGAGCAAAAGAAAAGTTCTTGTTGCCCGATAGAACAGTATTAACACTTCAATATACCTGACTATGGCCCTTTTATGTTTATTTTTTCCATTATGAGATGAATCTCTAGTACATTAGAGCATGATATTACAGTAGGTTCCAAACTTAAATATTGAGGAAAATGTGAGGAATAAGACAAGTTTGAATATCTGAGGTAAATATTCAAACTACAGTCCCAAAGAAACATTTGAAGTTAAAATAATATGAGAAATATAGAAATATAGCGCAATCCATTCACAAAAAAACATTATCTAATAGAGGGGGGTAATCCAGAAAAAAAGATGGCCAGTGTACGTAGGATGTCATGAAATGTAAAATATGCGGGAGAAAATCTGGCCTATGGTAAAGTGATGAATTTGAAAACTATGAGCTTTCTTGGAGAAGTTAAAGTGTTTAAAGAAACTAAAACTTTGTGCTTAGTGTTGTTGACAAATCTCGATGGCATTTTATTCCAATATTCACTCTTGGTCACCACACTAAACATGTAATGAAAAATGAAAATCTACATATAGTGGAAAAATATTTTTTTCTGGATGAAATTTACAGTCAACAGGAAGGTTCCCAGTAAAAATCTGTGTCCGGCTCTTGATAAGTGTCTTAAAAAAAATTTGTTAGTGCAAACTTCATAAGAGAGTTCACTTTCAATAAACACTAGCTGCCTACGAAATCCAAAACTTCATGCGCATTCACCAGGATGGCCGAGTGGTTAAGGCGTTGGACTTAAGATCCAATGGATATGTATCCTCGTGGGTTCGAACCCCACTCCTGGTATGAGTTTTACACTTGAAATTCTACGAGATTTCTGAAAAAGGAGTAATGTTTCTGCAAAAGAAATGTTCTTGTTGGCAGATAGTGCAGTATTAACCTTTCAGAACCTTTAATGTTCATTTTTTCCATTATGAGATGAATTTCTAGTACATTAGAGCATGATATTACAGTAAGTTCCAAACTTAAAAATTGAGGAGGTTCGAACCCCACTCCTGGTATGATTTTTATACTTCAAATTCTACAAGGTTTCTGAAAATGGAGTAATGTTTGAGCAAAAGAAAAGTTCTTGTTGCCCGATAGAAAAGTATTAACACTTCAATATACCTGACTATGGCCCTTTTATGTTTATTTTTTCCATTATGAGATGAATCTCTAGTACATTAGAGCATGATATTACAGTAGGTTCCAAACTTAAATATTGAGGAAAATGTGAGGAATAAGACAAATTTGAATATCTGAGGTAAATATTCAAACTACAGTCCCAAAGAAACATTTGAAGTTAAAATAATATGAGAAATATAGAAATATAGCGCAATCCATTCACAAAAAACATTATCTACTAGAGGGGGGTAATCTAGAAAAAAAGATGGCCAGTGTACGTAGGATGTCATGAAATGTCAAATATGCGGGAGAAAATCTGGCCTATGGTAAAGTGATGAATTTGACAACTATGAGCTTTTTTGGAGAAGTTAAAGTGTTTAAAGAAACTAAAACTTTGTGCTTAGTGTTGTTGACAAATCTCGATGGCATTTTATTCCAATATTCACTCTTGGTCACCACACTAAACATGTAATGAAAAATGAAAATCTACATATAGTGGAAAAATATTTTTTTCTGGATGAAATTTACAGTCAACAGGAAGGTTCCCAGTAAAAATCTGTGTCCGGCTCTTGATAAGTGTCTTAAAAAAAATTTGTTAGTGCAAACTTCGTATGAGAGTTCACTTTCAATAAACACTAGCTGCCTACGAAATCCAAAACTTCATGTGCATTCAACAGGATGGCCGAGTGGTCAAGGCGTTGGACTCAAGATCCAATGGATATGTATCCTCGTGGGTTCGAACCCCACTCCTGGTATGAGTTTTACACTTGAAATTCTACGAGATTTCTGAAAAAGGAGTAATGTTTCTGCAAAAGAAATGTTCTTGTTGGCAGATAGTGCAGCATTAACCTTTCAGAACCCCTGAGTATCGCCCTTTAATGTTTATTTTTTCCATTATGAGATGAATTTCTAGTACATTAGAGCATGATATTACAGTAAGTTCCAAACTTAAAAATTGAGGAGGTTCGAACCCCACTCCTGGTATGATTTTTATACTTCAAATTCTACAAGGTTTCTGAAAATGGAGTAATGTTTGAGCAAAAGAAAAGTTCTTGTTGCCCGATAGAACAGTATTAACACTTCAATATACCTGACTATGGCCCTTTTATGTTTATTTTTTCCATTATGAGATGAATCTCTAGTACATTAGAGCATGATATTACAGTAGGTTCCAAACTTAAATATTGAGGAAAATGTGAGGAATAAGACAAGTTTGAATATCTGAGGTAAATATTCAAACTACAGTCCCAAAGAAACATTTGAAGTTAAAATAATATGAGAAATATAGAAATATAGCGCAATCCATTCACAAAAAAACATTATCTAATAGAGGGGGGTAATCCAGAAAAAAAGATGGCCAGTGTACGTAGGATGTCATGAAATGTAAAATATGCGGGAGAAAATCTGGCCTATGGTAAAGTGATGAATTTGAAAACTATGAGCTTTCTTGGAGAAGTTAAAGTGTTTAAAGAAACTAAAACTTTGTGCTTAGTGTTGTTGACAAATCTCGATGGCATTTTATTCCAATATTCACTCTTGGTCACCACACTAAACATGTAATGAAAAATGAAAATCTACATATAGTGGAAAAATATTTTTTTCTGGATGAAATTTACAGTCAACAGGAAGGTTCCCAGTAAAAATCTGTGTCCGGCTCTTGATAAGTGTCTTAAAAAAAATTTGTTAGTGCAAACTTCATAAGAGAGTTCACTTTCAATAAACACTAGCTGCCTACGAAATCCAAAACTTCATGCGCATTCACCAGGATGGCCGAGTGGTTAAGGCGTTGGACTTAAGATCCAATGGATATGTATCCTCGTGGGTTCGAACCCCACTCCTGGTATGAGTTTTACACTTGAAATTCTACGAGATTTCTGAAAAAGGAGTAATGTTTGAGCAAAAGAAAAGTTCTTGTTGCCCGATAGAACAGTATTAACACTTCAATATACCTGACTATGGCCCTTTTATGTTTATTTTTTCCATTATGAGATGAATCTCTAGTACATTAGAGCATGATATTACAGTAGGTTCCAAACTTAAATATTGAGGAAAATGTGAGGAATAAGACAAATTTGAATATCTGAGGTAAATATTCAAACTACAGTCCCAAAGAAACATTTGAAGTTAAAATAATATGAGAAATATAGAAATATAGCGCAATCCATTCACAAAAAACATTATCTAATAGAGGGGGGTAATCCAGAAAAAAAGATGGCCAGTGTATGTAGGATGTCATGAAATGTAAAATATGCGGGAGAAAATCTGGCCTATGGTAAAGTGATGAATTTGAAAACTATGAGCTTTTTTGGAGAAGTTAAAGTGTTTAAAGAAACTAAAACTTTGTGCTTAGTGTTGTTGACAAATCTCGATGGCATTTTATTCCAATATTCACTCTTGGTCACCACACTAAACATGTAATGAAAAATGAAAATCTACATATAGTGGAAAAATATTTTTTTCTGGATGAAATTTACAGTCAACAGGAAGGTTCCCAGTAAAAATCTGTGTCCGGCTCTTGATAAGTGTGTTAAAAAAAATTTGTTAGTGCAAACTTCATAAGAGAGTTCACTTTCAATAAACACTAGCTGCCTACGAAATCCAAAACTTCATGTGCATTCACCAGGATGGCCGAGTGGTTAAGGTGTTGGACTTAAGATCCAATGGATATGTATCCTCGTGGGTTCGAACCCCACTCCTGGTATGAGTTTTACACTTGAAATTCTACGAGATTTCTGAAAAAGGAGTAATGTTTCTGCAAAAGAAATGTTCTTGTTGGCAGATAGTGCAGTATTAACCTTTCAGAACCCCTGAGTATCGCCCTTTAATGTTTATTTTTTCCATTATGAGATGAATTTCTAGTACATTAGAGCATGATATTATAGTAAGTTCCAAACTTAAAAATTGAGGAGGTTCGAACCCCACTCCTGGTATGATTTTTATACTTCAAATTCTACAAGGTTTCTGAAAATGGAGTAATGTTTGAGCAAAAGAAAAGTTCTTGTTGCCCGATAGAACAGTATTAACACTTCAATATACCTGACTATGGCCCTTTTATGTTTATTTTTTACATTATGAGATGAATCTCTAGTACATTAGAGCATGATATTACAGTAGGTTCCAAACTTAAATATTGAGGAAAATGTGAGGAATAAGACAAATTTGAATATCTGAGGTAAATATTCAAACTACAGTCCCAAAGAAACATTTGAAGTTAAAATAATATGAGAAATATAGAAATATAGCGCAATCCATTCACAAAAAACATTATCTAATAGAGGGGGGTAATCCAGAAAAAAAGATGGCCAGTGTACGTAGGATGTCATGAAATGTAAAATATGCGGGAGAAAATCTGGCCTATGGTAAAGTGATGAATTTGAAAACTATGAGCTTTCTTGGAGAAGTTAAAGTGTTTAAAGAAACTAAAACTTTGTGCTTAGTGTTGTTGACAAATCTCGATGGCATTTTATTCCAATATTCACTCTTGGTCACCACACTAAACATGTAATGAAAAATGAAAATCTACATATAGTGGAAAAATATTTTTTTCTGGATGAAATTTACAGTCAACAGGAAGGTTCCCAGTAAAAATCTGTGTCCGGCTCTTGATAAGTGTGTTAAAAAAAATTTGTTAGTGCAAACTTCATAAGAGAGTTCACTTTCAATAAACACTAGCTGCCTACGAAATCCAAAACTTCATGTGCATTCACCAGGATGGCCGAGTGGTTAAGGCGTTGGACTTAAGATCCAATGGATATGTATCCTCGTGGGTTCGAACCCCACTCCTGGTATGAGTTTTACACTTGAAATTCTACGAGATTTCTGAAAAAGGAGTAATGTTTCTGCAAAAGAAATGTTCTTGTTGGCAGATAGTGCAGTATTAACCTTTCAGAACCTCTGAGTATCGCCCTTTAATGTTTATTTTTTCCATTATGAGATGAATTTCTAGTACATTAGAGCATGATATTACAGTAAGTTCCAAACTTAAAAATTGAGGAGGTTCGAACCCCACTCCTGGTATGATTTTTATGCTTCAAATTCTACAAGGTTTCTGAAAATGGAGTAATGTTTGAGCAAAAGAAAAGTTCTTGTTGCCCGATAGAACAGTATTAACACTTCAATATACCTGACTATGGCCCTTTTATGTTTATTTTTTCCATTATGAGATGAATCTCTAGTACATTAGAGCATGATATTACAGTAGGTTCCAAACTTAAATATTGAGGAAAATGTGAGGAATAAGACAAATTTGAATATCTGAGGTAAATATTCAAACTACAGTCCCAAAGAAACATTTGAAGTTAAAATAATATGAGAAATATAGAAATATAGCGCAATCCATTCACAAAAAACATTATCTAATAGAGGGGGGTAATCCAGAAAAAAAGATGGCCAGTGTATGTAGGATGTCATGAAATGTAAAATATGCGGGAGAAAATCTGGCCTATGGTAAAGTGATGAATTTGAAAACTATGAGCTTTTTTGGAGAAGTTAAAGTGTTTAAAGAAACTAAAACTTTGTGCTTAGTGTTGTTGACAAATCTCGATGGCATTTTATTCCAATATTCACTCTTGGTCACCACACTAAACATGTAATGAAAAATGAAAATCTACATATAGTGGAAAAATATTTTTTTCTGGATGAAATTTACAGTCAACAGGAAGGTTCCCAGTAAAAATCTGTGTCCGGCTCTTGATAAGTGTGTTAAAAAAAATTTGTTAGTGCAAACTTCATAAGAGAGTTCACTTTCAATAAACACTAGCTGCCTACGAAATCCGAAGCTTCATGTGCATTCACCAGGATGGCCGAGTGGTTAAGGCGTTGGACTTAAGATCCAATGGATATGTATCCTCGTGGGTTCGAACCCCACTCCTGGTATGAGTTTTACACTTGAAATTCTACGAGATTTCTGAAAAAGGAGTAATGTTTCTGCAAAAGAAATGTTCTTGTTGGCAGATAGTGCAGTATTAACCTTTCAGAACCCCTGAGTATCGCCCTTTAATGTTTATTTTTTCCATTATGAGATGAATTTCTAGTACATTAGAGCATGATATTATAGTAAGTTCCAAACTTAAAAATTGAGGAGGTTCGAACCCCACTCCTGGTATGATTTTTATACTTCAAATTCTACAAGGTTTCTGAAAATGGAGTAATGTTTGAGCAAAAGAAAAGTTCTTGTTGCCCGATAGAACAGTATTAACACTTCAATATACCTGACTATGGCCCTTTTATGTTTATTTTTTCCATTATGAGATGAATCTCTAGTACATTAGAGCATGATATTACAGTAGGTTCCAAACTTAAATATTGAGGAAAATGTGAGGAATAAGACAAATTTGAATATCTGAGGTAAATATTCAAACTACAGTCCCAAAGAAACATTTGAAGTTAAAATAATATGAGAAATATAGAAATATAGCGCAATCCATTCACAAAAAACATTATCTAATAGAGGGGGGTAATCCAGAAAAAAAGATGGCCAGTGTACGTAGGATGTCATGAAATGTAAAATATGCGGGAGAAAATCTGGCCTATGGTAAAGTGATGAATTTGAAAACTATGAGCTTTTTTGGAGAAGTTAAAGTGTTTAAAGAAACTAAAACTTTGTGCTTAGTGTTGTTGACAAATCTCGATGGCATTTTATTCCAATATTCACTCTTGGTCACCACACTAAACATGTAATGAAAAATGAAAATCTACATATAGTGGAAAAATATTTTTTTCTGGATGAAATTTACAGTCAACAGGAAGGTTCCCAGTAAAAATCTGTGTCCGGCTCTTGATAAGTGTCTTAAAAAAAATTTGTTAGTGCAAACTTCGTATGAGAGTTCACTTTCAATAAACACTAGCTGCCTACGAAATCCAAAACTTTATGTGTATTCACCAGGATGGCCGAGTGGTTAAGGCGTTGAACTCAAGATCCAATGGATATGTATCCTCGTGGGTTCGAACCCCACTCCTGGTATGAGTTTTACACTTGAAATTCTACGAGATTTCTGAAAAAGGAGTAATGTTTCTGCAAAAGAAATGTTCTTGTTGGCAGATAGTGCAGTATTAACCTTTCAGAACCCCTGAGTATCGCCCTTTAATGTTTATTTTTTCCATTATGAGATGAATTTCTAGTACATTAGAGCATGATATTACAGTAAGTTCCAAACTTAAAAATTGAGGAGATTCGAACCCCACTCCTGGTATGATTTTTATACTTCAAATTCTACAAGGTTTCTGAAAATGGAGTAATGTTTGAGCAAAAGAAAAGTTCTTGTTGCCCGATAGAACAGTATTAACACTTCAATATACCTGACTATGGCCCTTTTATGTTTATTTTTTCCATTATGAGATGAATCTCTAGTACATTAGAGCATGATATTACAGTAGGTTCCAAACTTAAATATTGAGGAAAATGTGAGGAATAAGACAAATTTGAATATCTGAGGTAAATATTCAAACTACAGTCCCAAAGAAACATTTGAAGTTAAAATAATATGAGAAATATAGAAATATAGCGCAATCCATTCACAAAAAACATTATCTAATAGAGAGGGGTAATCCAGAAAAAAAGATGGCCAGTGTATGTAGGATGTCATGAAATGTAAAATATGCGGGAGAAAATCTGGCCTATGGTAAAGTGATGAATTTGAAAACTATGAGCTTTTTTGGAGAAGTTAAAGTGTTTAAAGAAACTAAAACTTTGTGCTTAGTGTTGTTGACAAATCTCGATGGCATTTTATTCCAATATTCACTCTTGGTCACCACACTAAACATGTAATGAAAAATGAAAATCTACATATAGTGGAAAAATATTTTTTTCTGGATGAAATTTACAGTCAACAGGAAGGTTCCCAGTAAAAATCTGTGTCCGGCTCTTGATAAGTGTGTTAAAAAAATTTTGTTAGTGCAAACTTCATAAGAGAGTTCACTTTCAATAAACACTAGCTGCCTACGAAATCCAAAACTTCATGTGCATTCACCAGGATGGCCGAGTGGTTAAGGCGTTGGACTTAAGATCCAATGGATATGTATCCTCGTGGGTTCGAACCCCACTCCTGGTATGAGTTTTACACTTGAAATTCTACGAGATTTCTGAAAAAGGAGTAATGTTTCTGCAAAAGAAATGTTCTTGTTGGCAGATAGTGCAGTATTAACCTTTCAGAACCCCTGAGTATCGCCCTTTAATGTTTATGTTTTCCATTATGAGATGAATTTCTAGTACATTAGAGCATGATATTACAGTAAGTTCCAAACTTAAAAATTGAGGAGGTTCGAACCCCACTCCTGGTATGATTTTTATACTTCAAATTCTACAAGGTTTCTGAAAATGGAGTAATGTTTGAGCAAAAGAAAAGTTCTTGTTGCCCGATAGAACAGTATTAACACTTCAATATACCTGACTATGGCCCTTTTATGTTTATTTTTTCCATTATGAGATGAATCTCTAGTACATTAGAGCATGATATTACAGTAGGTTCCAAACTTAAATATTGAGGAAAATGTGAGGAATAAGACAAATTTGAATATCTGAGGTAAATATTCAAACTACAGTCCCAAAGAAACATTTGAAGTTAAAATAATATGAGAAATATAGAAATATAGCGCAATCCATTCACAAAAAACATTATCTAATAGAGGGGGGTAATCCAGAAAAAAAGATGGCCAGTGTACGTAGGATGTCATGAAATGTAAAATATGCGGGAGAAAATCTGGCCTATGGTAAAGTGATGAATTTGAAAACTATGAGCTTTCTTGGAGAAGTTAAAGTGTTTAAAGAAACTAAAACTTTGTGCTTAGTGTTGTTGACAAATCTCGATGGCATTTTATTCCAATATTCACTCTTGGTCACCACACTAAACATGTAATGAAAAATGAAAATCTACATATAGTGGAAAAATATTTTTTTCTGGATGAAATTTACAGTCAACAGGAAGGTTCCCAGTAAAAATCTGTGTCCGGCTCTTGATAAGTGTCTTAAAAAAAATTTGTTAGTGCAAACTTCATAAGAGAGTTCACTTTCAATAAACACTGGCTGCCTACGAAATCCAAAACTTCATGTGCATTCACCAGGATGGCCGAGTGGTTAAGGCGTTGGACTTAAGATCCAATGGATATGTATCCTCGTGGGTTCGAACCCCACTCCTGGTATGAGTTTTACACTTGAAATTCTACGAGATTTCTGAAAAAGGAGTAATGTTTCTGCAAAAGAAATGTTCTTGTTGGCAGATAGTGCAGTATTAACCTTTCAGAACCCCTGAGTATCGCCCTTTAATGTTTATTTTTTCCATTATGAGATGAATTTCTAGTACATTAGAGCATGATATTATAGTAAGTTCCAAACTTAAAGATTGAGGAGGTTCGAACCCCACTCCTGGTATGATTTTTATACTTCAAATTCTACAAGGTTTCTGAAAATGGAGTAATGTTTGAGCAAAAGAAAAGTTCTTGTTGCCCGATAGAACAGTATTAACACTTCAATATACCTGACTATGGCCCTTTTATGTTTATTTTTTCCATTATGAGATGAATCTCTAGTACATTAGAGCATGATATTACAGTAGGTTCCAAACTTAAATATTGAGGAAAATGTGAGGAATAAGACAAATTTGAATATCTGAGGTAAATATTCAAACTACAGTCCCAAAGAAACATTTGAAGTTAAAATAATATGAGAAATATAGAAATATAGCGCAATCCATTCACAAAAAACATTATCTAATAGAGGGGGGTAATCCAGAAAAAAAGATGGCCAGTGTACGTAGGATGTCATGAAATGTAAAATATGCGGGAGAAAATCTGGCCTATGGTAAAGTGATGAATTTGAAAACTATGAGCTTTCTTGGAGAAGTTAAAGTGTTTAAAGAAACTAAAACTTTGTGCTTAGTGTTGTTGACAAATCTCGATGGCATTTTATTCCAATATTCACTCTTGGTCACCACACTAAACATGTAATGAAAAATGAAAATCTACATATAGTGGAAAAATATTTTTTTCTGGATGAAATTTACAGTCAACAGGAAGGTTCCCAGTAAAAATCTGTGTCCGGCTCTTGATAAGTGTGTTAAAAAAAATTTGTTAGTGCAAACTTCATAAGAGAGTTCACTTTCAATAAACACTAGCTGCCTACGAAATCCAAAACTTCATGTGCATTCACCAGGATGGCCGAGTGGTTAAGGCGTTGGACTTAAGATCCAATGGATATGTATCCTCGTGGGTTCGAACCCCACTCCTGGTATGAGTTTTACACTTGAAATTCTACGAGATTTCTGAAA
This sequence comes from Ranitomeya imitator, assembly GCF_032444005.1. Taxonomy (NCBI): domain Eukaryota; kingdom Metazoa; phylum Chordata; class Amphibia; order Anura; family Dendrobatidae; genus Ranitomeya; species Ranitomeya imitator. The sequence goes on from NC_091286.1 coordinate 125,795,047, forward strand.
AAGGAGTAATGTTTCTGCAAAAGAAATGTTCTTGTTGGCAGATAGTGCAGTATTAACCTTTCAGAACCCCTGAGTATCGCCCTTTAATGTTTATTTTTTCCATTATGAGATGAATTTCTAGTACATTAGAGCATGATATTACAGTAAGTTCCAAACTTAAAAATTGAGGAGGTTCGAACCCCACTCCTGGTATGATTTTTATACTTCAAATTCTACAAGGTTTCTGAAAATGGAGTAATGTTTGAGCAAAAGAAAAGTTCTTGTTGCCCGATAGAACAGTATTAACACTTCAATATACCTGACTATGGCCCTTTTATGTTTATTTTTTCCATTATGAGATGAATCTCTAGTACATTAGAGCATGATATTACAGTAGGTTCCAAACTTAAATATTGAGGAAAATGTGAGGAATAAGACAAATTTGAATATCTGAGGTAAATATTCAAACTACAGTCCCAAAGAAACATTTGAAGTTAAAATAATATGAGAAATATAGAAATATAGCGCAATCCATTCACAAAAAACATTATCTAATAGAGGGGGGTAATCCAGAAAAAAAGATGGCCAGTGTACGTAGGATGTCATGAAATGTAAAATATGCGGGAGAAAATCTGGCCTATGGTAAAGTGATGAATTTGAAAACTATGAGCTTTCTTGGAGAAGTTAAAGTGTTTAAAGAAACTAAAACTTTGTGCTTAGTGTTGTTGACAAATCTCGATGGCATTTTATTCCAATATTCACTCTTGGTCACCACACTAAACATGTAATGAAAAATGAAAATCTACATATAGTGGAAAAATATTTTTTTCTGGATGAAATTTACAGTCAACAGGAAGGTTCCCAGTAAAAATCTGTGTCCGGCTCTTGATAAGTGTGTTAAAAAAAATTTGTTAGTGCAAACTTCATAAGAGAGTTCACTTTCAATAAACACTAGCTGCCTACGAAATCCAAAACTTCATGTGCATTCACCAGGATGGCCGAGTGGTTAAGGCGTTGGACTTAAGATCCAATGGATATGTATCCTCGTGGGTTCGAACCCCACTCCTGGTATGAGTTTTACACTTGAAATTCTACGAGATTTCTGAAAAAGGAGTAATGTTTCTGCAAAAGAAATGTTCTTGTTGGCAGATAGTGCAGTATTAACCTTTCAGAACCCCTGAGTATCGCCCTTTAATGTTTATTTTTTCCATTATGAGATGAATTTCTAGTACATTAGAGCATGATATTACAGTAAGTTCCAAACTTAAAAATTGAGGAGGTTCGAACCCCACTCCTGGTATGATTTTTATACTTCAAATTCTACAAGGTTTCTGAAAATGGAGTAATGTTTGAGCAAAAGAAAAGTTCTTGTTGCCCGATAGAACAGTATTAACACTTCAATATACCTGACTATGGCCCTTTTATGTTTATTTTTTCCATTATGAGATGAATCTCTAGTACATTAGAGCATGATATTACAGTAGGTTCCAAACTTAAATATTGAGGAAAATGTGAGGAATAAGACAAATTTGAATATCTGAGGTAAATATTCAAACTACAGTCCCAAAGAAACATTTGAAGTTAAAATAATATGAGAAATATAGAAATATAGCGCAATCCATTCACAAAAAACATTATCTAATAGAGGGGGGTAATCCAGAAAAAAAGATGGCCAGTGTACGTAGGATGTCATGAAATGTAAAATATGCGGGAGAAAATCTGGCCTATGGTAAAGTGATGAATTTGAAAACTATGAGCTTTCTTGGAGAAGTTAAAGTGTTTAAAGAAACTAAAACTTTGTGCTTAGTGTTGTTGACAAATCTCGATGGCATTTTATTCCAATATTCACTCTTGGTCACCACACTAAACATGTAATGAAAAATGAAAATCTACATATAGTGGAAAAATATTTTTTTCTGGATGAAATTTACAGTCAACAGGAAGGTTCCCAGTAAAAATCTGTGTCCGGCTCTTGATAAGTGTGTTAAAAAAAATTTGTTAGTGCAAACTTCATAAGAGTTCACTTTCAATAAACACTAGCTGCCTACGAAATCCAAAACTTCATGTGCATTCACCAGGATGGCCGAGTGGTTAAGGCGTTGGACTTAAGATCCAATGGATATGTATCCTCGTGGGTTCGAACCCCACTCCTGGTATGAGTTTTACACTTGAAATTCTACGAGATTTCTGAAAAAGGAGTAATGTTTCTGCAAAAGAAATGTTCTTGTTGGCAGATAGTGCAGTATTAACCTTTCAGAACCCCTGAGTATCGCCCTTTAATGTTTATTTTTTCCATTATGAGATGAATTTCTAGTACATTAGAGCATGATATTACAGTAAGTTCCAAACTTAAAAATTGAGGAGGTTCGAACCCCACTCCTGGTATGATTTTTAAACTTCAAATTCTACAAGGTTTCTGAAAATGGAGTAATGTTTGAGCAAAAGAAAAGTTCTTGTTGCCCGATAGAACAGTATTAACACTTCAATATACCTGACTATGGCCCTTTTATGTTTATTTTTTCCTTTATGAGATGAATCTCTAGTACATTAGAGCATGATATTACAGTAGGTTCCAAACTTAAATATTGAGGAAAATGTGAGGAATAAGACAAATTTGAATATCTGAGGTAAATATTCAAACTACAGTCCCAAAGAAACATTTGAAGTTAAAATAATATGAGAAATATAGAAATATAGCGCAATCCATTCACAAAAAACATTATCTACTAGAGGGGGGAAATCCAGAAAAAAAGATGGCCAGTGTACGTAGGATGTCATGAAATGTAAAATATGCGGGAGAAAATCTGGCCTATGGTAAAGTGATGAATTTGAAAACTATGAGCTTTTTTGGAGAAGTTAAAGTGTTTAAAGAAACTAAAACTTTGTGCTTAATGTTGTTGACTAATCTCGATGGCATTTTATTCCAATATTCACTCTTGGTCACCACACTAAACATGTAATGAAAAATGAAAATCTACATATAGTGGAAAAATATTTTTTTCTGGATGAAATTTACAGTCAACAGGAAGGTTCCCAGTAAAAATCTGTGTCCGGCTCTTGATAAGTGTCTTAAAAAATATTTGTTAGTGCAAACTTCGTAAGAGAGTTCACTTTCAATAAACACTAGCTGCCTACGAAATCCCAAACTTCATGTGCATTCACCAGGATGGCCGAGTGGTTAAGGCGTTGGGCTTAAGATCCAATGGATATGTATCCTCGTGGGTTCGAACCCCACTCCTGGTATGAGTTTTACACTTGAAATTCTACGAGATTTCTGAAAAAGGAGTAATGTTTCAGCAAAAGAAATGTTCTTGTTGGCAGATAGTGCAGTATTAACCTTTCAGAACCTTTAATGTTCATTTTTTCCATTATGAGATGAATTTCTAGTACATTAGAGCATGATATTACAGTAAGTTCCAAACTTAAAAATTGAGGAGTTTCAAACCCCACTCCTGGTATGATTTTTATACTTCAAATTCTACAAGGTTTCTGAAAATGGAGTAATGTTTGAGCAAAAGAAAAGTTCTTGTTGCCCGATAGAACAGTATTAACACTTTAATATACCTGACTATGGCCCTTTTATGTTTATTTTTTCCATTATGAGATGAATCTCTAGTACATTAGAGCATGATATTACAGTAGGTTCCAAACTTAAATATTGAGGAAAATGTGAGGAATAAGACAAATTTGAATATCTGAGGTAAATATTCAAACTACAGTCCCAAAGAAACATTTGAAGTTAAAATAATATGAGAAATATAGAAATATAGCGCAATCCATTCACAAAAAACATTATCTAATAGAGCGGGGTAATCCAGAAAAAAAGATGGCCAGTGTACGTAGGATGTCATGAAATGTAAAATATGCGGGAGAAAATCTGGCCTATGGTAAAGTGATGAATTTGAAAACTATGAGCTTTCTTGGAGAAGTTAAAGTGTTTAAAGAAACTAAAACTTTGTGCTCAGTGTTGTTGACAAATCTCGATGGCATTTTATTCCAATATTCACTCTTGGTCACCACACTAAACATGTAATGAAAAATGAAAATCTACATATAGTGGAAAAATATTTTTTTCTGGATGAAATTTACAGTCAACAGGAAGGTTCCCAGTAAAAATCTGTGTCCGGCTCTTGATAAGTGTCTTAAAAAAAATTTGTTAGTGCAAACTTCATAAGAGAGTTCACTTTCAATAAACACTAGCTGCCTACGAAATCCCAAACTTCATGTGCATTCACCAGGATGGCCGAGTGGTTAAGGCGTTGGACTTAAGATCCAATAGATATGTGTCCTCGTGGGTTCGAACCCCACTCCTGGTATGAGTTTTACACTTGAAATTCTACGAGATATCTGAAAAAGGAGTAATGTTTCAGCAAAAGAAATGTTCTTGTTGGCAGATAGTGCAGTATTAACCTTTCAGAACCCCTGAGTATCGCCCTTTAATGTTTATTTTTTCCATTATGAGATGAATTTCTAGTACATTAGAGCATGATATTACAGTAAGTTCCAAACTTAAAAATTGAGGAGGTTCGAACCCCACTCCTGGTATGATTTTTATACTTCAAATTCTACAAGGTTTCTGAAATTGGAGTAATGTTTGAGCAAAAGAAAAGTTCTTGTTGCCCGATAGAACAGTATTAACACTTCAATATACCTGACTATGGCCCTTTTATGTTTATTTTTTCCATTATGAGATGAATCTCTAGTACATTAGAGCATGATATTACAGTAGGTTCCAAACTTAAATATTGAGGAAAATGTGAGGAATAAGACAAATTTGAATATCTGAGGTAAATATTCAAACTACAGTCCCAAAGAAACATTTGAAGTTAAAATAATATGAGAAATATAGAAATATAGCGCAATCCATTCACAAAAAACATTATCTACTAAAGGGGGGTAATCCAGAAAAAAAGATGGCCAGTGTACGTAGGATGTCATGAAATGTAAAATATGCGGGAGAAAATCTGGCCTATGGTAAAGTGATGAATTTGAAAACTATGAGCTTTCTTGGAGAAGTTAAAGTGTTTAAAGAAACTAAAACTTTGTGCTCAGTGTTGTTGACAAATCTCGATGGCATTTTATTCCAATATTCACTCTTGGTCACCACACTAAACATGTAATGAAAAATGAAAATCTACATATAGTGGAAAAATATTTTTTTCTGGATGAAATTTACAGTCAACAGGAAGGTTCCCAGTAAAAATCTGTGTCCGGCTCTTGATAAGTGTCTTAAAAAAAATTTGTTAGTGCAAACTTCATAAGAGAGTTCACTTTCAATAAACACTAGCTGCCTACGAAATCCCAAACTTCATGTGCATTCACCAGGATGGCCGAGTGGTTAAGGCGTTGGACTTAAGATCCAATAGATATGTGTCCTCGTGGGTTCGAACCCCACTCCTGGTATGAGTTTTACACTTGAAATTCTACGAGATATCTGAAAAAGGAGTAATGTTTCAGCAAAAGAAATGTTCTTGTTGGCAGATAGTGCAGTATTAACCTTTCAGAACCCCTGAGTATCGCCCTTTAATGTTTATTTTTTCCATTATGAGATGAATTTCTAGTACATTAGAGCATGATATTACAGTAAGTTCCAAACTTAAAAATTGAGGAGGTTCGAACCCCACTCCTGGTATGATTTTTATACTTCAAATTCTACAAGGTTTCTGAAATTGGAGTAATGTTTGAGCAAAAGAAAAGTTCTTGTTGCCCGATAGAACAGTATTAACACTTCAATATACCTGACTATGGCCCTTTTATGTTTATTTTTTCCATTATGAGATGAATCTCTAGTACATTAGAGCATGATATTACAGTAGGTTCCAAACTTAAATATTGAGGAAAATGTGAGGAATAAGACAAATTTGAATATCTGAGGTAAATATTCAAACTACAGTCCCAAAGAAACATTTGAAGTTAAAATAATATGAGAAATATAGAAATATAGCGCAATCCATTCACAAAAAACATTATCTACTAAAGGGGGGTAATCCAGAAAAAAAGATGGCCAGTGTACGTAGGATGTCATGAAATGTAAAATATGCGGGAGAAAATCTGGCCTATGGTAAAGTGATGAATTTGAAAACTATGAGCTTTTTTGGAGAAGTTAAAGTGTTTAAAGAAACTAAAACTTTGTGCTTAATGTTGTTGACAAATCTCGATGGCATTTTATTCCAATATTCACTCTTGGTCACCACACTAAACATGTAGTGAAAAATGAAAATCTACATATAGTGGAAAAATATTTTTTTCTGGATGAAATTTAAAGTCAACAGGAAGGTTCCCAGTAAAAATCTGTGTCCGGCTCTTGATAAGTGTCTTAAAAAATATTTGTTAGTGCAAACTTCGTAAGAGAGTTCACTTTCAATAAACACTAGCTGCCTACGAAATCCCAAACTTCATGTGCATTCACCAGGATGGCCGAGTGGTTAAGGCGTTGGACTTAAGATCCAATGGATATGTATCCTCGTGGGTTCGAACCCCACTCCTGGTATGAGTTTTACACTTGAAATTCTACGAGATTTCTGAAAAAGGAGTAATGTTTCAGCAAAAGAAATGTTCTTGTTGGCAGATAGTGCAGTATTAACCTTTCAGAACCTTTAATGTTCATTTTTTTCCATTATGAGATGAATTTCTAGTACATTAGAGCATGATATTACAGTAAGTTCCAAACTTAAAAATTGAGGAGTTTCAAACCCCACTCCTGGTATGATTTTTATACTTCAAATTCTACAAGGTTTCTGAAAATGGAGTAATGTTTGAGCAAAAGAAAAGTTCTTGTTGCCCGATAGAACAGTATTAACACTTTAATATACCTGACTATGGCCCTTTTATGTTTATTTTTTCCATTATGAGATGAATCTCTAGTACATTAGAGCATGATATTACAGTAGGTTCCAAACTTAAATATTGAGGAAAATGTGAGGAATAAGACAAATTTGAATATCTGAGGTAAATATTCAAACTACAGTCCCAAAGAAACATTTGAAGTTAAAATAATATGAGAAATATAGAAATATAGCGCAATCCATTCACAAAAAACATTATCTAATAGAGGGGGGTAATCCAGAAAAAAAGATGGCCAGTGTACGTAGGATGTCATGAAATGTAAAATATGCGGGAGAAAATCTGGCCTATTGTAAAGTGATGAATTTGAAAACTATGAGCTTTCTTGGAGAAGTTAAAGTGTTTAAAGAAACTAAAACTTTGTGCTCAGTGTTGTTAACAAATCTCGATGGCATTTTATTCCAATATTCACTCTTGGTCACCACACTAAACATGTAATGAAAAATGAAAATCTACATATAGTGGAAAAATATTTTTTTCTGGATGAAATTTACAGTCAACAGGAAGGTTCCCAGTAAAAATCTGTGTCCGGCTCTTGATAAGTGTCTTAAAAAAAATTTGTTAGTGCAAACTTCATAAGAGAGTTCACTTTCAATAAACACTAGCTGCCTACGAAATCCCAAACTTCATGTGCATTCACCAGGATGGCCGAGTGGTTAAGGCGTTGGACTTAAGATCCAATGGATATGTATCCTCGTGGGTTCAAACCCCACCCCTGGTATGAGTTTTACACTTGAAATTCTACGAGATTTCAGATAAAGGAGTAATGTTTCTGCAAAAGAAATGTTCTTGTTGGCAGATAGTGCAGTATTAACCTTTCAGAACCCCTGAGTATCGCCCTTTAATGTTTATTTTTTCCATTATGAGATGAATTTCTAGTACATTAGAGCATGATATTACAGTGAGTTCCAAACTTAAAAATTGAGGAGGTTCGAACCCCACTCCTGGTATGATTTTTATACTTCAAATTCTACAAGGTTTCTGAAAATGGAGTAATGTTTGAGCAAAAGAAAAGTTCTTGTTGCCCGATAGAACAGTATTAACACTTCAATATACCTGACTATGGCCCTTTTATGTTTATTTTTTCCATTACGAGATGAATCTCTAGTACATTAGAGCATGATATTACAGTAGGTTCCAAACTTAAATATTGAGGAAAATGTGAGGAATAAGACAAATTTGAATATCTGAGGTAAATATTCAAACTACAGTCCCAAAGAAACATTTGAAGTTAAAATAATATGAGAAATATAGAAATATAGCGCAATCCATTCACAAAAAACATTATCTACCAGAGGGGGGTAATCCAGAAAAAAAGATGGCCAGTGTACGTAGGATGTCATGAAATGTAAAATATGCGGGAGAAAATCTGGCCTATGGTAAAGTGATGAATTTGACAACTATGAGCTTTTTTGGAGAAGTTAAAGTGTTTAAAGAAACTAAAACTTTGTGCTTAGTGTTGTTGACAAATGTCGATGGCATTTTATTCCAATATTCACTCTTGAATTTACACTTGAAATTCTACGAGATTTCAGAAAAAGGAGTAATGTTTCTGCAAAAGAAATGTTCTTGTTGGCAGATAGTGCAGAATTAACCTTTCAGAACCCCTGAGTATCGCCCTTTAATGTTTATTTTTTCCATTATGAGATGAATTTCTAGTACATTAGAGCATGATATTACAGTAAGTTCCAAACTTAAAAATTGAGGAGGTTCGAACCCCACTCCTGGTATGATTTTTATACTTCAAATTCTACAAGGTTTCTGAAAATGGAGTAATGTTTGAGCAAAAGAAAAGTTCTTGTTGCCCGATAGAACAGTATTAACACTTCAATATACCTGACTATGGCCCTTTTATGTTTATTTTTTCCATTACGAGATGAATCTCTAGTACATTAGAGCATGATATTACAGTAGGTTCCAAACTTAAATATTGAGGAAAATGTGAGGAATAAGACAAATTTGAATATCTGAGGTAAATATTCAAACTACAGTCCCAAAGAAACATTTGAAGTTAAAATAATATGAGAAATATAGAAATATAGCGCAATCCATTCACAAAAAACATTATCTACCAGAGGGGGGTAATCCAGAAAAAAAGATGGCCAGTGTACGTAGGATGTCATGAAATGTAAAATATGCGGGAGAAAATCTGGCCTATGGTAAAGTGATGAATTTGACAACTATGAGCTTTTTTGGAGAAGTTAAAGTGTTTAAAGAAACTAAAACTTTGTGCTTAGTGTTGTTGACAAATGTCGATGGCATTTTATTCCAATATTCACTCTTGGTCACCACACTAAACATGTAATGAAAAATGAAAATCTACATATAGTGGAAAAATATTTTTTTCTGGATGAAATTTACAGTCAACAGGAAGGTTCCCAGTAAAAATCTGTGTCCGGCTCTTGATAAGTGTCTTAAAAAAAATTTGTTAGTGCAAACTTCGTAAGAGAGTTCACTTTCAATAAACACTAGCTGCCTACGAAATCCAAAACTTCATGTGCATTCACCAGGATGGCAGCGTGGTTAAGGCGTTGGACTTAAGATCCAATGGATATGTATCCTCGTGGGTTCGAACCCCACTCCTGATATGAGTTTTACACTTGAAATTCTACGAGATTTCCGAAAAAGGAGTAATGTTTCAGCAAAAGAAATGTTCTTGTTGGCAGATAGTGCAGTATTAAACTTTCAGAACCCCTGAGTATCGCCCCTTAATGTTTATTTTTTCCATTATGAGATGATTTTCTAGTACATTAGAGCATGATATTACAGTAAGTTCCAAACTTAAAAATTGAGGAGGTTCGAACCCCACTCCTTGTATGATTTTTATACTTCAAATTCTACAAGGTTTCTGAAAATGGAGTAATGTTTGAGCAAAAGAAAAGTTCTTGTTGCCCGATAGAACAGTATTAACACTTCAATATACCTGACTATGGCCCTTTTATGTTTATTTTTTCCATTATGAGATGAATCTCTAGTACATTAGAGCATGATATTACAGTAGGTTCCAAACTTAAATATTGAGGAAAATGTAGGGATTAAGACAAATTTGAATATCTGAGGTAAATAATCAAACTACAGTAACAAAGAAACATTTGAAGTAAAAATAATATGAGAAATATAGAAATATAGCGCAATCCATTCACAAAAAACATTATCTACTAGAGGGGGGTAATCTAGAAAAAAAGATGGCCAGTGTACGTAGGATGTCATGAAATGTAAAATATGCGAGAGAAAATCTGGCCTATGGTAAAGTGATGAATTTGACAACTATGAGCTTTTTTGGAGAAGTTAAAGTGTTTAAAGAAACTAAAACTTTGTGCTTAGTGTTGTTGACAAATCTCGATGGCATTTTATTCCAATATTCACTCTTGGTCACCACACTAAACATGTAATGAAAAATGAAAATCTACATATAGTGGAAAAATATTTTTTTCTGGATGAAATTTACAGTCAACAGGAAGGTTCCCAGTAAAAATCTGTGTCCGGCTCTTGATAAGTGTCTTAAAAAAAATTTGTTAGTGCAAACTTCGTAAGAGAGTTCACTTTCAATAAACACTAGCTGTCTACGAAATCCAAAACTTCATGTGCATTCACCAGGATGGCCGAGTGGTTAAGGCGTTGGACTTAAGATCCAATGGATATGTCTCTTCGTGGGTTCGAACCCCACACCTGGTATGAGTTTTACACTTGAAATTCTACGAGATTTCTGAAAAAGGAGTAATGTTTCAGCAAAAGAAATGTTCTTGTTGGCAGATAGTGCAGTATTAACCTTTCAGAACCCCTGAGTATCGCCCTTTAATGTTTATTTTTTCCATTATGAGATGAATTTCTAGTACATTAGAGCATGATATTACAGTAAGTTCCAAACTTAAAAATTGAGGAGGTTCGAACCCCACTCCTGGTATGATTTTTATACTTCAAATTCTACAAGGTTTCTGAAAATGGAGTAATGTTTGAGCAAAAGAAAAGTTCTTGTTGCCCGATAGAACAGTATTAACACTTCAATATACCTGACTATGGCCCTTTTATGTTTATTTTTTCCATTATGAGATGAATCTCTAGTACATTAGAGCATGATATTACAGTAGGTTCCAAACTTAAATATTGAGGAAAATGTGAGGAATAAGACAAATTTGAATATCTGAGGTAAATATTCAAACTACAGTCCCAAAGAAACATTTGAAGTTAAAATAATATGAGAAATATAGAAATATAGCGCAATCCATTCACAAAAAACATTATCTACTAGAGGGGGGTAATCCAGAAAAAAAGATGGCCAGTGTACGTAGGATGTCATGAAATGTAAAATATGCGGGAGAAAATCTGGCCTATGGTAAAGTGATTAATTTGACAACTGTGAGCTTTTTTGGAGAAGTTAAAGTGTTTAAAGAAACTAAAACTTTGTGCTTAATGTTGTTGACAAATCTCGATGGCATTTTATTCCAATATTCACTCTTGGTCACCACACTAAACATGTAGTGAAAAATGAAAATCTACATATAGTGGAAAAATATTTTTTTCTGGATGAAATTTACAGTCAACAGGAAGGTTCCCAGTAAAAATCTGTGTCCGGCTCTTGATAAGTGTCTTAAAAAATATTTGTTAGTGCAAACTTCGTAAGAGAGTTCACTTTCAATAAACACTAGCTGCCTACGAAATCCCAAACTTCATGTGCATTCACCAGGATGGCCGAGTGGTTAAGGCGTTGGACTTAAGATCCAATGGATATGTATCCTCGTGGGTTCGAACCCCACTCCTGGTATGAGTTTTACACTTGAAATTCTACGAGATTTCTGAAAAAGGAGTAATGTTTCAGCAAAAGAAATGTTCTTGTTGGCAGATAGTGCAGTATTAACCTTTCAGAACCTTTAATGTTCATTTTTTTCCATTATGAGATGAATTTCTAGTACATTAGAGCATGATATTACAGTAAGTTCCAAACTTAAAAATTGAGGAGTTTCAAACCCCACTCCTGGTATGATTTTTATACTTCAAATTCTACAAGGTTTCTGAAAATGGAGTAATGTTTGAGCAAAAGAAAAGTTCTTGTTGCCCGATAGAACAGTATTAACACTTTAATATACCTGACTATGGCCCTTTTATGTTTATTTTTTCCATTATGAGATGAATCTCTAGTACATTAGAGCATGATATTACAGTAGGTTCCAAACTTAAATATTGAGGAAAATGTGAGGAATAAGACAAATTTGAATATCTGAGGTAAATATTCAAACTACAGTCCCAAAGAAACATTTGAAGTTAAAATAATATGAGAAATATAGAAATATAGCGCAATCCATTCACAAAAAACATTATCTAATAGAGGGGGGTAATCCAGAAAAAAAGATGGCCAGTGTACGTAGGATGTCATGAAATGTAAAATATGCGGGAGAAAATCTGGCCTATGGTAAAGTGATGAATTTGAAAACTATGAGCTTTCTTGGAGAAGTTAAAGTGTTTAAAGAAACTAAAACTTTGTGCTCAGTGTTGTTAACAAATCTCGATGGCATTTTATTCCAATATTCACTCTTGGTCACCACACTAAACATGTAATGAAAAATGAAAATCTACATATAGTGGAAAAATATTTTTTTCTGGATGAAATTTACAGTCAACAGGAAGGTTCCCAGTAAAAATCTGTGTCCGGCTCTTGATAAGTGTCTTAAAAAAAATTTGTTAGTGCAAACTTCGTAAGAGAGTTCACTTTCAATAAACACTAGCTGCCTACGAAATCCCAAACTTCATGTGCATTCACCAGGATGGCCGAGTGGTTAAGGCGTTGGACTTAAGATCCAATGGATATGTATCCTCGTGGGTTCAAACCCCACCCCTGGTATGAGTTTTACACTTGAAATTCTACGAGATTTCAGAAAAAGGAGTAATGTTTCTGCAAAAGAAATGTTCTTGTTGGCAGATAGTGCAGTATTAACCTTTCAGAACCCCTGAGTATTGCCCTTTAATGTTTATTTTTTCCATTATGAGATGAATTTCTAGTACATTAGAGCATGATATTACAGTAAGTTCCAAACTTAAAAATTGAGGAGGTTCGAACCCCACTCCTGGTATGATTTTTATACTTCAAATTCTACAAGGTTTCTGAAAATGGAGTAATGTTTGAGCAAAAGAAAAGTTCTTGTTGCCCGATAGAACAGTATTAACACTTCAATATACCTGACTATGGCCCTTTTATGTTTATTTTTTCCATTACGAGATGAATCTCTAGTACATTAGAGCATGATATTACAGTAGGTTCCAAACTTAAATATTGAGGAAAATGTGAGGAATAAGACAAATTTGAATATCTGAGGTAAATATTCAAACTACAGTCCCAAAGAAACATTTGAAGTTAAAATAATATGAGAAATATAGAAATATAGCGCAATCCATTCACAAAAAACATTATCTACCAGAGGGGGGTAATCCAGAAAAAAAGATGGCCAGTGTACGTAGGATGTCATGAAATGTAAAATATGCGGGAGAAAATCTGGCCTATGGTAAAGTGATGAATTTGACAACTATGAGCTTTTTTGGAGAAGTTAAAGTGTTTAAAGAAACTAAAACTTTGTGCTTAGTGTTGTTGACAAATGTCGATGGCATTTTATTCCAATATTCACTCTTGGTCACCACACTAAACATGTAATGAAAAATGAAAATCTACATATAGTGGAAAAATATTTTTTTCTGGATGAAATTTACAGTCAACAGGAAGGTTCCCAGTAAAAATCTGTGTCCGGCTCTTGATAAGTGTCTTAAAAAAAATTTGTTAGTGCAAACTTCGTAAGAGAGTTCACTTTCAATAAACACTAGCTGCCTACGAAATCCCAAACTTCATGTGCATTCACCAGGATGGCCGAGTGGTTAAGGCGTTGGACTTAAGATCCAATGGATATGTATCCTCGTGGGTTCAAACCCCACCCCTGGTATGAGTTTTACACTTGAAATTCTACGAGATTTCTGAAAAAGGAGTAATGTTTCTGCAAAAGAAATGTTCTTGTTGGCAGATAGTGCAGTATTAACCTTTCAGAACCCCTGAGTATCGCCCTTTAATGTTTTTTTTTTCCATTATGAGATGAATTTCTAGTACATTAGAGCATGATATTACAGTAAGTTCCAAACTTAAAAATTGAGGAGGTTCGAACCCCACTCCTGGTATGATTTTTAAACTTCAAATTCTACAAGGTTTCTGAAAATGGAGTAATGTTTGAGCAAAAGAAAAGTTCTTGTTGCCCGATAGAACAGTATTAACACTTCAATATACCTGACTATGGCCCTTTTATGTTTATTTTTTCCATTATGAGATGAATCTCTAGTACATTAGAGCATGATATTACAGTAGGTTCCAAACTTAAATATTGAGGAAAATGTGAGGAATAAGACAAATTTGAATATCTGAGGTAAATATTCAAACTACAGTCCCAAAGAAACATTTGAAGTTAAAATAATATGAGAAATATAGAAATATAGCGCAATCCATTCACAAAAAACATTATCTACTAGAAGGGGGTAATCCAGAAAAAAAGATGGCCAGTGTACGTAGGATGTCATGAAATGTAAAATATGCGGGAGAAAATCTGGCCTATGGTAAAGTGATTAATTTGACAACTGTGAGCTTTTTTGGAGAAGTTAAAGTGTTTAAAGAAACTAAAACTTTGTGCTTAGTGTTGTTGACAAATCTCGATGGCATTTTATTCCAATATTCACTCTTGGTCACCACACTAAACATGTAATGAAAAATGAAAATCTACATATAGTGGAAAAATATTTTTTTCTGGATGAAATTTACAGTCAACAGGAAGGTTCCCAGTAAAAATCTGTGTCCGGCTCTTGATAAGTGTCTTAAAAAAATTTGTTAGTGCAAACTTCATAAGAGAGTTCACTTTCAATAAACACTAGCTGCCTACGAAATCCAAAACTTCATGTGCATTCACCAGGATGGCAGCGTGGTTAAGGCGTTGGACTTAAGATCCAATGGATATGTATCCTCGTGGGTTCGAACCCCACTCCTGATATGAGTTTTACACTTGAAATTCTACGAGATTTCCGAAAAAGGAGTAATGTTTCAGCAAAAGAAATGTTCTTGTTGGCAGATAGTGCAGTATTAACCTTTCAGAACCCCTGAGTATCGCCCTTTAATGTTTATTTTTTCCATTATGAGATGAATTTCTAGTACATTAGAGCATGATATTACAGTAAGTTCCAAACTTAAAAATTGAGGAGGTTCGAACCCCACTCCTGGTATGATTTTTATACTTCAAATTCTACAAGGTTTCTGAAAATGGAGTAATGTTTGAGCAAAAGAAAAGTTCTTGTTGCCCGATAGAACAGTATTAACACTTCAATATACCTGACTATGGCCCTTTTATGTTTATTTTTTCCATTATGAGATGAATCTCTAGTACATTAGAGCATGATATTACAGTAGGTTCCAAACTTAAATATTGAGGAAAATGTGAGGAATAAGACAAATTTGAATATCTGAGGTAAATATTCAAACTACAGTCCCAAAGAAACATTTGAAGTTAAAATAATATGAGAAATATAGAAATATAGCGCAATCCATTCACAAAAAACATTATCTACTAGAGGGGGGTAATCCAGAAAAAAAGATGGCCAGTGTACGTAGGATGTCATGAAATGTAAAATATGCGGGAGAAAATCTGGCCTATGGTAAAGTGATTAATTTGACAACTGTGAGCTTTTTTGGAGAAGTTAAAGTGTTTAAAAAAACTAAAACTTTGTGCTTAGTGTTGTTGACAAATCTCGATGGCATTTTATTCCAATATTCACTTTTGGTCACCACACTAAACATGTAATGAAAAATGAAAATCTACATATAGTGGAAAAATATTTTTTTCTGGATGAAATTTACAGTCAACAGGAAGGTTCCCAGTAAAAATCTGTGTCCGGCTCTTGATAAGTGTCTTAAAAAAAATTTGTTAGTGCAAACTTCGTAAGGGAGTTCACTTTCAATAAACACTAGCTGTCTACGAAATCCAAAACTTCATGCGCATTCACCAGGATGGCCGAGTGGTTAAGGCGTTGGACTTAAGATCCAATGGATATGTATCCTCGTGGGTTCGAACCCCACACCTGGTATGAGTTTTACACTTGAAATTCTACGACATTTCTGAAAAAGGAGTAATGTTTCAGCAAAAGAAATGTTCTTGTTGGCAGATAGTGCAGTATTAACCTTTCAGAACCACTGAGTATCGCCCTTTAATGTTTATTTTTTCCATTATGAGATGAATTTCTAGTACATTAGAGCATGATATTACAGTAAGTTCCAAACTTAAAAATTGAGGAGGTTCGAACCCCACTCCTGGTATGATTTTTAAACTTCAAATTCTACAAGGTTTCTGAAAATGGAGTAATGTTTGAGCAAAAGAAAAGTTCTTGTTGCCCGATAGAACAGTATTAACACTTCAATATACCTGACTATGGCCCTTTTATGTTTATTTTTTCCATTATGAGATGAATCTCTAGTACATTAGAGCATGATATTACAGTAGGTTCCAAACTTAAATATTGAGGAAAATGTGAGGAATAAGACAAATTTGAATATCTGAGGTAAATATTCAAACTACAGTCCCAAAGAAACATTTGAAGTTAAAATAATATGAGAAATATAGAAATATAGCGCAATCCATTCACAAAAAACATTATCTACTAGAAGGGGGTAATCCAGAAAAAAAGATGGCCAGTGTACGTAGGATGTCATGAAATGTAAAATATGCGGGAGAAAATCTGGCCTATGGTAAAGTGATTAATTTGACAACTGTGAGCTTTTTTGGAGAAGTTAAAGTGTTTAAAGAAACTAAAACTTTGTGCTTAGTGTTGTTGACAAATCTCGATGGCATTTTATTCCAATATTCACTCTTGGTCACCACACTAAACATGTAATGAAAAATGAAAATCTACATATAGTGGAAAAATATTTTTTTCTGGATGAAATTTACAGTCAACAGGAAGGTTCCCAGTAAAAATCTGTGTCCGGCTCTTGATAAGTGTCTTAAAAAAATTTGTTAGTGCAAACTTCATAAGAGAGTTCACTTTCAATAAACACTAGCTGCCTACGAAATCCAAAACTTCATGTGCATTCACCAGGATGGCAGCGTGGTTAAGGCGTTGGACTTAAGATCCAATGGATATGTATCCTCGTGGGTTCGAACCCCACTCCTGATATGAGTTTTACACTTGAAATTCTACGAGATTTCCGAAAAAGGAGTAATGTTTCAGCAAAAGAAATGTTCTTGTTGGCAGATAGTGCAGTATTAACCTTTCAGAACCCCTGAGTATCGCCCTTTAATGTTTATTTTTTCCATTATGAGATGAATTTCTAGTACATTAGAGCATGATATTACAGTAAGTTCCAAACTTAAAAATTGAGGAGGTTCGAACCCCACTCCTGGTATGATTTTTATACTTCAAATTCTACAAGGTTTCTGAAAATGGAGTAATGTTTGAGCAAAAGAAAAGTTCTTGTTGCCCGATAGAACAGTATTAACACTTCAATATACCTGACTATGGCCCTTTTATGTTTATTTTTTCCATTATGAGATGAATCTCTAGTACATTAGAGCATGATATTACAGTAGGTTCCAAACTTAAATATTGAGGAAAATGTGAGGAATAAGACAAATTTGAATATCTGAGGTAAATATTCAAACTACAGTCCCAAAGAAACATTTGAAGTTAAAATAATATGAGAAATATAGAAATATAGCGCAATCCATTCACAAAAAACATTATCTACTAGAGGGGGGTAATCCAGAAAAAAAGATGGCCAGTGTACGTAGGATGTCATGAAATGTAAAATATGCGGGAGAAAATCTGGCCTATGGTAAAGTGATTAATTTGACAACTGTGAGCTTTTTTGGAGAAGTTAAAGTGTTTAAAAAAACTAAAACTTTGTGCTTAGTGTTGTTGACAAATCTCGATGGCATTTTATTCCAATATTCACTTTTGGTCACCACACTAAACATGTAATGAAAAATGAAAATCTACATATAGTGGAAAAATATTTTTTTCTGGATGAAATTTACAGTCAACAGGAAGGTTCCCAGTAAAAATCTGTGTCCGGCTCTTGATAAGTGTCTTAAAAAAAATTTGTTAGTGCAAACTTCGTAAGGGAGTTCACTTTCAATAAACACTAGCTGTCTACGAAATCCAAAACTTCATGCGCATTCACCAGGATGGCCGAGTGGTTAAGGCGTTGGACTTAAGATCCAATGGATATGTATCCTCGTGGGTTCGAACCCCACACCTGGTATGAGTTTTACACTTGAAATTCTACGACATTTCTGAAAAAGGAGTAATGTTTCAGCAAAAGAAATGTTCTTGTTGGCAGATAGTGCAGTATTAACCTTTCAGAACCACTGAGTATCGCCCTTTAATGTTTATTTTTTCCATTATGAGATGAATTTCTAGTACATTAGAGCATGATATTACAGTAAGTTCCAAAATTAAAAATTGAGGAGGTTCGAACCCCACTCCTGGTATGATTTTTATACTTCAAATTCTACAAGGTTTCTGAAAATGGAGTAATGTTTGAGCAAAAGAAAAGTTCTTGTTGCCCGATAGAACAGTATTAACACTTCAATATACCTGACTATGGCCCTTTTATGTTTATTTTTTCCATTATGAGATGAATCTCTAGTACATTAGAGCATGATATTACAGTAGTTTCCAAAATTAAATATTGAGGAAAATGTAGGGATTAAGACAAATTTGAATATCTGAGGTAAATATTCAAACTTCAGTCCCAAAGAAACATTTGAAGTTAAAATAATATGAGAAATATAGAAATATAGCGCAATCCATTCACAAAAAACATTATCTACTAGAGGGGGGTAATCCAGAAAAAAAGATGGCCAGTGTACGTAGGATGTCATGAAATGTAAAATATGCGGGAGAAAATCTGGCCTATGGTAAAGTGATGAATTTGACAACTATGAGCATTTTTGGAGAAGTTAAAGTGTTTAAAGAAACTAAAACTTTGTGCTTAGTGTTGTTGACAAATCTCGATGGCATTTTATTCCAATATTCACTCTTGGTCACCACACTAAACATGTAATGAAAAATGAAAATCTACATATAGTGGAAAAATATTTTTTTCTGGATGAAATTTACAGTCAACAGGAAGGTTCCCAGTAAAAATCTGTGTCCGGCTCTTGATAAGTGTCTTAAAAAACATTTGTTAGTGCAAACTTCGTAAGAGAGTTCACTTTCAATAAACACTAGCTGTCTACGAAATCCAAAACTTCATGCGTATTCACCAGGATGGCCGAGTGGTTAAGGCGTTGGACTTAAGATCCAATGGATATGTATCCTCGTGGGTTCGAACCCCACTCCTGGTATGAGTTTTACACTTGAAATTCTACGAGATTTCTGAAAAAGGAGTAATGTTTCAGCAAAAGAAATGTTCTTGTTGGCAGATAGTGCAGTATTAACCTTTCAGAACCCCTTTAATGTTTATTTTTTCCATTATGAGATGAATTTCTAGTACATTAGAGCATGATATTACAGTAAGTTCCAAACTTAAAAATTGAGGAGGTTCGAACCCCACTCCTGGTATGATTTTTATACTTCAAATTCTACAAGGTTTCTGAAAATGGAGTAATGTTTGAGCAAAAGAAAAGTTCTTGTTGCCCGATAGAACAGTATTAACACTTCAATATACCTGACTATGGCCCTTTTATGTTTATTTTTTCCATTATGAGATGAATCTCTAGTACATTAGAGCATGATATTACAGTAGTTTCCAAACTTAAATATTGAGGAAAATGTAGGGATTAAGACAAATTTGAATATCTGAGGTAAATATTGAAACTACAGTCCCAAAGAAACATTTGAAGTTAAAATAATATGAGAACTATAGAAATATAGCGCAATCCATTCACAAAAAAACATTATCTACTAGAGGGGGGTAATCTAGAAAAAAAGATGGCCAGTGTACGTAGGATGTCATGAAATGTAAAATATGCGGGAGAAAATCTGGCCTATGGTAAAGTGATGAATTTGACAACTATGAGCTTTTTTGGAGAAGTTAAAGTGTTTAAAGAAACTAAAACTTTGTGCTTAGTGTTGTTGACAAATCTCGATGGCATTTTATTCCAATATTCACTCTTGGTCACCACACTAAACATGTAATGAAAAATGAAAATCTACATATAGTGGAAAAATATTTTTTTCTGGATGAAATTTACAGTCAACAGGAAGGTTCCCAGTAAAAATCTGTGTCCGGCTCTTGATAAGTGTCTTAAAAAAAATTTGTTAGTGCAAACTTCGTAAGAGAGTTCACTTTCAATAAACACTAGCTGTCTACGAAATCCAAAACTTCATGCGCATTCACCAGGATGGCCGCGTGGTTAAGGCGTTGGACTTAAGATCCAATGGATATGTATCCTCGTGGGTTCGAACCCCACTCCTGGTATGAGTTTTACACTTGAAATTCTACGAGATTTCTGAAAAAGGAGTAATGTTTCAGCAAAAGAAATGTTCTTGTTGGCAGATAGTGCAGTATTAACCTTTCAGAACCCCTGAGTATCGCCCCTTAATGTTTATTTTTTCCATTATGAGATGATTTTCTAGTACATTAAAGCATGATATTACAGTAAGTTCCAAACTTAAAAATTGAGGAGGTTCGAACCCCACTCCTGGTATGATTTTTATACTTCAAATTCTACAAGGTTTCTGAAAATGGAGTAATGTTTGAGCAAAAGAAAAGTTCTTGTTGCCCGATAGCACAGTATTAACCCTTCAATATACCTGACTATGGCCCTTTTATGTATATTTTTTCCATTATGAGATGAATCTCTAGTACATTAGAGCATGATATTACAGTAGGTTCCAACTTAACCCCTTCCCGACCCATGACGCCACGTAGGCGTCATGAAAGTCGGTGCCAATCCGACCCATGACGCCTATGTGGCGTCATGGAAAGATCGCGTCCCTGCAGGCCGGGTGAAAGGGTTAACTCCCATTTCACCCGATCTGCAGGGACAGGTGGAGTGGTAGTTTAGCCCAGGGGGGGTGGCTTCACCCCCTCGTGGCTACGATCGCTCTGATTGGCTGTTGAAAGTGAAACTGCCAATCAGAGCGATTTGTAATATTTCACCTATTATAACTGGTGAAATATTACAATCCAGCCATGGCCGATGCTGAAATATCATCGGCCATGGCTGGAAATACTAATGTGCCCCCACCCCACCCCTCCGATCGCCCCCCCAGCCCTCCGATCTGCCCGGTACACTGCCCCGCTCCCCTCCGTCCTGTGCTCCGCTCCCCCCGTGCTCTTGTCCGCTCACCCCCGTGCTCCAATCACCCCCCCGTGCTCCAATCACCCCCCCTGCACTCCGATCCACCCCCCCCGGTGCTCCGTTCCACCCCCCCGTGCTCCATTCCAGCCCCCCCGTGCTCCGTTCCACACCCCCCGTGCTCCGTTCCACCCCTCCCGCGCTCCGATTCCCCCCCCATGCTCCGATCCCCCCTCCCCATGGTCCCCCCCACCCCATCATACTTACCGATCCAGCCGGGGTCCCGTCTGTCTTCTCCCTGGGCGCCGCCATCTTCCAAAATGGCGGGCGCATGCGCAGTGCGCCCGCCGAATCTGCCGGCCGGCAGATTCGTTCCAAAGTGCATTTTGATCACTGAGATAGATTATATCTCAGTGATCAAAATAAAAAAAAATAATAAATGACCCCCCCCCCCTTTGTCACCCCCATAGGTAGGGACAATAAAAAAATAAAGAATTTTTTTTTTCCACTAATGTTAGAATAGGGTTAGGGTTAGGGGTAGGGTTAGGGTTAGGGGTAGGGGTAGGGTTAGGGGTAGGGTTAGGGGTAGGGTTAGGGTTAGGGTTAGGGGTAGGGTTAGGGGTAGGGTTAGGGGTAGGGTTAGGGGTAGGGTTAGGGCTAGGGTTTCGGTATGTGCACACGTATTCTGGTCCTCTGCGGATTTTTCCGCTGCGGATTTGATAAATCCGCAGTGCTAAACCGCTGCGGATTTATGGCGGATTTACCGCGTTTTTTTCTGCGCATTTCACTGCGGTTTTACAACTGCGATTTTCTATTGGAGCAGTTGTAAAACCGCTGCGGAATCCGCACAAAGAAGTGACATGCTGCGGAATGTAAACCGCTGCGTTTCCGTGCAGTTTTTCCGCAGCATGTGTACAGCGATTTTTGTTTCCCGTAGGTTTACATTGAACTGTAAACTCATGGGAAACTGCTGCGGATCCGCAGCGTTTTCCGCAGCGTGTGCACATACCTTTAGAATTAGGCTATGTGCACATGGTGCGGAGTTGGCTGCGGATCTGCAGCGGATTGGCCGCTGCGGATTCGCAGCAGTGTTCCATCAGGTTTACAGTACCATGTAAACCTATGGAAAACCAAATCCGCTGTGCCCATGGTGCGGAAAATACCGCGCGGAAACGCTGCGTTGTATTTTCCACAGCATGTCAATTCTTTGTGCGGATTCCGCAGCGTTTTACACCTGTTCCTCAATAGGAATCCGCAGGTGAAATCCGCACAAAAAACACTGGAAATCCGCGGAAAATCCGCAGGTAAAACGCAGTGCCTTTTACCCGCGGATTTTTCAAAAATGGTGCGGAAATATCTCACACGAATCCGCAACGTGGGCACATAGCCTTAGGGTTAGGGTTGGAATTAGGGTTGTGGTTAAGGGTGTGATTAGGGTTATGGCTACAGTTGGGATTAGGGTTAGGGGTGTGTTGGGGTTAGTGTTGGAGTTAGAATTGAGGGGTTACCACTGTTTAGGCACATCAGGGGTCTCCAAACGCAACATGGCGCCACCATTGATTCCAGCCAATCTCGTATTCAAAAAGTCAAATGGTGCTCCCTCACTTCTGAGCCCTGACGTGTGCCCAAACAGTGGTTTACCCCCACATATGGGGTACCAGCATACTCAGGACAAGCTGCGCAACAATTACTGGGGTCCAATTTCTCCTGTTACCCTTGTGAATCTAAAAAAATGCTTGCTAAAACATAATTTTTGAGGAAAGAAAAATGATTTTTTATTTTCACGGCTCTGCGTTGTAAACGTCTGTGAAGCACTTGGGGGTTCAAAGTGCTCACCACATATCTAGATAAGTTCCTTGGGGGGTCTAGTTTCTAAAATGGGGTCACTTGTGGGGGTTTCTACTGTTTAGGCACACCAGGGGCTCTGCAAACGCAACGTGACACCCGCAGACTATTCCATCAAAGTCTGCATTTCAAAAGTCACTACTTCCCTTCTGAGCCCCGACGTGTGCCCAAACAGTGGTTTACCCCCACTCATGGGGTATCAGCGTACTCAGGAGAAACTGGACAACAACTTTTGGGGTCCAATTTCTCCTGTAACCCTTGGGAAAATAAAAAATTCTGGGCTAAATAATTATTTTTGAGGAAAGTAAACGTATTTATTATTTTCACGGCTCTGCATTATAAACTTCTATGAAGCACTTGGGGGTTCAAAGTGCTCACCACACATCTAGATAAGTTCCTTTCGGGGTCTAGTTTCCAAAATGGGGTCACTTGTGGGGGGTTTCTACTGTTTAGGCACATCAGGGACTCTGCAAACGCAACGTGACGCCCGCAGAGCATTCCATCAAAGTCTGCATTTCAAAACGTCACTACTTCAATTCCAAGCCCCGGCATGTGCCCAAACAGTAGTTTACCCCCACATATGGGGTATCACCGTACTCAGGAGAAACTGGACAACAAATATTGGGGTCAAATTTCTCCTGTTACCCTTGGGAAAATTAAAAAATTCTGGGCTAAATAATTATTTTTGAGGAAAGAAAACGTATTTATTATTTTCACGGCTCTGCATTATAAACTTCTATGAAGCGCTTGGGGGTTCAAAGTGCTCACCACACATCTAGATAAGTTCCTTTCGGGGTCTAGTTTCCAAAATGGGGTCACGTGTGGGGGGTTTCTACTGTTAAGCCACATCAGGGGCTCTGCAAACGCAACGTGACGCCCACAGAGCATTCCATCAAAGTCTGCATTTCAAAACGTCACTACTTCACTTCCGAGCCTCGGCATGTGCCCAAACAGTGGTTTACCCCCACATATGGGGTATCAGCGTACTCAGGAGAAATTGGACAACAACTTTTGGGGTCCAATTTCTTCTGTAACTCTTGGGAAAATAAAATATTCTGGGCTAAATAATTATTTTTGAGGAAAGAAAACGTATTTATTATTTTCACGGCTCGGCATTACAAACTTCTATGAAGCACTTGGGGGTTCAAAGTGCTCACCACACATCTAGATAAGTTCCTTTGGGGGTCTAGTTTCCAAAATGGGGTCACTTGTGGGGGGTTTCTACTGTTAAGCCACATCAGGGGCTCTGCAAACGCAACGTGACGCCCACAGAGCATTCCATCAAAGTCTGCATTTCAAAACGTCACTACTTCACTTCCGAGCCCCGGCATGTGCCCAAACAGTGGTTTACCCCCACATATGGGGTATCAGCGTACTCAGGAGAAACTGGACAACAACTTTTGGGGTCAAATTTCTCCTGTTACCCTTGGGAAAATAAAAAATTGCAGGCTAAAAGATCATTTTTGAGAAAATATTTTTATTTTTTTATTTTCATGGCTCTGCGTTATAAACTTCTGTGAAGCACTTGGGGGTTCAAAGTCCTCACCACACATCTAGATTAGTTCCTTTGGGGGTCTAGTTTCCAAAATGGGGTCATTTCTGAGGGATCTCCAATGTTTAGGCACACAGGGGCTCTCCAAACGTGACATGGTGTCCGCTAATGATTGGAGCTAATTTTCCATTTAAAAAGCCAAATGCCGTGCCATCCCTTCCGAGCCCTGCCGTGCGCCCAAACAGTGGTTTACCCCCACATATGGGGTATCAGCGTACTCAGGACAAACTGGACAACAATATTTGTGGTCCAATTTCTCCTATTATCCTTGGCAAAATAGGAAATTCCAGGCTAAAAAATCATTTTTGAGGAAAGAAAAATTATTTTTTATTTTCATGGCTCTGCGTTATAAACTTCTGTGAAGCACCTGGGGGTTTAAAGTGCTCAATATGCATCTAGATAAGTTCATTGGGGGGTCTAGTTTCCAAAATGGGGTCACTTGTGGGGGAGCTCCAATGTTTAGGCACACAGGGGCTCTCCAAACGCGACATGGTGTCCGCTAACAATTGGAGCTAATTTTCCATTCAAAAAGTCAAATGGCGCGCCTTCCCTTCCGAGCCTTACCATGTGCCCAAACAGTGGTTTACCCCCACATATGAGGTATCGACGTACTCGGGAGAAATTGCCCAACAAATTTTATGATCCATTTTATCCTACTGCCCATGTGAAAATGAAAAAATTGAGGCGAAAAGAATTTTTTTGTGAAAAAAAGTACTTTTTCATTTTTACAGATCAATTTGTGAAGCACCTGAGGGTTTAAAGTGCTCACTAGGCATCTAAATAAGTTCCTTGGGGGGTCTAGTTTCCAAAATGGGGTCACTTGTGGGGGAGCGCCAATGTTTAGGCACACAGGAGCTATCCAAACGCGACATGGTGTCCGCTAACGATGGAAATAATTTTTCATTCAAAAAGTCAAATGGCGCTCCTTCCCTTCCGAGCCTTACCATGTGCCCAAACAGTGGTTTACCCCCACATGTGAGGTATTGGTGTACTCTGGAGAAATTGCCCAACACATTTTTGGATCCATTTTATCCTGTTGCCCATGTAAAAATGAAAAAATTTAGGCTAAAAGAATTTTTTTGTGAAAAAAAAGTACTTTTTCATTTTTACGGATCAATTTGTGAAGCACCTGGGGGTTCAAAGTGCTCACTATGCATCTAGATAAGTTCCTTGGGGCATCTAGTTTCCAAAATGGGGTCACTTGTGGGGGAGCTCCAATTTTTAGGCACACGGGGGCTCTCCAAACGTGACATGGTGTCCGCTAAAGAGTGGAGCCAATTTTTAATTCAAAAAGTCAAATGGCGCTCCTTCCCTTCCAAGCCCTGCCGTGCGCCCAAACAGTGGTTTACCCCCACATATGAGGTATCAGCGTACTCAGGACAAATTGGACAACAACTTTCGTGGTTCAGTTTCTCCTTTAACCATTGGGAAAATAAAAAAATTGTTGCTAAAAGATAATTTTTGTGACTAAAAAGTTAAATGTTCATTTTTTCCTTCCATGTTGCTTCTGCTGCTGTGAAGCACCTGAAGGGTTAATAATCTTCTTGAATGTGGTTTTGAGTACCTTGAGGGGTGCAGTTTTTAGAATGGTGTCACTTTTGGGTATTTTCAGCCATATAGACCCCTCAAACTGACTTCAAATGTGAGGTGGTCCCTAAAAAAAATGGTTTTGTAAATTTCGTTGTAAAAATGACAAATCGCTGGTCAAATTTTAACCCTTATAACTTCCTAGCAAAAAAAAATTTTGTTTCCAAAATTGTGCTGATGTAAAGTAAACATGTGGGAAATGTTATTTATTAACTATTTTGTGTCACATATCTCTCTGGTTTAACAGAATAAAAATTCAAAATGTGAAAATTGCGAAATTTTCAAAATTTTCGCCAAATTTCCGTTTTTATCACAAATAAACGCAGAATTTATTGACCTAAATTTAACACTAACATGAAGCCCAATATGTCACGAAAAAACAATCTCAGAACCGCTAGGATCCGTTGAAGCGTTCCTGAGTTATTACCTCATAAAGGGACACTGGTCAGAATTGCAAAAAACGGCAAGGTCTTTAAGGTCAAAATAGGCTGGGTCATGAAGGGGTTAAATATTGAGGAAAATGTAGGGATTAAGACAAATTTGAATATCTAAGGTAAATAATCAAACTACAGTAACAAAGAAACATTTGAAGTAAAAATAATATGAGAAATATAGAAATATAGCGCAATCCATTCACAAAAAACATTATCTACTAGAGGGGGTAATCCAGAAAAAAAGATGGCCAGTGTACGTAGGATGTCATGAAATGTAAAATATGCGGGAGAAAATCTGGCCTATGGTAAAGTGATTAATTTGACAACTGTGAGCTTTTTTGGAGAAGTTAAAGTGTTTAAAGAAACTAAAACTTTGTGCTTAGTGTTGTTGACAAATCTCGATGGCATTTTATTCCAATATTCACTCTTGGTCACCACACTAAACATGTAATGAAAAATGAAAATCTACATATAGTGGAAAAATATTTTTTTCTGGATGAAATTTACAGTCAACAGGAAGGTTCCCAGTAAAAATCTGTGTCCGGCTCTTGATAAGTGTCTTAAAAAAAATTTGTTAGTGCAAACTTCGTAAGAGAGTTCACTTTCAATAAACACTAGCTGCCTACGAAATCCAAAACTGCATGTACATTCACCAGGAAGGCCGAGTGGTTAAGGCGTTGGACTTAAGATCCAATGGATATGTATCCTCGTGGGTTCGAACCCCACTCCTTGTATGAGTTTTACACTTGAAATTCTACGAGATTTCTGAAAAAGGAGTAATGTTTCAGCAAAAGAAATGTTCTTGTTGGCAGATAGTGCAGTATTAACCTTTCAGAACCCCTGAGTATCGCCCTTTAATGTTTATTTTTTCCATTATGAGATGAATTTCTAGTACATTAGAGCATGATATTACAGTAAGTTCCAAACTTAAAAATTGAGGAGGTTCGATCCCCACTCCTGGTATGATTTTTATACTTCAAATTCTACAAGGTTTCTGAAAATGGAATAATGTTTGAGCAAAAGATAAGTTCTTGTTGCCCGATAGCACAGTATTAACCCTTCAATATACCTGACTATGGCCCTTTTATGTTTATTTTTTCCATTATGAGATGAATCTCTAGTACATTAGAGCATGATATTACAGTAGGTTCCAACTTAAATATTGAGGAAAATGTAGGGATTAAGACAAATTTGAATATCTGAGGTAAATAATCAAACTACAGTAACAAAGAAACATTTGAAGTAAAAATAATATGAGAAATATAGAAATATAGCGCAATCCATTCACAAAAAACATTATCTACTAGAGGGGTGTAATCCAGAAAAAAAGATGGCCAGTGTACGTAGGATGTCATGAAATGTAAAATATGCGGGAGAAAATCTGGCCTATGGTAAAGTGATTAATTTGACAACTGTGAGCTTTTTTGGAGAAGTTAAAGTGTTTAAAGAAACTAAAACTTTGTGCTTAGTGTTGTTGACAAATCTCGATGGCATTTTATTCCAATATTCACTCTTGGTCACCACACTAAACATGTAATGAAAAATGAAAATCTACATATAGCGGAAAAATATTTTTTTCTGGATGAAATTTACAGTCAACAGGAAGGTTCCCAGTAAAAATCTGTGTCCGGCTCTTGATAAGTGTCTTAAAAAAAATTTGTTAGTGCAAACTTCGTAAGAGAGTTCACTTTCAATAAACACTAGCTGCCTACGAAATCCAAAACTTCATGTGCATTCACCAGGATGGCCGAGTGGTTAAGGCGTTGGACTTAAGATCCAATGGATATGTATCCTCGTGGGTTCGAACCCTGGTATGAGTTTTACACTTGAAATTCTACGACATTTCTGAAAAAGGAGTAATGTTTCAGCAAAAGAAATGTTCTTGTTGGCAGATAGTGCAGTATTAACCTTTCAGAACCCCTGAGTATCACCCTTTACTGTTTATTTTTTCCATTATGAGATGAATTTCTAGTACATTAGAGCATGATATTACAGTTAGTTCCAAACTTAAAAATTGAGGAGGTTCGAACCTCACTCCTGGTATGATTTTTATACTTCAAATTCTACAAGGTTTCTGAAAATGGAGTATTGTTTGAGCAAAAGAAAAGTTCTTGTTGCCCGATAGCACAGTATTAACCCTTCAATATACCTGACTATGGCCCTTTTATGTTTATTTTTTCCATTATGAGATGAATCTCTAG
Organism: Ranitomeya imitator; assembly: GCF_032444005.1. NCBI lineage: Eukaryota > Metazoa > Chordata > Amphibia > Anura > Dendrobatidae > Ranitomeya > Ranitomeya imitator. The sequence goes on from NC_091286.1 coordinate 125,823,743, forward strand.
TACATTAGAGCATGATATTACAGTAAGTTCCAAACTTAAATATTGAGGAAAATGTAGGGATTAAGACAAATTTGAATATCTGAGGTAAATATTCAAACTACAGTCCCAAAGAAACATTTGAAGTTAAAATAATATGAGAAATATAGAAATATAGCGCAATCCATTCACAAAAAAACATTATCTACTAGAGGGGGGTAATCTAGAAAAAAAGATGGCCAGTGTACGTAGGATGTCATGAAATGTAAAATATGCGGGAGAAAATCTGGCCTATGGTAATGTGATTAAATTGACAACTGTGAGCTTTTTTGGAGAAGTTAAAGTGTTTAAAGAAACTAAAACTTTGTGCTTAGTGTTGTTGACAAATCTCGATGGCATTTTATTCCAATATTCACTCTTGGTCACCACACTAAACATGTAATGAAAAATGAAAATCTACATATAGTGGAAAAATATTTTTTTCTGGATGAAATTTACAGTCAACAGGAAGGTTCCCAGTAAAAATCTGTGTCCGGCTCTTGATAAGTGTCTTAAAAAAAATTTGTTAGTGCAAACTTCGTAAGAGAGTTCACTTTCAATAAACACTAGCTGCCTACGAAATCCATAATTCACGTGCATTCACCAGGATGGCCGAGTGGTTAAGGCGTTGGACTTAAGATCCAATGGATATGTATCCTCGTGGGTTCGAACCTCATTTTTGGTATGAGTTTTACACTTGAAATTCTACAAGATTTCTGAAAAAGGAGTAATGTTTCAGCAAAAGGAGTAATGTTTCAGCAAATGTTTTTGTTGGCAGATAGTGCAGTATTAACCTTTCAGTGTCCCTGACTATCGCCCTTTAATGTTTATTTTTTCCATTATGAGATGAATTTCTAGTACATTAGAGCATGATATTACAGTAAGTTCCAAACTTAAAAAGTGAGGGGGTTCGAACCCCACTCCTGGTATGATTTTTATACTTGAAATTCTACAGGTTTCTGAAAATGGAGTAATGTTTGAGCAAAAGAAAAGTTTTTTTGGTTATAGGATTTTTCGCCTCAGCAGTTCGCCTCCAGCTGTTCGCCCACAGTAGTTCGCCCCCAGCAGTTTGCCCCTGGGTACATTTCGCCCCCGCACATTTCGTTCCCAGCATTTTGCCCCAGGATGTTTTGCACCCGCACATTTCACCCCTGCACATTTTGCCCCCAGAAGTTCGCCCCCAGTAGTTCACCCCTGGGTACATTTCGCCCCTGCACATTTCGTCACCAGCATTTGGCCCCCAGGATGTTTTGCCCCCGCACATTTCACCCCCGCACATATTGCCCCCAGCAGTTCGCCCCTGGGTACATTTCACCCCCGCAAATTTTGTCCCCAGGATGTTTCGCCCCCGCACATTTTACCCCTACACATTTCGCCCCCAGCAGTTTCCCCCCCGGCAGTTTGCCCCGGATGTTTGTACCCTTGTGGTTCACGAATTCCCCTCCGTCATCAATGTTTCGACTCCAGCAGTTTGCCCCCGGATATTTGTACCCTTGTGGTTCATGAATTCTTGTCCGTCATCAATGTTTGCCCCTGGCAGTTCGCCCCTGGATATTTGTACCCTTGTGGTTCATGAATTCCTGTCCATCATCAATGTTTCACCCCCGGCAGTTCGCCCCCGGATATTTGTACCCTTGTGGTTCATGAATTCCCATCCGTCATCATAATTTCACCTCCAGCAGTTCGCCCCAGGATGTTTGTACCCTTGTGGTTCATGAATTCCCATCCGTCATCATAATTTCACCCCCGGCAGTTCGCCCCAGGATGTTTTTACCCTTGTGGTTCATGAATTCCCGTCTGTCATCAATGTTTCGCCCCCAGCAGTTCGCCCCCAGCAGTTCGCCCCCGGATGTTTGTACCCTGTTTTGCCCCCAGAATTTTGTGTTTGGATGTTTCGCCAGTTTGTCCTTGTGGTTCATGAATTCCGTCCATCATCAATCCACATGCCACAAAAGTACTGTACAGAGTGCTGCACTTTTGTGACATGTTTAACCTTAGTCCGGCTGAGTAGGTACAATTGTAACTATTCCGTTTTAAAATTGCAATAACTTTTTATTTCAATAAGCCGTAGAGGGCTAAAATTTCGTGACATCTCTGCAGTTTTGGCCCAGAATATATTGGCCAAATTTCAATAAAATATATATGAAGGTACAATTATACTTCTGCAGCCTGTTAACGTTGTAAAATTATGCAGCCTGACGAAGGTTAATCAACTGTTTCCATCTGTAAACCTCACAAGTGACTGCATTATAGTGTCATAGCATTTTGCCTGCAATTTTAACAAGACATTTTCCAAAACTTCTCTAAGCCTGTGTGCACACATTCAGGATTTTTCGCTTTTTTTCATGTTTTTTCACTATAAAAACGCTTAAAAAACGCATACATATGCATCCCATCATTTAGGCTATGTGCACACAATCAGGATTTTTCGCGTTTTTTTCACATTTTTTCGCTATAAAAACACAATAAAAACGCTTTAAAAATGCATACATATGCATCCAATCATTTATAATGCATTCTGCAATTTTTGTGCATATGTTGCATTTTTTTCCGTGAAAAAAACGCATCGTGGTAAAAAAATGCAGCATGTTCATTAATTTAGCATTTTTTTCGCGTTTTTACTGATATATAATGCTTTGGGAAAGCTCCGGAAAAAAAGTGGTAAATACGCAAGAAAAACGCGAAAAAACGCATGCGGATTTCATGCAGAAAATGTCCGATTTTCTTCAGGAAATTTCTGCAAGAAATCCTGACGTGTGCACATAGCCTTATAATGCATTCTGCAATGTTGGTGCAAAATAAGGCAGCATACTTTCAGCAACCATGTTGCGGTAAGAATGCTGCCGATCTTCCCCTCCTGGTACTCACCTAGACGTCTTCTGCTCATCTTTGCCTGATCTTCTCCTGGCTGTGTGGGCTAGCGATCGCCATGCTGGATCCGGAGGCCACCACGAGTCCTCTCCATCTTCCCAGCTTCCTCTTCTTCTGCCTGATCTCATCGTGGCACTGCACATGTGCAGCAGTGTCTTGGTGACTGGAGAGGCATCCTGCCCCCTGGATTGACTGATGAATGGGGCAGGAGTGACGTCATGTCAGTGAGCGACCTGGAGATTGGCATTCATCATGCTTCATGGATCAGTGATCCAGGCAAGATGAAAAGACAGCCAGAAGCAGGAGAAGACATCACAGGGAACCTCTAGACTGCACTCCATGACCCAAAGAGCTGCAGCTGTGACAGGTAAGCATGTCAGGTTTTTTTTTGTTCTAGGGTGATAATACTCCTTTAAGGCCAGCCAGAAGAGACACTAAGTGAGCTGCTGAAAAGGCAGCCACAGGAATCCCCAGCAATTGGGGTCCTGTACATTTTACCCCACGTATGTTCAACCCTAGATGTTTTGTTCCCTGCATGTTGACCCCAAAAGATGAGGGTGAAATATCTGGGGTCAAAATGTTAGGGGCAAAACATCAGATGGCGACACATCCAGGGACAAAATACTGTAGGAGAAACATTCGGGGGCAAAACATCTGGGGGCAAACTGCTGGGGGTGAAACATTGATGACAGACGGGAATTCATGAACTGCAAGGCTACAAACATCCGGGGGCAAACTGCTGGGGACGAAGTGGGCGAACTGCTGGGGGCGAACTGCTGGGGGCAAAATGTGCAGGTGTGAAATGCGCGGGGGCGAAACATCCTGAGGGCCAAATGCTGGGGATGAAATGTTTGGGGGCGAAATGTACAAACATCTGGGGGCCAACTGCTGGGGGTGAACTGCCGGGGGCAAAACATCCTGGGGGCCAAATGCTGGGGACGAAATGTGCGGGGGCGAAATGTACCCAAGGGCGAACTGCTGGGGGTGAACTGCTGGGGGCAAAATGTGCGGGGGTGAAATGTGCAGGGGCAAAACATTCTGGGGGCCAAATGCTAGGGATGAAATGTTCGGGGGCGAAATGTACCCAGGGGCGAACTGCTGGGGGCGAACTTCGGGGTGGTCTTCAGGGTCGTTGTCTTTAGGGTCGTCATCAGGGAGATCCAGAGTGATTAGCAAAAACCATTTCCAGAAGCTTGAACATGGAAATGTAGTAGAAGGTACAAGAAGGCTGAGGAACTGCCAAGAACCAGCTGTTGGTACTGGAACCCGGATGGCTACCCGAAGGTACAAGAGCCAATGGAACTAACGAGTTCCAGCTGACTGTACTGGAACCCCTTTAATAAGCAGGAGGTACCCGTGCCAGAAAGCACTACCAAGGACCACCAGATGTTGGTGGAACTCAGATACCGAGAAGGAGGCACCGAAGCCAAAGGCTCTGCCTGGAACCCGCTGACGGTACTGGAACCAGGATGGTAGCAGAAGGTACAAGAGCAAAAGACACTGCCGAGAACCAGCTGATGATACTGGAACCCGGATGGGTAGCCGAAGGTACAAGAGCCAACGGAACTACCTAGGACCAGCTGATGGTACTGGAACCCGGTTACTAAGCAGGAGGTACCCGTGCCAGAAAGCACTACCAAGGACCACCAGACGTTGGTGGAACTCGGATACCAAGAAAGAGGCACCTAAGCCAAAGGCTCTGCCTGGAACCAGCTGACGTGTTGTGAATTCCGCTCTTGGGCTCCCTCCGGTGGTTGTAACTGGCACTTTTGTGAGTTCTGCTCTTGGGCTCCCTCTTGTGGTTTCTAGTGGTATGGCTGCTCCTTGGAGTTAGCTGTCATCAGCTGCCTCCACTTAGTGTCCGCTATTTAAGTCTGGCTCTTTCTTCAGCCTGTGCCACTTGTCAATGTTCCTGGCTGGATTCACATCTCTGCTTGGATTCTCCTGGTTTCCTAACCAGTTCTGCAAGATAAGTTCTGGCTTTGCTCATTTCAGTCCACATGTTGTGGACTTATTGTTCTGTGCATTCTATATTTGTCCAGCTTGTCAGTATGGATTTTTTCTGTTAGCTGGAAGCTCTGGGAAGCAGATTTACCCTCCACACCTTTAGTCAGGTGTGGAGATTTTGTAAACTCTGTGTGGATTGTTTTGTAGTTTTTATACTGACCGCACAGTATCCTTTCCTGTCCTATCTATCAAGCTAGACTGGCCTCCTATGCTAAAATCTGATTTCATTTCTGCATATGTTATTTTCCCCTCCTCTCACCGTTAATATTTGTGGGGGGCTATCTTTCCTTTGGGGATTTTCTCTGAGGCAAGATAGGTTTCCTGTTTCCATCTTTAGGGGAAGTTAGATCTTAGGCTGTGCCGAGAGGTCTAGGGAGCGTCAGGTACCCCCCACGGCTATTTTTAGTTGCGCTGCTAGGTTCAGGGTTTGCGGTCAGTACAGATACCACCTCCTTCAGAGCTTGTCTCATGTTGTTCCTAACCCAACAGATCATAACAGTACAAGTGGCCAAAAATGAATTAAATGTATCTCAAAAGAAGGAAAAGAAAGTTCTGAACCATTTTTTTTTCTGTGCTTTGGTTTGTCTTTTTTTTTTCCTCTTGATATCTGGGTAGTTCAGGATATATGTTTTGGCATGGATGTTAAGGGTTTGTTTTCTCGTGTGGATCAACTTGCTGCAAGAGTACAGAATATCCAGGACTATGTTGTCCAGACTCTGGCTTTGGAGCCCAGAATTCCTACTCCTGATTTGTTTTTTGGGGACAGATCCAAGTTTTTGAACTTTAAAAATAACTGCAAATTGTTTTTTGCTTTGAAACCCCGTTCTTCTGGTGATCCCATTCAGCAGGTGAAAATCATCATATCCTTGCTGCGTGGTGATCCTCAAGACTGGGCTTTTTCTCTTGAAACAGGGGATCCGGCATTATTGAATGTAGATGCATTTTTTCAAGCGCTCGGATTATTGTATGATGAACCTAATTCTGTGGATCATGCAGAAAAGACCCTGTTGGCCTTGTGTCAAGGTCAGGAAGCGGCAGAGTTATACTGCCAGAAATTTAGAAAATGGTCTGTGCTCACTAAATGGAATGAAGAGGCTCTGGCTGCTATTTTCAGAAAAGGTCTTTCTGAAACCCTTAAAGATGTTATGGTGGGCTTTCCTACACCAGCCGGTTTGAGCGAATCTATGTCTCTAGCCATTCAGATTGATCGGCGTCTGCGCGAGCGCAAAGCTGTGCACCATATGGCAGTATCCTCTGAGCATAGTCCTGAACCTATGCAATGTGATAGGATTTTGACTAGAATAGAACGGCAGGAATTCAGACGTCAGAATAGGCTGTGTTTTTACTGTGGTGATTCGGCTAATGTTATCTCTGATTGCCCTAAGCGTACTAAGAGAGTCGCTAGGTCTGTTACCATTAGTACTATACAGCCTAAATTTCTCTTATCTGTGACCCTGATTTGCTCATTGTCGTCCTTTTCTGTCATGGCATTTGTGGATTCAGGCGCTGCCCTGAACTTAATGGACTTAGAATTCGCCAGGCGCTGTGGTTTTTCCTTGCAGCCTTTGCAGAGCCCTATTCCTTTGAGGGGCATTGATGCTACACCCTTGGCCAGGGATAAACCTCAGTACTGGACACAGATGACTATGTACATGGCTCCTGCACATCAGGAAGATTGCCGTTTTCTGGTGTTGCATAACCTGCATGATGTTGTTGTGCTGGGATTTCCATGGTTACAGGAACATAATTCGGTGCTGGATTGGAAAACTATGTCGGTGACTAGTTGGGGTTGTCGAGGAGTACATAGTGACGTTCCTTTGATGTCAATTTCCTCTTCCCCCTCTTCTGAGGTCCCTGAGTTTTTGTCGGATTTCCAGGATGTATTTGATGAGCCCAAGTCCAGTTCCCTTCCTCCACATAGGGACTGTGATTGTGCTATTAACTTGATTCCTGGTTGTAAGTTCCCTAAGGGCTGACTTTTCAATCTGTCTGTGCCAGAGCATGCCGCCATGCGGAGCTATGTTAAGGAATCTTTGGAGAAAGGGCATATTCGGCCCTCTTCGTCACCATTGGGAGCGGGTTTTCTTTTTGTTGCTAAGAAGGATGGCTCCTTGAGACCCTGTATTGATTATCGTCTTCTTAATAAGATCACGGTTAAATTCCAATGACTCCTTGCCTCTGCTTACTGATTTGTTTGCTCAGATTAAGGGGGCTAGTTGGTTTACTAAGATTGACCTTCGAGGGGCATATAATCTTGTTCGTATTAAACAGGGTGACGAATGGAAAACTGCATTTAATACGTCCGAAGGCCATTTTGAATACCTTGTGATGCCATTTGGGCTCTCTAATGCTCCATCTGTGTTCCAGTCTTTCATGCATGATATTTTCCGCAATTATCTTGATAAATTCATGGTCGTATATTTGGATGATATTTTGATTTTTTCCAATGATTGGGAGTCTCATATGAAGCAGGTCAGGATGGTGTTCCAGATCCTTCGTGATAATGCTTTATTTGTGAAGGGGTCTAAGTGCCTATTTGGAGTTCAGAAGGTCTCTTTTTTGGGTTTTATTTTTTCTCCCTCGTCTATAGAAATGGATCCTGTTAAGGTCCAAGCTATTCATGACTGGATCCAACCCACATCTGTGAAGGGACTTCAAAAATTTTTGGGCTTTGCTAATTTCTATCGCCGTTTCATTGCCAACTTTTCCAGTGTGGTTAAGCCCCTTACTGATTTGACGAAGAAAGGCGCTGATGTGACGAATTGGTCCTCTGAGGCTGTTGAGGCCTTTCAGGAGCTTAAACGCCGATTTACTTCTGCCCCTGTATTGCGTCAACCGGATGTTTCTCTTCCTTTTCAGGTTGAGGTCGACGCTTCTGAGATTGGGGCAGGGGCCGTTTTGTCTCAGAGGGAGTCTGATGGTTCTTTGATGAAACCGTGTGCTTTTTTTTCCAGAAAGTTTTCACCTGCGGAACGCAATTATGATGTCAGCAATCGGGAGTTGTTGGCTATGAAGTGGGCATTTGAGGAGTGGCGACATTGGCTTGAGGGAGCTAAACACCGTGTTGTGGTCCTGACCGATCATAAGAATCTGATTTACCTCGAGTCGGCCAAGCGGCTGAATACTAGACAGGCTCGATGGTCCCTGTTTTTCTCCCGTTTTGATTTTGTGGTCTCGTATCTAACGGGATCTAAGAATGTTAAGGCTGATGCCCTCTCTAGGAGTTTTTCGCCTGATTCTCCTGGAGTCCTGGAGCCGGTTGGCATTCTTAAGGAGGGGGTGATTCTTTCTGCTATCTCCCCTGATTTGCGGCGGGTGCTTCAGGAATTTCAGGCTGATAGGCCTGACCGCTGTCCAGTGGGGAAGCTGTTTGTTCCTGATAGATGGACAAGTAAGGTAATTTCTGAGGTTCATTGTTCAGTGTTGGCTGGTCATCCTGGGATTTTTGGTACCAGAGATTTGGTTGCTAGGTCCTTTTGGTGGCCTTCCTCGTCTCGCGATGTGCGTGCTTTTGTGCAATCCTGTGGGACTTGCGCCCGGGCCAAGCCTTTCTGTTCCCGCGCTAGTGGGTTGCTTTTGCCTTTGCCGGTCCCTGAGAGGCCCTGGACGCATATTTCCATGGATTTTATTTCAGATCTTCCTGTTTCCCAGAAGATGTCTGTTATCTGGGTTGTTTGTGACCGGTTCTCTAAAATGGTCCATCTGGTACCTTTGCCTAAGTTGCCTTCCACCTCAGATCTGGTTCCATTGTTTTTTCAGCATGTGGTTCGTCTGCATGGCATTCCGGAGAATATTGTGTCTGACAGAGGTTCTCAGTTTGTCTCTAGATTTTTATGTAGAGAAAATTGGCGCGCACTCAGGATAAGGAGCGAGGTGCTGGTGTAGTGGGCTCTGTAAGCCCCACGTGTACAAAGGATATAGTACACCGCACACTCTTTTGTTGTATGCAAAGTAGTGGAGAATTTATTAACAAATGGAACTGTGTTACATGAAAAAGCGACCAGAGGTAATTATAATGACGTTTCGGCCCTACCAGGGCCTTAATCATACAATCGCTATAGAAAGAAAATAAAAGAAAAGAAACAAAAATAAACATACAGTATATACAATGAATCATATGACTCAGCAAAACATAGAAGTTCCCAACCTGGAAAAAATTAGAACAAAGGAATGGATAAGATAAAACGGGGAAGGATCATAGTAACAGTGACTTAGCAAGATACATATGCAGTATGACACCATGTAAGATCCCAGACGGGGATATAATCAGAAGCGAGGCTGCAGGGTAAGGCTAAGATATTAGAAGCCAGTTCACATGACAATCAATATGAAGATTAAATGTACAATGGCATTACCTTAGATGTGCACAGAGAAGAGGAGAGGAGAAGGTCCTTGTAGAAAAAGGCATACACTGCAGTAAAGATATTACAGGCACGTAAGATTAATGAAGTACATAGAAGGTAGAGTTTTAGTAATGGTATGAAATGTACCTGGGATGCCTAGCAATTGTGCGTGTAGTAACGCAAAGGAAGCCCTGAGGTGGGTACTGTGAAGATAAGAGACATAGCCATGTAAGGGGCAATAGGTATGATAATATAGCGGTGCCTTTGGTAAAGACCGAGGCTAGTGGGGGAGTGTAAGATACCTGCTAAATGGAGAGGCTAAGCGGCGCTCCCGCGCCCTGCTGCTGTTGTGTAGTGGTGCCGGCGCTGTAATGTTTTAAGAGCGCTAGACCGGAAGTGGACCCTGCCGCACCGGAAGTGATGCGGGCGGTCCGGGAGCGCAACTGCGCATGCGCGGCCGGTCATTCAATGCGTGCCTGGTAGCTTAGCAACCCAGGCACCGTGTCTGTCAGTAGCTAGTCTATGCGGGCTGTTAGTAGAGGCGGCGTTAGATGCTGTATACACTATGGAGCTGCTGTGATGGTCAGTACAGGGAGCAACATAGGAACCAGAAACTCTGGTAAAAACCGGACCGTATTGAAAAAGTAGAGAACGGCCCAAGGTGGTATAATAAAAATAAATAATAAATGACAGAGTATGCCTAAGACTATAGGCAGGTAGATGTGTCTGTGTGGGCAGCGGGACGTAGGGGCGTATGGTGCTGGGGGGATGCCAAAGCTACCAAAAGTGGTGAGCTGGGCCATACGAATATACGGTGATGAATATTAGAACGTGCTAGATGGTATGAAGATGGGCATGGGTTAAATGCTATATTAACCGTAGAGCTGCCGAGATGGTACAAAAAACAACATGGATATCAGGGCCTGTGGAAAACATCGGTCGGCCCTAAAAAAGTAAAGGTGGTACGCAAAAAAAAAAAAAAAAAATAAAAGACAGAGTATGTCTATGGCTATTGGCAGAAAGATGTCTGTGTGGGTCGCGGAATGTAGAGGCGTATGGAGCTGAGGAGACGCCGAAGCTGCAAACAGTAGTGGACGGGGCCATATGTATATATGGTAATGAATAAAAAACGTGCCGGATGGTAAAAAGATTAAAGCTGGGCATAGGTTATAGATATGGCATCAATGGTACTAGTGGAGAGAAAAAAGGAGGATCTAGGGAGGTACTAACGCTATAGATAATGTGTATGGTGTAGAGCTAAAGTCGGTAGTATTTACTTAAGGAACTCACCGGGTGCCTCAATGGATCTGTAAGGGAAAAGGGACATGTTAGTGAATGCCAGTATTTAGATCAGCCAATCTATTTCCCTATTCAAGCCCCTAGGTGCCAGGGTGTCTAGTGTGTATATCCAATAGGTTTCCCTGGATTTCAGTAGTTTGATGTGATTGCCGCCTCGTCTGGGACGGGGTACATGTTCTAGGACCTGGAATTTAAGTTGGGCCACTGTGTGTCTAGCTTTCATAAAATGATCCGGTAAGGGAAGCCAGATTTTGTTACACCTGATGGTAGATTTGTGGCTTGCAATTCTATCTCGTATGTGTTGCGTGGTTTCGCCTACATAAAGTAGTCCGCATGGGCACTTGATGACGTAGACTACAAAATTTGTGTCACACGTAAAAAAGCCACGGATAGGGTAAGATTTACCAGTCCTTGGGTGTGTCACATTGTCCGATTTTATCACGTTAGAACAGGCGGCACAGTTCAAGCATGGGAAGGTCCCATTGCGGCGTGAGCTTAAGAATTGTTGTGTGGGTATACGATGTGTGCTACCCATATCCGCCCTGACAATTTGGTCACGGATGTTGGGAGGTCTCCTTGTGCTCATAAGTGCGGGTACCCTGAAGGATGGGATTTCCGGATGAGCTCTACCCAGGAGGGGCCAGTGTTTTTTTATTACTGAATAAACTTTGGTCATGAACGGATGATGAGTGTGTACAAATGGTATCCTCTCCTGGGGTTGACGTGGTGTGGGATCCGTTGGTGGATTAGAAGCTCTATTAAGCTCTTGTGTTAAGAGGGTCGAGGGATAGCTCCTGTCGCTGAACTTCTGTGCCATGGTTGTGAGTCGGGATTGTCGCGTCTCAGGGTCCGTGACAATGCGGGAAACTCTTTTGAATTGGGACCTAGGTAGGCTGTTTTTGGTAGTGAAAGGATGGCAGCTGGAGTAAAGTAACAAACTATTGCAATCCGTGGGTTTTGTGTAGAGGTCCGTTTTTAGGAATCCATTGGTATCTTTTAGCACCAGGGTGTCTAAAAAGGCTATTTGTGCTTCATGGGTATGGATGGTAAACTTAAGCTCTTGGAAAGTAGAGTTAAGAGTAGAATAGAATGTTTCAAGGGTACTAAATGTCCCTGTCCAAATCAGGAAAATATCATCTATGTACCTGCAATAATCTAGGACATGTTGAGAAAAGAGCTCGTGGGAATAGACGTAATGTGTTTCGAAGTGATCCATGTATGCATTGGCGTAAGCCGGGGCCACATTCGAGCCCATGGCGGTCCCGCATACTTGGGCATAGTAGGTGTCCTCATAAAGGAAGTAGTTTTCAAATAGAACCATATGTAGGAGTTCAAGACAGAAGGATATGGCATTCCGAGACATGTCAGTTTGTTCAAGGAGTTCCCTGGTAGCACGTATGCCCTTCTCATGGGTTATGGAGGTATATAAACTATTAACATCCATGGTGACGAGGATACTCTGGGAGGGTACCTGGTGTATCTGTTTGATTTTCTCCAGAAATTGATTGGTGTCCAGTATAAAGGACCTGGTATTTTTTGTCAGCGGTGTGAGAATTTTTTCGAGAAAGATTGAAAGTGGTGATAGAACTGAATCTGTGGAAGCCACGATTGGTCTTCCTGGGGGGTTTTGGAGGGATTTGTGAATTTTCGGTAGGACGTAGAAAACTGGGATGATGGGGTGGGGGTTCTGTAGGAAAGTGGCTGTTTTACTATCGATAGTACCATTGTCAAGGTATATTTGAATAAGTTCCCTGATTCTTCTGGTGATGGCTGTGGTAGGGTCTCTCGGTATGGCTTTGTAAGTATTAGTGTCCGCTAGTTGTCTTAGTATCTCACCCCGGTATTGTGACCGGTCCATGACGACTATGGCACCCCCCTTGTCAGCCGGTTTTATGGTGATGGTGTTGTTAGACCGTATGGAGGAGAGTGCCTGTTTCTCTTCTAGTGTCATGTTGGTGTGTGTGGGAAAGAAACCTAATCTTTGTTCATGTGATAGGGATTTAATATCACGGTCCACTAGAGAGATAAATGTTTCGATAGCATGGTGAGAATGCGGAGGGGAGAAGGTGCTGGTATTACGGAGTCCCAGAGAAGAGATAGAAAGTGCCGGGATGATTTCGGTGGATCCGGAAGGTCTCCCAACTGGGACTGACGTTGGCAAGTTGCCAAAATGAGTCTTAAGTCTGATAGATCTGTAGAATCGATGCAAGTCTTTCTCAAGTTGGAATGAATCCCAGTGAGGTGTTGGACAGAATGACAATCCTTTCTGTAAGACGGTCAGTTCTGCTGGTGACAGGGAGTAGCTGGAGATCTTAACCACTTGATTGGTTGGCTTACCTGGCTTCGGGTCACCATCCTTTCGCCGCGATCTTCGGGTTGGTCTGTTTGAAACTACTGTTTGCAGCTTCGGCGTCTCCTCAGCTCCATACGCCTCTACATTCCGCGACCCACACAGACATCTTTCTGCCAATAGCCATAGACATACTCTGTCTTTTATTTTTTTTTTTTTTTTTTTTGCGTACCACCTTTACTTTTTTAGGGCCGACCGATGTTTTCCACAGGCCCTGATATCCATGTTGTTTTTTGTACCATCTCGGCAGCTCTACGGTTAATATAGCATTTAACCCATGCCCATCTTCATACCATCTAGCACGTTCTAATATTCATCACCGTATATTCGTATGGCCCAGCTCACCACTTTTGGTAGCTTTGGCATCCCCCCAGTACCATACGCCCCTACGTCCCGCTGCCCACACAGACACATCTACCTGCCTATAGTCTTAGGCATACTCTGTCATTTATTATTTATTTTTATTATACCACCTTGGGCCGTTCTCTACTTTTTCAATACGGTCCGGTTTTTACCAGAGTTTCTGGTTCCTATGTTGCTCCCTGTACTGACCATCACAGCAGCTCCATAGTGTATACAGCATCTAACGCCGCCTCTACTAACAGCCCGCATAGACTAGCTACTGACAGACACGGTGCCTGGGTTGCTAAGCTACCAGGCACGCATTGAATGACCGGCCGCGCATGCGCAGTTGCGCTCCCGGACCGCCCGCATCACTTCCGGTGCGGCAGGGTCCACTTCCGGTCTAGCGCTCTTAAAACATTACAGCGCCGGCACCACTACACAACAGCAGCAGGGCGCGGGAGCGCCGCTTAGCCTCTCCATTTAGCAGGTATCTTACACTCCCCCACTAGCCTCGGTCTTTACCAAAGGCACCGCTATATTATCATACCTATTGCCCCTTACATGGCTATGTCTCTTATCTTCACAGTACCCACCTCAGGGCTTCCTTTGCGTTACTACACGCACAATTGCTAGGCATCCCAGGTACATTTCATACCATTACTAAAACTCTACCTTCTATGTACTTCATTAATTTTACGTGCCTGTAATATCTTTACTGCAGTGTATGCCTTTTTCTACAAGGACCTTCTCCTCTCCTCTTCTCTGTGCACATCTAAGGTAATGCCATTGTACATTTAATCTTCATATTGATTGTCATGTGAACTGGCTTCTAATATCTTAGCCTTACCCTGCAGCCTCGCTTCTGATTATATCCCCGTCTGGGATCTTACATGGTGTCATACTGCATATGTATCTTGCTAAGTCACTGTTACTATGATCCTTCCCCGTTTTATCTTATCCATTCCTTTGTTCTAATTTTTTCCAGGTTGGGAACTTCTATGTTTTGCTGAGTCATATGATTCATTGTATATACTGTATGTTTATTTTTGTTTCTTTTCTTTTATTTTCTTTCTATAGCGATTGTATGATTAAGGCCCTGGTAGGGCCGAAACGTCATTATAATTACCTCTGGTCGCTTTTTCATGTAACACAGTTCCATTTGTTAATAAATTCTCCACTACTTTGCATACAACAAAAGAGTGTGCGGTGTACTATATCCTTTGTCTCTAGATTTTGGCGGGCCTTTTGTGCTAGGATGGGCATTGATTTGTCTTTCTCTTCGGCGTTTCATCCTCAGACTAATGGCCAAACTGAGCGAACTAATCAGACCTTGGAGACCTATTTGAGATGCTTTGTGTCTGCTGATCAGGATGATTGGGTGTCTTTCTTGCCGTTGGCCGAGTTTGCCCTTAATAATCGGGCTAGTTCGGCTACTTTGGTTTCACCTTTCTTTTGTAATTTTGGTTTTCATCCTCGTTTTTCTTCTGGGCAGGTTGAGCCTTCTGATTGTCCTGGTGTTAATCCTGTGGTGGACAGGCTGCAGCAGATATGGACTCATATGGTGGACAATTTGACGTTGTCTCAGGAAAGGGCTCAACGTTTTGCTAACCGCCGTCGGCGTGTTGGTCCCCGGCTTCGTGTGGGGGATTTGGTTTGGTTGTCTTCTCGTCATGTTCCTATGAAGGTTTCTTCTCCTAAGTTTAAGCCTCGGTTTATTGGTCCTTATAAAGTTTCTGAAATTATTAATCCGGTGTCTTTTCGTTTGGCTCTTCCTGCCTCTTTTGCCATTCATGATGTTTTCCATAGATCTTTGTTGCGGAGATATGTGGTGCCCGTTGTTCCCTCGGTTGACCCTCCTGCCCCGGTGTTGGTTGAGGGAGAGTTGAAATATGAGGTTGAGAAGATTTTGGATTCTCGTTTTTCGAGGCGGAGGCTTCAGTATCTTGTCAAGTGGAAGGGTTATGGCCAGGAGGATAATTCTTGGGTTGTTGCCTCCGATGTCCATGCTACCGATTTGGTTCGTGCTTTTCACTTGGCTCGCCCTGATCGGCCTGAGGGCTCTGGTGAGGGTTCGGTGACCCCTCCTCAAGGGGAGGTACTGTTGTGAATTCCGCTCTTGGGCTCCCTCCGGTGGTTGTAAGTGGCACTTTTGTGAGTTCTGCTCTTGGGCTCCCTCTTGTGGTTTCTTGTGATATGGCTGCTCCTTGGAGTTAGCTGTCATCAGCTGCCTCCACTTAGTGTCGGCTATTTAAGTCTGGCTCTTTCTTCAGCCTGTGCCACTTGTCAATGTTCCTGGCTGGATTCACATCTCTGCTTGGATTCTCCTGGTTTCCTAACCAGTTCTGCAAAGATAAGTTCTGGCTTTGCTCATTTCAGTCCACATGTTGTGGACTTATTGTTCTGTGCATTCTATATTTGTCCAGCTTGTCAGTATGGATTTTTTCTGTTAGCTGGAAGCTCTGGGAAGCAGATTTACCCTCCACACCTTTAGTCAGGTGTGGAGATTTTGTAAACTCTGTGTGGATTGTTTTGTAGTTTTTATACTGACCGCACAGTATCCTTTCCTGTCCTATCTATCAAGCTAGACTAGCCTCCTATGCTAAAATCTGATTTCATTTCTGCGTATGTTATTTTCCCCTCCTCTCACCGTTAATATTTGTGGGGGGCTATCTTTCCTTTGGGGATTTTCTCTGAGGCAAGATAGGTTTCCTGTTTCCATCTTTAGGGGAAGTTAGATCTTAGGCTGTGCCGAGGGGTCTAGGGAGCGTCAGGTACCCCCCACGGCTATTTTTAGTTGCGCTGCTAGGTTCAGGGTTTGCGGTCAGTACAGATACCACCTCCTTCAGAGCTTGTCTCATGTTGTTCCTAACCCAACAGATCATAACACTGACGGTACTGGAACCAGGATGGTAGCAGAAGGTACAAGAGCAAAAGACACTGCCGAGAACCAGCTGACGGTACTGGAACCCGGATGGGTAGCAGAAGGTACAAGAGCCAAAGGAACTACCGAGGACCAGCTGATGGTACTGGAACCCGGTTACTAAGCAGGAGGTACCCGTGCCAGAAAGCACTACCAAGGACCACCAGACGTTGGTGGAACTCGGATACCAAGAAAGAGGCACCTAAGCCAAAGGCTCTGCCTGGAACCAGCTGACGGTATGGGAACCAGGATGGGGAGCAGAAGGTACAAGAGCAAAAGACACTGCCAAGAACCAGCTGATGGTACTGGAACCCGGATGGGTAGCAGAAGGTACCAGAGCCAATGGAACTACCGAGGACCAGCTGACGGTACTGGAACCCGGTTACTGAGCAGGAGGTACCCGTGCCAGAAAGCACTACCAAGGACCACCAGACATTGGTGGAACTCAGATACCGAGAAGGAAGCACCTAAGCCAAAGGCTCTGCCTGGAACCAGCTGACGGTACTGGAACCAGGGGGACCTATTCAAGATTGTCTTCCAAAGAACCAGCTAATGGTGCTGGAACTCAGATAGGCAGCAGAAGGTCCACATGAAAAAAAATTGCTAGGCCGCGAGCTGGCCGTAGTTACCAAAAACCCACAGTCCTACAGGGGGAGCTTGTCCTATTGGCACTACGGAACCAGACTTGATTGCCTGTTCCACATAGGAAGCACCTAAACTGCAGGCACCATAGAGTTGGCTAACCCGACCGCAACCCGACAGGACAATGTATTGGAGGCAAAGTGACCTTGACACTACACGTAAACAGCTGGCGTGCTGGAACCAGGCTGGGCAGGAGGGAGTACCCGTGCCAAAGACACTTCTGAGCAGCAACTGGTGCTGTTGAAGCCCAGGGATTACAGGAGAAATAGAGTGTAGGCTGAGGCCTAATTGGAGCAAGTTTAAAATCTGTAGCGGTGTCAATGTGGAGGGAGCAGGAGAAATTGCCGCACACACAGCTGGGGATCAGCTGACGTTACTGAACCCCAATAACATGGCAGCAAGTGTTGACTGTGCAGACTGCACTACCGAGCAGCAACTGGTGGTGTTGGAGCCCAGGGATTACAGGAGAAACAGAGTGTAGGCTGAGGCCTGTAATGTATAAGAATTAGATCTGTCTCTTTAAGAAAGCGAGGGCGGGAGTTGAGAGGAGTTTCAGCTTCAGTTCTGGCCTGAGGAGGAAATCTTATGCTGCTGTATGTTGTGTGCTGGAGGAAGAAGAGGAGAATAAAATACAGTTAAAGCTTACTCTCTCTTAAATTCCTTACACCGTGTGGACATTACAAGGCCTAATTGGAGCAAGTTGAAAGGGAACCTGTAACCCCCCCAGGCGTTTGTAACTAAAAGAGCCACCTTGGGCAGCACTAATGCTGCACAAGGAAAAGGTGGCTCTTTTAGTTATGCTCCTTGCACACGCTGAAGTAAACACTTATAAAATGTGCCCCCTCATACCGTGAAACGGTCCCGGAGGCGGGACTTTCCTTCTTTTTTTTTTTTTTTTAATTCTGTTTATTAAGTTTTTCAACAGGTATCAAAACAGTCATACAATAATAGTAATTCCAACAATTCCCTTCCTTGGAACCCACCCCTAGCCCTCCCCCATAACTTCTGTGTGCACATCTTTAACAATTAAATTATGGAATTGGTGAGCGACCACTTATCCGTTGTAACAAATACCATTGCGTATTTTCAAATTGGGTACGTAGTTTCTCTCTGGTTTCTAAAGGAAGCGAGGGAATAAAAAGAGACCATGTATTCAAAAATTTACTCGATAACCTCTCCTTGTTTGTCTGAGCCTCCAACCACTCCATTTTAAACAAAAAATTAATCTTTGTGTGTATAAGAGAAAGCGATGGGACCACAGGATTCAGCCAATGCTGTAGTATGCTTTTCCTAGTTGCCGAGGCCCAAATCACTAAAGTTGCCGTAATGTGTTTAGGCCAGTTATGATTTGCATCGTCTATAATGTTAAAGATGGCCCATTGCGGCGTAAGTGTGAAGCTGATCCCGCACATTCTCTGTAGCTCAAAATGTACGTTGTCCCATAGATCGCAAATTTTTGAACAACTCCACAGATGATGGTAAATATCGGTGTTGCGCGATTTGCATTTTGAGCACAAGTATACATTTGAGGGAGTCATTCTAGACTATAAGTAAGGAGTGATATAGGCTCTATGTAAAATCAAAAGGGCCATGTCAGTATAGCTACTATATGTAATAAATTTCCTTTGTGTTGTGGTTGCATCAAGGAAGTCTCCCACTTGGAAGCCTGTGAGATCCCCAGACTACCTTGCGACACCTGTGGTCATACCTTCCCACGACCATTTTCTTCATATTACTGAGTAAATAGTATTTATAGACGTCGGTTGGGGCCCGGTGTTTCTAATAAAACCATCCAGATTGGTCCTCCTCTCCTCTTTCCCCCCAGTAAGAAGGCATTTCTGAACTAGACTGCGCGCTTGAAGAAATAGAAAAGGATTGTTGCCAAATAATGGGAAACGGAGCGAGGCAGATTCAAAAGAAGACAAAGAAAAGTTAAGGTCTAGCAAATCTATTGCCTGTCTGCATCCCTGAGTCGCTAATTGAGTATAGAATGACGGAGCCTTGCCCCCCAAAAATCCAGGATTCTTAAGAAATGGCTGAAAAGGGGAAATCCCAGCACTCAACCCACAAAGTCTCCTACATCGACTCCAGGTCAGCACTGTCTGCCATAACGTTGGGTATTCTTGTATTTCCGCCGGAACTTCAAGAACCTGTTGTTCTAAGCTCACGTTAGCAAAATGAGAGATACCCCTTATCCAATCAATGCCAAATCTAAAGTTAGCAGCTAGGTTGTACCTACCTATGTCCGGAAAATTAATTAAACCATCTTTTTTTGTCGCCTGCAATTTTACAAGGCCAATGCGCGTCCTACCTCCCACACCCCAAATAAATTTTCGGAAACTGGAGTTAAGTAAGCTAAGATCTGTCTTGGACAACAGAAGGGGCAGAGTCTGAAAGGCATATAGCAGTTTAGGGAAGACTATCATTTTGATTAAATGACATCTGCCTGAAAATGATAATGTGAAATGTTTCCATGAGTGAAGGAGATTATTGAAGATATCAGTGGTTTATAATTGGCTGTGTACAAATTAGACATATCTGCTGTCAACCATATCCCTAAGTATTTGATAGACCCTTGGCTCCAGTGAAATGGGAACATTGGATCATGCAACCTACCAGTTCTAAAAACTGCCAGGGCTTCTGATTTACTATAATTGACTTTAAAGCCCGAGCACGAACCAAAATCTTTTAGAATTTTCATAATTGCCGGAATTGCTCGGGCTGGATTGGCGATAAATAAAAGAATGTCATCTGCAAAGGCTAAAAGTTTTACAAAATTTGTTCCCACTCTAACCCCCTCAAAAACCGCTTCATTCTGCAATGTTCTCAGGAGCGGGTCCAATGCCAAATTAAATAGCAGAGGGGACAAAGGACATCCCTGGCGAGTTCCCCGTTGAATTTCGAATGGTTTAGATAGGATGTTATTCACGGACAACCTAGACATCGGATTCTTATAGATTGTTTTTACAGCTTCACAGAACCAGGGGCCAAAATTTCAAAATGCTAATAGGTCATGCAGATAATCCCATGCCACCCTGTCGAATGCCTTGTCAGCATCTAAGCTGACCACGATTGATTTCGTATTATTTTGTAATCTGCAATAGGATATGACTCCCAAGGATGTTCTAATATTGTAAGTAATGGATTTCCCGTGAACAAACCCGGTTTGTTGTGGTGTGATTAAGTTAGGGATAATTCTTTGAAGTCTGTCAGCCAAAATTTTTGTAAAGATCTTAAAGTCGGAGTTAAGTAAAGATATTGGCCTATACCCTTCCACTTGCATATGATCTTTGCCCGGCTTTGGAAGGACTATGACTACCGCCTCGTTAAATCGGTCTGGGAGACGCCCCCCCTTAACCATATCATTGTACAAATCACAAAGGTGAGGCGCCAAACTAGGTCCTAGAATCTTATAATGTTCATTGCTAAACCCGTCCGGGCCCGGTGCCTTGGAGATTTTGAGATTGTTAATAACCTGTAAAATTTCGGAAGTGGATATGGGGGCATTGATTGCCTCCCTCTCGTCCTCAGTTAATGTTGATGCTAAGTGACTTTTGAGGAATTTCTCATTCTCTTCTCCCCCCTTAGGTTCTAATTTGTATAAATTCACTGAAAAATAGTCTAAATTCATCTACTATTTCTTCGTCATTAGTTACTTGATGTCCGTTGGGGTGTTGTATTTTGTGTATCTTTGCTCTCTTCCTATAAGGTTTGTGAAGTGAAGTCAGGACCCTTCCTGGTTTATTGCCCCACTTGTAAAATTTGTGTTTCTGGTAATCTAAATTCAACATGGCCCTCTCATGTGCCAAAGCATCCACCTTCTCTCTGGCCTCTAAAAACTGTGTTCTTGTTAGTGGGTTATTTGACTTGAATGCCTTGTAGGCCTGGGTCAACAAATTTTGTGTATCTACGGTTCTTTTCATTAGATCTTTCTTTTTATGACTAACATAGGAGATAATCTGACCTCTTATTACTGCTTTTGATGCCATCCAAAACAAATGTGAGTCATTCCAATGAATGTGATTATCCTGTTTATAAACTTCCCATAACATTTGCAAATGTTTCTTAAAATCATCTGATTGATAGAGATAGGAGGGGAAGCGCCACCCCCTCTCCTGATGCATTGGGGATGTCAATCTAGATTTAAATGTCACTGGAGCATGGTCTGAGATATGGATGTTGAGTATATCTGTTTGAATTAGTGTGGGGAGTAGTGAAGAGTGTAGGAGCCAGCAGTCTATCCTAGCATGGGAGTCATGTACGTGGGAGTAATGGGAGTAATCTCTTTCAAGAGGGTGTTGCAGTCTCCAAATATCCACTAGATCTAGATGTTTCAAAAGTGATTGAATGCTGTTTCTTTGTGCTAATCTATGGGTGACTTTCGAACCAGATCTATCTATGGAGGCATCAGCCACCTCGTTAAAGTCGCCACCCATAACCACCCTAGATGTGTCCCACCCCGCCATTCCCTCCAGAATCTTGACTTGGAACTGTATATCTGGTGTATTCGGAGCATAAATATTAATTAGACTATAGTTCATCCCCTCAATTACAATCCTGACTAAAAGAAATCTGCCCTGCGGGTCCTCCAGGGTATCAATAACTTCATACTTAAGGCCATTGTAGATTAATATAGCCACCCCTCGTTTCTTGGAGTAAGATGCCTCTGCGCAAAGTGTATATTTCCTACTAAGCAAAGATGGGTGATTATTTTTTATCCATTGCATTTCCTGTAGGAAGATAATACGGAAATTTTGTTTATGTCAAAAATTTAAAACCTTTTTTCTCTTAATTGGAGAATTCAGCCCATTTACATTCCATGAGCACCATTGTAGAGAACGGATTGTGGTATCTTTAACAATATCTTGACTCGTCATCAACCCACACCTGTTCAATTAAACAATTGTCCAACATGTAAATACTTTAAATGAGATCCCCGCCCATCCCAGCGACTAAGCGTGAGACCTCGCCTTACTGAAACAGAATGGATGCGCACACAGTAATCCCTCCCTCTCCCCCCACCCCAGTTAACTTTTATAACTATCATCAGAAAGCTCAATTGTAAAATGAACATCTTACAGAATAAAAAGATGCCACTCAATGGGCAAAGGAGCAACAATATAAACTCAACATCGCTGACGATGAAAGAATCATGGTAGATCTCGTCGTTCAAGTAGGGCTAGAGTTAGCAGGTGGTTGGATCTCCCCACGGAGAAACTCCAAAGCCTTATTTGGGTCATTAAAGGCCCAGTTTTTCCCTGCCAAGTTAAATCACAGAATTGAAGGGTACTGCAAACTGAAACGGATGTTATTTTCCACAAGAATTTTGCAGGCAGGGTTGAAAGCTTTGCGTTTGGCTGCCATGGTAGCCGAATAATCTTGGAACAAGAGTAATTTATGATTGTCATATAACAGGGATCGTTGTTTCCTGAAAGCTGATAGGATGCAGGTTTTATCTTGAAAATCAAGGACTTTGAAAATGACTGGTCTTGGTCTGCCTCCGTCCCCATCCCTAAAAGGTCCCAACCTGTGGGCTCTCTCAATGGCCATTGCACCTGATGGTAGTGAGATGCCGAGAGATTTCAGAAGCCATTCTGAAGTTAGTTTAATCAATTCTGATGAGGGGACAGATTCAGGTATGCCTATGAGTCTCAGATTGTTGCGGCGGGATCTTTTCTCAAGGTCATCCACCTTATCGAGGAGGTCTGAAATGTCTTTTTCTTTATTAGTCAGTTTGTCCTTGAGGGCCCTAGTGGAGTCTTCCAAGTCTGAGATTATCTGTTCTGCTTCTGCTATGCACGCTCCCTGGGCATTGACTTGTGACAGAATCGAATCTAAAGAAGACTGGAAGGCTGCCAGAAGGTTGTCAATTACAGGCGTTAACCGGTCTAAGATAGCATCTGCTATGGATTGTGTGTTCTCACTATTAATCTCAGAAGCTTGTGGAGTTGGAGATGCGCCTGCCTGGTTGCGCGTGGAGCTTCTGCCAGATTTGACGTTTTTGCCCATATATTTATCCATAATGAGATGAAATGAGAGTCTGTAATATTAAATAAAGGAGTCAGTGATGTCGTAGTAAGTGCCGCTTACATCTAGCAGCTAAGTTAGAGAGATATATAAATCAGTGCTGCCTTCTTTCTCCTCTCCCCACTTCAGCTGCTCATAAGTACTATGTGGGATCCCCCCTTATTCCGGACAGTGGTCAGCCTGTAGCCTATGTATTATTATTATTATTATTATTATTTATTATTATAGCGCCATTTATTCCATGGCGCTTTACATGTGAGGAGGGGTATACATAATAAAACAAGTACAATAATCTTGAAAAATACAAGTCACAACTGGTACAGGAGGAGAGAGGACCCTGCCCGCGAGGGCTCACAATCTACAAGGGATGGGTGAGGATACAGTAGGCGAGGGTTGAGCTGGTCGTGCAGCGGTCTGGTCGATCGGTGGTTACTGCAGGTTGTAGGCTTGTCGGAAGAGGTGCGTCTTCAGGTTCTTTTTGAAGGTTTCGATGGTAGGTGAGAGTCTGATGTGTTGTGGTAGAGAGTTCCAGAGTAGGGGGGATGTATAGAGACAGTCAGCGGTGTGATGATTTTAAAGGGGCTGCGCTGCTAGGATGACTCAGGAGGGATGTGCTGATGCCTAGCACACCGAGCTGCAGCGTGGTGTATTGTCCCAGAGCCCAACACGTGGGTCTGTAAGATGGCGCCGATCTGACTCTGCCTCCTGCCTTCCCCTCTCCTGCACCGCTCTTACCACTGATCCAGCCAGGAGTATGCCTCGTTCTCGCCGGAGCTGCTCACCGTCGTGCCGCACCTGGCCGGTAAGCTAAATGAGAACTTGGCGGGTGTGCCTCTGTACTTTCCTCCACCGTCGCGGCTTCCCGCTGCAGAGGCTTCGCTGTGCGCAGCTTTATCTTCGGCGCTGCTTGCACCCTGTGCCTCCGGGGCAGCCGGAGAGCTGGGTCAGCGTTACCGACCCTTGTCCGGACCTTATCCTGGTGCTGGGTTAGATGGAAGTCAGGAATTTAACTTCATATAGGGCCCGCGATCCAGGAGCTCATCTAAAAGGCGGCCATCCCAAGGCTCCGCCTTAAATAAATCAGAAGACACTGTGGGGCGGGATCTCGGACAGCGTGGCTGCACAGGCACAGTCAGCCTTACATCAAATGATGTCAGAAGACGGGCAGCGCTAACTGCACGTGGCCAAGGGACAACATAACAGTGCAGGCTCCGGGACAGATTCAAACAACGCTCAGGAGGCGGCACACGGCACCAAAGGGGTATGAATGACAGCTGTACCGCGTCTGATTACGAAGGAAAGTCCCGCCTCCGGGACTTTCACGGTATGAGGGGACACATTTTATAAGTGTTTAGTTCAGCGTGTGCAAGGAGCATAACTAAAAGACCACCTTGTCCAAAAGCAGCATTAGTGCTGCACAAGGTGGCTCTTTTAGTTACAAACGCCTGGGGAGACAGGTTTAAAATCTGTAATAGTGTGAGTGTGGAGGGAGCAGGAGAAATTGCCGGATACACAGCAGGGGATTAGCTGACATTACTGAACCCCAATAACACTGCAGCAAGTGTTGACTGTGCAGACAGCACTTCCGAGTAGCAACTGGCGGTGTTGGAGCCCAGGGTCAATGCTAGAAGCAGAGTGTAGGCCGACGCCTAAGTGGAGCAAGTTTAATATCTGTTGTAGTCTTAGTGTGGAGGGAGTAGGAGAAATTGCCGCACACACAGAAGGGGAGCAGCTGGCATTACTGAACCTCAATAACAGAGGAGCAACTGTTGACTGTGCAGACGGCACTTCTGAGCAGCAACTGGTGGTGTTAGAGCCCAGGGTCAATGCTAGAAGCAGAGTGTAGGCCGAGGCCTAAGTGGAGCAAGTTTAATATGTGTTGTAGTCTTAGTGTGGAGGGAGCAGGAGAAATTGCCGCACACACAGCAGGGGAGCAGCTGGCGTTACTGAACCCCAATAACAGAGGAGCAACTGTTGACTGTGCAGATGGCACTTCCGAGCAGCAACTGGCAGTGTTGGAGCCCAGGGTCAATGCTAGAAACAGAGTGGAGAAATTGCCGCACACACAGCAGGGGAGCAGATGGCGTTACTGAACCCCAATAACAGAGGAGCAACTGTTGACTGTGCAGATGGCACTTTCGAGCAGCAACTGGCGGTGTTGGAGCCCAGAGTCAATGCTAGAAGCAGAGTGTAGGCCGACGCCTAAGTGGAGCAAGTTTAATATCTGTTGTAGTCTTAGTGTGGAGGGAGTAGGAGAAATTGCCGCACACACAGAAGGGGAGCAGCTGGCATTACTGAACCTCAATAACAGAGGAGCAACTGTTGACTGTGCAGACGGCACTTCCGAGTAGCAACTGGCGGTGTTGGAGCCCAGGGTCAATGCTAGAAGCAGAGTGTAGGCCGACGCCTAAGTGGAGCAAGTTTAATATCTGTTGTAGTCTTAGTGTGGAGGGAGTAGGAGAAATTGCCGCACACACAGCAGGGGAGCAGCTGGCGTTACTGAACCCCAATAACAGAGGAGCAACTGTTGACTGTGCAGATGGCACTTCCGAGCAGCAACTGGCAGTGTTGGAGCCCAGGGTCAATGCTAGAAACAGAGTGGAGAAATTGCCGCACACACAGCAGGGGAGCAGATGGCGTTACTGAACCCCAATAACAGAGGAGCAACTGTTGACTGTGCAGACGGCACTTCCGAGCAGCAACTGGCGGTGTTGGAGCCCAGGGTCAATGCTAGAAACAGAGTGTAGGCCAAGGCCTAAGTGGAGCAAGTTTAATATCTGTTGTAGTCTTAGGCTACTTTCACACTGGCGTCGGTATGGGGCCATTGCCATTTGTCGGCCCGACGTACCGACGGACAGTGTGTTAAATGTAGCACAACGTGGGCAGCGGATGCAATTTTACAACGCATCCGCTGCCCATTGCAATGAGCGGGGAGGAGGGGGCGGAGTTTCGGCCACGCATGTGGGGTCGAAAATGGCGATCACGACGCACAAAAAAACATTACATTGAACGTTTTTTGTGCGTCACGTCCGCCAAAACACGACGCACCCATCGGATGCGACGTGTGGCCATATGTCGCAATGCGTCGCTAATGCAAGTCAATGGAGAAAAAACGCATCCTGCAGGCAACTTTGCAGGATGCGTTTTTTCTCAAAAATGACGCATTGCGACATACGCCTAACAATGCAAGCGTGACAGTAGCCTTAGTGTGGAGGGAGCAGGAGAAATTGCCGCACACACAGCAGGGGAGCAGCTGGCGTTACTGAACCCCAATAATAGAGGAGCAACTGTTGACTGTGCAGACAGCACTTCCGAGCAGCAACTGGCGGTGTTGGAGCCCAGGGAATCCAGGAGAAGCAGAATGTAGGCTGAGGCCTAATTGGAGCAAATATAATATCTGTTGTAGTGTGAGTTTGGACGGAGTAGGAGAAATTGACGGATACACCGCTGGGGATCAGCTGACGTTACTGAAACCCAATAACAGAGGAGCAACTGTTGACTGTGCAGACAGCACTTCCAAGCAGCAATTAGCGGTGTTGGAGCCGAGGGAATCCAGGAGGAGCAGAGTGTAGGCTGAGGCCTAATTGGAGCAAGTTTAATATCTGAAGTAGATTTGAGCGACTTTTACTTTTTTAGGATCGAGTCGGGTTTCGCGAAACCTGACTTTCTCAAAAGTCAGGTCGGGTGAAATCGGCCGATTATTACGAAAAGTCGGGGGCTGACCGAAACACGAAACCCAATGCAAGTCAATGGGGAATCAAAGTCGGCAGTGAGTGGAGGACAGGAAAACACCTACATTGCCCATTTTAATGCCAAATACATCAATTCGTATTACTGAAGCTTGTCAATATTAATTTACTTTATAATAATAGTTAGGCATTGAAAACAGGGGGTCATTTCGCTAAAGTTGTGGGGGCGTAGGGCCCCTCATAGTACGGCGGTGTGTTAGACGGTGCCTCCCACTGCCAGAGACACTTTTGCGTACTATGAGGGGCCCTGTTCCAGTGCCAACGAGTATGCCCCCCCACCTGATGAAGGAACCTGCACTTTCATCTGCACCTTCCTCTTTGTCCCGGTGTAAGGTGGTATAGTATGCGGGAAGGGGAACCTGACTTTCAGCAGGGTCAGATTCTGGCTGTGTAGAGTGCAAGGGGAATGTAGTGGTCTGGGTCAATGTACCAGCAGACTCATCTAGCAGTGGCTGGGCAATGGGAAGGATGAGGAGGAAACACAGATATAGGCCCAAATAAGAAAGTAGGCTAAATGCAGTTCAAAATTGGTAACAGGACTAAACAGGCGGCATTGCTTTGTTCAGCGGAGGACAACTGTAATGAGAGGCTGACACAGTTAGTAGGCCCCTAAAAGTAAGTAGGCTAAATGCAGTTCAAAATTGCTAACAGGATTAAACTGGCGACATTGCTTTGTTCAGCGGAGGACAACTGTAATGAGGGGCAGACACAGTTAGTAGGCCCAAATAAGAAAGTAGGCTAAATGCAGTTCAAAATTGGTAACAGGACTAAACGGGCGGCATTGCTTTGTTCAGCGGAGGAGGACAACTGTAATGAGAGGCTGACACAGTTACTAGGCCCAAATAAGTAAGTACGCTAAATGCAGTTCAAAATTGGTAACAGGAGTACACAGGTGGCATTGCTTTGCTCAGTGGAGGACAACTGTAATAAGTGGCTGACACAATTAGTAGGCCAAAATAATAAAGTGGGCTAAATGTCAGCCAAAAAAATGTTCATAAATAAACTGGTGGCATAGCTAGGTACAGAGGTGGGCTCCTCTGCTGAGTAGCAGACAGTGGTAGTTGGCGCAAAGTATTAACTGGTCTAAAAGGAGGCCAGGGCCCCTGTATATTTTTACTATCATCTATCATTTCAACAAATTTGTATTGGCAGCGCCATTGAAGGATTTAACAGCACAGACTACACAGTGGTGGAGCAGGGAGAGGTAAGTTTTGCAAGTGGTTGAGCACTGTTCGAGCTGGGGGGAACACCCTCTCGTGGGCGGCGGTACTGGCACAGGGCCCCTCATATTACAACGGTGTGTCTGACGTTGGTTGTGCACCACCACCATCAGAGACACTTTATTGTACTATGAGGGACCCTGTGCCAAAGCCGTCGCCCAAGAGTGGGCCCACTCACCTGTCCAGGCAAACGGCACTCGCATGGGTGCTTGCGCCAAGTGGTGACCATGGCCCTGTGGGGGGAGTCAGCCCATTTAGGGAGGTATAAAAATGGCCTATGGTGAACATTCAGCAGCTGCAAATGGAGGAATTGGAGCAGTCAGTAAGAGGAGGCCAAAAGCAAGACATTTTTCCGGCAAGCTACGTGTCAGCAGGGGAAGGTGGAGCAAAATAATTTGAAATCCATGATTGGTTCATTTTAATGAAGATTAGATCATCAACATTTCGGGTAGCCAGGCGTGTCCTTTTTTCGGTCAGTATTGAACCAGCATCACTGAAGACTCTTTCTGATAGCACACTAGCAACTGGGCAAGCGAACTCCTGTAATGCATATTCTGCCAATTCAGGCCAGGTGTCTATTTTAGATGCCCAGTAATCAAATGGGAATGACCTGTGAGGGAGAACATTGATAAGGGAGGAAAAATAGTTGGTAGCCATACTGGACAAATGCTGTCTCCTGTGACTTTGAATTGATGCAGCAGTACCTGCCGTGTCTGCGGTCATTGCGAAATCACTACACAAACTGGTCATAAAACCCCTCTGTCCAACGCCATTTCGGATTTGTGCACCTCTAACACCTCTGCCATGTTGCCCCCTACAGCTCGTGTGAGAACCATCACCGCCTCTGTGTGCTGGGAATGCCTGAACCAAACAGTCTTCAACAGTTGCTTGTTTGGTAGCCAGTATTTGCTCAAAGTTCTCATGTAGCATGATATTTTGTAATTTTCCCTTGTATCATGGATCCAGGAGGCAGGCCAACCAGTAATCGTCATCGGTCATTATTTTCATAATGCGGGGGGCCCTTTTTAGGATACGCAAGGCATACTCTGCCATGTGGGCCAATGTTCCAGGTGTCAATTCACTGCTTGTGGTGGGTTGAGGTGCACTTTCTTGCAAATCAACATCACTTGTGGCCCGCAAAAACCCTGTACCTGACCTTGCAATGCCACCAGTTTCTATTTCCCCCTGAGAAGCATCCTCTTCCCATAAATATTCATCCCCATCATTCCCCTCCTCCTCTTCATCCGCCACCTCGTCCAGGAGAGTTCCTGGCGTATCTGGAATGCTCTCCCCCAAGATATTAGGACCATCCATAATTTGCATAGTTTTAGGCGCTCGCTCAAAACACATTTGTTCAGAGCGGCCTATCATGTTCACTAATCAAAGTCATTTTATGTTTGTGTGTGTGTGTAGCTCATTCACTATCCCCATCTATTCCCCAACCCCTGAAGATGGCTGGACCATGATTGTAAATACATCATTGTAAATACACACCTGTACTTTGCATCTCCCCCACCTCATTGTAGATTGTAAGCTCTCACGAGCAGGGTCGTCTTATTTTGCTTTAATTATTGTATTGTTAACGTTGTTACTTATGACTTTTGTGTTTGAAACTGTTAAACTGTAAAGCGCTGCGGAATATGTTGGCGCTATATAAAAAAAGATTATTATTATTATTCCCTGACCAGACAATGGCTGACTGTAATCAAGGCTTCCCTCCTCCTCGGCTGCAGAAGCCTGCTCCTTGATGTGCGTCAAACTTTGCATCAGCAGACGTATTAGTGGGATGCTCATGCTTATGATGGCGTCGTCTGCACTTACCAGCCGTGTGCATTCCTCAGAACACTAAAGGACTTGACAGAGGTCTTGGAGCTTCGACCACTGCACACCAGACAACTCCATGTCTGCCATCCAACTGCCTGCCCGTGTATGTGTATCCTCCCACAAATAAATGACAGCCCGCCTCTGTTCGCACAGCCTCTGAAGCATGAGCAGTGTGGAGTTCCACCTTTTTGCAACATCGATTATTAGGCGGTGCTGGGGAAGATTCAGCGATCGCTGATGGTTCTGCATACGGCTGGACTGTATGGGCGACCGGCGGATGTGCGAACAAAGTCTTCGCACCTTCAGAAGCAGGGCTGGTAACTCCGGATAATATTTCAGGAAGCACTGCACCACCAGGTTCAAGGTGTGAGCCAGGCAAGGAATGTGTTTCAGTTCTGAAAGGGCTATGGCAGACATAACATTCCTTCCGTTATCACTGACTACCTTGCCTGCCTCAAGATGTACACTGCCCAGCCATGACTGAGTTTCTTGCTGCAGCTGCGGATGGCGTGGTCATGCGACTGCGCTCTGTGGACGAGCTTTCACTTCTGGAGGAGGAGGAGGAGGGGTGGCGAACGCCTACAGCAAACTGTTTCCTAGACCGTGGGCTAGGCATAACTGTCCCACTATGGCTGTCCCCTGTGGCCCTGCATCCACCACATTAACCCAGTGCACCGTGATGGACACGTAACGTCCCTGGCCATGCCTACTGGTCCATGCATCTGTTGTGAGGTGCACCTTTCTACTGACTGATTGCCTCAGTGCATGGACAATGCGGTCTTTGACATGCTGGTGGAGGGCTGGGATGGCTTTTCTCACAAAGAAGTATCGACTGGGTAGGTCATAGCGCGGTACTGCGTAGGCCATCAGGGCTTTGAAAGCTTCGTTTTCAACCAACCGGTAGGGCATCATCTCTAAGGAGATTAGTCTAGCAATGTGGGCATTCAAACCCTGTGTACGCGGATGACAGGATGAGTACTTTCTTTTCCTAATAAGAGTCTCTTGTAGGGTGAGCTGCACTGGAGAGCTGCATATAGTAGAACTAGCGGGGGTGGTGGTGGACATGGCAGATTGAGAGAGGGTAGGTGATGGTATTCTTGATGTTGGCCTACCTACAGTGTTTCCTAACAAGAACCTTGTGATTCCCTGACTGCTTTGGCCTTGCAACGATACCTCAACATTTGCTGCTGGTGGTGTCCTAACCGGTGGGCTTACTGTGAGGGAAGCAATGTAGCATTGCTGACTACCTTCATTCTGAGCAGGTGCACCAACGGTACTGGATGTTTTGTAGTTAGTCCAGGCTTGCAAGTGTATGCTGGTTAAATGTCTATGCATGCACATTGTATTTAAATTTAGGAGATTCTTCCCTCTGCTAAAGGTCTTTGAGCACTTCTTACAGATAACTTTGCACTGATCATTCGGATCTTGGTTAAAAAATGCCCACACTGCACTCTTCCTACTATGGAATACTTTCTGCTACTTTCACCGGATGGCCACGCTGTCCTAAAACTGTTTTTGGTTTTGACAAACATTTTTGGCCAGATATGGGCCTGCCAGATGAAAGCTGTTGCAATGTAGATGGCTGCTGCAGATCATCCGCCTCCACTTCTGAGCTACTGGCAGCAGCACCCTCTTCCCCAATGGCTGTCAATCTGAGTCAACAACTGGATCATCTATCACCTCCTCTTCAATGTCATATGCACCTTCCTCTGTGTCACCGTGTAAGGTGCTATAGTGTTCGTGATGGGGCACCATAGTCTCATCAGGGTCAGATTCTGGCTCAGTACACTGCGAGGGCAATGTAGTGATCTGAGTCAATAGAACAGCATAATAATCTAGCTGTGGTTGTGCATCTGTGCACTCCATGTCCGATTCATCTTGTAATGGGCTTTTAACAATTTCCCTCTCTAACCCAGGCACGGTATGTGTAAAGAGCTCCATGGAGTAACCTGTAGTGTCGCCTGACGCATCCTTCACTTTTGGTTTGGGTGAAAGACACAAGGAAGCGACTTTATCCTGACCGGGAGCATCCACTGACGACTCTCTGCTTTTAGATTTCGAACCTTCTGAAGAGGAGGCGAAAGAGCTAGAGGCTGAGTCAGCAAGGAAAGCCAAAACTTTTTCCTGCTGCTCCGGCTTTAAAACCTGTTTTCCTACTCCCAGATAAGGGAGCCTTCGAGGCCTTGTGTAGCCAGACGATGACGCTGGCTCAACACCTCTAGCCTTTGGTGCTATTTTGCTTTTCCCACTACCACCAGATGCTCCACCACCACCACCATCAGTACCAGCTGGCAACGACCGCCCACGGCCTCTTCCACCAGACTTCCTCATTTTTGGAAAAATCTAACCAAAATAACAATCGTTATATGGTACTGTAAAACAAGGTAGAAGGTGTATACAAACTTGTGGAGATTTTAAATCTCCTTTTTTGGGGCAGGAGACTGCAACAAAACTCAGGCCCAGTGTATTACACTACAGAATGTAAGTGGCAGAACGTGGCTGGAAGATGTACGACAAACTAACAGAACTGTGACGTAGATCCACTTAGTGCCAATTTAAATCTCCCTTTTTCTGGGGGGAGACTGCAACAAAATTCAGGCCCAGTGTATTACACTACACAATGTAAGTGGCAGAACGTGGCTGGAAGATGTACGACAAACTAACAGAACTGTGACGTAGATCCGCTTAGTGCCAATTTAAATCTCCCTTTTTTGGGGGGGAGAATGCAATCAAACTCAGGCGTAGTGTATTACACTACACAATATAAGTGGCAGAATGTGGCTGGAAGATATACGACAAACTAACAGAACTGACGTAGATCGACTTAGTGCTAATTTCAATCTCCCTTTTTTGGGGGGGAGACTGCAACAAAACTGAGGCCCAGTGTATTACACTACACAATGTAAGTGGCAGAATGTGGCTGGAAGATATATAAAAATACAAGGGCTGTAGTACAATTTCAATCTCCCTACAATGATCTCAGGACAAGTATGGCAGCAATAAAAAGGACTGCTGCACACAAAAGTGTGGACAAATAAACAAGAGAACTGTGCAGAAAGGGGCAACAGGATTTTTGCTTTTAAAAAAGCAGTTGGTTTGCACAGCGGCATACAAACAGCAATGCAGCTATCAGGGAGCCTTATAGGGCAGCCTAATAAGCTACAGAGCTGATGCACAAAAATATAAACTCCACTGTCCCTGCAAAGAAAAGGTGGTGATGGACAGTGGAAATCGCTACAGCACAAGCAGTTTCGGGGTTAATCTTCCCACCCTAACTATATCCCTTCTTCTGATGAAGCTGCAGCAACCTCTCCCTATGCTAAGATCGGCAGAAGTAAGATGGCAGTCGGCGTGCATGCCCCTTTATAGCCCCTGTGACGCCGCAGAAAGCAAGCCAATCACTGTAATGCCCTTCACTAAGATGGTGGGGACCGAGACCTATGTCATCACGCTGCCCACACTCTGCATCCTCCTTCATTGGCTGAGAAATGGCGCTGAAAACGTCAAATGAAACGCGACTTTGGTGCGAAGATCGCCGACCTCATGGCCGATCCCACACTAGGATCAGGTCGGGTTTCACGAAACCCGACTTTGCCGAAAGTCGGTGACTTTCGAATTTGTCCGATCTGTTTCGCTCAACCCTAATCTGAAGTAGTGTGAGTGTGGACGGAGCAGGAGAAATTGCCAGATACACAGCAGGGGATCAGCTGACGTTACTGAACCCCAATAACACGGCAGCAAGTGTTGACTGTGCAGACGGCACTTCTGAGCAGCAACTGGCGGTGTTGGGGCCCAGGGATTGCAGTTCAGGTGGTAGAAACATGAACACAACAGGAGACCTGGATACTGTTGCCAACCAATTATTTAATCTGGAAGAGGAGTGGCAAATTACTGTGAGATCCAGGCCTTGTTCACTATCAGAAAAGTAAGCTGGTCAACATTATCGGAGGATAGTCACATGCAACGGTCTGTTAGTACACCACCTGCGGCACTAAAGACGCGTTCTGATAATACACTAGCAGCGGGGCAAGCCAGCACCTCCAATGCATACTGGCTAAGCTCTGGCCATGTATCCAGCTTAGAGACCCAAAACTTGAAGGGGGAAGAGCCGTCTGGGAGTACACTGAGAGGGCAAGACATGTAGTCTGTCACCATCTGATGGAAACGTTGCCTCCTGCTGACTGGAGCCATCTGTGATGGTGTAGACATTTGCGGCGGGCACACAAAACTTTGCCACATTTGGGCCAAACTGGTCTTGCCTTGTGCTGAGGCACTGCTTCTGCTCCCTCTTTGTGCAGAGCTTCCTCCACTGCCTCGACGCACTGAGCTGCTTTGTAAAGCACTAGCAGCACTGCTCTCGGTTGGAATGGAGAAGATGATGGAATGCACCAGTGTGTCTTGGTACTCCTGCATTTTAAGCTCCCGGTTCAATGGTGTTATGAGGCTTTGTAAGTTGTCCCGGTAGCGAGGATCTAGGAGGGTGTACACCCAATAATCAGCCGTGATGAGAATGTGGGCGATGCGGAGGTCGTTTCTCAGGCACTGCAGCATGAAATCAACCATGTGCTGCAGACAGCCAACTGGCCAAGAAACGCTGTCCCCTGTTTGAGGCGTGATCTCTGCCTGCTCTGCATCACCCCACCCTCGCTCTACATACTGACTACTAGAGCATTGTGTAACTTCCTCCTCTGGACAGATGTCTTCCTCCTCCATTGACTGCTCATCATCCTCCTCACAAAATGTCCCCTGCCTAGGTCTTTGTGAGGAGCCACGTTGTGCAGACTGTCCAGAAGCAGATGGCATTTGTGACTCCTCATCCTCCACCTCTTCCACAACCTCCTCCCTTAGCACTTGCAGTGTTTTTTCAAGCCGATAAGGGTGATAGTCATGCTGACTAGTGCATCATCTGCACTCGCCATCAGCATGGAATCATCGAAGGCATGCAAAACCTGGCAGATGTCCTTCATAGTGACCCACTCAGTGGTTGTGAAGTCTGAACGGCGCGCAGTTCGACTTTTTTGCGCCTGATGCAGCTGGTACTCCATTACTGCTGCCTGCTGCTCACACAACCGCTCCAACATATGTAACGCTGAATTCCACCTGGTGGGTAGGTCACATATGATGCGATGTTCCGAATCGGCGATGCAGAGCTGCAATGCGCGATCTTGCCATGCTGGAACGCCGCAAGTGAGCGCACTTTAGGCGGACCTTGTGCAGCAGTGCATCAAGATCCGGATAGTCCCTCAAAAAACTCTGCACGACCAAGTTGAGCACATGTGCCAGACATAAGATGTGAGTGAGGTTGCCTAGGCCCAGAGCTGCCACCAGATTTCGGCCATTGTCACACATTACCATTCCCGGCTGGAGATTCACTGGCACAAACCACACGTCGTTCTCCTGCTTGATGGCATTCCAGAGCTCCTGCACTGTGTGGCTTCGATTCCCCAAAGAAATTAATATCAATATGGCCTGTTGACGTTTGGCCACGGCTGTGCTCATATCGGTCGTAACAGGTAAGCATTCATGGGTCCATATGGGGGTAGACTGTGACGGCTCCTGCAGCGCTGATTCAGAGGAACTGGAGTATGAGGAGGAGTCAATGTGTACAGACTGGATTTCTGCAATCTTTGGAGTTGGCAGAACACGTACAGTGCCACTCTCAAGATCTGTACCCGGCTCCACAACATTTACCCTATGGGCAGTGAGGGAAAGGTATCGTCCCTGTCCATGGTGACTGGTTCACGCATCGGTGGTGAGGTGACCCTTGCTATTGACGGCATTTAGTAGCGCATGTTTAATGTTTCCCTCCACATGCTTTTGCAGGGCAGGGACGGCTTGCCTGCTGAAATAAAAGCGGCTGGGCACGTTGTATTGTTGGACTGCCAATGCCATCAAGTTATGGAAGGTGTCAGTCTCCACCAGCCTGAATGACAGCATTTCAAGGGACAGTAGTTTTGCAATGCCAGCATTCAGAGCCTGTGCTCGGGGTGGTTTGCCGAGGATGGCCGCCTATTCTCCCATGCCTGTGCTACCGATGGCTGTAGACTGGGCTGGGAGTGTGAGGATGACAGGGAACGTGGTGCTGTGGGTGGAATTACACTGGGTCTCTGTACAACAGTGCCAGAGGTTCTTCCATGGCGATCCTGTGAGGAAGCCGAACCAGCTGTGTGTGAGCTGGAGGAAGAGGCTACACCACGAGCTAAAGAGGTGGTAGGTGCCGCTGTAGGTTGGCCTAGGTCTTCAGTGTGTTTTTGTAACTCCACCATGTGCTTGGCCCGCACATGTTTCCACATATTTGTGGTATTGAGGTTGCTGACACTTTTCCCTCTTTTGACTTTCTGATTACACAGCTTGCATTTGACAATGCAAATGTCATCTGCAACTGTGTCAAAAAAGGACCAGGCACTGCAAGTTTTGGGAGCGCCCGTTTTGGGTTTTGGAAGAGGCATGCTCCTAATGGGTGCCGAAGTGGAGGCTACAGGCAACGCAGTCTTCCCCCTCCCTTTCTTCCTTTTCGGGCCGTTCGGGGAATCTCTTCCTCAGAGCTGCTCCCACCACCTTCCTGTACCTCACGCCATGATGGGTCAAGGACCTCATCATCTACACTACCCTCTTCCAACAACTGCTTCTCCTTGGTAGTCTCGGCAGCACAGTATGCACCAGAAAGTGGCACCTGAGTCTCATCATCAGATGCGTACTGAGGTGTGCTGACCGTAGGCACTGGCCCACCCGCCTCTTCAGATTCAGAGAGACAAAGCAGTTGCGCATCACTGCATACTGCCTCTTCTTCAGTTTCTCGAATGCTGCTTGGCTGGCCCCCTCTTCCAAGCCAAGAGATTCAGAGAACAGAAGTAGAGATTGCTCCTGTCCTGGGTTCTCTGACTGTCTGGGCAATTTGGCAGGTGGTGAGGAGACAGATGGGTGCTCTTCAGTGCTCTGTGCCTCAGAGGATGTGGCACTAATTGAAGTCGATGCGTTGGCTGCCATCCATCTGACAACGGCTTCAATTTGTTTGTCCCACAGCAGTTGGGTATGGCGAGCTCCTACAAAGCTGCGCATGAAGGACTGTTCCCTGCTAAAACTGGGGAATGAGTCACCGGTGCCCGCAGCAGGCGCAGAATCCCCACGTCCTCTCCCTGCAGAAACTCCACACCCACAACCACGTGCCTTACTCCCTGCCTTCTTCATCTTGGTAGACTGATAAAGATAGGCAGAAAAGTACTAAGGGCTTAGTGTTCTTATTCCTGAACAGCTGCTAACAGGTATAAGAAACACTAATTTTATAAAGTGTGGACTAGACTTTAATTTGAGCTAATGTGGCCTACACAACTGTAAAGTGGAGTGTTTGGTGAACTTTATTAACTTTTTGTTTTTTTCACAAAAAGACACTGGATGTGCCCAAAGATCTAAAACCGATAGTATCACAAACTTTTTGAAGCGATTACAATGCAGGAAGGTAACCTACAATGCAATAGATGAGGCTCCAAAAAATAGGCTAATACTAATCTGGCTGGGGCTGCAGGGCACAAGGCTGCAGAAAGACTCCTCTATGTTCTCCTATATAGTGTTTTTCCGCAATCTAGCAGGATACGGATGGAAGCCCACTAATAGGATAAATCTGGAAAAATGTGCAGCAGGCAGCATTAATTGAAAAAAGGACAATGGAACAGTATGAGGCAGTGACGCACGCTGAGCTGACTACAACCAGCTGTGGCTGCAGAACAGACTACAGCGTGAGCTGAACTCACACAGAGACATTGCAGACAGCTGTGAACAGCTCTGCAAGGCCGAAAAAAGCTCCTCTATGTACTCCTATATAGTTTTTTTCCGCAATCTAGCAGGATACGGATGGAAACCCACTAATAGGATAAATCTGGAAAAATGTGCGGCAGGCAGCACTAATTGAAAAAAAGACAATGGAACAGTATGAGGCAGTGACGCCACTGAGCTGACTACAATCAGCTGTGGCTGCAGAACAGACTACAGAGTGAGATGCACTCACACAGAGACCTTGCAGACAGCCGTGAACAGCGCTGCAAGGCAAAAACAAGGTTCTCACACAGCGGTTGCTAAATTAACCTGGGTAAAGCACAATAAAGCAAATCGCTATCTCAAACTATCCCTCAGTCAGAACAACAGCGTCCTGTCCCTAACTGAATTCACAGCAGCGTGAACCCAAAATGGCGACGGCGGCTTTTATAGTGCATCATGACATAATTTCAGCAGCCAATCACAGCCATGGGAGTAGTTACATGCCTAACATGCAGAACAGGATGTGCCCACACTTTTAATGATTCCTCATTGGCTGAATTAAATCAAACTGGCTCATTGCATTATGGGAACTTCCAATTGCAGTATACGATATTGCAAAAGTATAGGAACTCAGTATCGGAATTCCGATACCGCGAAATATCGGCTGATACACGATATTTGCAGTATCGGAATGCTCACCACTACTCACAACCCTAAACAGTTATTCAACACCTTCAACTCTCTCCTCCATCCCCCACCACCTCCTCCCTCCCCACTAATCTCAGCTTAAGACTTTGCCTCATTTTTCAAGCAGAAGATTGAGAACATCAGAGTTTTAGTCGACAACCTCCAGAGCCCTTCCTCCCAACTACCCAGCCCTCCACCTCCAAAACCAACTTGTCCACCATTACAGAAGATCGACTCTCCACTCTACTCTCAAGATCGCATCTCACCACCTGTGCACTTGATCAGATCCCTTCCCACTTCATCCCAAACCTCGCCACAGTCTTCATCCCAACTCTAACCCATCTCTTCAACCTATCACTAACAACTGGTGTTTTCCCCTCAAGCTTTAAACATGCCTCAATCACACCTATCCTCAAAAAGCCCTCTCTTGACCCATCCTCTGTATCTAGCTATCACCCTATATCACTTCTCCCCTGTGCCTCAAAACTACTGGAACAACACGTCCATCTTGAACTGTCCTCCCATCTATCTTCCTGCTCCCTCCTCGACCGCTTACAATCAGGCTTCCAGTCACACCACTTCACTGAAACTGCCCTAACTAAGGTCACCAATGACCTATTAACCGCCAAGAGCAAGCGACACTACTCTATCCTCCTCCTCCTGGACCAGTCCTCTGCCTTTGACATGGTGGACCATTCCCTATTACTACAGACCCTCTCATCCCTTGGCATCACAGACTTGGCCCTATCCTGGATTTCGTCATACCTAACTGACCGAACATTCAGCGTCTCCCATTCAGACACCACATCCTCACCTCGCCCCCTATCTGTCGGAGTCCCGCAAGGTTCAGTTCTAGGGCCCCTGCTCTCCATTTACACGTTTGGCCTGGGACAACTCATAGAATCTCATGGTTCTCAGTATCATCTCTGTGCTGATGACACACAGATCTACATCTCTGAACCAGATATCACCACCCTACTAACCAGAATCCCTCAATGTCTACCCGCTATTTCATCCTTCTTTTCCGCTAGATTTCTAAAACTTAACATGGACAAAACAGAATTCATTGTCTTAACCCCATCTCACGCGACCCCCCCAACGACCCTATCCATTACAGTAAACGGCTGCCCACTCTCCCCAGTCCCACAAGCTCGCTGTCTCGGGGTAATCCTTGACACTGATCTCTCCTTCAAACCACATATCCAAGCCCTTTCCACTATATGCCACCTTCAACTCAAAAATATTTCATGGATCCATACATTCCTAAACCAAGAATCTGCAAAAACCCTAGTCCCTGCCCTCATCATCTCCTGCCTCGACTACTGTAACCTCCTGCTCTGTGGCCTCCCCTCGAACACTCTCGCACCCCTCCAATCTATTCTAAACTCAGCTGCCCGACTAATCCACCTGTCCCCCCGCTATTCCCCGGCCTCTCCCCTCTGTCAATCCCTTCACTGGCTCCCCATTACCCAGAGACTCCAGTACAAAAGCCTAACCATGACGTACAAAGCCATCCACAACCTGTCTCCTCCATACATCTGTGACCTCGTCTCCCGGTACTTTCCTGCACGCAACCTCCGATCCTCACAAGATCTCCTTCTCTATTCCCCTCTTATCTCCTCTTCCCACAATCACATACAAGATTTCTCTTGCGCATCACCCCTACTCTGGAACTCTCTACAACAACATATCAGACTCTCACCTACCATCGAAACCTTCAAAAAGAACCTGAAGACCTACCTCTTCCGGCAAGCCTACAACCTGCAGTAACCACTGATCAACCAAACCACTGCACAGCCAGCTCTATCCTCACCTACTGTATCCTCACCCATCCCTTGTAGATTGTGAGCCCTCGTGGGCAGGGTGCTCTCTCCTCCTGTACCAGTCGTGACTTGTATTGTTCAAGATTATTGTACCTGTTTTTATTATGTATACCCCCTCCTCACATGTAAAGCGCCATGGAATAAATGGCGCTATAATAATAATTAATAATAATAATATAATACAGCCCCATAGCGGTAAAATGCACCCCCATAGTATAATGCAGCCCCATAGTGGTATAATGCAGGCCCATAGTAGTATAATGCACTTCATAATACAATGCACCCCAAATGTGGTATAATGCACCCCCATAGTGGTATAATGCGCCCCACAGTATGATGCAGCCCCATAGTAGTATAATGCACTCCAATAGTAGTATAATGCAGCCCCATAGTAGTATAATGCACCCCATAATATAATGCATCCCCATTGTGGTATAACGCACCCCCATAGTAATATACTGCAGACCCATTTTAGTATAATGCATGCCTATTGTATAATGCAGCCCCATAGCAGTGTAATGCAGCCCCATAGCAGTGTAATGCAGGCCCATAGTATAATGCAGCCCCATAGCAGTATAATGCACCTCAGAGTATAATGCAGCCCAATTGCAGTAAAATACACCCCCATAGTATAATACACCCCCCATAGTATGATGCACTCCCATAGTATAATGCAGCCCCATAGTATAATGCAGCCCATTAACAGTATAATGCAGGAGTATAATGAACCTCCATAGTAGTATAATGCACCTCCATAGTATAATGCACCCCCATAGTGTAAAATGCAGCCCCATAGGACTATAATGCACCCCCATAGTATAATGCACCCCTATAGTATATTGCACCCCCATAGTGCATAATGCACCCCCATAGTACTATAATGCACCCCCATAGTGTATAATGCAGTCCCATAGTATAATGCACCCCCAGAGTGTATAATGCACCCTCATAGTATAACGCACCCTATAGTATAATGCATTCCATAGTATAATGCACCCCATAGTGTATAATGCACCTTAATAGTAGTATAATGGACCCCATAGTATAATGCACCTCATAGTATAATGCACTCCCATAGTATAATGCACCCCCAGAGTGTATAATGCACCCTCATAGTATAACGCACCCTATAGTATAATGCATTCCATAGTATAATGCACCCCATAGTGTATAATGCACCTTAATAGTAGTATAATGGACCCCATAGTATAATGCACCTCATAGTATAATGCACTCCCATAGTATAATGCAGCCCCATAGTGTATAATGCATCCCAATAGCGGTCTAATGGACCCCCACAGTATAATTCACCCCATAGTATATTGCACCCCCATAGTGCATAATGCACCCCCATAGTGCTATCATGCACCTCATAGTAGTAAAATGCACCCCCTTAGTGTATAATGCAGCCCCATAGTATAATGCACCCCTATAGTGTATAATGCACCCCCATAGTATAATGCGCCCCGTAGTATAATGCACTCTATAGCATAATGCACCCCCATAGTGTATAATGCACCTCAATAGTAGAATGGACACCATAGTATAATGCACCCCCATAGTATAATGCACTCTATAGTGCATAGTGCACCCCAATAGTATAATGTACCCCATAGTATAATGCACTCCATAGTATAATACACCCCAATAGTATAATGCACCCCCATAGTGTATAATGCAGCCCTATACCGTGGCTTTACGAAAAAATAAAAGTTTCTTCTTACCTGGCCGAGATCTAGTGATGTCCTCCGCTCGATACATCTGAGGCGCGGACCTTCGTTCCGGTGCTGGCGACGTGCCTGCTGACATCAGCTGCCAGCCTGTGATTGGCTGGCGGCTGTTAACTTTTGCCGTGCAGGAGGAATCTCCCGCACAGTAACAAATTTTAACTGCCTGTGGACCCACGGGCAGTTACTGAAGCGGCAGGATCCTGCCGCTGGAGCCTGGTGAGCAGAGGAGAGGGGGCCTGATGCAGACTCCCTCTGCTCATCGGGTCCCATATGCCAGTAAGGTAATGCCCTGATGGCGGCCCTGATAATGGGCCTCGTACTTTTTAGGCCTCCGCACTGTATGACGCTCCCACAGTTACACTACAAATTTTAATTAAAATAAAAATTATCATATTACACATATTACATATTACCTATTACAGGATCCTGATGAGTCCACGGGTAAAGTGTGGGTAGACCAGTGCATTGACGTCATCGCGCCAGCGCACGCACAGGATGTTGGAGTCCCGGCGCAGTGTAATGACGTCACAGTGCTGGGACTCTGACATCTTGTTCGTGTGCCAGTGCCTGTACACTGCAGGCTTAAAGGAGCCTCTGGTCTACAGAATGGAGGGAGATAGATAGTATTAAGAGTGTTGGTGGCTCCGGGTGGACCCCTCTGAGAGAGGAGCCCGGGGTGAGAGCCCCCTC
This sequence comes from Ranitomeya imitator, assembly GCF_032444005.1. Classification (NCBI taxonomy): domain Eukaryota; kingdom Metazoa; phylum Chordata; class Amphibia; order Anura; family Dendrobatidae; genus Ranitomeya; species Ranitomeya imitator. Next base: position 125,866,037 of record NC_091286.1, read on the forward strand.
TGTTCCCCGCTAGCTACGCTACTGTAGACACTAACAAAAACTATATAAGTTTGGCATCAGCCATAATTGAAAAGACCTGGACAATTATTTTGCCAGGTCATTTTGACAGCACACTTGAACGCCTTGGAAACAAAACCTAAAAAGAAAAATGAAAAAAATGGTGGAATTGTTTTTTTCACCATTTCAATTCATTAGATGTTTCTCATTTTTTCATTACATGATATGGTAAATTGAATAGTGTTGTTCAAAAGGACAACCAGCTCTGCAAAAATGGAATGTGAGAGTGAAAATGATCTCTGAAGGGTTAACATAGGACACATACAGGAGGTTGGTACTCAGAGAGGCACAGCACCCGCAGCTCAGCTCATCACCACCAGGATGGCCGAGTGGTTAAGGCGTTGGACTTAAGATCCAATGGACATATGTCCGCGTGGGTTCGAACCCCACTCCTGGTAAGGTTTTTGTAAAGGAAAAAAAAGTGTTGCTTGAATAGTTAAAACAGATCTTTCTCCACTCTTGTGAAGTAAAAACGTGTTCCTAATACTATTTCCATAAAATATGTACATGCAGAAATTCTCTTTTATGCCATTGCTTTAATAGTGTATGAAGTGTCTGAAACTTAAGACAGCTGTATTGCTAAATGCTTCGGCTTTTTATATTAACTAAAAAAATTTGGTTTCCATGTAATATAAAAGAATGATCAACAAAAAAAAATATTCTACCAGGAGTGGGGTTCGAACCCACGCGGACATATGTCCATTGGATCTTAAGTCCAACGCCTTAACCACTCGGCCATCCTGGTGAACACATGGAGGAGGCGCTCACAGGCTCTTACACGTGGTGCCGGAGGTGACAGCCTGTGACAATGTGTGCCATAACCGATAGAACGTTACACTATAGACTCTGTACGAAGTCACTCTCCGCCATTACAGCCGTACGTGTGCTGCGTTGTGAGGCAAAACAAGACGCACGGCCATGAATGAGGCGGAGCTGGAGCGCTATTCAGACCGCCCTCTAGCGTTACCTCACACGTCTGCGCCTGTCAGCTGCTCTAGCACTAAGGGCGGTTACCTCCTGAATCCGCACTATAAGCATCAGCATGCGTTGTCATACTCGCAATGAATGCTGGGTGATCCTCGGAGCGTCCCCGTGTGACTGTGGGGAAAGTAATGGCAGACGTACTCCAGTCACTGGCCTCACGGCAGGGAGCACGCCGCACCCACAGCGACCCCAAAACACGTCACAGTGAGGGCCACAGCTGTCCAGAAATACGATGACAGCGTGCCCCTATGACAACACTTACTGGCCCTCAGCACTATAAGGAGCCACATTACCTCATACCATGCTGAATAAAAACCCCAATACCTCTTCTAGAAAGTAACATGTCAGCAGCCAAGAAGGGGCTGAAATATCCCCTGGTGGGCCTGTGGAGTCTGCACGAATGGGCACAAATAATGGGGGCCATGTCTGCCGCTCCTCAGCATCTAAACACTAATGCAGCGATAGGTTGGGGAATGCAATCCCTGGCCACATCCCTGTACTGCCCGTCAGCAAGCTGGGGTATTCCTGTTACCATCTGCCCTCAGGGAAGGGGATAACTTCTAGATTGGTGGGGTCCGACAGCCAAGACCCCCACCAAGTGTCAGAATGGAGTGCCAGTGCATATGTTCCACCACCACTGTACTCTGTAAGAGAGCCACATTGTAGCGTTCAGTGGGGGGTCTCAGGGGTCGGACCCCACCGATCTAGAAGTTATCACTAGGGTTGAGCGAAACGGATCAAATTCAAAAATCGCCGACTTTTGGCAAAGTCGGGTTTCGTGACACCCGACCCGATCCTAGTGTGGGATCGGCCATGAGGTCGGCGATCTTCGCGCCAAAGTCGCGTTTCATATGACGCTTTCAGCGCCATTTTTCAGCCAATGAAGGAGGACGCAGAGTGCGGGCAGCGTGATGACATAGGTCTCAGTCTCCACCATCTTAGAGAAGGGCATGACGGTGATCGCTTTCTGCAGCGTCACAGGGGCTATAAAGGGGCGTGCACGCCGACCGTCATCTTACTGCTGCTGATCTGAGCATAGGGAGAGGTTGCTGCAGCTTCATCAGAAGAAGGGATAGCGTTAGGGAGGGAAGATTAACCCCCAAACTGCTTGTGCTGTAGCGATTTCCACTGTCCAACACCACCATTTTTTTGCAGGCACAGTGGAGGCTAGATTTTTGTGCATCAGCTCTGTAGCTTATTAGGCTGCCTTATAAGGCCAGCATCACACACAGCGTAAAACAATACGGTCCGTATATTACGGCCGTAAGACGCTGAAAAGTCCCCAAAATAGTGGTCCGTAGCTCCTCCGTAGGCAGGGTGTGTCAGCGTTTTTTGCGCATGGCATCCTCCGTATGTAATCCGTACTGCGTGTTTTTCTCGCAGGCTTGCAAAACCAACATACCGCTATAGAAGGGATCCATGTGTCGCAAAAAAAAAAAAAATATATATATATACTGTCTATATATATATTTATGTCAGTAGACACATATATATATATATATATATATATATATATATATATATATATATATATATATTTCTTCCAGTGCTAGACAGCTTTAAAGTCGGTAATTCAATTACCGGCTTTTGCTCTCTCCTTCCTAAACCCGACATGATATGAGACCTGGTTTACATACAGTAAACCATCTCATATCCCCCTTTTTTTTGCATATTCCACACTACTAATGTTAGTAGTGTGTATGTGCAAAATTTGGCCGTTCTATCTACTAAATTGAAGGGTTAAATGGCGGAAAAAATTGGCGTGGGCTCCCGCGCAATTTTCTCCGCCAGAGTAGTAAAGCCAGTGACTGAGGGCAGATATTAATAGCCTGGAGAGGGTCCATGGTTATTGGCCCCCCCTGGCTAAAAACATCTGCCCCAGCCACCCCAGAAAAGGCACATCTGGAAGATGCGCCTATTCTGGCACTTGGCCGCTCTCTTCCCATTCCCGTGTAGCGGTGGGATATGGGGTAATGAAGGGTTAATGCCACCTTGCTATTGTAAGGTGACATTAAGCCAAATTAATAATGGAGAGGCGTCAATTATGACACCAATCCATTATTAATCCAATACTAGTAATGGGTTAAAAAAATACACAAACACATTATTAAAAATTATTTTAATGAAATAAAAACAAAGGTTGTTGTAATAATTTATTCAACGCCCAATCCAATCACTGAAGACCCTCGTTCTGTAACAAAAATAACATAATAAATCAACAATATCCTTACCTTCCGCAGATCTGTAAAGTCCAACGATGTAAATCTATCTGAAGGGGTTAAAATATATTGCAGCCACGAGCTTTGCTAATGCAACGTTGTTCGTGGCTGCAAAACCCCGGGGAATGAAGGTAAAGTAGGTCAATGACCTATATTTACCATCATTTGCGGTGAGGCGCCCTCTGCTGGTTGTTCCTAGATCGTGGGAATTTTCCTAGAAAGCTCCCAGGCTCGAGTTCATATGAGGACAACCAGCAGAGGGCGCCTCTTCTGAACTCGAGCCTGGGAGCTTTCTAGGAAAATTCCCACGATCTAGGAACAACCAGCAGAGGGCGCCACACCGCAAATGAAGGTAAATATAGGTCATTGACCTACTTTACCTTCATTCCCCGGGGTTTTGCAGCCACGAACAACGTTGCATTAGCAAAGCTCGTGACTGCAAAATATTTTAACCCCTTCAGATGGATTTACATCGTTGGACTTTACAGATCTGCGGAAGGTAAGGATATTGTTGGTTTATTACGGTATGTTATTTTTGTTACAGAACGAGGATCTTCAGTGATTGGATTGGGCGTTGAATAAAATATTACAACAACCTTTGTTTTTATGTCATTAAAATAATTTTTAATAATGTGTTTGTGTATTTTTTTAACCCTTTACTAGTATTGGATTAATAATGGATAGGTGTCATAATTGACGCCTCTCCATTATTAATTTGGCTTAATGTCACCTTACAATAGCAAGGTGGCATTAACCCTTCATTACCCCATATCCCACCGCTACACGGGAATGGGAAGAGAGTGGCCAAGTGCCAGAATAGGCGCATCTTCCAGATGTGCCTTTTCTGGGGTGGCTGGGGGCAGGTGTTTTTAGCCAGGGGGGGGCAATAACCGTGGACCCTCTCCAGGCTATTAATATCTGCCCTCAGTCACTGGCTTTACTACTCTGGCGGAGAAAATTGCGCGGGAGCCCACGCCAATTTTTTCCGCCATCTAACCCTTCAATTTAGTAGATAGAACGGCCAAATTTTGCATATACACACTACTAACATTAGTAGTGTGGAATATGCAAAAAAAAGGGGGATATGACATGGTTTACTGTATGTAAACCATGTCTCAAATCATGTCGGGTTTTAACCGCTTTACCCCCAAGATGGTTTGCACGTTAATGACCGGGCCAATTTTTACAATTCTGACCACTGTCCCTTTGTGAGGTTATAACTCTGGAACGCTTCAACGGATCCCAGTGATTCTGACATTGTTTTCTCGTGACATATTGTACTTCATGACAATGGTAAAAATTCTTTGATAGTACCTGCGTTTATTTGTGAAAAAAACGGAAATTTGGCGAAAATTATGAAAATTTCGCAATTTTCCAACTTTGAATTTTTATGCAATTAAATCACAGAGATTTGTCACACAAAATACTTAATAAGTAACATTTCCCACATGTCTACTTTACACCAGCACAATTTTGGAACCAAAATTTTTTTTTGTTAGGGAGTTATAAGGGTTAAAAGTTGACCAGCAATTTCTCATTTCTACAACACTATTTTTTTTAGGGACCACATCTCATTTGAAGTCATTTTGAGGGGTCTATATGATAGAAAATACCCAAGTGTGACACCATTCTAAAAACTGCACCCCTCAAGGTGCTCAAAACCATATTCAAGAAGTTTATTAACCATTCTGGTGCTTCACAGGAATTTTTTGAATGTTTAAATAAAAATGAACATTTAACTTTTTTTCACAAAAAATTTAATTCAGCTCCAATTTGTTTAATTTTACCAAGGGTAACAGGAGAAAATAGACCCCAAACATTGTTGTACAATTTGTCCTGAGCACGACAATACCCCACATGTGGGGATAAACCACTGTTTGGGCGCATGGCAGAGCTCGGAAGCGAAGGAGCACCATTTGACTTTTCAATGCAAAATTGACTGGAATTGAGATGGGACGCCATGTTTCGTTTGGAGAGCCCCTGATGTGCCTAAACATTGAAACCCCCCACAAGTGACACCATTTTGGAAAGTAGACCCCATAAGGAACTTATCTAGATGTGTAGTGAGCACTTTGACCCACCAAGTGCTTCACAGAAGTTTATAATGTAGAACCGTAAAAATAAAAAATCATATTTTTTCACAAACATTAACTTTCCGCCCCCAATTTTTTATTTTCCCAAGGGTAAGAGAAGAAATTGGACCCCAAAAGTTGTTGTACAATTTGTCCTGAGTACGCTGATAACCCATATGTGGGGGTAAACCACTGTTTGGGCGGATGGGAGAGCTCGGAAGGGAAGGAGCGCCGTTTGACTTTTCAATGCAAAATTGACAGGAATTGAGATGGGACGCCATGTTGCGTTTGGAGAGCCACTGATGTGCCTAAACATTGAAACCCCCCACAAGTCACACCATTTTGGAAAGTAGACCCCCTAAGGAACTTATCTAGAGGTGTGGTGAGCACTTTGACCCACCAAGTGCTTCACAGAAGTTTATAATGCAGAGCCGTAAAAATAAAACAAAAAATTTTTCCCACAAAAATTATTTTTTTAGCCCCCAGTTTTGTATTTTCCCGAGGGTAACAGGAGAAAGTGGACCCCAAAATTTGTTGCCCAATTTGTCCTGAGTGCGATGATACACCATATGTGGGGGGAACCACTGTTTGGGCGCATGGGAGGGTTCGGAAGGGAAGGAGTGCCATTTGAATGCAGACTTAGATGGAATGGTCTGCAGGTGTCACATTGCATTTGCAGAGCCCCTAATGTACCGAAACAGTAGAAACCCCCCACAAGTGACACCATTTTGGAAACTAGACCCCCTAAGGAACTCATCTAGATGTGTTGTGAGAGCTTTGAACCCCCAAGTGTTTCACTACAGTTTGTAACGCAGAGCCGTGAAAATTGAAAAAAAAAATCTTTCCCCCAAAAATTATTTTTTAGCCCCCAGTTTTGTATTTTTCCGAGGGTAAGAGGAGAAATTTGACCCCAAAAGTTGTTGTCCAATTTGTCCTGAGTACGCTGATACCCCATATGTTGGGGGGAACCACCGTTTGGGCGCATGGGAGGGCTCGGAAGGGAAGGAGTGCCATTTGGAATGCAGACTTAGATGGAATGGTCTGCAGGCGTCACATTGCGTTTGCAGAACCCCTAATGTACCTAAACAGTAGAAATCCCCCACAAGTGACCCCATATTGGAAACTAGACCCCCATGGAACTTATCTAGATGTGTTGTGAGAACTTTGAACCCCCAAGTGTTTCACTACAGTTTATAACGCAGAGCCGTGAAAATAAAAAATCTTTTTTTTTCCCACAAAAATTATTTTTTAGCCCCCAGTTTTGTATTTTCCCAAGGGTAACAGGAGAAATTGGACCCCAAAAGTTGTTGTCCAATTTGTCCCGAGTACGCTGATACCCCATATGTTGGGGTAAACCCGTTTGGGCACACGGGAGAGCTCGGAAGGGAAGAAGCACTGTTTTACTTTTTCAACGCAGAATTGGCTGGAATTGAGATCGGACGCCATGTCGCGTTTGGAGAGCCCCTGATGTGCCGAAACAGTGGAAACCCCCCAATTATAACTGAAACCCTAATCCAAACACACCCCTAACCCTAATCCCAACAGTAACCCTAACCACACCTCTAACCCTGACACACACCTAACCCTAATCCCAACCCTATTCCCAACTGTAAATGTAATCTAAACCCTAACCGTAACTTTAGCCCCAACCCTAACTGTAGCCTTAACCCTAGCCCCAACCCTAACTTTAGCCCCAACCCAAACTGTAGCCCTAACCCTAGCCCTAACCATAGCCCTAACCCTAACCCTAACTTTAGCCCCAACCCTAACTGTAGCCTTAACCCTAGCCCTAACCATAGCCCTAACCCTAGCCCTAACCCTAGCCCTAGCCCTAATGGAAAAATGGAAATAAATACATTTTTTTTAATTTTTCCCTAACTAAGGGGGTGATGAAGGGGGGTTTGATTTACTTTTATAGCGGGTTTTTTAGCGGATTTTTATGATTGGCAGCCGTCACACACTGAAAGACGCTTTTTATTGCAAAAAATATTTTTTGCGTTACCACATTTTGAGAGCTATAATTTTTCCATATTTTGGTTCACAGAGTCATGTGAGGTCTTGTTTTTTGCGGGACGAGTTGACGTTTTTATTGGTAACATTTTCGGGCACGTTACATTTTTTGATCGCTTTTTATTCCGATTTTTGCGAGGCAGAATGACCAAAAACCAGCTATTCATGAATTTCTTTTGGGGGAGGCGTTTATACCGTTCCGCGTTTGGTAAAATTGATAAATCAGTTTTATTCTTTGGGTCAGTACGATTACAGCGACACCTCATTTATATCATTTTTTTTATGTTTTGGCGCTTTTATACGATAAAAACTATTTTATAGAAAAAATAATTATTTTTGCATCGCTTTATTCTCAGGACTATAACTTTTTTATTTTTTTGCTGATGATGCTGTATGGTGACTCGTTTTTTGCGGGACAAGATGACGCTTTCAGCGGTATCATGGTTATTTATATCTGTCTTTTTGATCGCGTGTTATTCCACTTTTTGTTCGGCGGTATGATAATAAAGCGTTGTTTTTTGACTCGTTTTTTTTTTTTTTTTCTTACGGTGTTTACTGAAGGGGTTAACTAGTGGGCCAGTTTTATAGGTCGGGCCTTTACGGACGCGGCGATACTAAATATGTGTACTTTTATTGGGTTTTTTTTTATTTAGATAAAGAAATGTATTTAGGGGAATAATATATATATATATTTTTTTCATTATTTAGGAATATTTTTTTTTATTTTTTTTTTTTACACATTTTGAAAAATTTTTTTTTACTTTTTTACATTGTCCCAGGGGGGGACATCACAGATCAGTGATCTGACAGTGTGCACAGCACTCTGTCAGATCACTGATCTGACATGCAGCGCTGCAGCCTTCACAGTGCCTGCTCTAAGCAGGCTCTGTGAAGCCACCTCCCTCCCTGCAGGACCCGGATCCGCGGCCATATTGGATCCAGGGCTGGAGGAAGCAGGGAGGGAGGTAAGACCCTCGCAGCAACGCGATCACATCGCGTTGCTGCGGGGGTCTCAGGGAAGCCCGCAGGGAGCCCCCTCCCTGCGGGAAGCTTCCCTATACCGCCGGCACATCGCGATCATCTTTGATCGCGGTGTGCCAGGGGTTAATGTGCCGGGGGCGGTCCGTGACCGCTCCTGGCACATAGTGCCGGATGTCAGCTGCGATAAACAGCTGACACCCGGCCGCGATCGGCCGCGCTCCCCCCGTGAGCGCCGCCGATCGCGCTGGACGTACTATCCCGTCCGTGGTCATGGGGGCCCACCCCACCTCGACGGGATAGTACGTCCCATGTCAGAAAGGGGTTAAAGCTATCTAGCGCTGGAAGAAATATTAATATATATATATATATGTGTGTGTCTCACTGACATATATACAGTGGGGCAAAAAGTATTTAGTCAGTCAGCAATAGTGCAAGTTCCACCACTTAAAAAGATGAGAGGCGTCTGTAATTTACATCATAGGTAGACCTCAACTATGGGAGACAAACTGAGAAAAAAAAATCCAGAAAATCACATTGTCTGTTTTTTTAACATTTTATTTCCATATTATGGTGGAAAATAAGTATTTGGTCAGAAACAAAATTTCATCTCAATACTTTGTAATATATCCTTTGTTGGCAATGACAGAGGTCAAACGTTTTCTGTAAGTCTTCACAAGGTTGCCACACACTGTTGTTGGTATGTTGGCCCATTCCTCCATGCAGATCTCCTCTAGAGCAGTGATGTTTTTGGCTTTTCGCTTGGCAACACGGACTTTCAACTCCCTCCAAAGGTTTTCTATAGGGTTGAGATCTGGAGACTGGCTAGGCCACTCTAGGACCTTGAAATGCTTCTTACGAAGCCACTCCTTCGTTGCCCTGGCGGTGTGCTTTGGATCATTGTCATGTTGAAAGACCCAGCCACGTTTCATCTTCAATGCCCTTGCTGATGGAAGGAGGTTTGCACTCAAAATCTCACGATACATGGCCCCATTCATTCTTTCATGTACCCGGATCAGTCGTCCTGGCCCCTTTGCAGAGAAACAGCCCCAAAGCATGATGTTTCTACCACCATGCTTTACAGTAGGTATGGTGTTTGATGGATGCAACTCAGTATTCTTTTTCCTCCAAACACGACAAGTTGTGTTTCTACCAAACAGTTCCAGTTTGGTTTCATCAGACCATAGGACATTCTCCCAAAACTCCTCTGGATCATCCAAATGCTCTCTAGCAAACTTCAGACGGGCCCGGACATGTACTGGCTTAAGCAGTGGGACACGTCTGGCACTGCAGGATCTGAGTCCATGGTGGCGTAGTGTGTTACTTATGGTAGGCCTTGTTACATTGGTCCCAGCTCTCTGCAGTTCATTCACTAGGTCCCCCCGCGTGGTTCTGGGATTTTTGCTCACCGTTCTTGTGATCATTCTGACCCCACGGGGTGGGATTTTGCGTGGAGCCCCAGATCGAGGGAGATTATCAGTGGTCTTGTATGTCTTCCATTTTCTAATTATTGCTCCCACTGTTGATTTCTTCACTTCAAGCTGGTTGGCTATTGCAGATTCAGTCTTCCCAGCCTGGTGCAGGGCTACAATTTTGTTTCTGGTGTCCTTTGACAGCTCTTTGGTCTTCACCATAGTGGAGTTTGGAGTCAGACTGTTTGAGGGTGTGCACAGGTGTCTTTTTATACTGATAACAAGTTTAAACAGGTGCCATTACTACAGGTAATGAGTGGAGGAAAGAGGAGACTCTTAAAGAAGAAGTTACAGGTCTGTGAGAGCCAGAAATCTTGATTGTTTGTTTCTGACCAAATACTTATTTTCCACCATAATATGCAAAAAAAATGATAAAAAAAACAGACAATGTGATTTTCTGGATTTTTTTTTCTCAGTTTGTCTCCCATAGTTGAGGTCTACCTATGATGTAAATTACAGACGCCTCTCATCTTTTTAAGTGGTGGAACTTGCACTATTGCTGACTGACTAAATACTTTTTTGCCCCACTGTATATATATATATATATCTATTCTATGTGTACACATTTATTCTACCTGTTCTTCTGTAAGCTGTCAGTGTGATTTTACTGTACACCGCAATGAATTACCGGCTTTTCTCTCTAACACCGCTGCGTATTTCTCGCAAGTCACACTGCTGGTCCGTGTGTGATCCGTATTTTTCAGGCTTCCATAGACTTTCATTGGCGTATTTTTTGCGCAGTACGGTGACAAACGCAGCATGCTGCGATTTTCTACGGCCGTAGAAAGCCGTATAATACGGATCAGTAAAATACGGCAGATAGGAGCAGGGGCATAGAGAATAATTGTGCCGTTTGTTTTGCGAGTTTTACGGACGTATTTTCTGCGCTCATACGTCCGTAAAACTCGCAAGTGTGATGGCGGCCTAAGGCTCCCTGATAGCTGCATTGCTGTTTGCACGCTGCTGTGCAAACCAACTGCTTTTTTAAAAGCAAAAATCCTGTTGCTCCTTTCTGCACAGTTATCTTGTTTAGGCTGCTTTCACACATCAGGTTTTTGGTTTCAGGCACAATCTGGATCAGTTTTTTTCTGATGCCTGATCCGTTTCTTTCTCTCTCTCTCTCACAAAGTGGATATACTTCAGGCCTGTTACTTTGTCGCATATCAGCCAGCCACTTTCTGCCACTTAGATTGCATTGTTATATACACTGGGCCTGAGTTTTGGTTCAGTCTCCCCCCAAAAAAGTGAGATTCAAATTCTCACAAAGTGGATATACTTCAGTCCTGTTACTTTGTCGCATATCAGCCAGCCACTTTCTGCCACTTAGATTGCATTGTTATATACACTGGGCCTGAGTTTTGGTTCAGTTTTCCCCCAAAAAAGGGAGAGATTCTAATTCTCACAAAGTGGATATACTTCAGTCCTGTTAGTTTGTCGTATGTCAGCCAGCCACTTTCTGCCACTTAGATTTCGTTGTTATATACACTGGGCCTGAGGTTTGATTCAGTCTCCCCCCAAAAAAAGTGAGATTCAAATTATCACAAAGTGGATATACTTCCGTCCTGTTAGTTTGTCGTATATCAGCCAGCCACTTTCTGCCACTTACATTGTGTTGTTTTATACACTGGGCCCGAGTTTTGGTTCAGTCTCCCCCCAAAAAAAGGGAGATTTAAATTCTCAACAAGTTTATATACACCTTCTACCTTGTTTTACAGTACCATATAACGGTTGTTATTTTGGTTAGATTTTCCAAAAAATGAGGAAGTCTGGTGGAAGAGCCTGTGGGCGGTGTTTGCCAGCTGGTACTGATGGTGGTGGTGCATCTGGTGGTAGTGGCAAAAGCACAATAGCACCAAAGGCTCGAGGTGTTGAGCCAGCGTCATCGTCTTGCTACACAAGGCCTCCAAGGCTCCCTTATCTGGGAGTAGGAAAACAGCTTTTAAAGCCAGAGCAGCAGGAAAAAGTTTTGACTTTCCATGCTAACTCAGGCTCTAGCTCTTTCGCCTCCTCTTCAGAAAGTTCCAAATATAAAAGCAGCGAGTCGTCAGTGGATGCTCCTGGACAGGAACAAGATGTTTCCTTGTGTCCTTCACCCAAACCAAAAGTGAAGAATGCGTCAGGCGACACTACAGGTTACTCCATTGAGCTCTTTACACATACCGTGCCTGGGTTAGAAAGGGAAATTGTTAACTGCCCATTACAAGATGAATCGGACATGGAGTGCACGGATGCACAGCCACAGCTAGATTATTATGCTGTTCCATTGACTCAGATCACTACATTGTCCTCGCAGTGTACTGAGCCAGAATCTGACCATGCTGAGACTATGGTGCCCCGTCCCGAACGCTATAGCACCTTACACGGTGACACAGAGGAAGGTGCACATGACATTGAAGAGGAGGTGATAGATGACCCAGTTGTTGACCCAGATTGGCAGCCATTGGGGGAAGAGGGTGTCGCTGCCAGTAGCTCAGAAGCGGAGGAGGATGATCCGCAGCAGCCATCTACATCGCAACAGCTATCATCTGGCAGGCCCGTATCAGGCCAAAAACGTTTGTCAAAAACAAAAACAGTTTTAGGACAGCGTGGCCATCCGGTGAAAGTAGCACAGCGTGCAATGCCTGAAATGGTATTCCATAGTAGGAAGAGTGTAGTGTGGCAATTTTTTAACCAAGATACAAATGATCAGTCAAAAGTTATCTGTAAGAAATGGTCAAAGACCTTTAGCAGAGGGAAGAATCTTCAAAATTTAAATACAACGTGCATGCTTAGACATTTAACCAGCATGCACTTTCAAGCCTGGGCTAACTACCAAACATCCGGTACCGTTGGTGCACCTGCTCAGAATGAAGGTAGTCAGCAACGCTCCCTCACTGTGAGGCCACCGGTTAGGACACCACCAGCAGAAAATGTGGAGGTATCATCACAAAGGCAAAGCAGTCAGGGAATCACAAGGTTATTGGTAGGAAACACTGTATGTAGGCCAACATCAAGAATACCATCACCAAACCTCTCTCAATCCGCCATGTCCACCACCGCTAGTTCCACCATATGCAGCTCTCCAGTCCAGCTCACCCTACAAGAGACTCTCGTTAGGAAAAGAAAGTACTCATCCTCTCATCCGCATACACAGGGTTTGAACGCCCACATTGCTATACTAATCTCGTTAGAGATGATGCCCTACCGGTTGGTTGAAAGCGAAGCTTGCACAGACCTGATGGCCTACGCAGTACCACGCTATGACCTACCCAGTCAGCATTTCTTTGCGAGAAAAGCCATCCCAGCCCTTTACCAGCATGTCAAAGACCGCATTGTCCATGCACTGAGGCAATCAGTCAGTGGAAAGGTGCACCTCACAACAGATGCATGGACCAGTAGGCATGGCCAGGCGCACTGGGTTAATGTGGTGGATGCAGGGTCCACAGGGGACAGCCATAGTGGGACAGTTCTGCCTAGCCCACGGTCTAGGAAACAGTTGGCTGTAGGCGTTTCTTCCTCCTCCTCCTCCAGAAGCAAAAGCTCGTCCACAGACCGCAGTTGCACACGAGGTGTCACATTATCGAACAGCTAGTGGTAAGCGTCAGCAGGCTGTGTTACAAATGAAGTGTTTGGGCGACAACAGACACACCACGGAGGTACTGGCCGAGTACTTGCAGCAACAAACTCAGTATCGCCGCCCACGAGAGAGTGTTCCCCACCAGCTCAAACAGTGCTCTACCACTTGCAATCCTTACCTCTCCCTGCTCCACCACTGTGTAGCCTGTGCTGTTAAATCCTTCAATGGCACTGCCAATACAAATTTGTTGAAATGATAGATGATAGTTAAAATATACAGGGGCCCTGGCCTCCATTTAGACCAGTTAATACTTTGTGCCTACTACCACTGTCTGCTACTCAGCAGAGGAGCCCGCCCTTGTACCTAGCTATGCCACCTGTTTAGTCCTGTTACCAATTTTGAACTACTTTTAGCCTACTTTATTATTTGGGCCTACTAACTGTGTCTGCCACTCATTACAGTTGTCTTCCACTGAACAAAGCAATGCTGCCTGTTTAGTCCTGTTACCAATTTTGAACTGCATTTAGCCTACTTTATTATTTGGGCCTATATCTGTGTTTCCTCCTCATCCTGCCCATTGCCAAGCCACTGCTAGATGAGTCTGCTGGTACATTGACCCAGACCACTACATTCCCCTTGCATTCTACACAGCCAGAATCTGACCCTGCTGAAAGTCAGGTTCCCCTTGTCGCATACTATACCACCTAACACGGGAGCAAAGAGGAAGGTGCAGATCAAAGTGCAGGTTCCTTCATCAGGTGTGGGGGGGGCATACTCGTTGGCGACGTCACTGGCACAGGGCCCCTCATAGTACGCAAAAGTGTCTCTGCCCGTGGGAGGCGCCACCCGCCGTCAAACACACAGCCGCACTATGAGGGGCCCTGTGCCAGTGCCAATGAGTGCCCCCCCCTGCTTGCTCAGGATCACAGCACTTGCAAAGTTGAAATACTTACCTCTCCCTGCTCCACCGCTGTGACGTATTCCGCGTTTCCTGGGCCCACGAAAATCTTGAGCCTGCATTACCCCCCACAACTTTAGCCAAATGACCCCCAGTTTTCAATGCCTAACTATTATTATAAAGTAAATTAAGATTGACAAGCTTAAATAATAATTGATGTTTTTGGCATTAAAATGGGCAATGTAGGTGTTTTCCTGTCCTCCACTCACTGCCGACTTTGATTCCCAATTGACTTGCATTGGGTTTCGTGTTTCAGTTGGCCCCCGACTTTTCGCAATAATCGGCCGATTTCAAGTCGGGTTTCGCGAAACCCGACTCGATCCGAAAAAAGTAAAAGTCGCTCAACTCTAGTTATCACCTCTCCGGTCACTGTCTTCTCATAACTGGAAAACCCCTTTAAGCTACATCATGACAGATGATTACCCCCTTCGGTCTAACCTAGACAGAGAGCCGAAACAAAGAGATCCAGAACAGATTCAAATTAAAAAGCTTTATTATGCGACAATAAATAATGGTGCAAATTAGTGCACAAGCTCTCTAACATAAGGTGGGAGGCTGAGTGAAAATGTATGGTATAAATACAATATTAGTAAAAAGCACTGCAGAGTAGTGAATATATTCCTACGTATTGCCTGCTGAACTGCTAACTGCCACCCCCGGAAGAAGCTGGTTGCGTTGGGGTGAGGTGGGACGCTGGGTCTGCTGCAGGTAGATATTGTTGTTTCTGGTTACACTTAGGCTACGTTTACACTAGCGTTGCGCCGCCCTGCGTCGGCGACGCAACGCGCGACGCACGAAAAAACGCGCGCAAACGTGCGACGCGTGCGTCGTTTTTTGACCAAAATCGGACGCACAGAAAATGCAACTTGCTGCATTTTCTTGTGTCCGACGCTAGCGTCGGAAACGACGCAAGTGTCGAAAAACGCCACCCTAAAAACGCACGCGTCCCCTATGTTAAACATAGGGGCGCGTCGCCGCTGCGTCGCCGGCGCAACAGCGACGCACATTGGCGGAACGCCACTGTGAACGTAGCCTTATATATGCAATGTTGATGTACTTTATGCATGCTGAGGCAGTTAGCCTCCCAGCGTACCCGGGCAAGTGCCGGGGCCCTGGCGAGACAGGGGGGCCCATTCAGTGCCGGTGTTAGAGGCAGGCAGCTGCCAGTGCCTAGGGCCCCCGCTCCCCAGGGGCCCTCAGCTAGCGGCACATCACGCAGCTGCTATAGGGCCCCTGTGAGGCAGGGGGGGCCCGCCTATCGCAAGCGCCAACTCCCCTGCCGCCGCTTTGAACTTTACGTCATCGCGCACTCGCTGTGTGTCAGGCAGTACAGCGGCAGCCGCCGAGACCAAAGCAAGGAGGGAGCAGCACGGCGCGGGAACGTTGAGAGGTGAAGAGTGTTTTTTTTTGTAACTATAAGGAGACCCCTGGGTGACGCTGCACCATAGGAGCTGGCACTCATTAGTGTATCCCCCATCTGTGTCTGTGTCTCTGTACAGTTATATGAAAAAGTTTGGGCATCCCTATTAATCTTAAGCTTAATCTTTTATAAAAATTGTTTTTTTGCAACAGCTATTTCAGTTTCATATATTTACTAACTGTTGGACACAGTAATGTTTCTGCCTTGTAATGAGGTTTATTGTACTAACAGAAAAGGTGCAATCTGCATTCATACAAAATTTGACAGGTGCATAAGTATGGGCACCCTTATTTTCTTGTTTTAAATACTCTTACCTACTTTTTACTGACTTACTAAAGCACTTTTTTGGTTTTCTAACCTCATTGAGCTTTGAACTTCATAGCCAGGTGTATGCAATCATGAGAAAAGCTACTTAAAGTGGCCACTTGCAAGCTGTTCTCCTGTTTGAATCTCCTCTGAAGAGTGGCATCATGGGCTCCTCAAAACAACTGTCTAATGATCTAAAAACAAAGATTGTTCAACATAGTTGTTCAGGGGAAGGATACAAAAAGCTGTCTCAGAGATTTAGCCTGTCAATTTCCACTGTGTGGAACATAGTAAGGAAATGGAAGAACACAGGTACAGTTCTTGTTAAGGCCAGAAGTGGCAGGCCAAGAAAAACATCAGAAAGGCAGAGAAGAATGGTGAGATCAGTCAAGGACAATCCTCAGACCACCTCCAGAGAGCTGCAGCATCAACTTGCTGCAGATGGTGTCACTGTGCATCGGTCAACTATACAACGCACTTTGCAAAAGGAGAAGCTGTATGGGATAGTGATGCGAAAGAAGCTGTTTCTGCAAGCACGCCACAAAGAGAGTCGGCTGAGGTATGCAAAAGCACATTTGTAGAAGCCAATTTATTTTTGGAAGAAGGTCTTCTGGACTGATGAAACCAAGATTGAGTTGTTTGGTCATACAAAAAGGCGTTATGCATGGCGGCCAAAAAACACAGCATTCCAAGAAAAACACTTGCTACCCACAGTAAAAATTTTTGGAGGTTCCATCATGCTTTGGGGCTGTGTGGCCAATGCCGGCATCGGGAATCTTGTTAAAGTTGAGGGACGCATGGATTCCTCTCAGTATCAGCAGATTCTTAACAATAATGTTCATGAATCAGTGACAAAGTTGAAGTTACGCAGGGGATGGATCTTTCAGCAAGACAATGATCCAAAACACTGCTCCAAATCTACTCAGGCATTCATGCAGAGGAACAATTACACTGTTCTGGAATGGCCGTCCCAGTCCCCAGACCTGAATATCATTGAACATCTGTGGGATCATTTGAAGAGGGCTGTCCATGCTCGGCGACCATCAAACTTAACTGAACTGGAATTGTTTTGTAAAGAGGAATGGTCAAAAATACCTTCATCCAGGATCCAGGAACTCATTAAAAGCTACTGGAAGCGACTAGAGGCTGTTATTTTTGCAAAAGGAGGATCTACTAAATATTAATGTCACTTTTCTGGTGGGGTGCCCATACTTATGCACCTGTCAAATTTTGTTTGAATTCAGATTGCACATTTTCTGTTAGTACAATAAACCTCATTTCAAGGCAGAAACATTACTGCGTCCAACAGTTATTAGATATATGAAACTGAAATAGCTGTTGCAAAAAAACAATTTTTATAAAACATTAAGCTTAAGATTAATAGGGGTGCCCAAACTTTTTCATATAAATGTACATGTGATCCCACTAACCAGAGATCCCCCGATCATCTGTGCTTGTTACAGCTAGCAATGTCGCATGAGAGGATGGATCTGGGGACACACAAATGTGCTTACCTAACACGTGGATGTGTGGGCAGACTTCCAAGGTCACCTTTCCTGTGCTGTGCCCATTACTACAGCCAGATGTGGAGAGGTAGTGGCCATCTCTGCTCATACACCGCAGGACATCTAGGTTCTGGACCAGTACTGGCCATACACAACAGGACTAATGGGGATCTGGGGTCTGGACCAGTACTGGCCATACACAGCAGGACTACTGAGAGATCTGGGGTCTGGACCAGTACTGGCCATACACAGCAGGACTACTGGTGGTCTGGTGTCTGGACCAGTACTGGCCATACACAGCAGGACTAATGGGGATCTGGGGTCTGGACCAGTACTGGCCATACACAGCAGGACTACTGGGGGTCTGGTTTCTGGACCAGTACTGGCCATACACAGCAGGACTAATGGGGATCTGGGGTCTGGACCACTAACAGTGAGTACTGGTCCTGGACTATGGGGCCATTCTTGGGGGAGGGGGGCTGTTGTTATGACCTGGTGGTTAAGAGGCCACACTGATATGACCTGGTGGCTAAAACGCAACATGGAGCGAGCTCTGAGAAGGTGGTATCTCTACTGACCGCAGTCCCTAATCCTAACAACAACACTAGGGGTCAGTATTGGGACCTGTTCTCTTCAACATATTCATTAATGATCTGGTAGAAGGTTTACACAGTAAAATATCGATATTTGCAGATGATACAAAACTATGTAAAGCAGTTAATACAAGAGAAGATAGTATTCTGCTACAGATGGATCTGGATAAGTTGGAAACTTGGGCTGAAAGGTGGCAGATGAGGTTTAACAATGATAAATGTAAGGTTATACACATGGGAAGAGGGAATCAATATCACCATTACACACTGAACGGGAAACCACTGGGTAAATCTGACAGGGAGAAGGACTTGGGGATCCTAGTTAATGATAAACTTACCTGGAGCAGCCAGTGCCAGGCAGCAGCTGCCAAGGCAAACAGGATCATGGGGTGCATTAAAAGAGGTCTGGATACACATGATGAGAGCATTATACTGCCTCTGTACAAATCCCTAGTTAGACCGCACATGGAGTACTGTGTCCAGTTTTGGGCACCGGTGCTCAGGAAGGATATAATGGAACTAGAGAGAGTACAAAGGAGGGCAACAAAATTAATAAAGGGGATGGGAGAACTACAATACCCAGATAGATTAGCGAAATTAGGATTATTTAGTCTAGAAAAAAGACGACTGAGGGGCGATCTAATAACCATGTATAAGTATATAAGGGGACAATACAAATATCTCGCTGAGGATCTGTTTATACCAAGGAAGGTGACGGGCACAAGGGGGCATTCTTTGCGTCTGGAGGAGAGAAGGTTTTTCCACCAACATAGAAGAGGATTCTTTACTGTTAGGGCAGTGAGAATCTGGAATTGCTTGCCTGAGGAGGTGGTGATGGCGAACTCAGTCGAGGGGTTCAAGAGAGGCCTGGATGTCTTCCTGGAGCAGAACAATATTGTATCATACAATTATTAGGTTCTGTAGAAGGACGTAGATCTGGGTATTTATTATGATGGAATATAGGCTGAACTGGATGGACAAATGTCTTTTTTCGGCCTTACTAACTATGTTACTATGTTACTAGAAATAGCCGTGGGATGTTCCTGACTCTCCCTAGACACCTCTTCACAGCCTAAGAAATAACTACCCCTAAAGAAGGAAATAGAAAGCTATCTTGCCTCAGAGAAAACCCCCAAAAGGAAAGACAGCCCCCCACAAATATTGACTGTGAATGGAGAGGGAAATGACGTACTCAGAGATGAAATCAGAATTCAGCAAAGGAGGCCAATACTAAACTAGATAGACAGAGAGAAAAGGATACTGTGCGGTCAGTATAAAAAACTACAAAATCCACGCAGAGTTTACAAAAATGAACTCCACACCGACTCACGGTGTGGAGGGGCAAATCTGCTTTACCAGAGCTTCCAGCTAGCCTGAATAAGACATAGTGACAAGCTGGACAAAAAGAGACATATTTGCAAAGCAATAGAGTCCAAATAAATGGACAAACAAAAACTAGCAAAAACTTATCTTTTGCAGACAAGGACTGGCCATATGAAAATTCCAAGGAGAGAACCAAATCCAACCAAGAACATTGACAGCAGGCATGGACTAAAGCCCAGAGCAGGTTTAAATAACAAACCCAGGCAAGGCGATTAGTGAAGGCAGCTGCTACAGCTACCTAAAGGAGCAGCAGTTCCACTCGAAACCACCAGAGGGAGCCCAAGGGCAGAACTCACAAAAATACCATTAGCAACCACAGGAGGGAGCTCCAGAACGGAATTCACAACAGGCTGTGCTGTATACTACATGGCTGTGCTATATACTACGTGGGCCGTGTTATATATTACGTGGGCTGTTATATGCTACGTGGGCTGTGCTGTATACTACATGGCTGTTCTATAAACTATGTGGGCCGTGTTATATACTATGTGGCTGTGCTATACACTATATGGGCTGTTATATGCTACATGGGCTGTGCTATATACTACGTGGGCTATGTTATATACTACATGGCTGTGTTATATGCGATCATGAATCGTGGTATGTGTTAAAGGGGGCCCACTGAGACTCTTTCGCCCGGGGCCCTCAAAAACGGCTCTGGGGAACCCAGTTTTTTTTTGTTTTTTTTAATTATTTATTTAAATAATTAAAAAAAAAAAAAGGCATGGGGGTTTCTCTAATTTTGATAACTAGCCTACAGAAGCAGACAGTTGAGGGTGGCAGCCCCCTTTTACCTGTGCTTGATATAAAAAATAAGGGGGAGCACACTCTTTATTTTTTGTTAACATGGTGCGCTGGCCAATGACAGCCATGCCAAAACTTGTCATGGTTGTGATTGTGCTGGAAGTACCCACACCAGAAAAGCTTGTTGATTGACTGTGCTGCAGCCTTTCAAAAAGCTTTATTAGTCTGTCGAACACAAACAGTAAACCAGACATATAGTAAGAAGTCCGTGTTCAGGGTTCAGTACCGCACGCTAGTCTGCTTTGTTGGGTCTGATGTCTCTCATCTTCCTCTTGACAATACGCCATAGATTCTCTATTAAGGTCAGGCAAGTTTGCTAGCCAATAAGCAAAGTGATACTGTTGTTTTTAAACCAGTTATTGGTACTTTTGGCAGTGTGGACAGGTGCCAAGTCCTGCTGTAGAATGAAATTTCCATCTCCATCCCAGTGTCAAGCCACTCATGACCAATAGACAACGCCTGAAGCGTCTTACCTGGGCCAAGGAGATAAAGAACTGGACTGTTGCTCAATGGTCCAAGGTGTTGTTTTCAGATGAAAGTTAATTTTGCTGCAGTCAATCATTAGCCTTAGCATTCACTTGCCATACTGCTGGCATCAAGACTTGGAGTTGTATTGGCATCAAGCACATCGTTTTTTGCAAGCCTCAAGAGCCAAATTTACAAACAATTTTTTTTTTTCATAAAATTTGAAATGTTTTTTTTAAATACGCATTGCTCATCATTCTATATTATTTTAGCTTTTTATAGTAAGTTGGCCTTATGTAAAAGTGCTAAAAAGTTTACGGTTCCAACATCACATCGACAGATATTTTATCTAATGAATGCAGAACTGTCTTAACATTATTGTCTGAGGAAACAAAATAGTTATCTACAATCAGAACAGCTTTGTGAGATTATTCTAATCATAATGATCTTTAACTGAAATAAGATGCCTCAAAACTATTTTATAACACATGAACACGGCATAAAACCCTGTGGGGAAAATTTCATTTAAATTAAATCTCCATTAGAATTAATCTCAAAAGGTGGGTGGCTCAGTGCAGGCCACTCAAATTCTTCCACAGCAGACTCCTGGGGCACAGTCATTGTGGAACAGAAAATGGCATTTTCACAAAGTTGGAACCATATGCAAGTGCTTCTCACTAAATTAGAATATCTTCAAAAAGTTAATTTATTTAAAATCTTCATAACAAAAAGTGAAACACATATTATATAGAGTCATTACAAACAGTGATCTATTTCATGTGTTTCTTTCTGTTAATGTTGATGATTATGGCTTACAGCCAATGAAAACCCAAAAGTCATTATTTCAGTAAATTAGAATATTTTATAACATCAGCCCTTTAAAATGATTTTAAAATCCGAAATGTTGGCCTACTAAAATGTATGTTCAGTATATGCACTCAATACTTGGTCGGGGCTCGTTTTGCATCAATTACTGCATCAATGCGGCGTGACATGGAGGCGATCAGCCTGTGGCACTGCTGAGGTGTTATAGAAGCCCAGGTTGCTTTGATAGCAGCCTTCAGCTCATGTGCATTGTTGGGTCTGGTGTCTCGTCTTCCTCTTGACAATACCTGGGGTTAAGGTTAGATGAGTTTGCTGGCCAATCAAACACAGTGATACTGTTGTTTGTAAACCAGGTATTGGTACTTTTGGCAGTGTGGACAGGTGCCAAGTCCTGCTGGAGAATGAAATTTCCATCTCCAAAAAGCTTGCTGGCAGAGGAAAGCATGAAGTGCTCTAAGATTTCCTGGTAGACAGCTGTACCAATTTTGGTCTTGATAAAACACAGTGGACCTACACCAGCAGAGGACATGGCTCCCTAAACCATCACTGATTGTGGAAACTTCACACTAGACCTCAAGCAGCTTGGATTGTGTGCCTCTCCACTCTTCCCTCCAGACTCTGGGACCTTCATTTGAAAATGAAATGCAAAATTTACTTTCATCTGAAAACAACACCTTGGACCACTGAGCAACAGTCCAGTTCTTTTTCTCTTTGGCCCAGGTAAGACGCTTCTGGTGTTGTCTATTGGTAATGAGTGGCTTGACACAAGGAATGCAACACTTGTAGCCCATGTGCTGGATACGTCTGTATGTGGTGGCTCTTGGAGCAATGACTCCAGCAGCCAGTGGCGTATCCAGGGGGGGAGCTGGGGCATGTGCCCCGGGTGCAACCGACAGGGGGCGCCAGCGGGCCGCCTGATGATGCGGCGGTCCAAGGGACTGCACTTGTCCCGCAGCAGAGCCCCTCTACCGCAGAGAGCCCCACACCACAGCTATTGCTGCCGCTGCTCTGTGCGCACAGGACCTGTGATGAGGTCACAGGAGGGGAGGAGTCACATGATCAAGGGCCTCTGTGTAGTGCAGGACTCTACTGGTTGTCATGGTGCTGGACGAGGGTAAGCTTTTGTGTGGGGTTAGGAGTGGTTTGTGTGGATGTAGCAGAGCCGTGTGTGTACAGGTGTACAGAGCGGAAGCCGTGTGTGCAAGGTGTATGGAGAGGAGCTGGGTATGTACGGAGCAGAGCCGCATGTGTACGAGGTGTACGGAGCGGAGCCGTGTTCATACGAGGTGTACGGAGCGGAGTTGTGTGTGTCTATGAGGAGTATGAAGCAGAGCCGCGTGTGTACGAGGTGTACGGAGCAGAGCCGCATGTGTACGAGGTGTACGGAGCCGAGCAGCGTGTGTACGAGGTGTACAGAACCAAGCCGCGTGTGTACAAGCTGTACGGAGTGGAGCTGCGTGTGTACAAGGTGTATGGAGTGGAGCCATGTGTGTACAAGGTATACGGAGCGGAGCCATGTGTGCAAGGTGTACGGAGCTCAGCCGCTTGTGTAGGAGTAACTAGGTGTGGCCATTTGTTATGACCTGGTGGTTAGGAGCACCCGGCACGACCTGATAGTTAAACTCACACAGGCCAAGCTCTGGGATGTGGGAACTCTGCTGACCACAAGCCCTAATCCTATCGCAACAACTAGAAATAGCCGTGGCGCGTTCTTGACTCTCCCTAGACGCCTCTTCACAGCCTAAGAGCTAGCTAGCCCTAGAGATAGAAAATAAAGCCTACCTTGCCTCAGAGAAATTCCCCAAAGGAAAAGGCAGCCCCCCACATATATTGACTGTGAGTAAAGATGAAAGTCACAAACGCAGAAATGAAACAGGCTTCAGCAAAGGGAGGCCAGACTTACTAAACAGACAGAGGATAGGAAAGGTATCTTTGCGGTCAGCACAAAAACTGCAAAAGACCACGCAGAGTGTGCAAAAAGACCTCCGCACCGACTAACGGTGCGGAGATGCCACTCTGCATCCCAGAGCTTCCAGCTAGCAAGACAAAATCATGATAACCAGCTGGACAAGGAAACAATGAACAAATAATAACTATCAGGAACTTAGCTTCTGCTGGAGAAGACAGGTCACCAGAAAGATCCAAGAGCGAACTGAACAAATGCAGGAACATTGACAGCTGGCATGGAGTAACGATCAGAGTGGAGTTAAATAGAGCAGCCAACCAAAGGATAAACCACGTCACCTGTGTAAGGAACCTCAGAAGCAGCAGCTTCACTCACAGCCACCAGAGGGAGTCCATGGACAGAACTCGCCGAAGTACCATTCACGACCACAGGAGGGAGTTCGACAACAGAATTCACAACAGTACCCCCCCCTTGAGGAGGGGTCACCGAACCCTCACCAGAGCCCCCAGGCCGATCAGGATGAGCCAAATGAAAGGCACGAACTAGATCAGCAGCATGAACATCAGAGGCAAAAACCCAGGAATTATCTTCCTGCCCATAACCCTTCCACTTGACCAGGTACTGGAGTTTCCGTCTCGAAACACGAGAATCCAAAATCTTCTCCACCACATACTCCAACTCCTCCTCGACCAATACCGGGGCAGGAGGATCAACGGAGGGAACCATAGGCGCCACGTATCTCCGCAACAACGACCTATGGAACACATTATGGATGGCAAAAGAAGCTGGAAGGTCCAAACGAAATGACACAGGATTAAGAACTTCAGAAATCTTATATGGCCCAATGAAACGAGGCTTAAACTTAGGAGAGGAAACCTTCATAGGAACATGACGAGATGACAACCAAACCAAATCCCCAACACGAAGTCGGGGACCAACACAGCGCCCGCGGTTAGCGAAACATTGAGCCTTCTCCTGGGACAATGTCAAATTGTCCACTACATGAGTCCAAATCTGCTGCAACCTGTCCACCACCGTATCCACACCAGGACAGTCCGAAGGCTCAACCTGCCCTGAAGAGAAACGAGGATGGAAACCAGAATTACAGAAAAAAGGAGAAACTAAAGTAGCCGAGCTGGCCCGATTATTAAGGGCGAACTCAGCCAAAGGCAAGAAGGACACCCAATCCTCCTGATCCGCAGAAACAAGGCATCTCAGATATGTTTCCAAAGTCTGATTAGTTCGTTCGGTTTGGCCATTAGTCTGAGGATGGAAAGCCGAAGAAAAAGACAAATCAATGCCCATCTTAGCACAAAAGGACCGCCAAAACCTCGAAACAAACTGGGAACCTCTGTCCGAGACTATGTTCTCTGGAATGCCATGCAAACGAACCACATGCTGGAAAAACAATGGCACCAAATCAGAGGAGGAAGGCAATTTAGACAAGGGTACCAAATGGACCATCTTAGAGAAGCGATCACAAACCACCCAAATGACCGACATCCTTTGAGAAACAGGGAGATCAGAAATAAAATCCATAGAAATATGTGTCCAGGGCCTCTTCGGGACCGGCAAGGGCAAAAGCAACCCACTGGCATGAGAACAGCAGGGCTTAGCCCGAGCACAAGTCCCACAGGACTGCACAAAAGAACGCACATCCCGTGACAAAGAAGGCCACCAAAAGGATCTAGCCACCAAATCTCTGGTACCAAAGATTCCAGGATGACCAGCCAACACCGAACAATGAACCTCAGAGATAACTCTACTAGTCCATCTATCAGGGACAAACAGTCTCTCTGCTGGACAACAGTCAGGTCTATCAGCCTGAAACTTCTGCAGCACGCGCCGCAAATCAGGGGAGATGGCAGACAAAATTACCCCCTCTTTAAGAATACCCGCCGGCTCCGGAACACCCGGAGAGTCAGGCAAAAAACTCCTTGACAGGGCATCAGCCTTCACATTCTTAGATCCCGGAAAGGTATGAAACCACAAAATCAAAACGGGAGAAAAAGAGCGACCATCGAGCCTGTCTAGGATTCAACCGTTTGGCAGACTCGAGATAAGTCAAATTCTTGTGATCCATCAAGACCACCACGCGATGTTTAGCTCCTTCAAGCCAATGTCGCCACTCCTCGAATGCCCACTTCATGGCCAACAACTCTCGATTGCCAACATCATAATTGCGCTCAGCAGGCGAGAATTTTCTAGAAAAGAAGGCACATGGTTTCATCACCGAGCCATCACAACTTCTTTGCGACAAAACAGCCCCTGCTCCAATCTCAGAAGCATCAACCTCGACCTGAAACGGGAGCGAAACATCTGGCTGGCACAACACAGGGGCAGAAGAAAAATGACGCTTCAACTCCTGAAAAGCCTCTACAGCCGCAGAGGACCAATTGACCACATCAGCACCTTTCTTGGTCAAATCAGTCAACGGTTTAGCAATACTAGAAAAATTAGCGATGAAGCGACGGTAAAAATTAGCAAAGCCCAGGAACTTCTGCAGGCTCTTCACAGATGTCGGCTGAGTCCAATCATAAATGGCCTGAACTTTAACAGGGTCCATCTCGATAGTAAAAGGGGAAAAAATGAAACCCAAAAATTAAACCTTCTGAACTCCAAAGAGACACTTTGACCCCTTCACAAACAAGGAATTCGCACGAAGGACCTGGAACACCATTCTGACCTGCTTCACATGAGACTCCCAATCATCCGAAAAGACCAAAATGTCATCCAAATATACAATCATGAATCTATCTAGGTACTCTCGAAAGATGTCATGCATAAAGGACTGAAACACAGATGGAGCATTAGAAAGCCCGAATGGCATAACCAGGTACTCAAAATGGCCCCCGGGTGTATTAAATGCTGTTTTCCATTCATCACCCTGTTTAATTCACACAAGATTATACGCCCCTCGAAGATCTATCTTGGTGAACCAACTAGCCCCCTTAATCCGAGCAAACAAATCAGACAGCAGCGGCAAAGGATACTGAAATTTGACTGTGATCTTATTTAGAAGGCGGTAATCAATACAAGGTCTCAAAGAGCCATCCTTCTTAGCTACAAAAAGAACCCCGCTCCCAATGGTGACGACGACGGGCGATTATGACCCTTCTCCAAGGATTCCTTTATATAACTCCGCATAGCGGCGTGCTCTGGCACAGATAAATTAAACAGACGGCCCTTAGGAAACTTACTACCAGGAATCAAATTAATAGCACAATCGCAATCCCTATGAGGAGGTAGGGCACCGGATTTGGGCTCTTCAAATACATCCCGGTAATCTGATAAAAACTCAGGGACTTCAGAAGGAGTGGAAGGTGAAATTGACAACAATGGAACATCACCATGTACCCCCTGACAACCCCAGCAGGACACAGACATAGATTTCCAATCCAATACTGGATTATGGACCTGTAGCCATGGCAACCCCAAAACGACCACATCATGCAGATTATGCAACACCAAAAAGCGAATATCCTCCTGATGTGCAGGAGCCATGCACATGGTCAATTGAGTCCAGTACTGAGGCTTATTCTTGGCCAAAGGCATAGCATCAATTCCTCTCAATGGAATAGGATACTGCAAGGGCTCCAAGAAAAAACCACAGCGCCTGGCAAACTCCAAGTCCATCAAATTCAGGGCAGCGCCTGCATCCACAAATGCCATAACAGAATAGGACGACAGAGAGAAAATCAGAGTAACGGACAAAAGAAATTTAGACTGTACAGTACCAATGGTGGCAGACCTAGCGAACCGCTTAGTGCGCTTAGGACAATCGGAGATAGCATGAGTGGATTCACCACAGTAAAAACACAGCCCATTCCGACGTCTGTGTTCTTGCCGTTCAGCTCTGGTCAAAGTCCTATCACACTGCATAGGCTCAGGCCTATGCTCAGAGAATACCGCCAGATGGTGCACAGCTTTGTGCTCACGCAAGCGCCGATCGATCTGAATGGCCAAGGACATAGACTCATTCAGACCAGCAGGCGTGGGAAATCCCACCATGACATCCTTAAGGGCTTCAGAAAGACCCTTTCTGAAAATTGCCGCCAGGGCACACTCATTCCACGGAGTAAGCACAGACCACTTTCTAAACTTCTGACAGTACACCTCCGCTTCATCCTGACCCTGACACAAAGCCAGCAAGATTTTCTCTGCCTGATCCACTGAATTTGGTTCATCATAAAGCAATCCAAGCGCCAGAAAAAACGCATCAACATCACGCAATGCAGGATCTCCTGGCGCAAGGGAAAATGCCCAGTCTTGAGAGTCACCACGCAACAAAGAAATAATGATTTTTACTTGTTGAACGGGGTCACCAGAGGAGCGGGGTTTCAAAGCTAGAAACAGTTTACAATTATTTTTGAAATTCAGAAACTTAGATCTATCCCCAGAAAATAAATCAGGAATAGGAATTCTAGGCTCTAACATAGGATTCTGAACCACAAAATCTTGAATGTTTTGTACCCTTGCAGTGAGATGATCCACACAAGAGGACAGACCTTGAATGTCCATACCTACACCTGTGTCCTGAACCACCCAAAGGTTTAGGGGAAAAGAAAGACAAAACACAGTGCAAAGAAAAATAAAATGGTCTCAGAGCTTCTCTTATCCCTCTATTGAGATGCATTAATACTTTGGGCCAGCTGTACTGTTATGACCTGGTGGTTAGGAGCACCCGGCACGACCGGATAGTTAAACTCACACAGGACAAGCTCTGGGATGTGGGAGCTCTGCTGACCGCAGGCCCTAATCCTATCGCAACAACTAGAAATTGCCATGAAGCGTTCCTGACTCTCCCTAGACGCCTCTTCACAGCCTAAGAGCTAGCTAGCCCTAGAGATAGAAAATAAAGCCTACCTTGCCTCAGAGAAATTCCCCAAAGGAAAAGGCAGCCCCCCACATATATTGACTGTGAGTAAAGATGAAAGTCACAAACGTAGAAATGAAACAGGTTTCAGCAAAGGGAGGCCAGACTTACTAAACAGACAGAGGATAGGAAAGGTATCTTTGCGGTCAGCACAAAAACTGCAAAAGACCACGCAGAGTGTGCAAAAAGACCTCCGCACCGACTAACGGTGCGGAGATGCCACTCTGCATCCCAGAGCTTCCAGCTAGCAAGACAAAATCATGATAACCAGCTGGACAAGGAAACAATGAACAAATAATAACTATCAGGAACTTAGCTTCTGCTGGAGAAGACAGGTCACCAGAAAGATCCAAGAGCGAACTGAACAAATGCAGGAACATTGACAGCTGGCATGGAGTAACAATCAGAGTGGAGTTAAATAGAGCAGCCAACCAAAGGATAAACCACGTCACCTGTGTAAGGAACCTCAGAAGCAGCAGCTTCACTCACAGCCACCAGAGGGAGTCCATGGACAGAACTCGCCGAAGTACCATTCACGGCCACAGGAGGGAGTTCGACAACAGAATTCACAACAGCCATTATACTGTACGCAATATGTGTGTGTGTGTGCGCGTGTGTGTGTTTTGCGTGCATGCATAGCGCTGCGGGTGAATGTGCAGAGACATAAATGGTTTTGTGTGTGTGTACGGGGAGGAGAGGCGAGGGTAATGATGGGGTTGACGGGGAGAGGGCAATAATTGGGATGAGGGGGAGGAGGAAATGATGGATGTGGTGGAATGGGCAATGATGGAGGTGGAATGGGCAATGATGGAGGTGGAAATTGGAATGGACAATGATGGTGGTGGGGGGATAATGCAATGATGGTGGGGAGGCAGAATCATGGAGGTGGTGGAAAGGGCAATAATGAGGGGGGGGAAGAAATGATGGAGGTGGTAGAATGGACAAGGATGGTGGTGGTGGAAAGCACACTGATGATATTGGAGGGGGAGAAAATGATGGAGGTGGTGGAATGGGCAAGTATGGTGATGGCGGCGGAAAGGACAATGATGATGGTGGTGGAAAGGGCAAAGATGGGGATGGTGGGGGAAGAGAAAATGATGGATATGGTGGAAAAGGCAAAGGAGGAAATTATGGAGGTGGTGGAATGGGAAATTATGGGGTGGTGGGGGAGAAAGCAATGATAGTGGTGGTGGAGTAGGCAAAAATGGAGGTGGTGAAGAGAGCAATGATGGGGTGGGGTAGAGGAAAATAATGGGCATATATGAGGAAACAGTACAGGAGAATGGGGGCATGTATGAGGAAACAGTACAGGGGAATTGGGGGCATATCTGAGGAAACCATATGGGGGATGGGTGCAGACAGTATGAGGAGCGAATGGGGGAATGTATGTGGACACAGTATGAGTAGCAATGTGAAAAATGTATGTGGACAGAATACGGGGAGTGAGGGTGATGGGATGTGGGCAGACAGTATGGGGAGTCAGGTGAGTAGGCAGTATAGAAAGTGAGGGGTAAATATATGAGGAGACAGTTTGGTGAACAGGAGGGATGTGAGAGGAGACAGTATGAGGAGGGAGGGGAATAGTGTGAGGAGACAGTATGGGAGAGAAAAGTGAGTGGGCACAGAATAGAAACTGAGTAGTGGGTTCGTAGCATGGGGGGACAGTGTAAGGGCACAGCCAGGAGTGGACAGTATACCAAGGAGGGGGGGTCTGATGAGAGTACAGTTTAAATACTGGGCCCTATAGGGGGGACACAGTGTGAGAGGACAGTGTGAAGAGGGGGCCGGTATGGAAAGGAGAGGTCAGTGTGAAGAGCATGTAACATAAGAGGGACAGTGTGGGGGTCATATTTTGTGCAGACAATATAGTGATGGGCAATTATTCATTCAGGAGCATTATAATGACACTTCTATCTTTAAGGGCATCATGTGGAGATTTTCTGCAAAAGAGCGGAGAAGATGGAGGTCTGCAGAGACGGCTGTGGATGAGAAAACTCATCATGGGGTCAGGACAAGATGGAGAAAAGGAGAATGACTCCAGAGGCAACATCATCTATAAAAGGTACCTGGATGTAAATGTTATTTGTGATACTAACTAACTCATGTTTTTATTTATGTTAGGAGCATTAAAGGGGATGTCCAGGTTTGTGATGAGTCTGCAGTCATTCTTTGTGACTGCAGACTTCTGACTTATCAGAGTGCGCACTGCACGCTGTCAGGATCCTCTCATGCTGGCGATTTACATACATGCGGTCACTTGCTGACTAGACATGTGTGGCCTCAGTCAATGAAAATGAACTGAGAGAGTCCGGGCACGTCTAGCCAGAATGTGGTCAGAAGTAAACAAATCACATGCTTGTGCTGACATGACTGTCCACCGGCAAGGGAGAATCCTAAAAGTGTGCAGTTGTGAGAATTCAGAAGCTGCGATGTCAGGATTCAGCTCTGCAGGTTCCAGTACTCGTCATTGGACACTTCACTCACATGCGACTTTCATACTTATGGTCCTGTGACATCAAGCTTCTCTTCTGCTTCTCTCAGTTTTTCACGGAATATTGAGAGCATTAGGGAGAAGAGCTCGTTGGTACATAACTAAGTGTGCAAATCACATATGTCCTGGGGGGTGGGGGCGCGCCAAAATGAATTCTTGCCTCGGGTGCCATAAACCCTAGATACGCCTCTGCCAGCAGCAGTCCATTCCTGAATGGCCTTTTCTTAACATTCCTTTCAAGGCTGCAGTTATCCCGGTTGCTTGTGCACCTTTTTCTACCACACTTTTTCCTTACACTTAAGTTTCCATTAATATGCTTGGATACAGCACTCTGTGAACAGCTAAATTCTTTAGCAATGACATTTTGTGGCTTTCCCTCCTTATGGAGTATGTCAATGACTGCCTTCTGGACATTTGTCAAGTTAGCAGTCTTCCCCATGATTGTGGAGCCTACTGAAACAGACTAAGGGACGTTTTTAAACACTTAGGAAGTCTTTGCTCGTGTTTTTATTATTATAATTTACTGAGATAATAACTTTTGGGTTGTCATTGGCTGTAAGCCATAATCATCAACAATAACAGAAATAAACATTTGAAATAAATCACTCTGTTTGTAGTGATTTTATATAATATATGAGTTTAATTTTTTTATATTGAAGACCCGAAATAAATTAACTTTTTGATAATATTCTAATTTTGTTTGTAGCACCTGTATGTTTCAGGCTTGGAAGTCCTTAATCATAGCATGAAGATGCTCATGCAGCATAATAGGTTCCTTGTTGCATGGGTCCATAATATTGCGCATATGGACATTTATAGGCTTTTACCGACTTCCATATTCCTCAAAGTTTATATGAGGCATGGTCCATACAGTGGCATATTGGAGTTGTAATTCTATAGAAGCATACACTGACATATGGAGACAACATACAACAGAAGTGCAAGGACTTAAAGGGGTATTTTCATCTCCAAGATCCCACTATGTAGTAGGTGTAATAGTAATAAATATTACTATTGCTGGACCTTAGGTATCCATGCTTACAACCACTAACATAGTGATGGTTAGTTAGCTAGCTGCTAGTGAACATAACCATGGATACCCAAGATCCTGCAATGCCTGCACATGGGGGAAAGACATAGCGAATCAGAAAAACTATGCTACATTTCTAATTGGAGGTATTTGCTAACAGGGCTGCCACTAGAAATTTCGGGGCCCCATACTGGCAAAATTTTCGGGGCCCCCTTGAAACTCCGCCCAGGCTCCACCCCAGCCCCGCCTCCAGGCTCCACCCCACGAACTGTCCACAGTCCCACCACTCTCTCTTGGAAAATCTCCACTTCTCACCTATCACACATTGACAGTTCCCATCACCAGATCACACATATAGCCGACAGCTTTTGTTTTGGCCAAAAGATTTTTTAAGCCGCCACCACAACAAGGTAGACACTTTTGGCCGGGCCCTACTCTACTGTAACCTACTAAATATTTGTTAAAATATGCAATACAATTTAGGTATATTTTTATTATTTTTCAATTTTTAAAATGACCTATAATACTACATACAAGGAACAAATACCACAACACTATGACCAGATGACATATTACCACCACAGTGATCGAATAATATAAAATACAAGGAACAAATACCGCTACACCATGACCAGACCACATATTACCTCCACATCATGACCAGACCACATATTACCAACAATGACTGAATACTACAATACTGATCAGTAATACAAAAAAAACCCACAATACTATCACCATCAGTGCCATTATGCACAGGAGATCTGTAATTAGTAAGCAGTGTCTGTGTACAGGTAATACAGTGATCACTGGTGACATTACACACAGGAGCTCTGTATATAATGTATAGATAATACAGTGATCACTGGTGACATTGTACACAGGACCTCTGTATATAGTATACAGTGTATAGTGTAAGTGTATAGGTAACACTGACTCACCAGTGACGTCTCTAGGTGAAGTCCTTCATCTTTCATCCAGCACAGACCGCCATCACTTTATCCAGCCAGGACTCGTCTCTGCAGGAAATAAAACAGTTATCTCGAGTTCCGCTTGTAGAACACATTACTTAAATTACATTACACCACATGAAGAAGGCAACATAGTATCACTCTACACAGTAACAGGACCGCCCCCCCATTTAAAACAGTATACTCAAAAAATAAAATAAATACATCACTGCAATAATAATATCCCTTAATTAGCCCCTATGGTAATATTCGCCATCCTGGCCACCGTGTGTCTCATTTCAGGCTCCAGCCATATGTTCTCTCATCCTGCCCTCATGAGTATCCATTCTACCCCATATGATCTCCCCATCCTGCCCCATCTGTCTCCATCGTATCCATCCTGCCCCATCTGTTTCCAATCCTGCACCATCTCTGTCCAGCACTCTGCCCCATCTCTGTCCAGCACTCTGCCCCATCTCTGTCCAGCACTCTGCCCCATCTCTGCCCAGCACTCTGCCCCATCTCTGCCCAGCACTCTGCCCCATCTCTGTCCAGCACTCTGCCCAGCACTCTGCCCCATCTCTGTCCAGCACTCTGCCCCATCTCTGTCCAGCACTCTGCCCCATCTCTGTCCAGCACTCTGCCCCATCTCTGTCCAGCACTCTGCCCAGCACTCTGCCCCATCTCTGTCCAGCACTCTGCCCCATCTCTGTCCAGCACTCTGCCCCATCTCTGTCCAGCACTCTGCCCCATCTCTGTCCAGCACTCTGCCCCGTGTCCAGCTTTCTGCCCCCCATGTGTCCAGCTTTCTGACCCCCATGTGTCCAGCTCTCTGCAAATCCCCCCCCCCCCCGTGTCCAGCTTTCTGCCCCGCCCCCCCCTGTCCAGCTTTCTGCCCCCCCCCCGTGTCCAGCTTTCTGCCCCCCCCCGTGTCCAGATTTACTGCCCCCTCTGTGTCCAGATTTACTGCCCCCTCTGTGTCCAGATTTACTGCCCCCTCTGTGTCCAGATTTACTGCCCCCTCTGTGTCCAGATTTACTGCCCCCTGTGTCCAGCTTTACTGCCCCCTCTGTGTCCAGCCTTCTGCCCCCCGTGTCCAGCTTTACTGCCCCCCTGTGTCCAGCCTTCTGCCCCCCGTGTCCAGCTTTACTGCCCTTCTGTGTCCAGCGGCCTTCTGCCCCCCCCCCCCCCCGTGTCCAGCTTTACTGCCCCCCTGTGTCCAGCTGCCTTCTGCCCCCTCTGTGTCCAGCTGCCTTCTGCCCCCGTGTCCAGCTTTACTGCCCCCGTGTCCAGCTGCCTTCTGCCCCCTCTGTGTCCAGCTGCCTTCTGCCCCCCTGTGTCCAGCTGCCTTCTGCCCCCTCTGTGTCCAGCTGCCTTCTGCCCCATCTGTGTCCAGCTGCCTTCTGCCCCCTCTGTGTCCAGCTGCCTTCTGCCCCCTCTGTGTCCAGCTGCCTTCTGCCCCCGTGTCCAGCTGCCTTCTGCCCCCGTGTCCAGCTGCCTTCTGCCCCCCTGTGTCCAGCTGCCTTCTGCCCCCGTGTCCAGCTGCCTTCTGCCCCCCTGTGTCCAGCTGCCTTCTGCCCCCGTGTCCAGCTGCCTTCTGCCCCCCTGTGTCCAGCTGCCTTCTGCCCCCTCTGTGTCCAGCTGCCTTCTGCCCCCGTGTCCAGCTTTACTGCCCCCCTGTGTCCAGCTGCCTTCTGCCCCCTCTGTGTCCAGCTGCCTTCTGCCCCCGTGTCCAGCTGCCTTCTGCCCCTTTGTGTCCAGCTGCCTTCTGCCCCATCTGTGTCCAGCTGCCTTCTGCTCCCCTGTGTCCAGCTGCCTTCTGCCCCCTCTGTGTCCAGCTGCCTTCTGCCCCCGTGTCCAGCTGCCTTCTGCCCCCGTGTCCAGCTGCCTTCTGCCCCCTCTGTGTCCAGCTGCCTTCTGCCCCCTCTGTGTCCAGCTGCCTTCTGCCCCCTCTGTGTCCAGCTGCCTTCTGCCCCCCTGTGTCCAGCTTTACTGCCCCCCTGTGTCCAGCTGCCTTCTGCCCCCTCTGTGTCCAGCTGCCTTCTGCCCCATCTGTGTCCAGCTGCCTTCTGCCCCCCTGTGTCCAGCTGCCTTCTGCCCCCTCTGTGTCCAGCTGCCTTCTGCCCCCTCTGTGTCCAGCTGCCTTCTGCCCCCTCTGTGTCCAGCTGCCTTCTGCCCCCTCTGTGTCCAGCTGCCTTCTGCCCCCTCTGTGTCCAGCTGCCTTCTGCCCCCTCTGTGTCCAGCTGCCTTCTGCCCCCTCTGTGTCCAGCTGCCTTCTGCCCCCTCTGTGTCCAGCTGCCTTCTGCCCCCTCTGTGTCCAGCTGCCTTCTGCCCCCTCTGTGTCCAGCTGCCTTCTGCCCCCTCTGTGTCCAGCTGCCTTCTGCCCCCTCTGTGTCCAGCTGCCTTCTGCCCCCTCTGTGTCCAGCTGCCTTCTGCCCCCTCTGTGTCCAGCTGCCTTCTGCCCCCTCTGTGTCCAGCTGCCTTCTGCCCCCTCTGTGTCCAGCTGCCTTCTGCCCCCTCTGTGTCCAGCTTTACTGCCCCCCTGTGTCCAGCTGCCTTCTGCCCCCTCTGTGTCCAGCTGCCTTCTGCCCCCCTGTGTCCAGCTGCCTTCTGCCCCCCTGTGTCCAGCTGCCTTCTGCCCCATCTGTGTCCAGCTGCCTTCTGCCCCCCTGTGTCCAGCTGCCTTCTGCCCCCTCTGTGTCCAGCTGCCTTCTGCCCCCGTGTCCAGCTGCCTTCTGCCCCCTCTGTGTCCAGCTGCCTTCTGCCCCCTCTGTGTCCAGCTGCCTTCTGCCCCCGTGTCCAGCTTTACTGCCCCCCCTGTGTCCAGCTGCCTTCTGCCCCCTCTGTGTCCAGCTTTACTGCCCCCCTGTGTCCAGCTGCCTTCTGCCCCCTCTGTGTCCAGCTGCCTTCTGCCCCCCTGTGTCCAGCTGCCTTCTGCCCCCTCTGTGTCCAGCTGCCTTCTGCCCCATCTGTGTCCAGCTGCCTTCTGCCCCCCTGTGTCCAGCTGCCTTCTGCCCCCTCTGTGTCCAGCTGCCTTCTGCCCCCGTGTCCAGCTGCCTTCTGCCCCCGTGTCCAGCTGCCTTCTGCCCCCTCTATGTCCAGCTGCCTTCTGCCCCCGTGTCCAGCTTTACTGCCCCCGTGTCCAGCTGCCTTCTGCCCCCTCTGTGTCCAGCTGCCTTCTGCCCCCCTGTGTCCAGCTGCCTTCTGCCCCCCTGTGTCCAGCTGCCTTCTGCCCCATCTGTGTCCAGCTGCCTTCTGCCCCCGTGTCCAGCTGCCTTCTGCCCCCTCTGTGTCCAGCTGCCTTCTGCCCCCTCTGTGTCCAGCTGCCTTCTGCCCCCTGTGTCCAGCTGCCTTCTGCCCCCCTGTGTCCAGCTTTACTGCCCCCCTGTGTCCAGCTGCCTTCTGCCCCCTCTGTGTCCAGCTGCCTTCTGCCCCATCTGTGTCCAGCTGCCTTCTGCCCCCGTGTCCAGCTGCCTTCTGCCCCCTCTGTGTCCAGCTGCCTTCTGCCCCCTCTGTGTCCAGCTGCCTTCTGCCCCCCTGTGTCCAGCTGCCTTCTGCCCCCTCTGTGTCCAGCTGCCTTCTGCCCCCCTGTGTCCAGCTTTACTGCCCCCCTGTGTCCAGCTGCCTTCTGCCCCCTCTGTGTCCAGCTGCCTTCTGCCCCCCTGTGTCCAGCTGCCTTCTGCCCCCTCTGTGTCCAGCTGCCTTCTGCCCCCGTGTCCAGCTTTACTGCCCCGTGTCCAGCTGCCTTCTGCCCCCCTGTGTCCAGCTGCCTTCTGCCCCCCTGTGTCCAGCTACCTTCTGCCCCATCTGTGTCCAGCTGCCTTCTGCCCCCTCTGTGTCCAGCTGCCTTCTGCCCCCTCTGTGTCCAGCTGCCTTCTGCCCCCTCTGTGTCCAGCTGCCTTCTGCCCCCTCTGTGTCCAGCTGCCTTCTGCCCCCTCTGTGTCCAGCTGCCTTCTGCCCCCTCTGTGTCCAGCTGCCTTCTGCCCCATCTGTGTCCAGCTGCCTTCTGCCCCCCTGTGTCCAGCTGCCTTCTGCCCCCCTGTGTCCAGCTGCCTTCTGCCCCCTCTGTGTCCAGCTGCCTTCTGCCCCCTCTGTGTCCAGCTGCCTTCTGCCCCCGTGTCCAGCTTTACTGCCCCCGTGTCCAGCTGCCTTCTGCCCCCTCTGTGTCCAGCTGCCTTCTGCCCCCCTGTGTCCAGCTGCCTTCTGCCCCCCTGTGTCCAGCTGCCTTCTGCCCCATCTGTGTCCAGCTGCCTTCTGCCCCCCTGTGTCCAGCTGCCTTCTGCCCCCTCTGTGTCCAGCTGCCTTCTGCCCCCGTGTCCAGCTGCCTTCTGCCCCCTCTGTGTCCAGCTGCCTTCTGCCCCCCTGTGTCCAGCTGCCTTCTGCCCCCTCTGTGTCCAGCTGCCTTCTGCCCCCCTGTGTCCAGCTGCCTTCTGCCCCCTCTGTGTCCAGCTGCCTTCTGCCCCCTCTGTGTCCAGCTGCCTTCTGCCCCCCTGTGTCCAGCTGCCTTCTGCCCCCTCTGTGTCCAGCTGCCTTCTGCCCCCTCTGTGTCCAGCTGCCTTCTGCCCCCTGTGTCCAGCTGCCTTCTGCCCCCCTGTGTCCAGCTGCCTTCTGCCCCCCTGTGTCCAGCCTTCTGCCCAAACCCCCCCCTCCCGATCGCCGCTCTCCGCTCTTAATAGAAAAAAAAAAAAGTTCTACTTACCTGCCGCGCTCCTCTCTCCACGCAGCTGCACTGTGCACTCGCCGGCGACTGACAATGACGTCAGACGCCGGCGACCTGCACGCTGCGGCTGGCGGCTGTTAACTATTGACGTGCGGGCGCGGGCCCGCATGTCAATAGCGTACAGCTGCAGCGCCGGCCGCCGCTAAGGGCCCGGTTCAGCCTGCGGCTGCCGGTAGGGGCCCGGTGAGCAGGTAAGAGGGGGCCCGATGCGGGCCCCCTCTGCTCACCGGGCCCCTTACGCCAGTCACGGCTGTAATGCCCTGATGGCGGCCCTGTTTGCTAATATTATTATTATACCTACTGCATATTGGGATAGGAACTTTGAGATGGCAATAACCCTTAAAGTGCCTTTATGCAGCTCTGTGCACACTACATTGCCATTTGTATTAGGCATAATAATTATAGCCATATACTAAAATGTAATATATTCCATAGTGCTCAAGCCACATTTCAAATAGGGATATCGCCAATAGATGCTACTGTGCAAGTGCTGCCACCAGTGGCATTTAGCTGCAGTCAAATTTTATTTTCCCCTCCAACAAAATGGTGCCTGCACTTGCACAGTTGCATCTCTCAGAAAGCAGCAGATGCTACTACGCATGTGTCGCCGCCATTTTGCTATAATTATTTTTTTTCCCAAAGATCACAATATGAACTGCACAAGTACAGTATTTAAAATTCCTGAGGCAGTGCACTGAAGGCCTATTATTTAAGCCCATAAAATGAATGAGAACAGAGCAGCAAATAAAGCCCCACCCCGGAGCACGAGAATCCCATTAACTGAAAACTGCAAATAAATATTAAACAACAACCACAAGACAGATTTCATAAATCAAGGTATCATTTTAATCTGTATAACAGCGCCAACCTGACCATATAGTTTACTTAGCAAAATCTTGAAGTCAGTTTCGCTTTAAAGAGGTTATCGTTGATTTTGCTTATTTTTCCCTATGGGGCTAACAATTTATAGACAAGTAATTGTTAACTACCTGCTGTTGGTTCAAAGTGATCACGGATCGCTCCTGCTGGCTAGTCTGCAGTTTCATTTGACTTAACATCAATGGAGCAGCTCTCTTGCCAGCCTGCTCTATTGACAGGGCATCACTGCCAACGACATGCTGATTGACAGCTAGCTCCCTACCATTAGGCAGATGGGAGTTGACTGGCAATCAGCATGACAGGTAGTAAAGTTATGTTGATAGAACGGAAGAGAAGAAGCTGCTCACTCAAAGTGAAGTCACCAGAAGCCACAGTATCACCAGTAGGAGCAGTCTGTCACCACTCTAAAGTGGCAGAGATTGGCACTGGCACGAAAATGCAGCTCTCTAGCAACTTTCTGTTCTGCTTGCTCTTTTAGCAATCACCTACTTGTAAGTTATTGGCGCCATAGGCAAAAATAAGCAAAAGTTCCAGATGATCCCTTTAAGCTTGGCTCATTTTGTTCAGGTATAAAATGCCCTTATACTTCAAACTGCACAGGCCCCCTTTTTAATTTAAGTCTGTATGAGGTCCGTTTTTTAAGGGATGCCAATACACAGGCTATTAATATTTAATATCAAGCCACAACGGTTGGTTTAGCCTTTGCTGGTTTGAATTTATGGGGGAACCCAATGTTATTTCTTTTCTGGGGGTCCCCCGTAAACTCACCAGTAAAGGCTAAGCAAACAGCTTTGAGCTGTTATTACTTGCCTGAAAATATTTTGGGATATTGTCCCTTTTCCCAGATTATTAAGAGCAGCCCCCAGTCATGGGCTTTTCCTCTGCTAATTATGAAAATTACATAGGAGTCCATGCCATTTTTTAAATGTAATTCTTAATTTTACACAGGATGCTGGATACAACTGTCATCATTGTCACCTAGTCGCGCTAATCTCAGAGAGACCAGGCGACAATGATGAGAGCTGCCTTCAGCAGCCGGCGCCTGGAAACAGCTGCTGCATAGCTTTTCCCAGACGCCGATATATAAAGAAAACGACACTGTATGATGGCACACACACATGGTATAATAGCCTCTACACTGAATAACGGCCCCCACACTGAGTTTCCCCTCCCCATACTAGTCTTCAAATTGAATAATGGTCCCCATTGTAGTCCAATCTGTATAATGGCTCCCACATTCTGTCTTAGGCTATGCTCACACTATCAGTGTGTGGTCAGTATTTTACATCAGTATTTGTGAGCCAAAACTAGGAGTGGAACAAACAGAGGAAAAGTATAATAGAAACACATCACCACTTCTGTATTTTTGACCTACTCCTGGTTTGGGCTAACAAATACTGATGTGAAATACTGACCAAATACTGATAGTGTGATCATAGCCTTACACTGTATAATAGTCTCCATACAATATGATGGCACCCAGGATAGGCCCCAAACGTTATAATCGCTCCCATGCTATATAAAATGGCCAACTTTATGGAGACCTCACATTGTAGGGACTACTGTGGAGACCTTCATACAATGTATGGGGGCCCCCATACTTTAGGATGCTCC
The DNA here is from genome assembly GCF_032444005.1 of Ranitomeya imitator. Classification (NCBI taxonomy): domain Eukaryota; kingdom Metazoa; phylum Chordata; class Amphibia; order Anura; family Dendrobatidae; genus Ranitomeya; species Ranitomeya imitator. The sequence goes on from NC_091286.1 coordinate 125,906,110, forward strand.
CACAGTCACTCCACACATTTTAATTAAAATAAAAAAAATCACCTTCAAAGTGCCAGACCATGCACTGGACATCAGAGTCCCTGCATCACCCTGCCATTCTGTAGACCGCATGCATAAAAGAAACCTACGGTTTACAGAAAGGAGAGCTGTAGTGCAGATAGATCATGTCTTCCTGTTCTACTGCATAGCTCAGCTTAGTTGGATTGGTGTTCTGCACATGCCGATATAGTTAAGGTTGGCGGTAGCTCCTGGTGGGCCCCTCGGAGCGCCTGCTCCCTCAGTGGCTATGCTACTGGAAGCACTATTTAATTATTTTAAAACACATTGCCTTCCCTTGGCCTGCTTTCTTTAAATCCAGAATAGCCACTGTAACATTCTTAGTAGGTTCAGGTAGTCTTCATTATGGTACATAGACTTTCTTTATCTGAGTGGTTGCGATTTCCCCGCAGTGACCACAATGTCTGGCTGGTCACAGCTTACCTCAGTAAAATCAGGCCTTTGGTGTGGATGCCAGTAGGTGTAGAATATTATTCCGTAGGGTCGGTAGGTGATCCTAGTCAATTTTCTGAGTGGCTTTAAAATATTACATTTTAAGATCCACATAAACAAACAATGTAAGATTAATCATTCAGCTATGAGAATTTTAATTTTTATTCAAAAAAACAATACAAAATGTAACACAAACGTGATACAGTATGTGAAAAACTAAAAAATGGTTTACATTTATGACATGCATGGGTTTTTACACATGTATAGAGATATAAAACAAATTGTGAACGGGTTGTCCCCCTTTGCCTATTTTTAGGCCAAAGGGTTAGCAATATGTAAAATAAACTGAGCTTTAATGTCTCTGTTGATTGGCTGAAGCGCTGATATCGCCACTGCAGCTTGTCAGGGACTTCAGTGGCTCAGCTGAAGCAGACGGAACAAGCGACTGAACAGCTGATTAGGTATAGTGGTCACGTCAGCAGCGCAGCATTACTGGAGACCAGAGCCACAGATGGACTTAAGGAGAACAAGTAGAGCAAGGGCAAGTAGAGCTCAGTTTGTTGTTTTTCTTATCCCTGACCCTCAGAACTAAAGATAGGGGAAAGAAGACAACTTTACCATTTTTGCCAAAGTGTGCCCAATCAGCTTTTAATTGGATGATGATTACATGGCTCACATTATACTCTTTTCAGAGAAAAGCATAGTTGAAGTATCTAGTCCAAGAGGCAGGTTCCCACCAACTTCTACCAGTCTGTTCAGTCAGATGGACAGCCCTCTCCCTATACACATTTAGTCCAAGAAGCAGGTCCCAGCTATAAACACACACAGGGAGAGAACTGTCAGTCTAGCTGAGCAGCCTAGAGTCAGTGCATCTTGTAATAGGCACATTGTCCCAGCCATGCTTTCAACTAGAGGTTTTGGAATAAACAGTATCCCCTTTCTAATTCATGGTGCCTGTGGTTCAGGTAGCATGAATCAGCTGACAGGTTTTCTGTAAAACACCACCATTGGGACCACCAACTAAGAAATACATAAAAGGATCATTGTGCTAAGACCTCTGCCCATTAACTATGCATTATTGAGGACTCTCCTAGCCATGTTGAATACACAAAAGTAGTCAGCTCCTAATCCCCTCATGTGTTTTTTAGTTGCTACAGACACTGATTGTAGTGAGGCAGCAGTGCTCTCATGTGTGCCCAAGGCGTGAACAAGAATGTCTAACCTAAAGATGAGGACAAATCCCATTCACTGGGCATTAGCAAAACAGTGCATTCTCTTAGGCAGTTTATGCAGCACCCATTCATCTATATTGGCAAAAGCTCTGCATGTGCAACAGGTGATCAAAGCCCCATATATAGAAGACCATATTATAGCTACGTAGAACCTCCAAGTGGTACGGAGCCAAGATAGGGAAACCAAATAGTTCTACAGCTACCTATGTAGAATGGAGAATGATACAGCGTTACTGGGATTGGTGAGATTATAGTACTGACACAATCAGTGCTCAGTGACATTAATCCAATCAGTCAAAGTGTTATATTTGGAAAAAACAAAATTTTAATAAAACAATGTGTCAATAGTTAGCATCAAGTGTTCAACTGCTTAAGCGTGCAGTGTCACAATAACCACAGCATTTAAAGTAATAGGATTTTAAGTGTACAGCAATTTTTGTATGTGCATAACCGCTAACTCTCAAACATCACAAGGGATGCAAAAACTAACTTTCTGCCCTTGAAACAAAATCATGACATAAAAGGAACAATAACCTGTGTCATGATCTTATTACCTCTCAAGATTCTAAAACATGAGGGGTTTTTGAAAACATGGTGCTATTACGAGCAATGAAAAAACAAACAAAAAACAAGCAGCTATTTTTCTTCTCCCATTTTAAATGAGTTACCCATCTAATGTAAGTGTGGTGGAGATAAAATATTGTATGAATAAATATTTGAGTGTAAATAGTCAGGTTTGGGATTTTTTTCCTAATATCGTTCCTTTTTATTAAGAGCTCTTTGAAACATCTATACTAGTTTTAATATTCAATATATAAAATTTTAAAAAAAAGTTTGCAAAGAATAAAACAAGTTGAAAACTTTTAGTTGCATTTATACATACATAAAACAGCCACAACATGTCACATTTCACTTGTTGGGTTCTTGTAAGGCACTGCAATTCTATAAATACGGTCAGAAGCTTTATGAACGACTGATCATGGTCTCAAAGGCTTATATATTGTTTAAGGCTTTAGTCACAGCAAGGACAGCAACAACAGAACATCCTGCGGCATGGATGCTTTTTCTTGTACTCTACAGCTTGTTTGATTTGAGTCTTTGCTGCCCCAACATAATCTTTTACTTTTTCCATGTTCAATTCAACAACATTAAGCGTCTCAGCCTGCTCTTCAACCAATAAAGCCATCTGCAAGAAGAGATCATGGACCTCTTTTATACGGGTCTCAAGCTTTATGAGCTCCTTGTGTCGTGTTTCTATTTCATTCAGTGCTGATCGTGCAACTTTAACATCAGAAAGAAGATTTTCAGAGAAGACATCCCATTTCCCATGTTCAATCATATCTTCAATCTGGTTTCCAGAAACATCTTTCCCCATTATCTCAAGCTGACGTTGGATTCGAATTTTGCAATTCTCCCGTTGAACCATCTCTGCTTCATTATATTCGACCATGGCTTGCTGGAAAGCACGTGTAAGGGTAATATACTGAGATTTGGACACACGTGCTATAACTGAACTTTCCCCATATTTGCTATCAGCATCTTCACTGAGGTTTTTGAGGTTCTGGAGTCTCCTGTGGATACCTTCTCCCCGTAGCTTAATGTCTTTCGCTATACTGTTGGAGTCCCTTTTTATGCTGCTAAGGCGACGCATAGAAGTAAGAAAGCGTGTTGTCTGCTTCCCCAAACGTTTCACATCAACCTTTAACAAGTGGTTTTCCGTCCGAATGAGTTGCATTTCTCGGTACAGGACTTCTAAAGAATGGTCAGTTTCAAACATAGCAATGTCTTGTGCAATGTTCTCATCGCTATTCTCAACATATTGACTGTGAAGTCTTGCATATTCCAACAGCTCACTGAGACGATCCTTCATGATGACTGTGAAAAAAATAAAGAGATCTAGTAAATATTGGCAAAAAAATAATGAATACATATACGTTCTATAAACTACTCTAATGACCAAGACATTACTGCATACAATTTTGTGCTGCAGTGTTTAAGTAGACCATAATTGAACCAAAGCGGGTACAGAGAAGAACAACCATTGCTGTTAAGGTAATGAGAGAACTGCAATACCAAGACAGGTGTCATGATCCAGTCTGGGTTTTGCATCCTGTCTGCCCTTTTCCCGGGCTGCTCATTTCAAGGGTTAACTTTGCTCTGCCTCATTCTGTGTTTGGGTTTGCCATTTAGCTTTGCTGCATCCTGCAGACGGTATCAGTTATATTTTCTGCCTACGGCGTGAGTATCTGACTCTGGTAGTACCCAGATTGGTCCTGCTGCGCTTTCTGACCTTGCCTGGGTCTATTCCTCCTTCCCAGGACGTCTTAGTGATTCCTTATTGCTTTTGGATTTCCTGGTGTTTGACTCGGCTTTGACTCTGACTTGACTTTGCCTCTGGTCCCTGGTACTTCTGCCTTTTGTCTGGTATTGACCCTTTGGCTATCCACTGACTCTGTGCTTGTTTTTACCCTTTGTACTGCATGACAGTCTAGGTTTTGACTTTGCTTGTTTGCTGCCACCTGGTTGTAGCTTCGCTGCAGCACTGCAGGTCTGCCCTTGCAGACTTGTTACTATCCTTTCACTCTATTGCCATCTAGTGGAAGTTGTGGTTACCTGCATAGCTGCAGTGTGACAACAGGTTATCAAACTTGGGGTCATTCAGATTATAAGAAGATCGCCCGTAAACCTTTGTGTTTCCAATGTACAAATATATGATGGGACAATAGAGAAAACTTTCTTCAACTAGGCCTACTAGAAACTAGAAGGTTTAATCAAAAGGATGGATTTTTTTTTCAAGAAAGTAATCTATCACAGGTTATAGGTACTAGATTCTGTGATGTGACATTGATCCAGGGAACTGGTCTGATGCCAAATGTGGAGTTGGGAAGGAATTTTTCCTCTACTATGGGGCAATTAGGATCAGCCTCTTGGGTTTTTTGCCTACCTCTGTGTTGCTGTAAGCCCCGGAAAATTTCTAGTCTCACACTGGCTAGTCAGGCGTATGCAATTACGAAATTATTACTCACCCCTTTTCCTATGAATAATCCAGCCCACCCCTCTGCATCGGCATCGGTGTTTGGGTGCAGTCATACTACCATATTTCTCACCCACGGATCGCATTGCAATCCTTGGACTAGCTGCTTGCTCTCCTGATCCGAGCATAACCGCATGTATTACTATGCAGCTTTCATGCTCAGGTCAGGAGAGCTGATGGCCAGTCCAAGGATTGCAATGCGAACAGGCAAGTAATACAATAGTCTGACTGAAGCAATGACACCGATGCAGAGGGGTGGCAGGGAGTATGGGCGGAGAAGGGGTGAATGTTAATTATGTGGCTATAAATTTTCCCAGGCTTACAGTAATACAATGAGGCAACGTACAGCAATAAAAAAGTAACATATCCTGAAAGAGCTGCCCAAGCCCTGTTTCGGGATACTATTAGTTTCTGTACGGAAAAATGATCTGACAGATTCCCTTTAACCTTACAAAATATGAAACATTGCCCCAATTAACAGCTAAAAGATAAAGCACATTGCTAAAGTTTCTGTGACTTCCTTTTTAAGTCCTAAAGTGTGATCAGCTACAGTGGTGTCACAGATGTTAGGGTGTGAGTAATTAACCGTGTCTTTTTATTTTAAAAGAGGTTTCTTATAAGCACTAATGCCATAGCTTTTTTACAGATGGCTAGGGTGAAGGTGCAATGGCTCTTTTGGCCTTTGCTCCCAAGTTACCAAGTTAGTATGTGCAGCAGGGTCTAATAGCATTTAGCACTACGACCATCAAAATGTAGCACGCAGTGTACAAACAATATGCCAACAAAAAAACAATGTTTGAAACAAAAGATAAAGTCTGTATTCTGGATTAATTAACATTTGACAGGAGAGCCAGGTTATTCCTGAACTAATAACCCTCTGGGTTTAATCCTTGTTGTATAAAGAATTTGCCTTTTAATGCCATTTGGCATGCTCTCCATGCAACATTTCTAACATGGTTCATCCTTCTGATGCTCCAACCAACCTCCAAACCCAAGATACATTTTAGACGTTCATAACATGAATTCCTTTATATGTTAAAGTGCAGAATTCCTTTAAATAACAACTAGTGGTACAATTTTAAAGTTGCTTTCATAAATCAACAGGACAAGTGAAGATTAGAAACTGTGTAATAAATGAGGAATTTCTCAGTCACTTCTATCCTGTACTGATCATTCACTCTCAAAAACTGCTCAAATCTGTCTACAGTTCTGCCTTAAGAGAGAAATCAAATTTCACCTGATTACTGTAATAGTCTATGGAAAGTGCATAACGAAATAGATGGAAGGAAACACAGAGTAATGACTAGACACCTCAATAGTTTGGGCATAGAGAGGACGAAGTTAGTTAAAAAGGCAAGATACAAGTCATTTAATGGCCAGAAAAATATTGGGTCCATGCATGCCAGTCTTGATGAGGGGTATGCTGGAGTCAGATGCTCTCGATTCATGAAGAGGCGCATGGCAATTATCGCATGAGTGGAGTCTGCCTCACCAGAAATCCTACTACAGACCCTGCTGGAGTAAGATGTGTCGTAGGGAACAACGATGCTCATCATGAATTTGAATAGCGCCGGTCACCACACACCCGTCGCAACCCAGCTCCACACGTTTTGGCAGAGCTGAGAGAAGACGCCTTAAGTCGAAAATTTAAAAGCAGCTCCAAATTGCACCTAAATGTTGCGACTTTTCAAAGCTTTTAGTCCAGAACTCTGGTTTGGAAGCGTTGATGCATCAGGCCCAATAGTGTTTATCCTCATGCACAGTTTATTCTGACTTCTCAAGAAAGTGCATTTCCTCTTTAAGACATATTAAAAGGGATTTTACAACACCATTAGGAAAATGATTAGGTAGGTGCTCACACTTCAGTAAGCAGCATCCTTCATCTTTGTGTCAAATTGACTTCATTATAAAAATAACTAATCAGCATTAAATATAAATAGGACATGTATCAAAACTAGAATACCTGTTAAATGACTCATTAAGGGAAGCTGCAAATAAATAGTCTTACACCACATAGATAAAACATTTGTGTAAATGTACTAGAAAATAAACCACAAGTTTAAATCAAAAGCATGCATGTTGTCGACTCTTGTTAGGGTCCTGTGGCAAACATGATGCAAATCATTGGACAAAATTATTTTCATAAAAACATTGGAAACAACTACAAAACTAACAAATTCAATTATAAATCAATAGATCTATTAAGCTCAGTGGTGTTCGCCATACAAAGGAGCTGGCAATTCTGTTTGTTTCACAACAATGCCTCTCAAACCCTGCCCTCTTCCCCCACCAAAAAAGGTTTAGGTCTCTAAACAAAGGTTTGCCCGATTCTTTCATTGCATTGGCAAGTAAAACAATGGCAGAACTTATTCTGATCTCCCCAAAAATGGAAAAGCAAAGATGGAGACAGGGCACATAGGGTAATAATGTATGTTAAAAGTGAATTTACAACTCCAATAAATGCCTGTAGATCATTCAACTGGTGCAGTGATGTCTGCGGGGGGGTTGAAGAGGCACTTCTACTGCATGTAGATTGACAAGAAGTAGGAGATAGATGGTCCAACAGAGCAGGGGTGTCAAACTGCATTCCTCGAGGGCCACAAACAGGTCATGTTTTCAGGATTTCCTTGCATTGCACAGGTGATAATTTAATCACCTGCAGAGAATGATTCCAGCACCTTGTGCAATGCTAAGGAAATCTTGAAAACAAGCATGGTTTGAGGCCCTCGAGGAATGCAGTTAGACACCCCTGCAGTAGACCACACTGCTCTGAAAAAGGGAATAGCTCCATGTGTGATAATACTTTAAGTATCTTTTATTAACACATTTAGGGTTTGTACATAATCATTTCTCAAAAGCTGAACTACATATACCTATATACACATGTATTTCAGTTTTGAGAAAGGGTTCGGTTTGAAATATATATATATTTATTATCTCTATCTGTGTGTGTATATATATATATATACCTAAGGGGTACTTCCGTCTGTTTCTAACTTCCGTCTGTCTGTAACGGAATTCCTGGGTCGCTGATTGGTCGTGGCCATCCGCGACCAATCAGCGATATTGGGGCGGGATTAAACACCGCTTCACTTTTTACTATTGATGCTGCCTATACAGCATCAATAATAAAAACATAGAATGTTAAAAATAATAATAATAAAAAAAATCCAAAAACATATTCTCACCTTCCGAAGTCCGCCGCAGCCTTTCCCGCTCCTCGTGCTCCGATCCCAAGAATGCATTGCGGCAATGCCCCAACATCACGTGGCGGTCTCGCGAGACTGCTACATGATCACAGGTTATTGCCGCTAGGCATTACTGAGAACGGAGGGTTGCGAGGAGCATCGGAAAAGGCCTCGGCTGGATCCGGGGGTTGACGGAAGGTGAGTATATAATTTTTTTTTTATTAGAATTGTTTTTTTTTTAACAGGGATATGGTGCCCACATTGCTATATACTACGTGGCCTGTCTTATATATTGCGTGGGCTGTGTTATATACAGCATGAGCTGTGTTATATACTGCGTGGGCTGTTCTATATACTACGTGCCTGTGCAATATACTATGTGCCTGTGTTATATTCTGCGTGGGCTGTGCAATATACTATGTGCCTGTGCTACATAGTACTTGGGCTGTGCAATATACTACGTGGCTGTGTTATAAACTGCATGGGCTGAGTTATATACTATGTGGGCTGTGCAATATACTACGTGCCTGTTTTATATTCTGCGTGGGCTGCGCTATATACTACTTGCCTGTGCTACATACTACGTGGGTTGTGCAATATACTGCGTGCCCTGTGTTATATACTACGTGCCTGTGTTATATTCTGCGTCGGCTGTGCTACATACTACGTGGCTGTGTTATATACTGCGTGGGCTGTGCAATATAGTACGTGGCTATGCTATATACTATGTGGCTGTGCTATATACTACGTGGCTGTGCATTCTAGAATACCCGATGCGTTAGAATCGGGCCACCATCTAGTGAGTTAATAAAAGCTTCTTAAGGGTATATGCACACGTTCAGGTTTTTTTTGCTTTTTTTCACGTGTTTTCGTGATAAAAATGCGATAAAACCGCATTAAAAACTGCAGACATATGCATCCTATCATTTAGAATGCATTCTGCAATTTTTGTGCACATGATGCATTTTTTTCCGCGAAAAAAACGCATTTCGGTAAAAAAAGCAGCATGTTCATTAGTTTGGCTTTTTTTTTCGCTTTTTTCCGCTATTCTATGCATTTGGAAAAAACGCAAGAAAAAATGCATCAAAAATACGCAAAAAACGCATCAAAAACACGCAAAAAAACGCATGCGGATTTCTGGCAGAAATGTCACATTTTTGTCAGGAAAATTTCTGCCAGAATCCTGATGTGTGCACACAGCCTAAAAGGATTACCAAACTTGGAACTATTCCCTTTTTCACAGCATTGTGGTCTACCAGAATGTCTATCTGCTACTTCTCCCCACAGATGGGGGCGTTGGGGGATTTTATTAGTGGTGTTTTCCCATGGTACTTCTTGCATTAAGCATGCATGTTAAGCAGAATGTACACAAAACAAAATCCCCATTTGCTGTATTCCCCAAGATCAACTGAAACCGAGCATAACAAGTGAATAATAGAAAGTACATAATAGCAAGTCATTTGAACCTTGCTGATATTAACATCTCCTATATTTACTGCACAACAGATGACAGAAGGCCAGAAAAACAGGCTTCGGAGGTCCAACTTAAAGGCTTTAATACTTTGGATAAGAGCGTAAAGGGAGTGCCATGTTTTGAAACCGAAAACAAAACATGGCACACTATAAGCATGCTGCAATTTGAAATCAACTGAAGACATTTTGGAGAAAAAAAAAAAGTTCTCTCATGGTTCCCGTTCCCCTACTAGGATCACAATAATGGACAAAGCTTTAGCTGCGCTATGCTTCTGATAGACATCCTTTAAAACGGTGTAATTCCTAGACCGCATCCATTGGTTGGTTATCTGCAGGAATTGAAAACAAAGTAGTCATCATAATGTTCTGCAATCAGTCTGACATTCCACGTAGTACCCGAGTCACTCACTTCTACATACAGTACATTAGAACAAGATATTTGCGCAGTTGACAGTTGTGTGTAGACGTGACGTCCACGCTGCTGCTCAGCTTCCAATGCAGAAATGAGTGTTGGTGAGAACCCCTTCAAAAGGTTTTATTGTAAGAGTTAAAAACATATTACTGATATTGATCTTAAGTTGTTTGAAACAGTAACTTTATAATGTACTCAGGGTCCACAAAGGACCTTAGTTTCGAGATTTCATTGCAGATCACGTGGCACATAACTACCGACAACATCTAAACAATAAAAGTTTCGGCCATCCTGCTGCTTATGTGCTGTTACAAGTAAAGTGCTGTCTTGCTACTTATTGTCAGCACCTGGCAGGGCACAGTGTAGTGCCATGTAGATAGACAATAGATTGTGGGACACACTCATTGCTGCAGGGAGGAGGCATGAGGATACAGCAGCTGAAATACTGCACTGTAAATCTCAGCAAGACAGCAGTGCAGTGGAGAAGACAGGGAGGCAGGCTCGGACTGGCCCACAGGGTAAAAGGGGAATCCCCCGGTGGACCCCTGTTCAGGTCTGGGCTCCCGACTCCACTGTATGGGCAGTACTTGGCATAATTCACTTGATTCACTCTGTACAGAAAGAAGCAGCATCTCATCAGTCATTAACCACGCTACCCAGTTTATTATTATATAGAGATAAAGGTAAATTTGTGAATGAGGGTAGTGTAATATTTGCATGCAGGTGAAAAGTGGGCCCCCCCTAAAGTCAATGTTATTGGTGGGCCCTTGTCACCCCAGTCCGAAGCTGCAGGGAGGAGCCACTACACCTTTTTGGAATCTGCAATAGATTCATGAGAATCGTAGTTTGAGCACAGAAAAACTCTCCACATTAGTAACCAGAGAATGTAAACACGTGGCGTATGACAAGATCATTGGAACCAGTAAACTACTATTTTTTTTTTCACTCTCAAGGTTATATTAAGTTTAGCAAAATCTATAAAAGCTTCCTATGCCTAAAGCACTAGCCAGTGGAGAATGCATTTATCTTCAGGACATTTTATTTAAAAAAATGTAACCACGGCCTTCAGGCATCGAGCATTCAGTTTTAGACACTAAACCTTGCATAACTATAAAGACGAAACTAAAAGTAAATAGATGTAAACTGTCACACAGTTAGTCCTAAAACATTCGCTTTAGGAGGTGGTCTGCATTTTAGATAAACTAGCCAATACTTCCTACCACAAAGTTTAAGGAAGTTGCAACAGTCCAGATTAGCACTGTTGTTAAAGGGCCATTGTGTTATTAAAGACAGGCTGTACAAACTCACTTTTCTGACAAAACAAATAATCAAGAACTTGAGTGGAAAAAAAAGAATGAGAAAGACACAACTTAACTACTAAATGCAAAGTGTATATTTGCCAGGCCAAGCAGCACAGAGATGGGTACTTTCTGGGAAGCGGATGGGAAGAAGAGAGAGAACCATTGCAGTGGTGCAAGTGGCTGCATGTTAGTGTCTACATGTTTGAATGGAACCCGTCACTAGAAAAAAATGCTATTAACCTTGTGGTGCGGTGACCCACGTTACAGCCAGGGGGCGCGCTGTGTATGCTTCAGGATGCGCTTGGAGGCATAATTATGGTGATGAGACAAAGTCCGGCAGGATTGTAAATGGCCGGTATGTGTCACAGAGGTGCTCTGCACTGTAAGCCCAAAATGATATGGTTATGCTGGGACTTAATTTCCACAAGAGTTTGTTGTGTTTACTTATAAGGGCGGGCTTATAGGGTTAGCTGGTGAGCTGGGTGGGACTGGCTAACCACACACACTCCCATCTATGGGAGTGGTTACAACCATATAATGTGACTGAGGTCTGGTCACATGGTCAGAGTGTATGGATCTGTTTGGTCCATGTGCAAGGTCCTGGATGGTCGGTGTTGGAAGCTCCTGTGAGTGGAGTCTTCCTGGAAGCACCTGAGAGACCGTGGACCTGGTGGTCGGTTTTGGAAGCTCCTGTGAGTGGAGTCTTCCTGACGCACCTGAGAGACCGGATTTCTGGCAGAGCAGGAGTGTCAAACTGCATTCCTCGAGGGCCACAAACAGGTCATGTTTTCAGGATTTCCTTGCATTGCACAGGTGATAATTTAATCACCTGCAGAGAATGATTCCAGCACCTTGTGCAATGCTAAGGAAATCTTGAAAACAAGCATGGTTTGAGGCCCTCGAGGAATGCAGTTAGACACCCCTGCAGTAGACCACACTGCTCTGAAAAAGGGAATAGCTCCATGTGTGATAATACTTTAAGTATCTTTTATTAACACATTTAGGGTTTGTACATAATCATTTCTCAAAAGCTGAACTACATATACCTATATACACATGTATTTCAGTTTTGAGAAAGGGTTCGGTTTGAAATATATATATATATTTATTATCTCTATCTGTGTGTGTATATATATATACCTAAGGGGTACTTCCGTCTGTTTCTAACTTCCGTCTGTCTGTAACGGAATTCCTGGGTCGCTGATTGGTCGCGGATGGCCACGACCAATCAGCGATATTGGGGCGGGATTAAACACCGCTTCACTTTTTACTATTGATGCTGCCTATACAGCATCAATAATAAAAACATAGAATGTTAAAAATAATAATAATAAAAAAATCCAAAAACATATTCTCACCTTCCGAAGTCCGCCGCAGCCTTTCCCGCTCCTCGTGCTCCGATCCCAAGAATGCATTGCGGCAATGCCCCAACATCACGTGGCGGTCTCGCGAGACTGCTACATGATCACAGGTTATTGCCGCTAGGCATTACTGGGAACGGAGGGTTGCGAGGAGCATCGGAAAAGGCCTCGGCTGGATCCGGGGGTTGACGGAAGGTGAGTATATAATTTTTTTTTTATTAGAATTGTTTTTTTTTTTTTTTTAACAGGGATATGGTGCCCACATTGCTATATACTGCGTGGGCTGTGTTATATACAGCATGAGCTGTGTTATATACTGCGTGGGCTGTTCTATATACTACGTGCCTGTGCAATATACTATGTGCCTGTGTTATATTCTGCGTGGGCTGTGCAATATACTATGTGCCTGTGCTACATAGTACTTGGGCTGTGCAATATACTACGTGGCTGTGTTATAAACTGCATGGGCTGAGTTATATACTATGTGGGCTGTGCAATATACTACGTGCCTGTTTTATATTCTGCGTGGGCTGCGCTATATACTACTTGCCTGTGCTACATACTACGTGGGTTGTGCAATATACTGCGTGCCCTGTGTTATATACTACGTGCCTGTGTTATATTCTGCGTCGGCTGTGCTACATACTACGTGGCTGTGTTATATACTGCGTGGGCTGTGCAATATAGTACGTGGCTATGCTATATACTATGTGGCTGTGCTATATACTACGTGGCTGTGCATTCTAGAATACCCGATGCGTTAGAATCGGGCCACCATCTAGTGAGTTAATAAAAGCTTCTTAAGGGTATATGCACACGTTCAGGTTTTTTTTGCTTTTTTTCACGTGTTTTCGTGATAAAAATGCGATAAAACCGCATTAAAAACTGCAGACATATGCATCCTATCATTTAGAATGCATTCTGCAATTTTTGTGCACATGATGCATTTTTTTCCGCGAAAAAAACGCATTTCGGTAAAAAAAGCAGCATGTTCATTAGTTTGGCTTTTTTTTTCGCTTTTTTCCGCTATTCTATGCATTTGGAAAAAACGCAAGAAAAAATGCATAAAAAATACGCAAAAAACGCATCAAAAACACGCAAAAAAACGCATGCGGATTTCTGGCAGAAATGTCACATTTTTGTCAGGAAAATTTCTGCCAGAATCCTGATGTGTGCACACAGCCTAAAAGGATTACCAAACTTGGAACTATTCCCTTTTTCACAGCATTGTGGTCTACCAGAATGTCTATCTGCTACTTCTCCCCACAGATGGGGGCGTTGGGGGATTTTATTAGTGGTGTTTTCCCATGGTACTTCTTGCATTAAGCATGCATGTTAAGCAGAATGTACACAAAACAAAATCCCCATTTGCTGTATTCCCCAAGATCAACTGAAACCGAGCATAACAAGTGAATAATAGAAAGTACATAATAGCAAGTCATTTGAACCTTGCTGATATTAACATCTCCTATATTTACTGCACAACAGATGACAGAAGGCCAGAAAAACAGGCTTCGGAGGTCCAACTTAAAGGCTTTAATACTTTGGATAAGAGCGTAAAGGGAGTGCCATGTTTTGAAACCGAAAACAAAACATGGCACACTATAAGCATGCTGCAATTTGAAATCAACTGAAGACATTTTGGAGAAAAAAAAAAAGTTCTCTCATGGTTCCCGTTCCCCTACTAGGATCACAATAATGGACAAAGCTTTAGCTGCGCTATGCTTCTGATAGACATCCTTTAAAACGGTGTAATTCCTAGACCGCATCCATTGGTTGGTTATCTGCAGGAATTGAAAACAAAGTAGTCATCATAATGTTCTGCAATCAGTCTGACATTCCACGTAGTACCCGAGTCACTCACTTCTACATACAGTACATTAGAACAAGATATTTGCGCAGTTGACAGTTGTGTGTAGACGTGACGTCCACGCTGCTGCTCAGCTTCCAATGCAGAAATGAGTGTTGGTGAGAACCCCTTCAAAAGGTTTTATTGTAAGAGTTAAAAACATATTACTGATATTGATCTTAAGTTGTTTGAAACAGTAACTTTATAATGTACTCAGGGTCCACAAAGGACCTTAGTTTCGAGATTTCATTGCAGATCACGTGGCACATAACTACCGACAACATCTAAACAATAAAAGTTTCGGCCATCCTGCTGCTTATGTGCTGTTACAAGTAAAGTGCTGTCTTGCTACTTATTGTCAGCACCTGGCAGGGCACAGTGTAGTGCCATGTAGATAGACAATAGATTGTGGGACACACTCATTGCTGCAGGGAGGAGGCATGAGGATACAGCAGCTGAAATACTGCACTGTAAATCTCAGCAAGACAGCAGTGCAGTGGAGAAGACAGGGAGGCAGGCTCGGACTGGCCCACAGGGTAAAAGGGGAATCCCCCGGTGGACCCCTGTTCAGGTCTGGGCTCCCGACTCCACTGTATGGGCAGTACTTGGCATAATTCACTTGATTCACTCTGTACAGAAAGAAGCAGCATCTCATCAGTCATTAACCACGCTACCCAGTTTATTATTATATAGAGATAAAGGTAAATTTGTGAATGAGGGTAGTGTAATATTTGCATGCAGGTGAAAAGTGGGCCCCCCCTAAAGTCAATGTTATTGGTGGGCCCTTGTCACCCCAGTCCGAAGCTGCAGGGAGGAGCCACTACACCTTTTTGGAATCTGCAATAGATTCATGAGAATCGTAGTTTGAGCACAGAAAAACTCTCCACATTAGTAACCAGAGAATGTAAACACGTGGCGTATGACAAGATCATTGGAACCAGTAAACTACTATTTTTTTTTTCACTCTCAAGGTTATATTAAGTTTAGCAAAATCTATAAAAGCTTCCTATGCCTAAAGCACTAGCCAGTGGAGAATGCATTTATCTTCAGGACATTTTATTTAAAAAAATGTAACCACGGCCTTCAGGCATCGAGCATTCAGTTTTAGACACTAAACCTTGCATAACTATAAAGACGAAACTAAAAGTAAATAGATGTAAACTGTCACACAGTTAGTCCTAAAACATTCGCTTTAGGAGGTGGTCTGCATTTTAGATAAACTAGCCAATACTTCCTACCACAAAGTTTAAGGAAGTTGCAACAGTCCAGATTAGCACTGTTGTTAAAGGGCCATTGTGTTATTAAAGACAGGCTGTACAAACTCACTTTTCTGACAAAACAAATAATCAAGAACTTGAGTGGAAAAAAAAGAATGAGAAAGACACAACTTAACTACTAAATGCAAAGTGTATATTTGCCAGGCCAAGCAGCACAGAGATGGGTACTTTCTGGGAAGCGGATGGGAAGAAGAGAGAGAACCATTGCAGTGGTGCAAGTGGCTGCATGTTAGTGTCTACATGTTTGAATGGAACCCGTCACTAGAAAAAAAAACGCTATTAACCTTGTGGTGCGGTGACCCACGTTACAGCCAGGGGGCGCGCTGTGTGTGCTTCAGGATGCGCTTGGAGGCATAATTATGGTGATGAGACAAAGTCCGGCAGGATTGTAAATGGCCGGTATGTGTCACAGAGGTGCTCTGCACTGTAAGCCCAAAATGATATGGTTATGCTGGGACTTAATTTCCACAAGAGTTTGTTGTGTTTACTTATAAGGGCGGGCTTATAGGGTTAGCTGGTGAGCTGGGTGGGACTGGCTAACCACACACACTCCCATCTATGGGAGTGGTTACAACCATATAATGTGACTGAGGTCTGGTCACATGGTCAGAGTGTATGGATCTGTTTGGTCCATGTGCAAGGTCCTGGATGGTCGGTGTTGGAAGCTCCTGTGAGTGGAGTCTTCCTGGAAGCACCTGAGAGACCGTGGACCTGGTGGTCGGTTTTGGAAGCTCCTGTGAGTGGAGTCTTCCTGACGCACCTGAGAGACCGGATTTCCGGCAGAAATGTCCGTTTTTTGTCTGGAAATTTCTGCTAGAAAATCCTAACGTGTGCACATACCCTCAATCTGTGAGGTAGGTGACTGGAGTTCACTCACTTCACAGTCACAGTCTCTATCTAGCGCGGCATCTTGACTTGATACTAAGGAAACTGATATGTTCTATCGCCTCTGCTAGATCAGTGGTGGATTAAAAAAGCTGATTAGGCGATTAGCATTTTTATATTCTTTTATAACGTGTGCATATTTTACAAACTTCCTCTAAAGTATTTTGCCATTAAAGCTGTTTGACATAAAAAATTGTTTCCTCCTCGATTAAATGTGTCACGATAGATCTAATTAAACTTATGAACTTCGTGCTCTTTAACTTTAAAACAACACCACAAATGTTTTGATGAAGCAATAGGAAATTATAATTCCCCTGGTACCTCTGCTGTATTTTCAGAATTGCTATTACTGGCAATGAGAACATTTTCCTTTATGTTATGCCTTTTTTTTGGTGTTTTTTACAAAACATCATATTTATTTTGTCACATAAAAAGTTTGCATTTTAAAAGTTTGTCACAAAAAAACAAAAAAACATGCATATCATCATGCGTTTGTGTCACGTACAGTGTAGGAAAGACTAAGTGCAACATGAAGGGATAAGGGGAAGTAAACCCAACACTAGGGAAGGGGGGAGTGGAGACCACTGGCAAATCTAACATCACCCTGTCTGCCCTAAACATCCCTATATAGGTTCCGCACCTATCTGCGAGCAGGATACCTAACCCCTGCCTGACCCTGGCGATAAGCCCCTGCATAGGGAAGGTTAAGCACTAGTCAATCCCCATTACCACTAAAGACAGATGGGATGCACAAACAAGGGGAACAATTAGCTTGAGTAGACTCAGAGAGAAACAAAGACATCCTCCAAACAACAAAGAGGACGATAGCTGCAAGCCTCAACAGGGTAATGGAAATATCACCGGCAACTCCCAACGCAAGCTGGGAGTTATAAACACCCCAGTCCAGGTGTGTCAACTAGAGCAGGCAGAGGTTGTCACTGGGTTCTGAAGTCAGAAGGACTAGGAAAGCCAACCACTGAGACCTTCTGCAGCTAGATGCAGTGCAACTGTCTGCAGCCTCTGACACACCCAGGGCCGTATTTGCCACTAGGCACTTGAGGGCACGTGCCTAGGGCGGGGACAGGCGAGGGGGCGGCACCTCAGCAAGGTTTTTTCTTTTTTTTTCCTTTTTTTTTCCTTTTTTTTTTTTAAATACTAGTCCTGTGCGTCACTTCCTGAAGAGTAGACAGGGGGCGGCAGAGCGGCAGCCAGAACACGTGGTGCTGGTGCCGACTCTCCCTACTTCCCCTGCTGAGACACAGTGACCCCCTGCTCACAGCCTCACTGGTGCCCGGCAGAATGTGACTGCTGAGGTGGAGCGGCGGCGCCCTGTGTCCCGACCCTGGGTCCTGTCCTGGACTCACATTGCCTGCCTGGAGGACTCGCAGTAGAGCAGTACATACACAGTAAGGGTACCGTCACACAGTGCAATTTTGATCGCTACGACGGCACGATTCGTGACGTTCGAGCGATATAGTTACGAGATCGCAGTGTCTGACACGCTCCTGCGATCAGGGACCCCGCTGAGAATCGTACGTCGTAGCAGATCGTTTGAAACTTTCTTTCGTCGTCTAGTGTCCCGCTGTGGCGGCATGATCGCATGGTGTAACATATATCGTATACGATGTGCGCATAGTAACCAACGGCTTCTACATCGCACATACGTCATGAAATTATCGCTCCAGCGTCGTAGATTGCAAAGTGTGACAGCAGTCTACGACGCTGGAGCGATATTGTTACGACGCTGGAGCATCACGGATCGTACCGTCGTAGCGATGAAAATTGCACTGTGTGACGGTACCCTAAGTAGTGTACTGTCTCTGTAATGATCTCCCTCCTACTAGCTCCTGCCCGCGCGCTGCCTGCTGCAATGCACGGCTCTGTCTGTGACTCACCTCACGGTCCTCACCCCTTCGCTTACATTCCGACAGCCTCATTTCTGACTGTACTAGTGCCTGAGGCTGGAGGAGCCGTGAAAACATAGCAGCCCTTGAATGTTTGATCTTTGCTCCCAGCAGACGGATCCAGAGAGTGAGTGGTGGGGGTGGGGTATAATACACCCCCACTCACTCTATCTGGGTCCTAGGAGCAAACATTGCCAGTGCTGGTGTGTGTGCCTGTATGTATGTGTGTGTGTGTGTGCGGGCAGCAGAGCCGTATGTGTGTGCGGGCAGCAGAGCCGTATGTGTGTGCGGGCAGCAGAGCCGTATGTGTGTGCGGGCAGCAGAGCCGTATGTGTGTGCGGGCAGCAGAGCCGTATGTGTGTGCGGGCAGCAGAGCCGTATGTGTGTGCGGGCAGCAGAGCCGTATGTGTGTGCGGGCAGCAGAGCCGTATGTGTGTGCGGGCAGCAGAGCCGTATGTGTGTGCGGGCAGCAGAGCCGTATGTGTGTGCGGGCAGCAGAGCCGTATGTGTGTGCGGGCAGCAGAGCCGTATGTGTGTGCGGGCAGCAGAGCCGTATGTGTGTGCGGGCAGCAGAGCCGTATGTGTGTGCGGGTAGCAGAGCCGTATGTGTGAGTGTGCGGGCAGCAGAGCCGTATGTGTGAGTGTGCGGGCAGCAGAGCCGTATGTGTGAGTGTGCGGGCAGCAGAGCCGTATGTGTGTGCGTGCACAGGCAGCAGAGCCGTATGTGTGTGCATGCACGGGCAGCAGAGCTGTATGTGTGTGCGTGCACGGGCAGCGGAGCTGTGTGTGTGTGCGAGCAGAGCTGTATGTATGTGTGTATCTGTGCGGTGCTGTATGTGTGTGTGTGCGGGCAGCAGAGCTGTATGTGTGTGCGTGCACGGGCAGCAGAGCTGTATGTGTGTGCGTGCACGGGCAGCAGAGCTGTATGTGTGTGCGTGCACGGGCAGCGGAGCTGTGTGTGTGTGTGTGCGCGCGGAGCTGTATGTATGCGTGAGTCTGTGCGGTGCTGTATGTGTGTGTGTGCGGGCAGCAGAGCTGTGTGTGTGCGCGCGGAGCTGTATGTATGTGTGTATCTGTGCAGTGCTGTATGTGTGTGTGTGTGCAGGCAGCAGAGCTGTATGTGTGTGCAGGCAGCAGAGCTGTATGTGTGTGCGGGCAGCAGAGCTGTATGTCTGCGTGCACGGACAGCGGAGCTATATGTGTGTGTGTGTGCGCGTGGAGCTGTATGTATGCGTGAGTCTGTGCGGTGCTGTATGTGTGTGTGTGCGGGCAGCAGAGCTGTGTGTGTGCGCGCGGAGCTGTATGTATGTGTGTATCTGTGCAGTGCTGTATGTGTGTGTGTGTGCAGGCAGCAGAGCTGTATGTGTGTGCAGGCAGCAGAGCTGTATGTGTGTGCGGGCAGCAGAGCTGTATGTCTGCGTGCACGGACAGCGGAGCTATATGTGTGTGTGTGTGCGCGTGGAGCTGTATGTATGCGTGTGTCTGTGCGGTGCTGTATGTGTGTGTGTGTGCGTGCACGGGCGGCGGAGCTGTGTGTGTGTGTGTGCGCGCAGAGCTGTATGAATGTGTGTGTCTGTGCAGTGCTGTATGTGTGCGTGTGTGGGCATCAGAGCTGTATGTGTGTGCGTGCACGGGCAGTGTGTGTGTGGGAAGCTCTATGTGTGTGCGGAGCTGTCAGTGCCAGTGTGTCGCCCCATCCCGGACCAACTTTTTACTATTGATGCTGCCTATGAAGCATCAATAGTAAAAAGATAAAATGTTAAAAAGAATTGCAAAAAATAAAAAATTGTGCTATTCTCACCTTCCTCCGTCCACCGATGCGCGATGCTGCCACCAGCTTCCGTTCCCAGTGATGCATTGCGAAAGTACCCAGATGACTTAGCGGTCTAGACCGCTAAGTCATATGGGTAATTTCGCAATGCATCACTGGGAACGGAAGCTGGCGGCAGACCGCTAAGTCATCTGGGTAATTTTGCAATGCATCACTGGGAACGGAATCTGGCGGCAGCATCACGCGCATCGGTACAGCTTCAGTGGACGCCGGGGGCGAGTATATAACTATTTTTTATTTGAATTCTTTTTTTAACAGGGATATGGTGCCCACACTGCTATATACTACGTGGGCTGTGTTGTATTCTACGTGGGCTGTGTTATATACTGCCTGGCTGCTATATACTGCGTGGGCTGTGTTATATACTGCGTGGGCTGTGTTATATACTGCGTGGGCTGTGTTATATACTGCGTGGGCTGTGTTATATACTACGTGGCTGCTATATACTACGTGGCTGTGCTATGTACTATGTGGCTGTGTTATATACTATATAATATGGTACTGAGGGGGTATAGAGCTGGAGTAACAGATCTACTCCCTCATTTGTATGCAAACCGATTTCAGATGAATTGACTGAACATGTAAAAATATTGCTGGAATTGTCTTTGAAAGAGCTACATGGGCATATACATAGATTTGGACCCCTTACTGATTCCCTATGGGACTTGCGAACATGTGCAGCACTTGCGGTTTTACGGAAGCCTGTCACCCCGTTTTTTCAGTATGAGATAAAAATACTGTTAAATAGGGCCTGAGCTGTGCGTTACAATAGTGTATTTTGTATACCCTGATTCCCTACCTATGCTGCCGAAATACCTTACCAAAGTCGCCGTTTTCGCCTGTCAATCAGGCTGGTCTGGTCATATGGGCGTGGTGACATCGCTGTTTCTTCCCCCAGATCTTGCATATCTTTCCGTTGGTGACGTAGTGGTTTGCGCATGCCCAACTGCTGAATCCACTGCGCAGGTGAAGAAAAAACGTGCGATCGTCTCTATTTCCCTGGTGATCGGTGGAGGCGGCCATCTTCCTGAGGCCGCGCGTGCGCAGATGGAGTCCTCTGCTGCCCGGGGCTTCAGGAAGATGGCTGCAGGATGCCGCGCGTGCGCAGATGGAGATCGCGGCGGCCATTTTCCTGAAGCCGAGTTCGGGGTACACAAAATACACTATTGTAACGCACAGCTCAGGCCCTATTTAACAGTATTTTTATCAGGGTGACAGGTTCCCTTTAAGATGAGACAAAAAAACACTGCTAGCAGCATTTTTTTTCCGTTGCTGCAAGTCCCGCATTTACCTGATCGCGGCAAAACTGCAAGTGCGGCACATGTCTGCAAGTCCCACAGGGAATGAATGAGGCCGAATGCAGTGTTGCCGTAAGTGATGCGTTACATGGCAGATGCAGAAAAACTGCCCGATCTGCCGCGAATGGTAAAAATCGCTGATGTGAAAGTAGCCGAAGACACTGCTGACAGTGTCTGCATTAGTCATAGTCACCAATGGGGGAGGCAGTACGAAAAGTGCCTAGGGCAGCAAAAACTCTAAATACGGCCCTGGACACACCCATGACAGTTTTGTGGCTTTTTAAAATTATTTTGTTACATGTTGAATATGGATTTTTTTTTCTATAGTTGCCTGTGGAAAAAATGTCATCATGTCTTGCATGTAGTTTCCTATACTATTTGGCCACAGCAGCTTTCATGTAAAGGCTGTAATAAAATGAAGAAAAAAAAAAAGACAAAATATAGTCACATGGTTTATATCTGAGGCTAAGAAAATGAGTTCCAACACTCATTTTCTTAGCAAGAACAGGCATACTCTCATAACTAGGCTTTGTTTTTTTAAGCTACGTTCCCACGGTACTTATTTACAGCAGGCCTCCAGCTGAGGAGATCCTCAGTGATACCAACATTGGTATATACCACTGCGAAAAATCATTGAGAAAGCTGCATATTTCACTAGTTGCTTTGCAAAGGGTGGAACTCGCCTATACATACAGCACAAGTTTACATGCTGTGGATCTCAAACCCACAGCCCCTGTCAGTTTACACTGTGGATACTTTTGCAGACAGCATTTGCATGGCATTTCTTAAAATATCATGCACTCTGCTGGCCCTGCAAAACACAGTGGAATTTCCACAAGCAAATATGCTGCACACATTCCGCTGTGTTTTCACACTGGGAATTTAGTATTAGCTGGAAAAATCCAACATCAGTTTCCAGAGAAATTCACAATAGAATATGACTTTTATATGCAATTTTTAATACAATTGTTGTAGAATGTTTTTTTACATCAATATATTGTTTGGTGCAAATTTCACAAATAATTCGCATCAAACAAGTAACGTTACTATTTGTGCAATGTTAATGTTTCAGCCCCTTTAAAAATAAAATCTCACTGTATGAGCAAGCAGAATCCACTCCAAATTCCACACGAAAAACTGTGTAAGCATACCTCAAGGCTATGTGCACATAACGTCTTTCAAACGCAAGTTTTTCAAGCAGAAGATGCGTCTGGAAACTCTGGGATTTTCTTTTTACTGAAGAGTCTTTGGTTTTGTTTCCTGAGCGTTTCTCAGACGGTTTTAGCCACCGGCGTTTTTTGGGGGGGTTTTCCAATGGTTTTAGAACTTTTTTTACTGTCATTTTGCAGTCTTTTTTATGCCATTGAGTAATGAAAAAAAACACTAACAGTTATTTGTTAACCAAAAGAACTATGACTAAACCATAAAAAAAGCCTAGTCTTCCGAGCACCTTTAGAGTTTTCCTATTGACTTTCCCATGCCTACAAAAAAGTACAGAGCGTCTTCTGAGCAGAAAATGTCAGTAGAATGAACAGGTCACTTCCTTTTGGATGCTTTCACATTGCGCTGAGACACCCGTTCAGTAGCCCCATCGGGGCTTACATCTTAACCCCCCACCCCCACAAAATGGGGTTCGGACATATGCGCTACGGGGACATAGACTATAATGGTGCTCATAGAGCGAACGTGCACTCTGCCGTGCATAATTTTTGGAAGCATACTCCTACTGGGGCAGACACCCAGACGTAGTCTACTACATCTGAGTGTCCGCCTCCAGTAGACGCATACGCTCAAAAATTATGTATGTCAGAGAGCACATTCGCTCTGCTAGCACAATTATAGTCTGTCTATGCCCCATCGGCGCATACGTCCAAATCCCATTTTGCGGAGGGGGGGGGGGGTTGCATGTAAGCCCCGATGGGGCCACTGAATGGGTGCCTAAATACAATGTGAAAGCTCCGTTACCCGTTTGGCGCTTTTTGAAACCTGAAGCGGTTAATAGATGTTCCACAACCTGAACAAATGCATAGCTTTTACATACAGTAGAAATGCTTATGTTAATTCTTGTTAATGTTTTGTGTTTTTTTTCCAGCCGGAATACGCTTTTAGAAAAAAAACTTCTTGTGCGCATAGCCTAAACAAATGTGGTCAAAAACTATGAATTTTTCAAATGGAAACCAATTCAGGAAATGTTCCTTCTTTGGGGAGTTTGTGTGTTTCCTGAAGCAATTTTGGAAGAGTTTTGGAGTGAATTACATCAAGAGCCACTATTAAAATGTGACATTTGTTCCCCACCCCCAATCAAGCATTTTTTTTTAAACCTGAGGCAGCACACACACAACTCAAAGAATATACATATGAACAGCAAAATGGTTTTACGATAGCGATGAAAAATCAAACTTTTTTAATTGATTTCAGACATTTTTAAAAATGAACCCCCCAAAAAGTCTTATACCCATACCCTAATAATTGCAAAAAAAAGTCTAGAAACTTTAAATGTCTTCCATTGTAACATCTTATATTATTTTCCATTTTGATAGCTAAAATTTACTTTAATGACTTAAAATTTATCCATCCGAGTTTAGAAAAAAAATAAAAAATACATTTAGCACAAAAGATTTCTGTCCCTAAAGGTACCTTCACACATAATGATTTCGTTAACGATATCGTTGCAACGTCACGCTTTTTGTGACGTAGCAACGATCCCGCTAACGATCTCGTTATGTGTGACAGCGACCAACGATCAGGCCCCTGCTGGGAGATCGTTGGTCGTTGGAGAATGATCAGGACCTTTTTTAGGTCGCTGATCACCCGCTGTCATCGCTGGATCGGCGTGTTTGACACCGATCCAGCGATGTGTTCACCGCTGTGCTCTGCTTTACGGCCGGTGCTGACACAGTCAGTGCAGGGAAGCTGACGGCGGGGGACGTGACAGACATCGGAATGTGAGTATGTAGTGTTTTTTGTTTTTTTTTTACTTTTACAATGGTAACCAGGGTAAATATCCGGTTATTAAGCGCGGCCCTGCACTTAGTAACCCGATGTTTATCCTGGTTACCCGGGGACTTCGGCATCGTTGAAGACAGTTTCAACGATGCCGAAGTCATTCCCCTGATCGTTGGTCGCTGGAGAGAGCTGTCTGTGTGACAGCTCCCCAGCGACCACACAACAACTTACCAACGATCACGGCCAGGTCGTATCGCTGGTCGTGATCGTTGGTAAGTCGTTTAGTGTAACAGTACCTTTAAGGCCCCGTCACACTTAGCGACGCTAAAGCGATCCCGACAATGATACGACCTGTCAGGGATTGTTGCTGCGTCGCTATGTGGTCGCTGGTGAGATGTCAAACAGTGAGATCTCCCCAACAACGCAGCAGCGATGCGGCGACCTGTAGCGACCTGTACAACGATGTCACATGGCAGCTATTTCATGAGGATTAACAGACCTCAATGAGGGACGTCCTGTCATGAGGTCGTTGGTAAGGTGTCAAACACAGCGATGTGTGCTACCCAGCGGGACCTCAACGATCAAAAAAAGGTCCAGGCCATTCCGACACGAGCAGCGATCTCACAACAGGGGCCTGGTCGCTGCTATGTGTCACACATAGCGAGATCGCTACTGAGGTCGCTGTTGCGTCACAAAACTTGTGACTCAGCAGCGATCTCGCTAACGATCTTGCTTTGTGTGACGGGGGCTTTAAGGTACTGTCACACTAGACGATATCGCTAGCGATCCGTGACGTTGCAGCGTCCTCGCTAGCGATATCGTCCAGTGTGACAGGCAGCAGCGATCAGGCCCCTGCTGGGAGATCGCTGGTCGGGGAAGAAAGTCCAGAACTTTATTTCGTCGCTGGACTCCCCGTAGACATCGCTGAATCGGCGTGTATGACACCGATTCAGCGATGTCTTCACTGGTAACCAGGGTAAACATCGGGTAACTAAGCGCAGGGCCGCGCTTAGTAACCCGATGTTTACCCTGGTTACCAGCGTAAAAAAACAAACAGTACATACTTACATTCAGCTGTCTGTCCCTTGCCGTCTGGTTCCTGCACTGACTGCTGGCCGTAAAGTGAAAGCAGAGCACAGTCACAGCGGTGAGTCACCGCTGTGTGACTCACCGCTGTGCTGTGCTTTCACTTTCACTTTACGGCCAGCAGTCACTGCAGGAACCAGATGGCAAGGGACAGACAGCTGAATGTAAGTATGTAGTGTTTGTTTTTTTACGCTGGTAACCAGGGTAAACATCGGGTTACTAAGCGCGGCCCTGCGCTTAGTTACCCGATGTTTACCCTGGTTACCGGGGACCTCGGGATCGTTGGTCGCTGGAGAGCGGTCTGTGTGACAGCTCTCCAGCGACCAAACAGCGACGCTGCAGCGATCCGGATCGTTGTCGGTATCGCTGCAGCGTCGCTAAGTGTGACGGTACCTTTAGGTTCTGCTTCAGAGTCTTGTCTCTAGATCCCTGCTGGGTTTGTATAGACATGCGATCCATGGCATTGTTTGTAAATCTGTTGGGTACACTGTCATTATCAAGTGTGAATAGATATCAATCAGCATTTGTTAATGCTGTAGAACCTCAATCAGTAAAAAAAATGCGTGTTAAAATTTCCCCATCATTAGAAGTTACGGAAGATGTGCAAAATATAGCAAGATATCACACAAAATGTATGGAAATGCTCGCCTCTTAATACAATTTGGGCATATTTGCCTGTCAAAAAAAATCATGAAAAAGTAAGAGTATTGTAAAAAATTAAAAACTTTACACTTTCAGAACACAGAAGCCCTTCCATCAGTTGCACATTGCAAATTTTCAAAGCAAAGTCAAGTTTACCAAATATCCTTATTGGCTGACAAAAATAATATACCGTATATTATATAGAAAAAGAAAACAAAAAGCAGCACCAAAAGAAGACAGAGGGTGCAAAAAATCCTTCCAGGTATATACCAAACCTCATGCTATTGTCCAGAAAGATGAAGGCAGCACTCGAGTAGAAAAAATAAGAGTATTTTATTGGCCCATGTGCGACGTTTCAGTCCAAAGTGTGGACCTTTCTCAAGCAATATATTATATGGATATATATTTTTTTATAACGTTTGTAAAAAAAAAACCTTTCCTTAAATATTATGTTACATGTTCCTCTTTTTGCTCCATGCTCTCTTCCTAGTTAATACCCTTCCCCATCTCTTTACAGCGCTCATCCTGTCCGGCATTGCACCATTGACTACCAATATAGTAAGCTGATGTATGAAGAATACATTCTAGCGATGACGTGTTATCAGAGCATGCTCGGGTGTTATCCGAGCATGCTCGGGTGTTATCCAGGCATCTTGAGTGTGCTCGAATAGTATGTTCCCGTGGCTGCATGATTTGTGGCTATTAGACAGCCTCAACACATGTGGATTCCCCAACAAACAAGCAGTCCTCGCATATGTTGCAGCTGTTCTGCTCCATTACAATTTACCATCATTAGAAAAGGGTCAATAGTGGATCTGCAGGACTTTGCTATATTTAGAGGTAATGCCTAGAGTGCCATTTCAGTTTTCATTCTGTTAATGTAACAGAAAGCATATGCAACAAAGAAGAGTATTAAACACCAGGTTACAATGTTTGAGGGGTTTACGGCAACATTCATATCATCTCTCTCTACAGACGAGACAAAAACTGACCTGGATTCTCAGCCTGTTCGGTTCTTGAATCCTCCATCATCTTACTAAATTAAAATTAACACCAGAGACTGAAATAAAATAATAAATTCTAAATTAAATATCTGAATGTGATGCAGCTATAAGCCCATTGAGCTTTTAAAGTGTCTGACTGTGCAGACACCGCTGGTGGCTGGATACTGAAGAGACAGCTTGTTCTTGCTTCTTTTGCGAAACCAATCAAATGAGTCAAGTTGCCAAAAAGGAAAAAAGAGGATGTTTGATAAAAGCAGAAATAGCAAACACTTCTGTTTTTTCTTCAAATTATTAAAAAGAGTGTCGGCCGGTCAGATTCTGTCATGGAGAGATATGAACAGCTTATTTCATCCAGATAAAATTGTGGAAACTGAGATGTAACAATCGGGAAGAGAGGTTCGGACCAGAGGGTGGTCCACCCTGATCCCCAGAAAGGCAGACACGGCTTTCACCTATCCGCATCCTCATGACATAGATACAGTTGACAAGTTAACTTTGGCGAGTCCATCAGTTTGGCATTTGACCATCAGAAGTGCAAAGCGCACGTCAAGTGTCGCAATGAAATCACTTCACTGTGCCACCTTTGCCAGATTGACTCAACTCTGCTCCTGTTTGCAGTCACTCATTGTGAGTGGGGACAAGGAATGTTTTTTTTTTAATTTTTTTTTTTTACTTTTTCTGCGCTTTAAAAAAATAAAAGCGTTGATATGTCGGGTATTTGCGCATTCAGGAATTTTTTTTTTTTTTTGTTACAAGAAACTATGGTCCATTTTTTCCTATTAGGCCTTAGAAAAAATAAAAATTTGAGGCCAAAACAACACGTTAGTGGTAAAAATGTAAATATTTTTTCTTTACCACCCAATAGCATAAATATTTGTGAGACACATTTGGTGTCAGTAGGATCACTGCACCCCTAGATGAATTAATTGGGGTGTAGTTTGTAAAATGAGGTAATATATGAGGGGTTTCTGCTGTTCTGGCTACCCCGATGCAAGTTTCAGTAGGAGTACTTGCGCTCAACACTAATGATTTTTTTTAACTTTTGAAAATACCCTATCCCCAACCCTAATGGCAAGGTATGAAAGAACTAAAAATGAAAGTGTAATCTGACAAAAGGGGATGACACATTTTTTCCCCCAGTAAGTTTTGGTAGAGGGCCAGGGACAGAGCTGGAGGGACATGACAGGGGGGGGGATGTTTTAGGGAGCCCATTTCTCTCTCCTCTGACATGTATATCATGATAGAGCTACCCCCAGTAGCTGAAACCCTGTAGAATTTCTGACGTTGGGGGGCGCTATACCCTTACTCCCGATCACCGTTTCAAAATGGCAATGAAGGAATAAGACCCCCTTAACGGCCACTCTTTTAATGCGTATCTGTGGCTGTTAAGGGGTTAATGCATATGTTAGACTGTGATGTATACTTTGTAGTGATGTCCATTGCCCATAGACTATGATGGCATCTGTTTCACCACTTCATGAGCTTGCAATTTTCTGGGGGGTTTTTTGTTTGATTTTTCCTCCCCTTTTTCCCAAGAACCGTAACTTTTTTTTATTTTTCCTTCAATATAGTCGTATGAGTTCTAATTTTGAATGACACCATTCATTTTATCATGTAATGCACTGGAAAGCAGGGAAAAAATTCCAAGTGCATTGAAATTCCCCAAAAAGTATAATTTCACAATTTTTTTTTTTTTTTTTTTACCATGTTCACTCACTGACCTGCCCCCTATATACAGCTCTGGCAAAAATTAAGAGACCACCACATCAAAACCCTGTCATGGGCAGCCCAATCTCCAGACCTGAACCCCATTGAAAACCTCTGGAATGTAATCAAGAAGATGATGGATAGTCACAAGCCATCAAACAAAGAAGAACTGCTTACATTTTTCGCGCCAGAAGCAGTGTGAAAGACTGGTGGAAAGCATGCCAAGACGCATGAAAGCTGTGATTAACAATCATGGTTATTCCACAAAATATTGATTTCTGAACTCTTCCCGAGTTAAAACATTAGTATTGTTGTTTCTAAATGATTATGAACTTGTTTTCTTTGCATTATTTGAGGTCTGAAAGCACTGTTTTTTTCATTTTGACCATTTTTCTTTGTTAGAAAAAAAATAGGGATTTTTGTGTACTCACCGTAAAATCCTTTTCTCCGAGCCATTCATTGGGGGACACAGACCGTGGGTGTATGCTGCTGCCAATAGGAGGCTGACACTAAGTGATACAAAAAAAGTTAGCTCCTCCCCTGCAGTATACACCCTCCTGCTGGCTCTCAGCTAACCAGTTCGGTGCAAAAGCAGTAGGAGATCAATAACAATATATGAGCGTATAGCATGTCATATTATATATGAGAGTATAGCATGTCAGATTATAAAAAAACAATCATAAGCTAATAACAGGGTGGGAGCTGTGTCCCCCAATGAATGGCTCGGAGAAAAGGATTTTACGGTGAGTACACAAAAATCCCTATTTCTCCTTCGCCTCATTGGGGGACACAGACTGTGGGACGTCCCAAAGCAGTCCCTGGGTGGGGACAACAATAGATCAGGCCCTGTGTAACCGCTACTTACAAGTGCGCCACCGCGGCCTGCAGAGTCCGCCTGCCCAGACTCACATCTGTGGAAGTGTGAGAATTATAGTGCTTCAAGAATGCATGCGGATTGGACGAATCCGCAAGCTTGCAGGCGTGCCTTGCTGACGCCTGGTGCCTAGAACCCTTGATAGACAGGGAGATAGGCTGACATCTAGCACGGAAGGACTCCTGGATGGTGAAAAGAATTCACCATGTTATCATGGTCGATGAAACGGCTAAACCCTTCCTGAAAAAGTCAGGAAGCCTTCCTCTACCGTCAGGAAGCCCAAATAAAATGTCCAACCTTCAGAAGGACGCCGTCCTCAAGACGTACCTACTCAGAGCACTCACTTCGTCCAGAATATGGGGGATCTTATTCCATTTTGTGGACTGGAGCCAAAAGAGATGAGGGAAGAACTATGCCCTCATAACAGTGGTAATACAGTACCACCTTGGTAACAAGGGATGGAGATGGCCTGAGGACAACCTTGCCTCGAAGGTAATAAGGGAAAAAAATCTGAAAGAGCAGAGAAGCTAGCTCCGAAGACTCGTCAGAGTGAGAATATCGCAGAGGAGAATGGGATGACTTTCCCTGATAGTAAAGTCTGCCCGGATGAAAAAGGAGCCTACTGTAAGGCTCCTAGGAATAATAAGGTCCCAATGATCTAACGGTATGCGATAGGGAAGAACTACGTGTGAAAACTCCCTGTGAGAAAGTCCCTACTTGCAGTTGTGCTGCGATAAGGCGAGAAGATACTAGCTCCGCAAACAAAAAACGGACGTGGTCAGTGCAGATCTCTGAGGAACACTGGGGACCCTTTCTGCTTCCGAAAGGCTTTCGGAAGCAGTGGAAGGGGAGTTATGGAAACTGGTACCACGGCAGAACCAGAGCATTGAAAGTGATGGCTCTTGGATCTCGAGGCCGAACCACGAACTTGAGTACATTAGCCTTCAGTCTGGATGTAATCCCACCTACAACTGGAGAGCTCCAGTAAGGACAGATCTGATGGAAGACTTCGGGGAGAAGTTCCCACTGACTAGAGGTGGAACCCTGACGGCTGAATTTGTTTGCCGTTCAGAGTTCTACTTCTGAGATATACACTGCAGAGATCACCGAATAATAGACTTCGGCCCATCAGAGAAAGTGAGGTACCTCGGTCATGGCGCCTGACCGTGGGTACCAGCTAGATGACTGACGTAAGGCACCGCCGTGGCATTATCCAATTGAATTCGGATAGGGTGACCCGCCAGAAGGCAGTGGACCTGCTGTAAGACTACCGTTCGGATCTCCAGAACAATGATGGGGAGAAGAAGACTGGCATTGGTAGTTACTAATAACCATTGAACCGGGAGAAAGGCCCTGGATGAAGAAGGAGCTCAGAGACTATTGTCTGAAAGTCTGTTTGACTTGCTGAAAACGAGCGGAGCGAAGGAAACCGCTTCCATTGTCGTCACCATTTTTCCTCAGAACTCTCTTAGCAAATCGAATGAAATGAGGGGGTGAGTAATCAAGTCCTCAGAACTCTCCTTGCGCGAGCTCCCTGTTGAAGGGCCATGACCTTGTCTCGAGGAAGAATTACCATCCTTCTAGAAGTGTGCAGGATCATCCTCAAAAAGGATATCTGCTGGGCTGGAAATGAGGAGAACTTGTCTAAGTGTAGCTGCCAGCCCAGGAGAGAAGGTATCGCAAGAGATATAGATGACTCAGCGTAGTCCTGGAAGGGCGGCTAGACAGACCAAACAGGGCAGAATGAGCACGCCTCTAGAGTGCAAGAGAAACATGGAAAGGCGAAGGAATTTTTGCAGAGGGCAAGCAACCCGAATGTCGATGGATGCCGGAAACTGCACCTTTTTCTGTTGAAGTAATGGCTGAGCGGAGGAACTCCATCCAAAGAAGGAGGACCATGTCAAAGGTTGTTAGAAGTTTGAGGTCCAGGGTCGATCTTACTTTTCGTTCCCCTGTTTGGAACCAAGATCCCTTAGATCTAGACTGTGCTGGACAATCCTTTTACAATCCTTTGTCAGTCTCCCGCTCAAAGGATTTGATTGGCCAGTTGTTGCTGGTGTGAATCAAGGTAGTTAAGGTCTCCAGCCAGGAGACCATTGCTCTAGCAATCCATGCGGCCGCTAGGGAGGATAGAGCGCTGGACCCGAAGCCGCAAGACGGAACGAACCAGATTTGCTATCTGACAGTCCGTGGTATTTTTAATTGATGACCCATCAGGTAGGGATACTGGTAGGTATACCACAGGAGATTCTACCCGGTTAATCTGCCCCATGGCAGAATGTGCGGCTGCATCCAGCAGGTCATAGTCTCTTGCCATCTCCTCTTTTCACGGTGCAGAGATAAAAATTAGGAACCCTCGATCCACCAACCTCTTAACAGGGAAGTGGAGAGGAATTGTCCGCCTTCTTGCATCATCCACTAAATAGTGGTGATGCAGAGGGGGGAGCTCGTACGCCAAAAAGGGGTGCCTCTATATGTCCACAGAGTTCAGGTCTTCAGGTGGACAGGACAGGTTGTCTGGCGTTAGGCCTGGATGCAGAAGAGGAAACATGGAGACGACACTCCGTGTGCTCGTCTGTTGATGGTGTGGGGAGATCGGTGCCCTTTAAAGGACCCGTCGCCCTTAAAAAACAGGCCAGGCATGGCATCCCACATAGAGGCTTCTGTCCAGTGAATCGCTTATCCGAATTGAATGGCAAATGCTCTCGAGGGAGTTTAGTCTCTGAAGCTCAGGCAAGCTCAGGCAATATCCAATCCATATTCAGAGCCTTGTTGTCATCAAATCATTGGTGAGGGAGCAGGAAACGAAAAACTTCCGTTTTCTAGATGCCTGTATGTTTCTAGACGCCTGCACGTTTCTAGAATACTTGCGGCCCCTGCTAGCCGACGGCTCCCATGTAGGATAGGGACCATGTATATTGGTGCTGCGAGCACTCCAAACACAGAGGGTACACAGAGGGATTCAATCTCTTGGTCAGAGAACCATGGATTAGTCAGTGAAGAAGTCCACTGAGGGGAACTAGAGGATAAAGCTGGGGTCGGCGGCGGAGGGCTCCTCGGACTGATCAAGCACCTTTAAGACCAGGGAATACTGGTCATGCCCCTTTAAGACCAGGAAATACTGGTAATACGCCTTTAAGACCAGGGAATACTGGTCATGCGCCTTTAAGAACAGAGAATACTGGTCATGCGCCTTTAAGACCAGGAAATACGCCTTTAAGACCAGGGAATACTGGTCATGCGCCTTTAAGAACAGAGAATACTGGTCATGCGCCTTTAAGACCAGAGAATACTGGTCATGCGCCTTTAAGACCAGAGAATACTGGTCATGCACCTTTAAGACCAGAGAATATTGGTCAAGCACCTTTAAGACCAGGGAATACCGGTCATGCACCTTTAAGACCAGGGAATACCGGTCATGCACCTTTAAGACCAGGGAATACCGGTCATGCACCTTTAAGACCAGGGAATACCGGTCATGCACCTTTAAGACCAGCGAATACCGGTCATGCACCTTTAAGACCAGGGAATACCGGTCATGCACCTTTAAGACCAGGGAATACCGGTCATGCACCTTTAAGACCAGAGAATACCGGTCATGCACCTTTAAGACCAGCGAATACTGGTCATGCACCTTTAAGACCAGAGAATACTGGTCATGCACCTTTAAGACCAGGGAATCCTGGTCATGCTCCTTTAAGACTGGGAATACTGGCCATATGCCTTTAAGACCAGGGAATTCTGGTCATGCACCTTTAAGACCAGGGAATACTGGTCATGCACCTTTAAGACCAGGGAATACCGGTCATGCACCTTTAAGACCAGGGAATACCGGTCATGCACCTTTAAGACCAGAGAATACCGGTCATGCACCTTTAAGACCAGAGAATACCGGTCATGCACCTTTAAGACCAGAAAATACAAGTCAAGCACCTTTAAGACCAGAGAATACTGGTCATGCTCCTTTAAGACTGGGAATACTGGCCATATGCCTTTAAGACCAGGGAATTCTGGTCATGTGCTTTTAAGACCAGGAAATACTGGTCATGCGCCTTTAAGACCAGGTACTTCCTTACCCGGGTACTGATGTAGAGTCGATGTGCCCCTTTAATGCAAAAATACTGTCACCCCAGTGTGAGCTGGCCGGGTGGACCAAGATGGCCACCGGGAGCTGCAGAGTTGATAAAATCTCGCAGAGAGCGAGAAGCGCCAATTTGGGGGGCGGAGCCACAGACACGATGTTGAATAGGCCCAAGCCGGGGCCTAAATTTCTGTAGCCGGCGGACGTCACCAGTGGGTCGTTCCAGGCAAGACTTCCAGGATACAGCCTACAAATCGGCCGAAGCCGGGGACTAAATTTTTGCAGCCATCCAGAGCGTTACCTCAGAGAGGTGGGCAACAGGGAAGTGGCTGAGGCTGCCTGTCAGCATGTGGATATCCCACTGAAGATGGATCCACTCACCATTGGAGCGCGTCCCGGCATGGAGCCGCCGCGGATGTGGGTTTCAGCGCTGTTCTGTGCAGCGTGGACGGTGCAGGGATAAGCCTCAATCCATCATCCCTTTGTTAGGGAGGTGGAGAGGAACCGTCCGCCTCCTTGTGCCATCCGCTTTCACAGTGGTGGGACAGTGGGGGCTGCTCGGACGCCATAGAGAGGGGCCTCTGTACAGCCACGGAGTTCAGTCCGAGTGGACAGGGCCAGTTGTCCGGCATTAGGCCTGGCTCCAGGAGAGGATACATGGAGAGGACACTCCATGTGGTCGCCTGCTGCTGGTGTGGGGAGATCGGGACTCGAAGGAACCGTCGCCCCTGAAGTGAGCTCAGGCATGGCTTCCCACTTCGCAGGAGAGGGTACGGGGAGGAATACTCGCCGTGCTCGCCTGTTGATGGTTCGGGGGAGATCGGAACCTTGAAAGGAACAGTCGCCCCCTTCACTCCGTTAATTAACCCCTTCATGACCCAGCCTATTTTGACCTTAAAGACCTTGCCATTTTTTGCAATTCTGACCAGTGTCCCTTTATGAGGTAATAACTCGGGAACGCTTCAACGGATCCTAGCGATTCTGAGACTGTTTTTTCGTGACATATTGGGCTTCATGTTAGTGGTAAATTTAGGTCAATAAATTCTGTGTATATTTGTGATAAAAACAGAAATTTGGCGAAAATTTAGAAAATTTTGCAATTTTCACATTTTGAATTTTTATTCTGTTAAACCAGAGAGTTATGTGACACAAAATAGTTAATAAATAACATTTCCCACATGTCTACTTTACATCAGCACAATTTTGGAAACAAAATTTTTTTTTGCTAGGAAGTTATAAGGGTTAAAATTTGACCAGCGATTTCTCATTTTTACAACGAAATTTACAAAACCATTTTTTTTAGGGCCCACCTCACATTTGAAGTCAGTTTGAGGGGTCTATATGGCTGAAAATACCCAAAAGTGACACCATCCTAAAAACTGCACCCCTCAAGGTTCACAAAACCACATTCCAGAAGTTTATTAACCCTTCAGGTGCTTCACAGCAGCAGAAGCAACATGGAAGGAAAAAATGAACATTTAACTTTTTAGTCACAAAAATGATCTTTCAGCAACAATTTTTTTATTTTCTTAATGGTAAAAGGAGAAACTGAACCACGAAAGTTGTTGTCCAATTTGTCCTGAGTACGCTGATACCTCATATGTGGGGGTAAACCACTGTTTGGGCGCACGGCAGGGCTTGGAAGGGAAGGAGCGCCATTTGACTTTTTGAATGAAAAATTGGCTGCACTCTTTAGCGGACACCATGTCACATTTGGAGAGCCCCCGTGTGCCTAAAAATTGGAGCTCCCCCACAAGTGACCCCATTTTGGAAACTAGACGCCCCAAGGAACTTATATAGATGCATAGTGAGCACTTTAAACTCCTAGGTGCTTCACAAATTGATCCGTAAAAATGAAAAAGTACTTTTTTTTCACAAAAAATTCTTTTCACCTCAATTTTTTCATTTTCACATGGGCAATAGGATTAAATAGATCCTAAAATTTGTTGGGCAATTTCTCCTGAGTACGCCGATACCTCATATGTGGGGTTAAACCACTGTTTGGGCACACAGCAGGGCTCGGAAGGGAAGGCGCGCCTTTTGACTTTTTGAATGGAAAATTAGCTCCAATTGTTAGCGGACACCATGTCGCGTTTGGAGAGCCCCTGTGTGCCTATGCATTGGAGCTCCCCCACAAGTGACCCCATTTTGGAAACTAGACCCCCCCAAGGAACTTATCTAGATACATACTGAGCACTTTAAACCCCCAGGTGCTTCACAGAAGTTTATAACGCAGAGCCATGAAAATAAAAAATAATTTTTCTTTCCTCAAAAATGATTTTTTAGCCTGGAATTTCCTATTTTGCCAAGGGTAATGGGAGAAATTGGACCACAAATTTTGTTGTCTAGTTTGTTCTGAGTACGCAGATACCCCATATGTGGGGGTAAATCACTGTTTGGGCGCACGGCAGGGCTCAGAATGGAAGGCACGCCATTTGGTTTTTTAAATGGAAAATTAGTTCCAATCATTAGCGGACACCATGTCGCTTTTGGAGAGCCCCTGTGTGCCTAAACATTGGAGATCCCCCACAAATGACCCCATTTTGGAAACTAGACCCCCAAAGGAACTAATCTAGACATGTGGTGAGCACTTTGAACCCTCAAGTGCTTCACAGAAGTTTATAACGCAGAGCCATGAAAATAAAAAAAAAAAATTTCTTTTCTCAAAAATGATGTTTTAACCCCGCAATTTTTTGTTTTCCCAAGGGTAACAGGAGAAATTTGACCCCAAAAGTTGTCCAGTTTCTCCTGAGTACACTGATACCCCATATGTGGGGGTAAATCACTGTTTGGGCACATGCTGGGGCTCGGAAGTGAAGTAGTGACGTTTTGAAACCCCCCACAAGTGACCCCATTTTGGAAACTAGACCCCGAAAGGAACTTATCTAGATGTGAGGTGAGCACTTTGAACCCCCAAGTGCTTCACAGAAGTTTATAACACAGAGCAGTGAAAATAATAAATACGTTTTCTTTCCTCAAAAATAATTTTTTAGCCCAGAATTTTTAAATTTTCCCAAGGGTAACAGGAGAAATTTGACCCCAATATTTGTTGTCCAGTTTCTCCTGAGTACGGTGATACCCCATATGTGGGGGTAAACTACTGTTTGGGCACATGCCGGGGCTCGGAAGTGAAGTAGTGACATTTTGAAATGCAGACTTTGATGGAATGGTGTGCGGACATCACGTTGCGTTTGCAGAGCCCCTGGTGTGCCTAAACAGTAGAAACCCCCACAAGTGACCCCATTTTGTAAACTAGACCCCCCAAGGAACTTATCTAGATATGTGGTGAGCACTTTGAACCCCCAAATGCTTCACAGACGTTTACAACGCAGAGCCGTGAAAATAAAAAATCATTTTTCTTTCCTCAAAAATGATGTTTTAGCAAGCAATTTTTTATTTTCCAAGGGTAACAGGAGAAATTGGACCCCAGTAATTGTTGCGCAGTTTGTCCTGAGTATGCTGGTACCCCATATGTGGGGGTAAACCACTGTTTGGGCACACGTCGGGGCTCGGAAGTGAGGGAGCACCATTTGACTTTTTGAATACAAGATTGGCTGGAATCAATGGTGGCGCCATGTTGCGTTTGGAGGCCCCCTGATGTGCCTAAACAGTGGAAAACCCTCAATTCTAACTCCAACACTAACCCCAACACACCCCTAACCCTTATCCCAACTGTAGCCGTAACCCTAATCACAACCCTAACCCCAACACACCCCTAACCACAACCCTAACCTCAATACACCCCTAACCCTAATTCCAACCCTAACCCTAAGGCTATGTGCCCACGTTGCAGATTCGTGTGAGATTTTTCAGCACCATTTTTGAAAAATCCGCGGGTAAAAGGCACTGCGTTTTACCTGCGGATTTACCGCGGATTGCCAGTGTTTTTTGTGTGGATTTCACCTGCGGATTCCTATTGAGGAACAGGTGTAAAACGCTGCGGAATCAGCACAAAGAATTGACATGCTGCAGAAAATACAACGCAGCGTTTCCGCGTGGTATTTTCCGCACCATGGGCACAGCGGATTTGGTTTTCCATATGTTTACATGGTACTGTAAACCTGATGGAACTCTGCTGCGGATCCGCAGCGGACAATCCGCTGCGGATCCGCAGCCAAATCCGCACCGTGTGCACATAGCCTAATTCTAAAGGTATGTGCACACGCTGCGGAAAACGCTGCGGATCCGCAGCAGTTTCCCATGAGTTTACAGTTCAATGTAAACCTATGGGAAACAAAAATCGCTGTGCACATGCTGCAGAAAAACTGCACGGAAACGCAGGGGTTTACATTCCGCAGCATGTCACTTCTTTCTGCGGATTCCGCAGCGGTTTTACAACTGCTCCAATAGAAAATCGCAGTTGTAAAACCGCAGTGAAATGCGCAGAAAAACCGCGGTAAATCCGCAATAAATCCACAGCGGTTTAGCACTGCGGATTTATGAAATCCGCTGCGGAAAAATCCGCAGAGGACCAGAATACGTGTGCACACTCCTAACCCTACCCCTAACCCTAACTCCAACCTTAGTGGGGGGAAAAAAAAAATTCTTTATTTTATTATTGTCTCTACCTATGGGGGTGACAAAGGAGGGGGTCATTTACTGTTTTTTTTTTTATTTTGATCACTGTGAGGTTTTATCACAGTGATCAAAATTCACTCTGGAACGAATCTGCCGGCCGGCAGATTCGGCGGGCGCACTGCGCATGTGCCCGCCATTTTGGAAGATGGCGGCGCCCAGGAAAGAAGACGGACGGACCCCGGGAGGCTCGGTAAGTATAAGGGGGGGGGAGATCAGGGCACGGGGGGGGCGTCGGAGCACGGGGGGGTGGATCGGTGTGCGGGCGGGTGGATCGGTGTGCGGGTGGGTGGATCGGTGTGCGGGCGGGTTGATCGGTGTGCGGGGGGGTGGATCGGAGTGCAGGTGGGTGGATCGGAGTGCAGGGGGGTGGGATTGGAGCACGGGGGAGCGGACAGGAGGACGGGGGAGCAGAGCACAGGACAGAGGGGAGCGGACCACAGTTCGGAGGGCTGGGGGGGCGATCGGTGGGGTGGGGTGGGGGCACATCAATGTTTCCAGCCATGGCCGATGATATTGCAGCATCGGCCATGGCTGGATTGTAATATTTCACCAGTTTTTTAGGTGAAATATTACAAATCGCTCTGATTGGCAGTTTCACTTTCAACAGCCAATCAGAGCGATCGTAGCCACGGGGGGGGGGTGAAGCCACCCCCCCTGGGCTAAAGTACAACTCCTGTCCCTGCACGCCGGGTGAAATTACAGTTAACCCTTTCACCCAGCCAGCAGGAACGCGATTCCGCCATGACGCATACGCTGCGTCATGGGTCGGAATGGCACCGACTTTCATGACGCAGCGTATGCGTCAAAGGTCGGGAAGGGGTTAAAAAATAAAAATTTAAAGAAAAGTAAACAATAAAATAAAAACGTTGGGGTCTGAAACAGACCCATGTGCCTCCTACAGACACTAAGCAAGAACTGGTTAGCTGAGAGCCTGCAGGAGGCTGTATACTGCAGGGGAGGAGCTGAGAGCCAGCAGGAGGGTGTATACTGCAGGGGAGGAGCTAACTTTCTTTGTATCACTTAGTGTCAGCCTCCTATTGGCAGCAGCATGCACCCCACGGTCTGTGTTCCCCAATGAGGCGAAGGAGAAATACAAAATTTATTGCTTGGAAATTTGGAGACATGTTGTCAAAGTTTTACAGAATAAAAGAGCAATTTACATTTTACTAAAAAATATACCTATAAAGAGAAAAATCACACAAACTGAACATTTTGCAGTGGTCTCTTAATTTTTGCCACACCTGTATATAAAAAAATGGAACAGCACAATACCTGTAAACGGGTGCACAGGCCCCCTCAGCAAAGTATCCAAAACTTTCCCCAATCCAGATAGAGAAAAAATGAATACAGACTTGTAGTGAAAAAAAAACGTGGATTTTATTCAGGCCCACATGGCCCATTATATAAAATAGGGGGCAGGTCACTGAGGGATCAGTGATCTGTCAGAAGCCATACAGATGAATACCTAAGCAGAACACCTCATGAAGACCCCCACAGACTGCTCTGGAGCATAAGCATATCATTAACTCAAAACTGAAAATAAAGATGAAACAACAACCACAAGACAGATTTCATCAACCAAGGTGTCATTTTCATCAGTATAGCGGCGCTGACCTGACACTGTGTTACTAAGCACAATCCTGCTGACAGGTTCTCTTTAAGTCAACCAGTAAGAGAAAAAAACTTTAGTCAATGAAATGTTGCAACTGTTCTAAATCCATTAGTGAAGCACAAGAATGGAAAAATCCTTTGAGTATTGGACCTGAATATTTTGTGCATCAAATAAATTACTGTTTGTTTTATAATTATTGACCATTTCTTAAAACAAAGCATTGATAAAAGAGCCACAGTCAGCCGGAGTAGGTCAAGTGAAGGCGATGTATGCCTTAAAATGTGATGGACTCTTAACTATGTAATGAATTTTCTATGATATCTAGGGCCCTAGAGCTAAAAAATTGCTTTGTTGGAGACATATGTATTTGTCCTGTGTGTGTTGTGTTTGGTGCCTCATCTAAACTCTACATAAAATGCAATGGATGAAATTTTACCATGCACAATTATTAGGAACTAAAACAAAACACTTAAGGGTGTGATAAATAACAACAAAGTGGAGTAAGGACATTGTGTACTTGTCAATGGCTTCTCTTGACTTATCCCTACCAGAACTAGCCCTGCAGAGTCTGCTGTCAATCAAGAAACATGGGCGTTACAAGTGGGGAGAAGCGAATATGATCCATAGACTCCAAGTGCACCGATTCATGTCTAAAGCGCTGTGGAATTAAGTGGCGCTTATAAAAGTGAGTAAAATAAATACACCACCAGTGTCATTGCAAAAATTTGCATATCAATAAAAGAAACCTTTTAGAGTAACAATGTAGAGGATGCTGCTTTAATAGGGTACTGTAAAACATTTTGAACAATACTATAATGTCTAGTTAAAAAGTCACTGTGCAATATATGTTAATTACATGAATTCCCATGTTTTCTGGATTGCCCCACATGTAACGTG
Source organism: Ranitomeya imitator (assembly GCF_032444005.1). Lineage (NCBI taxonomy): Eukaryota > Metazoa > Chordata > Amphibia > Anura > Dendrobatidae > Ranitomeya > Ranitomeya imitator. The sequence goes on from NC_091286.1 coordinate 125,947,071, forward strand.
ATGCCCCCAGTGCTTTTTCTATCTTCCTGTGATGCTACAACTGGTCCTCTGCATTAACCCACTTGAAAAGGAGTAACAGCTAATGACACATGCAAGGTTTATTGTAAATAAGGGTGTGTAGGGAATCTGCAATTATTTTGTAATAAGGTTTAAATTGGTGGGGTTTCTCAGAGCTATATTTGATAAGAAATTTCAGAGCTTTAAAAAAAAAAGTGCAATAAAAGTAATGGAAAACTCCTTTAACCCCTTACTGACATCGGACGGGATAGTACGTCCGATGTCAGCTCCCCTGCTTTGATGCAGGGCTCCGCGGTGAGCCCGCATCAAAGCCGGGACATGTCAGCTGTTTTGAACAGCTGACATGTGCCCGCAATAGCGGCGGGTGAAATCACGATTCACCCACCGCTATTAACTAGTTAAATGCCGCTGTCAAACGCAGACAGCGGCATTTAACTACCGCATCCGGCCGGGAATGACGTCATCGCCGACCCCCGTCACATGATCGGAGGTCGGCGATGCTTCTCCATTGTAACCATAGAGGTCCTTGAGACCTCTATGGTTACTGATCGCCGGTAGCTGTGAGCGCCACCCTGTGGTCGGCGCTCACCGCACACCTGATTTTCTGCTACATAGCAGCGAACAGCAGATCGCTGCTATGTAGCAGAGGCGATCGTGCTATGCCTGCTTCTAGCCTCCCATGGAGGCTATTGAAGCATGGCAAAAGTTTAAAAAAAAAAGTTAAAAATAAAAAAATATAAAAGTTTAAATCACCCCCCTTTCGCCCCAATCAAAATAAATCAATAAAAAAAAAAAATCAAATCTACACATATTTGGTATCGCCACGTTCAGAATCACCCAATCTATCAATAAAAAAAAAGCATTAACCTGATTGCTAAACGGCGTAACGAGAAAAAACATCGAAACGCCAGAATTACTTTTTTTGGTCGCCGCGACATTGCATTAAAATGCAATAACAGGCGATCAAAAGCACATATCTGCACCGAATTGGAATCATTAAAAACGCCAGCTCGGCATGCAAAAAATAAGCCCTCAACCGACCCCAGATCATGAAAAATGGAGACGCTACGGGTATCGGAAAATGGCACAATATTTTTTTTTTTTTAGCAAAGTTTGGAATTTTTTTTCACCACTTAGGTAAAAAATAACCTAGTCATGTTAGGTGTCTATGAACTCGTAATGAGAGAATCATAATGGCAGGTCAGTTTTAGCATTTAGTGAACCTAGCAAAAAAGCCAAGCAAAAACAAGTGTGGGATTGCACTTTTTTTGCAATTTCACCGCACTTGGAAGTTTTTTCCCGTTTTCTAGTACACGACATGGTAAAACCAATAATGTCGTTCAAAAGTACAACTCGTCCCGCAAAAAATAAGCCCTCACATGGCCAAATTGACGGAAAAATAAAAAAGTTATGGCTTTGGGAAGGAGGGGAGTGAAAAAACGAACACGGAAAAACAAAAAATCCCACGGTCATGAAGGGGTTAAAAAGGTAATCTGTCAACCCCTGGGATGTTTTTAACCTATTAACATGGGCATACAAGTGACAGAATGGTTAAACTAGTCATACCTGTATGCCCGTATCTGCGGCCATCTTTTATTTATTTATTTATGCTAATGATTTATTCCAGGCTCTGGGGCATGCAGAGCCTGGAAGAAAACTCTGCCTCTGGTTTTAAAGGAAACCTGTCACCAGGTTTGGTCTATACGAGTTACGGCCATCACCTTTCAGGGCTTATATACAGCATTCTATAATGCTGTAGATAAGCCCCCAGTCCAACCTGCACGATAAGAAAAATAAGTGTTATTATACTCACCCAGGATGGGGGGGCGGTCCAGATCCTCCCATCTTTTTGTGATGCCGACCTCCTGTTGCTTCATCACTCCCTGGCATCGCGCTCCTGCGTAGGCGTACTTATCTGCCTTGTTGAGGGCAGAGTAAAGTACTGCAGTGTGCAGGCGCTGGGCCTCTCTGACCTTTCCCAGCACCTGTGCACTGCAGTACTTTTCTGTACCCTCAATAGGGCAGATAAGTACGCCGTCGCAGGAGCACGATGCCGGGGAGTGATGAAGCAACAGGAGGGCGGCATCGCAAGAGGATGGGAGGCGCCAGACACTGAGCTGCGACACCCATCAGACCGGACCGCTCCCCCGGGTGAGTATAATATAACATATTTTTCTTATCTTTCTGGTCAGACAGGGGACTTATCTACAGCATTATAGAATGCTGTAGATAAGCCCTGAAAGGCAGTGACTGTATCTTATATTGGCCAAAACTGCTGACAGCTTCACTTTAATTTGTGTATCACCCCATTCCCATCAGCGTCACAGAGGGATATCCTTTTCTTGACCGTCATACATGGTGATAGTAGCATCCCCACTGCTATACAAGATACCTCTACACAGGAGTATACAATAAGGGGAGGTTTAACTCTCTGATCAAGTCCTCCAGCCATACAATGCCATGACAAAAAACAAGGTGTGGTACAAGAAGCTGACAGTACACAGCGTACAGATGGCAATGTATAATGCTTTCATGCTATCATGATGTGCAGGCCAGACAGGGACCTTCCTTCAGTTCAAGGAGGTAGTGATGAAGGCCATAATATTTGGAAGTCAGGAAGGAGTTGGCCCCAGTACTTCAGTAACTGAATGAGCCCGTATCGTACCAGGGCAACATTTCCTCAGTGAGGTTTCTCAAACAAGAAAGAAAGGAAAGTCGCAAAAAGGTGCAGAGTGTGTTACACAAGAAGGATAAGAAAGGACACCATGTGACAATGCGACACCTGCCCTGAGAAACCAGGCCTGTGTATAAAAGAATGATTCAAACTGTACCACACATCAATGGACTACTAAATATATTTCTGACATACACAACTCACGTATGCCAACCAGATGCACTCTCCACAACTCACATATGCCACCACATTATAAAACTCACATACCAGGAAAAGACTAGATCAATTCCAATATAGGGTTACTTGTGGGGGCGCGGTTCCACTGTTGAGACAAATCAAGGGCTCCCCAAACACAACATGGTATCCGCTCTCGATTCTAGCCATTTTTGCATTCAAAAAGTCAAAACGTGCTTCTTCCCTTGCGAGCCCTGCACCCAAACAGTAGTTTTCTCCCACATCTGGGGTATCTGCGAACTCAGATGTTGCACAACCAGTTTTGGGATATTTTTTTTTTTTTTTTTTTTTAACAACATGTTTCTGGTATTCAAAAAGAAAAAAAATAGAAAAAAATCAGTTCTGATAAAAGGTTGAAAAAAAATGAACAAGACTGCTTAAAAACATCTGACATGTCCCTATGATCTTTGAGGGCAATATAATTTTTTTATGACTTAAGTACTTATCAATCCATGAGCAGACATCCCCAAAATCACAAGAACATAGTACTCCTATGGCTTTTCTGCAATGAATGCCATTTGTTAAAATGACTCTGCCAGCACAGAATGGCTGTTAACCCCTTCCCGACCCATGACGCCACATAGGTGTCATGAAAGTCGGTGCCAATGTGGCGTCATGGAAAGATCGTGTCCCTGCAGATCAGGTGAAAGGGTTAACTCCAATTTCACCCGATCTGCAGGGACAGGGGGAGCGGTACTTCAGCCCGGGGGTGTGTGGCTTCACCCCCCCGTGGCTACGATCACTCCGATTGGCTGTTGAAAGTGAAACTGCCAATCAGAGCGATTTGTAATATTTCACCTAAAAAACTGGTGAAATATTACAATTCAGCCATGGCCGATGCAATGGCTGGAAACACTGATGTGCCCCCACCCCACCGATCGCCCTCCCAAGCCACCGATCTGTGGTCCGCTCCCCTCTGTGTTGTGCTTCGCTCCCCCGTCCTCCTGTCCGCTCCCCCGTTCTCCTATGCCACCCCCCCGTGCCCCTATCTCCCCCCTTATACTTACCGAGGCTCCCAGTGTCCGTCCGTCTTCTTCATGGGTGCCGCCATCTTCCAAAATGGCGGGCGCATGCGCAGTGCGCCCGCCAAATCTGCCTGCCGGCAGATTCGTTCCATGTACATTTTGATCACTGTGATAAAACCTATCACAGTGATCAAAATAAAAACAAAAGTAAATGAACCCCCCCTTTATCACCACATAGGTAGGGACAATAATAAAATAAAGAAAAATATTTTTTTCCCACTACAGTTAGAACTAGGGTTAGGGTTAGGGAATGTGCACACGTATTCTGGTCCTCTGCGGATTTTTCCGCAGCGGTTTTTATAAATCTGCAGTGCAAAACCGCTGCGGATTTACTGCGGTTTTTCTGCGGATTTCACTGCGGTTTTCTATTGGAGCAATTGTAAAACCGCTGCGGAATCCGCAGAAAAAAGTGAAATGTGCGGAATGTAAACAGCTGCGTTTCCGCGCAGTTTTTTCCGCAGCATGTGTGCAGCGTTTTTTGTAAACTCATGGGAAACTGCTGCGGACCAGCAGCGGCGGAAACACTGTCGATCCGCAGCGTTTTCTGCATCATGTGCACATACCCTTAGAATTAGGCTATGTGCACACGGTGCGGATTTGGCTGCAGATCCACAGCGGATTTGGCTGCGGATCCGCAGCAGATGGGAAAACTGCTACGAATCCGCAGCGGCCAATCAGCTTTACAGTTCCATGTAAACCTATGGAAAACCAAATCCGCTGTGCCCATGGTGCGGAAAATACCGCGCGGGAACGCTGCGTTGTATTTTCCGCAGCATGTCAATTCTTTGTGCGGATTCCGCAGCGTTTTACACCTGTTCCTCAATAGGAATCCGCAGGTGAAATCTGCACAAAAAACACTGGAAATCCACGGTAAATCCGCAGGTCAAACGCAGTGCCCTTTACCCGCGGATTTTTCAAAAATGGTGCGGAAAAATCTCACACGAATCCGCAACGTGGGCACATAGCCTTCGGGTTAGGGTTGGAATTAGGGCTAGGGTTGGAAATAGGGTTAAGATTAGGCTTGTGGTTAGGGTTAAGGGTGTGTTGGGGTTAAGGTTGTGGTTAGGGGTGTGTTGGGGTTATGGTTTGGATTAGGGTTAGGATTATGTTTAGGGTTGGGATTAGGGTTAGGGGTGTGTTGGTGTTAGGGCTGTGGTTAGGGGTGTGTTGGGGTTAGGGTTGTGATTAGGGTTATGGCTAGAGTTGAGATTAGGGTTAGGGGTGTGTTGGGGTTAGTGTTAGAGTTAGAATTGAGGGGTTTCCACTGTTTAGGCACATCAGGGGTCTCCAAACGCAACATGGCACACCATTGATTCCAGCCAATCTTGCGTTCAAAAAGTCAGATGGTGCTCCCTCCCTTCCGAGCCCCGACGTGCGCCAAAACAGTGGTTTACCCCCACATATGGGGTACCAGCATACTCGGGACAAACTGGGCAACAACTATTGGGGTCCAATTTCTCCTGCCACCCTTGTGAAAATAAAAAACTGCTTGCTAAAACATCATTTTTGAGGAAAGAAAAATTATTTTTTTATTTTCACGGCTCTGCGTTATAAACCTCTGTGAAGCACTTGGGGGTTCAAAGTGGTCACCACATATCTAGATAAGTTCCTTTGGGGGTCTAGTTTCCAAAATAGGGTTACTTGTGGGGGGGGGTTTACTGTTTAGGCACATCAGGGGCTCTGCAAACGTAACATGATGCCCGCAGACCATTCCATCAAAGTCTGCATTCCAAAACGTCACTACTTCCCTTCTGAGCCCCGACGTGTGCCCAAACAGTGGTTCCCCCCCACATTTGGGGTATCAGCGTACTCGGGACAAACTGGACAACAACTTTTGGGGTCCAATTTCTCCTGTTACTCTTGTGAAAATAAAAAATTGTGGGCTAAAAAAATAATATTTGAGGAAAGAAAAATGATTTTTTATTTTCACGGCTCTGCGTTATAAACTTCTGTGAAGCACTTGGGGGTTTAAAGTGGTCACCGCACATCTAGGTTAGTTCCATGGGAGGTGTAGTTTCCAAAATGGCGTCACATGTGAGGGAGTTCAAATGTTTAGGCACACAGGGGCTCTCCAAACGCGACATGTGTCAGCTAACGATTGGAGCTAATTTTTCATTCAAAAAGTCAAATGGCGCTCCTTCCCTTCCAAGCCCGGCCATGTGCCCAAACAGTGGTTTACCACCACATGTGAGGTATCACTGTACTCAGGAGAGATTGCCCAATACATTTTAGGATCCATTTTATCATGTTGCCCATGTGGAAATGAACAAATTGAGGCCAAAATAATTTTTTTGTGAAAAAAAAGTACTTTTTCATTGTTAAGGATCAATTTGTGAAGCAGCTGGGGATTCAATGTGCTCACTATGCATTTAGATTAGACCCCCTAAGGAACTTGTTTCCAAAATGGGGTCACTTGTGGGGGAGCTCCAATGTTTAGGCACACAGGGGCTCTCAAAACGCGACATGGTGTCCGCTAAAGATTGGAGCCAATTTTTCATTGAAAAAGTAAAATGGCGCTCCTTCCCTTCCGAGCCCTGTCGTGCGCCCAAACAGTAGTTCCCCCCCCACATATGGGGTATCGTCGTACTCAGGACAAATTGTACAATAACTTTTGGGGTCCATTTCTCTTTTTACCCTTGGGAAAATAAAAAAATTGTTGCTAAAAGATCATTTTTGTGACTAAAAAGTTAAATGTTCATTTTTTCCTTCCATGTTGCTTCTGCTGCTGTGAAGCACCTGAAGGGTTAATAAACTTCTTGAATGTGGTTTTGAGCACCTTGAGGGGTGCAGTTTTTAGAATGGTGTCACTTTTGGGTATTTTCAGCCATATAGACCCCTCAAACTGACTTCAAATGTGAGGTGGTCCTTAAAAATGGTTTTGTAAATTTTGTTGTAAAAATGAGAAATCGCTGGTCAAATTTTAACCCTTATAACTTCCTAGCAAAAAAAAAATGTTGTTTTCAAAATTGTGCTGATGTAAAGTTGACGTGGGAAATGTTATTTATTAACTATTTTGTGTCAGATAACTCTCTGGTTTAACAGAATAAAAATTCAAAATTTGAAAATTGTGAAATTTTCAAAATTTTAGCCAAATGTCCATTTTTTTCACAAGTAAACGCAAAAATTATTGACCTAAATTTACCACTAACATGAAGCCCAATATGTCACGAAAAAACAATCTCAGAACCGATAGGATCCGTTGAAGCGTTCCCGAGTTATTACCTCATAAAGGGACACTGGTCAGAATTGCAAAAAACGGCCAGGTCATTAAGGTCAAAATAGGCTGGGTCATGAAGGGGTTAAAACCAAGTACAGGCACTCGGTGCTTCATGGCGGAGTCAATCATTTAAATTCACCTTCCCACCTGCTTGGTTTCCCCATCTAACTATACCCGTCTTTGACAGCTCTGTCTTTATAGAGCCAATCAAAGAAGATGGGTTGGGTGATGAATTGGATCTTGAGAGAAAACGTGTATTTAAAATGATTGGCCACACCTTTGTGCACCGAACACCTGTACTTCGTTTGTAAAGTAATTCTGTCTTGACAGAATCCCTTTAATTGGAATCACTCAGGATATAAAAGATTTGTAACTCCAGTGCAATCATTACAATGTGACTCCTAACTTTCACAAGTTAAACAAGTAATAAAACCTATAAAAGATGAGCTTGCCTATATAAATCAGTGTAAATGCTACAAATCTACAGGTTGCCGTGAACTTTACACAAAGTGACAGAAGCGTGGTGGTTTGTCACCAAACCATAAAACTAGCTCAGACAGTAAAACTCCTACATTCCAGCAAATACATGGCAAATCAACAAGAACAAAAGTTACAATAAACAAAAAAAAACAAAAAAAACAGAAGATCTTCCTGGAAGTTTAATACAGGACAATTAAATTAATTTTTTTTTTACTATTCCTTATGGATTTCAATTATGCTTTATTTTATACAATGGGAAAAATAAAAGTATAGGAATGAAGCCATATTTCTATCTAATCATAGCTCATGTGTCCCCAATACCAAAATTAAGCATTTTTAAATTATTTTTTCCTACTTTTCTCTTGCAGTCAACACCATAACTTATGTTGTTTACCACGCAATTCTCATGGGTACAGCCATCACCATTGTCCAATGACGCCATTGTCTAGCTACCTAGGTTTTTTTATTCTTTACTTTCAAGAGTGTGTTTTCATCAAGCATTCACAAGAGCGTCCACTTAACTTGTCTGCCACCCTAAGGAGCTGAATAAAGCAAACGTCCATGAAGTGTCCTACTCTGCTGCACTTGACACATTGGTGGACAGATAAAGTCAGTGCAAGCTGCTCTTTCACTTTTTTTCTCATGATGTACAATATAAAATTATATTGTGGTACCATGCTAGCCAGAAAAATCACAATCTACATATATACGTTTTAGCACACAGAGACAAGCTTCCCTGTCTCCTCTCCATAGACAATAAATGGTTGTGTCGCATGACCTCTATATTCCTTCTCTTTTAACCCCTTTCCGACATATGGCGTAATACTATGCCCATGTCAAACTCAACCTGTTTGATGCAGGGTCCGGCGCACATGACAGCTGATATGTGCCTGCAACAGACGCTGGTGGAATCACGATCCACCTGCGGCTCCCAACTAGTTAAATGCCACTGTCAATCTCTTACAGCGGCATTTAACTCGTGTTTACAGGAAGCATGTCGCTAATCCCGCTCATCGGTGACCCCGTCACATGATCGTGGGTCAACGATGAGTCGGCATGACAACCAGTCTGCAGTAGACTTCTATGTTTGTTATTGTCAGATTGCTATGAGCGCTGCCCCGTGGTTGGCGCTCATAGCAAGTGAGCATTTCTGCTGCACACAGGCGATCTGATCATCCCCTGTATGTACAGTAGTAGAGGGGATGAAAGTATTGCAGCTTCTAGCCTCCCAAGGAGACTATTGAAGCATGCCAAGAGTTAAAAAAAAAGTTTTTAAAAATATTTAAATAAAAGTTCAAATCACCCCCCCCTTCGCCCGATTCAAAATAAAACGGTAAAAACAAAATTAAAAAAAATTCCGAAATTTTTTTGTACCACTTAAAAAAAAAAAAAACCTCTGAGGTGTCTGTGAACTAGTAATGACCTGGAGAATAATAATGGCCGGTCAGTTTTAGCCTTTAGTGAACATGGCACAAAAAAACCCCCACACAACTGTGGAATTGCACTTCTTTTTGCAATTTTACCGCACTTGGAATTTTTCTCCCATTTTCCGGTACAGTATACGTTAAAACCAATAGTGTCGTTAACAGTAAAACTTGTCCCGCAAAAAAACAAGCCCTCACATGGCCATATTGACTGAAAAATAAAAAAGTTATGGCTCTGGGAAGAAGGGGAGCAAAAAACAGAAATTCAAAAACTGAACTACCCTTGGTCGTTAAGGGGTTAAGCAAGACAGACTTGAGCTGACTTTCACAGTGGATGACAAGATCAGGAAGCAGGGTGAGAAAGATGTAAGTGGGGAAGGAAGCCAGTTTCTCTGATAAGAGACATTACAATAGTTTCTTATACCATAATTGCATGTACTATCGATTTATGCAAAGACTGTTACAAAGTACAGATCTGTGTTGAGCAACATTTCAAATATATTGCTTTAGTTATCTTGTGCTAATCATCATGTCTTGTAACCAGCTTATCCAGGGCTGGGTACATATTCAGCTGATTTCCAGATAGATATCACATCTACTAGCTCCTGTATTAGGCTGCATTCACACATCAGTTTTTTTTTGCCATCAGTCGCAATCCGTCTAATTTTGAAAAAAAACGGATCTGTGACAGATTGTGAAAAACTGATGCGACAGATCTCTTTTTTCCCAGATCCAACTAGCTGATCCGGCTATTGGATCCTTAACCCCTCTGTAACCTTAGACGTACTATCCCGTCGAGGTGCCCTGGGCTTATCTGACCCTGGACGGGATAGTACGTCATAGCCGATCGGCCGCGCTCACGGGGGGAGCGCGGCCGATCGCGGCCGGGTGTCAGCTGCTTATCGCAGCTGACATCCGGCACTATGTGCCAGGAGCGGTCACGGACCGCCCCCGGCACATTAACCCCTGGCACACCGCGATCAAAGATGATCGCGATGTGCCGGCGGTGCAGGGAAGCACCGCACAGGGAGGGGGCTCCCTGCGGGCTTCCCTGAGCCCCCCGCAGCAACGCGATGTGATCGCGTTGCTGCGAGGGTCTCCTCACCTCCCTCCCTGCTCGAGCCCCGGATCCAAGATGGCCGCGGATCCGGGTCCTGCAGGGAGGGAGGTGGCTTCACAGAGCCTGCTCAGAGCAGGCACCGTGAAGCAGCCTGCACTCCTATCAGATCAGTGATCTGACAGAGTGCTGTGCAAACTGTCAGATCACTGATCTGTGATGTCCCCCCCTGGGACAAAGTAAAAAAGTTAAAAAAAAATTTTCCAAATGTGTAAAAAAAATTAAAAAAAATATTCCAAAATAATGAAAAAAAAAAAAATATATTATTCCCATAAATACATTTCTTCATCTAAATAAAAAAAAAAAACCAATAAAAGTACACATATTTAGTATCGCCGCGTCCGTAACGACCCGACCTATAAAACTGTCCCACTAGTTAACCCCTTTAGTAAACACCGTAAGAAAAAAAAAAAAAAAACGAGGCAAAAAACAACGCTTTATTATCATACCGCCGAACAAAAAGTGGAATAACACGCGATCAAAAGGACAGATATAAATAACCATGGTACCGCTGAAAGCGTCATATTGTCCCGCAAAAAAAGAGCCGCCATACAGCATCATCAGCAAAAAAATAAAAAAGTTATAGTCCTGAGAATAAAGCGATGCAAAAATAATTATTTTTTCTGTAAAATAGTTTTTATCGTATAAATGCACCAAACCATAAAAAAATGATATAAATGAGGTATCGCTGTAATCGTACTGACCCGAAGAATAAAACTGATTTATCAATTTTACCAAACGCGGAACGGTATAAACGCCTCCCCCAATAGAAATTCATGAATAGCTGGCTTTTGGTCATTCTTCCTCACAAAAATCGGAATAAAAAGCGATAAAAAAATGTCACGTGCCCAAAAATGTTTTCAATAAAAACGTCAACTCGTCCCGCAAAAAACAAGACCTCACATGACTCTGTGGACCAAAATATGGAAAAATTATAGCTCTCAAAATGTGGTATTGCAAAAAATATTTTTTGCAATAAAAAGGGTCTTTCAGTGTGTGACGGCTGCCAATCATAAAAATCCGCTAAAAAACTCGCTATAAAAGTAAATCAAACCCCCCTTCATCACCCCCTTAGTTAGGGAAAAATAAAAAAAAATGTATTTATTTCCATTTTCCCATTAGGGCTAGGGTTAGGGCTAGGATTAGGGTTAGGGTTAGGGCTAGGGTTAGGGCTAGGGTTAGGGTTAGGGCTAGGGTTAGGGTTAGGGCTAGGGTTAGGGCTAGGGTTAGGGCTAGGGTTAGGGCTAGGGCTAGGGCTAGGGTTAGGGCTAGGGTTAGGGTTAGGGCTAGGGTTAGGGCTAGGGTTAGGGTTAGGGTTGGGGCTAAAGTTAGGGTTAGGGTTTAGATTACATTTACAGTTGGGAATAGGGTTGGGATTAGGGTTAGGGGTGTGTCAGGGTTAGAGGTGTGGTTAGGGTTACCGTTGGAATTAGGGTTAGGGGTGTGTTTAGATTAGGGTTTCAGTTATAATTGGGGGGTTTCCACTGTTTCGGCACATCAGGGGCTCTCCAAACACGACATGGCGTCCGATCTCAATTCCAGCCAATTCTGCGTTGAAAAAGTAAAACAGTGCTCCTTCCCTTCCGAGCTCTCCTGTGTGCCCAAACAGGGGTTTACCCCAACATATGGGGTATCAGCGTACTCAGGACAAATTGGACAACAACTTTTGTGGACCAATTTCTCCTGTTACCCTTGGGAAAATACAAAACTGGGGGCTAAAAAATAATTTTTGTGGGAAAACAAAAAGATATTTTATTTTCACGGCTCTGCGTTATAAACTGTAGTGAAACACTTGGGGGTTCAAAGTTCTCACAACACATCTAGATAAGTTCATTGAGGGGTCTAGTTTCCAATATGGGGTCACTTGTGGGGGGTTTCTACTGTTTAGGTACATTAGGGCCTCTGCAAACGCAATGTGACGCCTGCAGACCATTCCATTTAAGTCTGCATTCCAAATGGCGCTCCTTCCCTTCCGAACCCTCCCATGCGCCCAAACGGTGGTTCCCCCCCACATATCCGGTATCAGCGTACTCAGGACAAATTGGACAACAACATTTAGGGTCCAATTTCTCCTGCTAACCTTGGAAAAATACAAAACTGGGGGCTAAAATATAATTTTTGTGGAAAAAAAAATATTTTTTATTTGCATGGCTCTGCGTTATAAACTGTAGTGAAATACTTGGGGGTTCAAAGCTCTCACAACACATCAAGATGAGTTCCTTAGGGGGTCTACTTTCCAAAATGGTGTCACTTGTGGGGGGTTTCTACTGTTTAGGTACATTAGGGGCTCTGCAAACGCAATGTGACGCCTGCAGACCATTCCATCTAAGTCTGCATTCCAAATGGCGCTCCTTCCCTTCCGAACCCTCCCATGCGCCCAAACGGTGGTTCCCCCCCACATATGGGGTATCAGCGTACTCAGGACAAATTGGACAACAACTTTTGGGGTCCAATTTCTCCTGTTACCCTAGGGAAAATACAAAACTGGGGGCTAAAAAATAATTTTTGTGGGAAAAAAATTTTGTTTTATTTTTATGGCTCTGCATTATAAACTTCTGTGAAGCCCTTGGTGGGTCAAAGTGCTCACCACACATCCAGATAAGTTCCTTAGGGGGTCTACTTTCCAAAATGGTGTCACTTGTGGGGTGTTTCAATGTTTAGGCACATCAGTGGCTCTCCAAACGCAACATGGCGTCCCATCTCAATTCCTGTCAATTTTGCATTGAAAAGTCAAATAGCGCTCCTTCCCTTCCGAGCTCTCCCATGCGCCCAAACAGTGGTTTACTGCCATATATGGGGTATCAGCGTACTCAGGACAAATTGGACAACAACTTTTGAGGTCCAATTTCTTCTCTTACCCTTGGAAAAATAAAAAATTGGGGGCAAAAATATAATTTTTGTGAAAAAATATGATTTTTTATTTTTACGGTTCTGCATTATAAACTTCTGTGAAGCACTTGGTGGGTCAAAGTGCTCACCACACATCCAGATAAGTTCCTTAGGGGGTCTACTTTCCAAAATGGTGTAACTTGTGGGGGGTTTCAATGTTTAGGCACATCAGTGGCTCTCCAAACGCAACATGGCGTCCCATCTCAATTCCTGTCAATTTTGCATTGAAAAGTCAAATAGCGCTCCTTCCCTTCCGAGCTCTCCCATGCGCCCAAACAGTAGTTTACTGCCACATATGGGGTATCAGCGTACTCAGGACAAATTGGACAACAACTTTTGAGGTCCAATTTCTTCTCTTACCCTTGGAAAAATAAAAAATTGGGGGCAAAAATATAATTTGTGAAAAAATATGATTTTTTATTTTTACGGTTCTGCATTATAAACTTCTGTGAAGCACTTGGTGGGTCAAAGTGCTCACCACACATCCAGATAAGTTCCTTAGGGGGTCTACTTTCCAAAATGGTGTCACTTGTGGGGGGTTTCAATGTTTAGGCACATCAGTGGCTCTCCAAACGCAACATGGTGTCCCATCTCAATTCCTGTCAATTTTGCATTGAAAAGTCAAATAGCGCTCCTTCCCTTCCGAGCTCTCCCATGCGCCCAAACAGTGGTTTACTGCCACATATGGGGTATCAGCGTACTCAGGACAAATTGGACAACAACTTTTTGGGTCCAATTTCTCCTGTTACCCTTGGTAAAATAAAACAAATTGGAGCTGAAGTAAATTTTTTGTGTAAAAAAGTTAAATGTTCATTTTTATTTAAACATTCCAAAAATTCCTATTAAACACCTGAAGGGTTAATAAACTTCTTGAATGTGGTTTTGAGCACCTTGAGGGGTGCAGTTTTTAGAATGGTGTCACACTTGGGCATTTTCTATCATATAGACCCCTCAAAATGACTTCAAATGAGACGTGGTCCCTAAAAAAAAATGGTGTTGTAAAAATGAGAAATTGCTGGTCAACTTTTAACCCTTATAACTCCCTAACAAAAAAAAAATTGGTTCCAAAATTATGCTGATGTAAAGGAGACATGTGGGAAATGTTACTTATTAAGTATTTTGTGTGACATATCTCTGTGATTTAATTGCATAAAAATTCAAAGTTTGAAAATTGCGAAATTTTCGCCAAATTTCCGTTTTTTTCACAAATAAACGCAGGTACTATCAAAGAAATTTTACCACTATCATGAAGTACAATATGTCACGAGAAAACAATGTCAGAATCACCAGGATCCGTTGAAGCGTTTCGGAGTTATAACCTCATAAAGGGACAGTGGTCAGAATTGTAAAAATTGGCCTGGTCATTAACGTGCAAACCACCCTTGGGGGTAAAGGGGTTAAAAAAAAAAAATCAGAGCATGCTCAGGCCGCAGCAATCCGTCGCTAATTCAAGTCTATGAGAAAAAACGGATCCGGTGGCATTAGTCGCTGGACCAGTTTTTTTTTCAAAATTTGACGGATTGCGACTGATGGCAAAAAACTGATGTGTGAAAGGGGCCTAATGTACACACTGCTGTAGTACATGGGATGTAGCATACTGCAGTATATACTGTAAGTTATAGAATTTTGCACTAAAATGTTTAAGATTGTTTAGCCAATAGGCGCGCAAGTGTTTTTGCTTTTAGTTTGGAGCCCTACAGCATGGATACAGAGTAACAGCATTAGAGAATATATATTTTAGTGTATAATAATATTCAGAATGCTTCTTTGTTCACCTTTGGGGCAGCAAGCAACCAAAACATACAGCTTACTGTTATCTGTACAAACTTTAGGCAAAGTACAGTTGTGTCCAAATTTTGCTGTTTCAGTCTTTTTAGATCTTTAGTCAGAGGTTTTAATAGTTACTAAAGTACAATTATCATGCTATGTGCACACGTTGTGGATTTTGCTGCAGATCCGCAGCGGATTTGATGCTGCGGATCTGCAGCTGTTTTCCCATGCGTTGTACAGTACCATGTAAATGTATGGAAAACAAAATCCGCAGTGCACATGCTGCAGAAAAAAAACGCGTGGAAACGCAGCAGCGTTTTTTCCTCAGCATGTCAATTCTTTGTGCAGATTCCGCAGCGGTTTACACCTGCTCCTCAATAGGAATCTGCAGGTGTAAAACCGCAGGTGGAAGCCGCACAAAAACCACGGTAAATCCATGGCAAATCCGTGGGTAATCCGATCCGCAGTGCGGTTTACCTGTGGATTTTGCAAAAACAGTGTGGAAAAATCCGCACACCAATCCGCAACGGGTGCACATAGCCTCAGCATTTCATATGTTTTTAAACTTTTGACAAATACATCTAGTTTATGCAAAGGCTCAATGTTTACAGTGTTGACCCTCGCATGCTGGATGTCAGCTTCTTGCACAAATCCTGACTTCTTACAGCTCATTCTTGCCGAATCAGCTCTTGGAGTTTATTACAATTTCTGTGTTTTTCTTTGTCCATCTGTTTTTTGCGGATAGACCACAGAGTCTCAATGGGATTGAGATCTGGGTAGTTTCGTGGACACAGACCCAAAATTTCACTGTTTTGTTCACGAGGCACCCATCGCTTTTAATATGATTCTCCATGGTGCTATAAAAAGCATTGCTCATCACAAAATTGCTCTTGGATTGTTGGGGAGGTGCCAACTTTTGGAGGATGTTTAGATACTATTCTTTATTCATGACAGTGTCCTTTGGCAAAATTACGAGTAATCTCATTCCTAGAATGAAAAGCAACACACATGGATTGTCTCAGGATGCTTTAGTTGGTTATTTGGTCAGTATTTTACATCAGTATTTGTATGTTAAAACCAGGAGTGCGTGATGAATACAGAAGTGGTGACGTGTTTCCATTATACTTTTCCTTGGATTGTTCCTCTTCTGGGTTTGGCTTACAGATACTGAGGTAAAATACTGACCAAGTACTCAATGTGGCATTACTGTTGGCATCACACATGACTATTGGTAGTGCTCACATTTTCTTCTCTGGACAAACATTCTTCGACATGTCCCAAACTGTCTCAAGGGGACTTCAGAAAAAGTAACAGCTACCCTTACAGAGACTTTCTATGAAAAACAAAGATTTGACTAATTTCAAAACAACCAACATTCGTCAAATGTTGGTCCCTTGCTTATTTAGCCCTATTTCTCCTGTGTTCTCTTCAGCCATAACATAATGAACCCTTGTAATCCATGCCGACAGTCATTAGCCTCAGTGTTGTGCTGTCCACTTCAGCTGTGAGAGATGGACATACAATATACACATTACAATAATATGCCTGTCTTCAAGGGTGAAGGTGGGCAGTGACAGAGACCGTTTCCTGTCAGGAAGTTAGTTAGGGCATAGTTTGCAGCAGAAGCAGACCTATGGTCTGATAAGCAAACAGAGCCGTATGACGCAAATGTCCCAGGGGTGATTGGAGACTGAGAATGGAGAGCGAGATCCAGGAAAGAGGCAAGAGAAAAAGTGACAAAAGGTGCGAGTGATTCTCTGAATATGGGATCTAGGGCAGAAATCCTAGCACCTCAATACTGAGCTTGGGTGGTGGTAATGATAGAGAACCAAGTAAGGAAGGATAGAGAAAATGTGCATGAAGATTTTCCACATATTAAAGGGAACATGTCACCCCCCCCAGGCGTTTGAAACTAAAAGAGCCACCTTGTGCAGCAGTAATGCTGCATTCTGACAAGGTGGCCCTTTTAGTTATTGGTGCTGTAAAAGCAGAAATAATCCGTTTTGTAATTTGTCCGAAATACCTGTCTTCAGTCCTGGAGGCAGGTCTTTCCCCCCCTGCTGCAGACGCCTCACAGCCGTCACTCAAGTCTTCTTGGCGCCGGGCGCCGCCTCCTCAGCGCTGTTTTGAAATCTGCCGGCGCCTGCGCTCTTTTGTCATGCCTGGGGCAGGCGCAGTGAGCGCTGCCCGTCTGTCCTCATATACAGTCTCACTGACTGCGCCTGTGCGGCCTCCCTGCTTGTGAATCCCAGCCCCTCAGTGTCTTATGATTTATTCACACTGCGGGGCTGGGATTCCTGGGCATGCGCACTGCGACCTGGGTGAGTGGCTTAGACACGCAGTGCGCATGCCCAGGAATCCCAGCCCCGCAGTGTGAATAATTCACAAGCAGGGCGGCCGCACAGGCGCAGTCAGCGCCGCAGCCACCACCCCCAGAAAGCAATAGGACGCATGGATTATAAGAAGCACCACCATTTTATTAAAGAGCTTTTTTCTTATTTTTCTCCTCAAAATTTGGGGTGCGTCTTATAATCTGGAGCGAATTATAAAGCGAAAAATATGGTAGTTTACTTTTTCTAAATGCAAAGTTCAAGAGTCTGATTTGTCATTCTTCTGACTTAAAACTCCACATCTGCACCACGTCCTCACCAATCACACATTATCAGTTCCCATCTAACACCAGTTCACATACATAGTCAGCTGCTTTTGTTTTGGCTAAAAGATTGTTTTTAACCCGCCACCACAACTAGATAGACTCTTGAAAGGGACCTACTCTGCTCTAACCTATTAAATATTTGGTAAAAAATCCAATACTCTTTAGGTATATTTTTATATGCCCTGCACAGTAACATGACCTCTTCTCCCCCACACTGAAAACCGTATCCTCAAAAATAATATCCTTTAATTATCCCCTACAGTAATAATATCCCACATTCTGGACTTACCGTGTCCTCCCATTCTGAATACCTCATCTCCTCCCATTCTGCCTCATGTCTCTACATACTGCAACAATGTATCTCCATATTTCCCCCCATAGTCATCCATAATAGTATAATGCATCCCATAGTCATATATAGAAGTATAAGGCACCCCCATAGTCATTTATAAAGTTCAATGCACTCCCATAGTAGTACAATGCACCCCATAAGTATAATGCACCCCCATAGTAGTATAATGCACCCCAGAGTCATATAGTATAATCCTTCCCCATAGTTACATATTGCACCCCCACAGGAGTATAATGCACCCCTATACCAGTATAATGCACCCCCATAACAATATAATGCGCCCCCATAGGGGTATAATGCGCACCATACTGCAGCTTTACAAAAAAAAGTTTCTCCTTGCCTGGCTTTGACTAATGTAGTGACAGAACGCAGCTGGAGAGATGGACAGAATTCAACTGCGCACGCTGCAAAAAAGCCTCTTTCTGTACTCTGCACGTGAGAGAACTGTACCAAAAAAAACCCCGCTGTGTTCTCTGCACCCTCACCTGTGGGACTAATGTGACTTTAAGTCTGTGTATACTCTGCACCCATATATGTGGAATTACTTTACCAAAAGGCCGCTGTGTACTATGCAGCCATGTCTGTACGAGTAGTGTGCCTAAAAGAAATAAATCTACTATGCTACCATCTCTTTCCAAGTAGTGTGCAGAAAAACCACTTCCAAAAATGAGGAAAACATCAAATAGGGGACGTGGAGGAGCTCGTGTAGCTGTAGGGAGAAGACATGGTCATTCTGTGCCTGCTACATGCCCAAATGAAACACCGTCCTCTGGCGCATCCAGGTGACAGGACGTTCTGCATCATTTCATAGGGCAGAGTACCACTGCATGAATGGCGAGTCCACAAGATGTTGATAAGGTGTTAGATTGAATGGCTGAGAGTGCCTCCAGTTCCTTCACATTATCTTCCACCCAGTCCACTGCATAAAGTGCCCAGTTGGCACCTGAGGACCATGGTCATCCGGCTTCCACAGCACCCCCTTGCAAATAAGCCAAGTGGTGTAAGCCCCAAGTCATGCAGCAGTCTCGCCTGCTTCTTTGTGACTCCTCTGGCTGCGGTTCAGTGGCCCATCCACCTGGCCCTGCCCCAGAAGTGGAAGAGATAGAGTGCACTGATTACCCACCACTTGTTAGGTTGGAGAAGGAATATGTGGGATGATTAGAGCACATGGTCAGTGGACCACCAAAGAACATGTCAGAGGATGACGAAAAACAGTTGTTAACTGCAGTGTCTTTCTGCAGTGTGCATACCGGCAAGGAGGGCAGAGTTGAGGAGTCGGTGGAAGATGATGCAGGAAATGATCTTATGTGGGGCAAAGGCTATCCTAGTGACTTACTCAGTTGGATGAAGAGGAGGTGGCCATACTGGCCCAGCAGCACAGCAAAATAGGGAATAGGGTGCAAAACAGCTGGCGGCCCCTAGCTAGTACGTCGGCTGCTACTGCCCACTGAAATCAGAACACTCAAAAGAGCTCTCTGGAGTGGCATTTTTTCAGGAAAAGAAAGAAGAGGAGATACCTACAAGCCATGGTCCCAAATGTCAAATTACTGGTCTTTGAAACGCTGCCATTCTGGCAGGTGGAGGCAGAAAGTTTTTAAAAACTGATGGCGGTGGCTATCCCGCAGTACGTTCTTCCCAGCTGACACTACTTTTCCAGGTGTGCCATCCCTGCCTACACATGTCACAGACAAAAGTGTGCACTGTGCAACGCCATCAGTGGCAAGGTCCACATAACCACTGATAAGTAGACCAGCATGGCCAGAGACATTACATCTCCGTAACTGTCCACTGGGTAAATATAGTGGTGGCGGCGACCGAGGCGGAAGGCGTTCTAGCCCTTGTCCTACCACTAGGATTGTTGGACATTTCTCTGTCCAGGTTGTCTCCTCCTCCTACTCCGCTTACTTTCGCTTGATAATGGGCGAAATCTTGCAGCATCTCTGGGCTTAGCCGGTTTGACGCACATCCCTTGGCGCATGTGGTGCAGAGCTTCCTGAGAAACTACCCACAAATGCCAGACCTGCAGCTCAAAGTGCCGGCATTGTATGTGTGCTTTCAGCATTCTCATCCTGCTGCTGCTCACCTGTCTGCGCTGCAGCGTCACTTCTGCCTTTCCGCACACTGCCTCATATGTGACGAACCAACAAGGTGGAACTCCACCTTGCATATGCTGGAGAGACTGTGCGAGCAGCAGCAGACAATAGTGAAGTTTCAGCTACCGCAAGCATACCTGTGTCGCTCTGCAGAACAACACCGCTTCACCATCAATAAGTGGGCCTCCATACGGGATGTGTGTGCCATGTTACACAGCTTCTAATATTCCACCAATATGGCCAGCACTGATTACGCCATCATCAGCATTACTATACCACTTATATACCTGCTGGAAAATACAATTCAGGAGATGATGGATGAGGTGGTGGCACAGGAGGAAGAGGAGCAGGGCCAATTCACATAGTTATTGGGCCTGTCATCAACACATTGCTCAAAGGGTGAATTACTGCCCCAACGGCGACCAGGTACCCAACGCTACAGCCAGGGGTCAGTTTGGGAAAAAGAGGAACAACAGTGTTCACGCCAGGATGGCACTCAAAGCAGCTCATTGGCATCACTGGAGCATGGCTGGGAGGGATACAGAGGACCCAGACAATACACCTCCCACCGAGGACTGCTTGTCATTGCCTCTGGGTAGCCTGGCACACAAGCCAAAACAAAAAATCCAAAAGGCTTCCCTATCACGCAATCTTTTTTCCCTATCGCCACCTCATATGTCTTTGTATACCTGTTCTATGGCAAAAACTCTCAAAGATGAGGTTTATCTATTGTGGGTTTTTATAAAATGATTAGACGCATTAGACACATGACGAATTGTCGGTTGTACGATGTCATAAAGATGTTCACGAAACCTATCTTTTAGTTTTCTTATTGTGGAACCTACATAAAGTAATTCACAATCCACAAATTCTATGATATAAACTACATAATCCTAATTACAATTTAAAAAAACTCTTTATAAAAAAGTTCTCTTTTGTTTTTTAGAACAAAAAAAAGTTGCAGTCTTTTTTTGTGTGAGCAGGTTTTGCAGGGGTATGATCCACATTTGAAAAAACCTTTTGTAGACAACCAATTTGAGGGATTTTTGGATGTATTGGAATTAAGAAAGCTTGGAGTAAAAAAGTTGCCCAATGTGGGAGTTCTTTGAGTATGCCAAAATATCAGACACCACCCTCTGATATGGTCCGTATTAGCAGGAGGCAGCGTTACAACAACATGGTGGAAGAGTACCTGACCACACATCTCCACATACTAACTGATGGTTCTGCCAAATTTAACTTCTGGGTCTCCAAATTGGACACATGGTCTAAGCTTGCCCTTTATGCCTTCTAGGTGCTGGCCTGCTCTGTTGCAAGTGTATTGTTGGAACGTGTGATTAGTACGGCAGAGGGTATGAACACAGGAAGGCGCATCTGCCTGTCTGCAGTCAACATGGGGATCCTAACATTCATTAACATGAACCAGGCATGAAACCCACAGCACTTGTCCATACTTTTGTATGACTAGACAACTATACCAGCCGCACCGAGCCAGTATTCAACTCTATTTGCTATTAGTTACATTTGAGTGACTCCTCTCCAAATAAAAAAAACAAAACCTTTGTTAGCTACCCACTCTTCCATTTCCACTCACTTGTCCACCGCCTTATCCAGTTGGACCTCCGCCCATTCTTGTAGCTTATCAGTTTACTTTGAGTTCCCTCTATGTTCTTTAAAGGTCAGTTCCTTAACAAATTATATATATATATATATATATATATATATATATATATATATATATATATATATATATATATATATATATATATATATATATATATAATCAGTCTTGGATTACTCCTCCCTTGCCTCTTCCACCTACAATGCTATGTCCACCTCCACGATTATTTTCTTTATTTCTGCTCGGCTTAGCATTGGGACAGGACCAGAGCATAGCTACTGGAGGGAGAGGGGGAGGTAGAGGGTGCGGTCACCCCGGGCCCCACCCGGAGCTATGCTACTGTTAACTGCGTGACACTCCCTCTCCCATCATTCCCTGATGCACTACATGGCGCATGCTGTGCTGAGATGTGCAGGTGCTCGCTGTGCGGGCGATCGCTGCAGAGGCCAGAGCAGCAGGGGAACGAGAAGGAGAGGTGAGTATTACATTTTCTTTTTTTTATGGGGATTGCATTATACTGTATGGAGGCCGATGAAGAGTGCATTATAATATGTGGAGAAGTATGGAAAATGCAGTATACTATATGGAGTTCTCTGGGGTGCATTACACTACATGAATCATACAGTATGGCAACTAATGTGGGGTCTTTGTACAGTGTTGGGGCCAACAAACAGTTTGGGGGCTATAAGGGGTACTGTCTAGATGGTACAATACAGTTAAAGGGCATTATACTGTGTATAGGAGAGCATCGGATTGTGTATAGGGGAGAAACTCAGGACTTTTAATTGTTAAGTGGGCACTTGTTATAGGGGTACTCTGGTTATTGTGACTGTCAAAGGGGCACAAAGAGGGCATTATTACTTTCATAGCAACATAGTTATGAAGGTTGAAGGAAGACTAAGTCCATCTAGTTCAACCCATAGCCTAACCTAACATGCCCTACCATGTTGATCCAGAGGAAGGCAAAAAAAAAAACCCATGTGGCAAAGAGTAAGCTCCACATTGGGGAAAAAAATTCCTTCCCGACTCCACATACAGCAATCAGTCTAGTTCCCTGGATCAACACCCTAACAAGGAATCTAGTATATATAACCTGTAACAGTATACTTTTCAAGAAAGGCATCCAGTCCCCTCTTAGGCTATGTGCACACGTAGGAAAAGAGGTGCAGAATTTTCTGCACAAAATCCGCATCTCCTGGCAGAATCTGCAGCTGCGGATTTGCCGCGGTTTTTCTACGGATTTTGTGCGTTTTTTATGCGAAATTGATGCGGATTTTTGCCACTGCTGATTTTTAACATGGAGGTGTGCAGAAACGCTGCAGATTCGCACGAAAGAAGTGACATGCACTTCTTTGAAATCCGCAGCAATTCTGCACAGCTATTTTTTTATCCCATTGATTTACAGTTAGGTCCATATATATTTGGACAGAGACAACATTTGTCTGATTTTGGTTATAGACATTACCACAATGAATTTTAAACAAAACAATTCAGATGTAGTTGAAGTTCAGACTTTCAGCTTTCAGTTGAGGGTATCCACATTAAAATTGGATGAAGGGTTTAGGAATTTCAGCTCCTTAACATGTGCCACCCTGTTTTTAAAGGGACCAAAAGTAATTGGACAATTGACTCCAAGGCTATTTCATGGACAGGTGTGGGCAATCCCTTCG
Source organism: Ranitomeya imitator (assembly GCF_032444005.1). Classification (NCBI taxonomy): domain Eukaryota; kingdom Metazoa; phylum Chordata; class Amphibia; order Anura; family Dendrobatidae; genus Ranitomeya; species Ranitomeya imitator. Next base: position 125,970,311 of record NC_091286.1, read on the forward strand.
TTATGTTATTCTCAGATAAAAGAACTGGAGTTGATTTGAGGTGTGGTGCTTGCATTTGGAAGGTTTTGCAGTGAAGTAAACATGCGGTCAAAGGAGCTCTCCATGCAGGTGAAACAAGCCATCCTTAAGCTGCGAAAACAGAAAAAACCCATCCAAGAAATTGCTACAATATTAGGAGTGGCAAAATCTACAGTTTGGTACATCCTGAGAAAGAAAGCAAGCACTGGTGAACTCATCAATGCAAAAAGACCTGGGCGCCCACGGAAGACAACAATGGTGGATGATCGCAGAATAATCTCCATGGTGAAGAGAAACCCCTTCACAACAGCCAACCAAGTGAACAACACTCTCCAGGAGGTCGGCATATCAATATCCAAATCTACCATAAAGAGAAGACTGCACAAAAGTAAATACAGAGGGTTCACTGCACGGTGCAAGCCACTCATAAGCATCAAGAATAAAAAGGCTAGACTGGACTTTGCTAAAAAACATCTAAAAAAGCCAGCACAGTTCTGGAAGAACATTCTTTGGACAGATGAAACCAAGATCAACCTCTACCAGAATGATGGAAAGAGAAAAGTATGGTGAAGGCGTGGTACAGCTCATGATCCAAAGCATACCACATAATCTGTAAAACACGGCGGAGGCAGTGTGATGGCTTCAGCATGCATGGCTGCCTGTGACACTGGGTCACTAGTGTTTATTGATGATGTGACACAGGACAGAAGCAGCCGAATGAATTCTGAGGTATTCAGAGACATACTGTGTGCTCAGATCCAGCCAAACTGATTGGTCATCGTTTCATACTACAGATGGACAATGACCCAAAACATAAAGCCAAAGCAACCCAGGAGTTTAATAAAGCAAAGAAGTGGAATATTCTTGAATGGCCAAGTCAGTCACCTGATCTCAGCCCGATTGAGCATGTTGTTAAAGACTAAACGTCAGACAGAAAGGTCCACAAACAAACAGCAACTGAAAACCACCGCAGTGAAGGCCTGGCAGAGCATCAAAAAGGAGGAAACACAACGTCTGGTGATGTCCATGAGTTCAAGACTTCAGGCAGTCATTGCCAACAAAGGGTTTTCAACCAAGTGCTAAAAATGAACATTTTATTTAAAATTTATTGAATCTGTCCAATTACTTTTGGTCCCTTTAAAAACAGGGTGGCACATGTTAAGGAGCTGAAATTCCTAAACCCTTCATCCAATTTTAATGTGGATATCCTCAAATGAAAGCTGAGAGTCTGAACATCAACTGCATCTGAATTGTTTTATTTAAAATTCATTGTGGTAATGTCTATAACTAAAATTAGAAAAATGTTGTCTCTGTCCAAATATATATATGGACCTAACTGTACATTGTACTGTACATCACAGTGCGGATCCACAGCAATTCCGCATTGTGTGCACATAGCCTTAAATTTAAGTAATGAATCACTCATTACAACCTCATATGGCAGAGAGTTCCATAGTCTCACTGCTCTTACAGTAAACAATCCGCGTCTTATTATGCTTAAACCTTCTTTCCTCCAGACGTAGAGGATGCCCCCTTGTCCCCATCTCAGGTCTATGATTAAAAAGATCATCAGAAAGGTCTTTGTACTGTCCCCTCATATATTTATACATTAACATAAGATCACCTCTTAGTCTTCGTTTTTCCAAACTAAATAGCCCCAAGTGTAATAACCTATCTTGGTATTGCAGACCCCCCAGTCCTCTAATAACCTTGGTCGCTCTTCTCTGAACCCGCTCTAGTTCAGCTATGTCTTTCTTATACACTGGAGACCAGAACTGTACACAGTATTCTAAGTGTGGTTGAACTAGTGACTTGTATAGGAGGTAAAATTATGTTCTCATCATGTGCATCTATGCCTCTTTTAATGCATTCCATTATTTTATTTGCCTTTGTAGCAGCTGCCTGACACTGGCCACTAAATGTGAGTTTGTCATCTACCCATACTCCCAGGTCTTTTTCATTGATGGTTTTGCCCAGAGTTTTAGAATTAAGCACATAGTTATACGTCTTATTACTTCTACCCAAGTGCATGACCTTACATTTATCCCCATTAAAGCTCATTTGCCATTTATCAGCCCAAGCTTCTAGTTTACATAAATCATCCTGTAATGTAATTGTCCTCCTCTGTATTGATTACCCTGCAGAGTTTAGGGTCATCTGCAAATATTGAAATTCTGCTCTGAATGCCCCCTACAAGGTCATTAATAAATATGTTAAAAAGAAGAGGGCCCAATACCGACCCCTGTGGTACCCCACTGCTAACCACGTCCCAGTCCGAGTGTGCTCCATTAATAACCACCCTTTGTTTCCTATCCCTGAGCCAGCTCTCAACCCACTTACACATATTTTCCCCTATCCCCATTATTCTCATTTTATGCATCAACCTTTTGTGTGGCACCGTATTAAAAGCTTTTGAAAAATCCATATACACTATGACCACTGGGTTCCCTTGGTCCAGTCCGGAACTTATCTCTTCATAGAAATTGATCAGATTAGTCTGACAGGAACGGTCCCTAGTAAACCCATGCTGATATTGGGTCATGAGGTTATTCCTCTTCAGATACTCCAGCATATCATCCCTTAGAATGCCCTCCAGGATTTTACCCACAGTAGAGGTTAAGCTTACTGGCCTATAATTTCCTTGTTCAGTTTTTGTCCCCTTTTTGAATATTGGCACCACATTTGCTATACGCCAGTCCTGTGGTACAGACCCTGTTATTCTGGAATCTTTAAAGGGGCAAACTATGGGCACTGTTTTCCAGGGCACTTGTACAGGAAATTACTATGTTATAGAGGTTTGTTTTACCATCTAAACACACAGAACCACACAGTAGATGCAGTAATAGGGACACATACGGGACCAGCATCTCGGCATTGGTGTATCAATTGAATGAGAAGTTTGTGCAGGTTGGGAATAGATGGGGACAGTGCTAAACATGTGAGAAGTCATATGTCATTGTTGTAATCTCTGCAGCCAAGTTCTGGCTTGAAGAAATTGTCATGTCGGTCTGGGCAAGATGGAAAAGATGGGATAAGTGAATGACTCCACTATAAATAAAGTCAGCTGTAACTCTATCTTTAACTGTACTGTAATCTCTTATATGTTCTGCAGGACTGATATCAACCCCTATATGGCTATAACATCAGTGTTGGTCTTTGTAGAGAAATTTTTTTTTTTTAGTGCCAGCGCGGTCATCTGCTGATGTTCTCCTACATCCACTATTAGGGTGTGCCACCATAGTTGTAATTTGAATAACCTAGTTAGGCGCCCACTCACAAGTTTTGCCCCACCCCCCATGAACCAAAACCCTAGCTACGTCTCTGTACAGGAGGCAGCTATTGTGAGGGACAGTATTAGGTCTTGTGTTTATGCAGTTTTCCAAAAAGACTCTCGATGTGTACTCTGCACCCGTGCATGTGATTATACTAGGCGTACCAAAAAGTTTTTCTACTCTGCACCCGTATCTGTGGGAGTCATGTACGTCAAAATACATTTTTCTAATTTGCAACCATGTTTGTGGGAGTACTTTGGCCTAAAAAACACTTAAAAGGAAGAGAGCATCAAATAGTGGATGTGGCCGACAAGTTCTTGTTCTTTGCCATCTTGTTGCATTTTTTCTCGTTTCAGATTGGTATCATCTGCAGGAAATGAGTGTTCACTCTGTTCACATACATCCCTTCCACAGTCCACAACATGCTAGCTGCTTTCCATGCATTCCTTTAACAGTTATAATTTTATGGCGATCTGTAGCCAGAAATTAAAAAAAATGTTTTAATCCAAACTGACTGATTTTATGAACATTCCCAGTTTCACTATAACATCTGTATGTACACGGTATTGGTGGGAGACTTGTGTACACAACTGGAATTACCGCAGCTGCTGGCACCAGATTTGCCTTCCAATAAATGCTCATTAATGGATTTAACTCCTCATTCCAATTACAGAGCCTGACTCAGTTGAGGAGTGGTTAATTTGCTTTACAGCTGCCTTCTTTGGATGTGGTGGTCCTTTTTTTGGGGGGGATGCTATCTTATTTTAAATCATTTCTCTGACCACATTTGTTTGCAGGGCACATGTCCTGCTCTTACCCCCCATTTTGCAGCCCCCTATCCCTTACTATGACCATTTTACATCCATTTTAAAAGCACCGAAGTTCAGGTCGCCATTGACTATTCGTTTTGAGGTCATGTTCGGATGCCGAAGTGCACTTTGAATTCTATTTTCAACCGAACCCGATCATCCACGGGGGTCGCTCATCCCTAATCTTTGGTTAATAGAGATTTTCACATTAGTAAAAAGGAAAAAGAACTTTATAAACACCAACTGTCAAAGAAGATGGGAGACAGGAGCTAGAGGGAGACACAGAGATTCTGCTGCAAGTTCTCCTGAAACCAACTATGAGTCACATTAAAAGAACTCTTCAGCCTAAAGCTCCATGAAACAAAGTCTATATGGCAGCAAGGGAGTCCCTATGGTTCTGTATTACATACCTAAATGCACTCATGTCACAACGTTTTATCTTTCAGATTAACCCCTTACCGGCATCGGACGTACTATACCGTCCGATGCCGGCTCCCCTGCTTTGATGCAGGGCTCCGCGGTGAGCCCGCACCAAAGCCGGGACATGTCAGCTGTTTTGAACAGCTGACATGTGCCCGTAATAGGCGCGGGCAGAATCGCGATCTGCCCGCACCTATTAACTAGTTAAATGCCGCTGTCAAACGCAGACAGCGGCATTTAACTACCGCTTCCTGCCGGGCGGCCGGAAATGACGTCATCGCCGACCCTCGTCACATGTCCGGGGGTCGGCGATGCGTCTCCATTGTAGCCATAGAGGTCCTTGAGACCTCTATGGTTACTGATTGCCCGTCGCTGTGAGCGCCACCCTGTGGTCGGCGCTCACAGCACACGTGCAATTCTGCTACATAGCAGCGATCAGCAGATCGCTGCTATGTAGCAGAGCCGATCGTGCTGTCCCTGCTTCTAGCCTCCCATGGAGGCTATTGAAGCATGGCAAAAGTTAAAAAAAAAAGTTTAAAAAAATGTGAAAAAAATAAAAAAAACATAAAAGTTTAAATCACCCCCCTTTCGCCCCAATCAAAATAAATCAATAAAAAAAATATCAAATCTACGCATATTTGGTATCGCCGCGCTCAGAATTGCCCGATCTATCAAATAAAAAAAAGTATTAACCTGATCGCTAAACAGCGTAGCGGGAAAAAAACTCGAAACGCCAGAATTACGTTTTTTTGGTCGCCGCGACATTGCATTAAAATGCAATAACGGGCGATCAAAAGAACGTATCTGCACCGAAATGCTATCATTAAAAACGTCATCTCGGCACGCAAAAAATAAGCCCTCAACCGACCCCAGATCACGAAAAATGGAGACGCTACGAGTATCGGAAAATGGCGCAATTTTTTTTTTTTTTTTTAGCAAAGTTTGGAATTTTTTTTCACCACTTAGATAAAAAATAACCTAGTCATGTTTGGTGTCTATGAACTCGTAATGACCTGGAGAATCATAATGGCAGGTCATTTGTAGCATTTAGTGAACCTAGCAAAAAAGCCAAACAAAAAACCAATGTGGGATTGCACTTTTTTTGCAATTTCACCGCACTTGGAATTTTTTTCCCGTTTTCTAGTACACGACATGCTAAAACCAATGATGTCGTTCAAAAGTACAACTCGTCCCGCAAAAAATAAGCCCTCACATGGCCAAATTGACAGAAAAATAAAAAAAGTTATGGCTCTGGGAAGGAGGGGAGCGAAAAACGAACACGGAAAAACGAAAAATCCCCTGGTCATGAAGGGGTTAATGTAATCTTTAAAAATAAAATACATTGATTTTATTTATAATTACATGTCAATTGAAGGCACACAGACAGCACTGAGCCATAGAGTTCTATGTCCACATTATATTCAGTTCCCTTTATATACAGGTGCTTCTCACAAAATTAGAATATCATCAAAAAGTTGAGTGATCTATTTCAAGTTTTTTTTCTGTTTATGTTGATGATTATGGCTTACAGCCACTGAAAACCCCAAAGTCATTATTTCAGTAAATTCGAATAAGTATAAAAAAAAACCAAAAAAAAAAAAACACCTGCAATGGCTTCCTGAGCATTTAACCCCTTTACCCCCAAGGGTGGTTTGCACGTTATGGATCGGGTCAATTTTTACAATTCTGACCACCGTCCCTTTAGGAGGTTATAACTCTGGAACGCTTCAACGGATCCCGGTGATTCTGACATTGTTTTCTCGTGACATATTGTACTTCATGATAGTGGTAAAATTTCTTTGATATTACCTGCGTTTATTTGTGAAAAAAACGGAAACATGGCGAAAATTTTGAAAATTTCGCAATTTTCCAACTTTGAATTTTTATGCAATTAAATCACAGAGATATGTCACACAAAATACTTAATAAGTAACATTTCCCACAGGTCTACTTTACATCAGCACAATTTTGGAACCAAAATTTTTTTTTGTTAGGGAGTTATAAGGGTTAAAAGTTGACCAGCAATTTCTCATTTTTACAACACCATTTTATTTTAGGGACCACATCTCATTTGAAGTCATTTTGAGGGGTCTATATGATAGAAAATACCCAAGTGTGACACCATTCTAAAAACTACACCCCTCAAGGTTCTCAAAACCACATTCAAGAAGTTTATTAACTGTTTCACAGGAATTTTTGGAATGTTTAAATAAAAATTAACATTTAACTTTTTTTCACAAAAAATTTACTTCAGCTCCAATTTGTTTTATTTTGCCAAGAGTTACAGGAGAAAATGGACCCCAAACCTTGTTGTACAATTTGTCCTAAGTACGCCGATTTTTGAGAAAAAAAAATGATCTTTTCGCCCCCAATTTTTTATTTTCCCAATGGTAAGAGAAAAAATTGGAACCAAAAAGTTGTTGTACAATTTGTCCTGAGTACGCTGATACCCCATATGTGGGGGTAAACCACTGTTTGGGCGCATGGGAGAGCTCGGAAGGGAAGGAGCGCCGTTTGACTTTTCAATGCAAAATTCACAGGAATTGAGATGAGACGCCATGTTGCGTTTGGAAAGCCACTGATGTGCCTAAATATTGAAACCCCCCACAAGTGACACCATTTTGGAAAGTAGACCCCCTAAGGAACTTATCTAGATGTGTGGTGAGCACTTTGACCCACCAAGTGCTTCACAGAAGTTTATAATGCAGAGCCGTGAAAATAAAAAAAAAAAATTCCCCCCAAAATTATTTTTTAGCCCCCAGTTTTGTATTTTCTCGAGGGTAACAGGAGAAATTGGACCCCAAAATTTGTTGTCCAATTTGTCCTGAGTGCGCTGATGCCCCATATGTGGGGGGGGAACCACCGTTTGGGCGCATGGGAGGGCTCGGAAGGGAAGGAGCGCCATTTGGAATGCAGACTTAGATGGAATGGTCTGCAGGCGTCACATTGCGTTTGCAGAGCCCCTAATGTACCTAAACAGTAGAAACCCCCCACAAGTGACCCCATATTGGAAACTAGACCCCCCACGAACTTATCTAGATGTGTTGTGAGAACTTTGAGCCCCCAAATGTTTCACTACAGTTTATAACGCAGAGCCGTGAAAATTAAAAAATCTTTTTTTTCCCACAAAACTTATTTTTTAGCCCCCAGTTTTGTATTTTCCCAAGGGTGACAGGAGAAATTGGACCCCAAAAGTTGTTGTCCAATTTGTCCTGAGTACGCTGATACCCCATATGTTGGGGTAAACTCCTGTTTGGGCACACGGGAGAGCTCGGAAGGGAAGGAGCATGGTTTTACTTTTTCAACGCAGAATTGGCTGGAATTGAGATCGGACGCCATGTCGCGTTTGGAGAGCCCCTGATGTGTCTAAACAGTGGAAACCCCCCAATTATAACTGAAACCTTAATCCAAACACACCCCTAACCCTAATTCCAACCCTAACTGTAGCCTTTACCCTAACTGTAGCCTTTACCCTAACTGTAGCCTTTACCCCAACTGTAGCCTTTACCCTAACTGTAGCCTTTACCCCAACTGTAGCCTTTACCCCAACTGTAGCCTTTACCCCAACTGTAGCCTTTACCCCAACTGTAGCCTTTACCCCAACTGTAGCCTTTACCCCAACTGTAGCCTTTACCCCAACTGTAGCCTTTACCCCAACTGTAGCCTTTACCCCAACTGTAGCCTTTACCCCAACTGTAGCCTTTACCCCAACTGTAGCCTTTACCCCAACTGTAGCCTTTACCCCAACTGTAGCCTTTACCCCAACTGTAGCCTTTACCCCAACTGTAGCCTTTACCCCAACTGTAGCCTTTACCCCAACTGTAGCCTTTACCCCAACTGTAGCCTTTACCCCAACTGTAGCCTTTACCCCAACTGTAGCCTTTACCCCAACTGTAGCCTTTACCCCAACTGTAGCCTTTACCCCAACTGTAGCCTTTACCCCAACTGTAGCCTTTACCCTAACTGTAGCCTTTACCCTAGCCCTAGTCCTAACCCTAGCCCTAATGGGAAAATGGAAATAAATACATTTTTTAAATTTTTTTTATTTTTCCCTAACTAAGGGGGTAATGAAGGGGGGTTTGATTTACTTTTATAGCGGGTTTTTTAGCGGATTTTTATGATTGGCAGCCGTCACTCACTGAAAGACGCTTTTTATTGCAAAAAATATTTTTTGCGTTACCACATTTTGAGAGCTATAATTTTTCCATATTTGAGTCCACAGAGTCATGTGAGGTCTTGTTTTTTGCGGGACGAGTTGACGTTTTTATTGGTAACACTTTCTGGCATGTGACATTTTTTGATCGCTTTTTATTCCGATTTTTGTGAGGCAGAATTAGCAAAAACCAGCTATTCATGAATTTCTTTTGGGGGAGGTGTTTATACCGTTCCGCGTTTGGTAAAATTGATAAAGCAGTTTTATTCTTCGGGTCAGTACGATTACAGCGACACCTCATTTATATCATTTTTTTATGTTTTGGCGCTTTTATGCGATAAAAACTATTTTATAGAAAAAATAATTATTTTTGCATCGCTTTATTCTGAGGACTATAACTTTTTTATTTTTTTGCTGATGTTGCTGTATTGCAGCTCGTTTTTTGCGGGACAAGATGACGCTTTCAGCGGTACCATGGTTATTTATATCTGTCTTTTTAATCGCGTGTTATTCCACTTTTTGTTCGGCGGTATGATAATAAAGCGTTGTTTTTTGCCTCGTTTTTTTTTTTTTTCTTACGGTGTTTACTGAAGGGGTTAACTAGTGGGCCAGTTTTATAGGTCGGGTCGTTACGGACGCGGCGATACTAAATATGTGTACTTTTATTGTTTTGGATTTTTTTATTTAGATAAAGAAATGTATTTATGGGAATTATATATATATATATATATATATATATATATATATATATATATATATATATATATATATATATATATATATATATATATATATATATATATATATATAATTTTTTTTTTTTTTTTTTTTTAACACACACACACTTGTAAAAATTTTTTTTTACTTTTTTACTTTGTCCCAGGGGGGGACAATACAGATCGGTGATCTGCCAGTTTGCACAGCACTCTGACAGATCACCGATCTGTCTGAGAGCAGTGCAGCGTTACCAAGTGCCTGCTCTGAGCAGGCACTTGGTAAGCCACCTCCCTCCCTGCAGGACCCGGATCCGCGGCCATTTTGGATCCGGGACTTGCTGCAGGGAGGAGGTAAGAGACCCCCGGAGCAACACAATCGCATCGCGTTGCTGCGGGGGTCTCAGGGAAGCCTGCAGGGAGCCCCCTCCCTGCGCGATGCTTCCCTGCACCGCCGGCACATCGCAATCATGTTTGATTGCGGTGTGCCGGGGGTTAATGTGCCGGGGGCGGTCCGTGACCGCTCCTGGCACATAGTGCCGGATGTCAGCTGCGATAAGCAGCTGACACCCGGCCGCGATCCCCCCGTGAGCGCGGCCAATCGCCTATGACGTACTATTCCGTCCTTGGGAAGTAAAGCCCACCCCACATGGACGGAATAGTACATCTAATGGCAGAAAGGGGTTAAAAAGGCCCCTTAGTCTGTTTCTTTAGGCTCCACAATCATGGGGAAGACTGATGACTTGACAGATGTCCAGAAGGCAGTCATTGACACCCTTCACAAGGAGGACAAGCCACAAAAGGTCACTGCTAAAGAAGCTGGCTGTTCACAGAGTGCTGTATCCAAGCATAGTAATGGAAAGTTGAGTGGAAGGAAAAAGTGTGGTGGAAATAGGTGCACAAGCAAAGGGATAACAGCAGCCTTGAAAGGATTGTTAAGAAAAGGCCATTCAAAAATTTTGGAAAGATTCACAAGGAGTGGACTGGTGCTGGAGTCATTGCTTCAAGAGCCACCACACACACCGACGTATCCAGGACATAGGCTACAAGTGTCGCATTCCTTCTGTCAAGCCACTCATGACCAATAGAGAATGCCAGAAGGGCCTTACCTGGGCTAAGGAGAAAAAGAACTGGACTGTTGCTCAGTGGTCCAAGGTGTTGTTTTCAGATGAAAGTAAATTTTGCATTTCATCTGGATTAAGAGTGGAGAGGCATACAATCCAAGCTGCTTGAGGTCTAGTGTGAAGCGTCCACAAGCAGTGATGGTTTGGGGAGCCATGTCATCTGCTGATGTATGTCCACTGTGTTTTATCAAGACCAAAGAAAGCGCAGCCGTCTACCAGGAAATTTTAGAGCACTTCATGCTTCTCTCTGCTGTGCTTGATTGGCCAGCATACTTGCCTGCCTTAACCCCATAGAGAATCTATGGGGTATTGTCAAGAGAAAGATGAGAGACACCAGACCCAACAATGCAGACGAGCTGAAGGCTGCTATCAAAGCAACCTGGGCTTCCATAGCACCTCAGCAGTGCCTCAGGCTGATCACCTCAATGCCACGCTGCATTGATACAGTAATTGATGCAAAAGGAGCCCGACCAAGTATTGACTGCACTGAACATACATTTCAGTAGACCAACATTTCGGATTTTAAAATCATTTTTCAAGCTGGTGTTATAAAGTATTCCAATTTACTGAGATAATGACTTTTGGCTTTTCATTGGCTGTAAGCCATAATCATCAACACTAAAGGTACCGTTACACTAAGCGACGCTGCAGCGATACCGACAACGATCCGGATCGCTGCAGCGTCGCTGTTTGGTCGCTGGAGAGCTGTCACACAGACAGCTCTCCAGCGACTAACGATCCCGAGGTCCCCGGTAACCAGGGTAAACATCGGGTTACTAAGCGCAGGGCCGCGCTTAGTAACCCGATGTTTACCCTGGTTACCATCCTAAAAAGTAAAAAAACAAATGCTACATACTTACCTACCGCTGTCTGTCCTCGGCGCTCTGCTTCTCTGGTCTGGCTGTGAGCGCCGGGCAGCCGGAAAGCAGAGCGGTGACGTCACCGCTCTGCTTTCCGGCTGACCGACGCTCACAGCCAGAGCAGGAGGAGTGCAGAGCACAGCGCTGGAGGACAGACAGCGGTAGGTAAGTATGTAGTGTTTGTTTTTTTACTTTTAGGATGGTAACCAGGGTAAACATCGGGTTACTAAGCGCGGCCCTGCGCTTAGTTACCCGATGTTTACCCTGGTTACCAGCGAAGACATCGCTGAATCGGTGTCACACACGCCGATTCAGCGATGTCTACGGGGAGTCCAGTCCAAATAAAGTTCTGGACTTTCTTCCCCGACCAGCGACAGCACAGCAGGGGCCTGATCGCTGCTGCCTGTCACACTGGACGATATCGCTAGTGAGGACGCTGCAACGTCACGGATCGCTAGCGATATCGTCTAGTGTGACAGTACCTTTAGAGAAATAAACACTTGAAATAGATCACTCTGTTTGTAGTGACTATATAATATATGAGTTTCACTTTTTGTAATGAAGAACTGAAATAAATTAACTTTTTGATTATATTCTAATTTTGTGAGAAGCACTTGTATCTAAGAGACTAAATTTACGCAGTATAAAATCATTAAAACACTATCCCCTTTCATAATTTCAATATCAAAGCATTTCTCAACTCCATTGTGAAAGAATATTTAGACGGCTTCTAAACAACTTATACTTTGTGTCTTCACAGAAACGCCTCTTATAACAAGTTCTCACTTGTACTACAGAGAGAAAAACCAGCTCAGAAAACTGCTTACCCATGTTCTAAATCTGGTCACAATTATTGTATGTCGATGAGAGTAATATTTTAATTACAGCAGAAAAAAAAAATATTGCAGAGCGTTATTAATGTGAATTACTAAAAAAGTAGTCCAGTTATCTGTTTTGAGACGTTCTAGTTAGCAGGTTATGGTGTGAATTCAATGGCAGATGGCAAACAGCTCTCAGAGTTTCCAAAAGTGGTTTCTGATAAAACTTATATGAAGCAAATGTTCAAACTGAATCAAAATACTCAATCTATTTATTCGCTCCATTTTGTCCCCAATAGTTTATAGCATACAACTATGTAACAAAGAACTGCCATTGTAGCTTTTTAAATCATTGTGTACTTTACTTCAGCCAGTCAAACAAAATAGTGTACAAGGATGACTTCAATTGCAATTTCTCTCCTAAAGACGAGGGACCCTCAACCTATACACAAACCGTCTGATTCAGAAGACCCTTCAAGGGTCAGGAATTGCTGAACACTAGGAGAGCTCTTCTTGCTCCTGAGTTTTACTCTAGTGTCCACTAAGAGCCCAAGTCAAGGTTTAGCTTACCGTGAAATGGGAGCTGGGGCAAGTAAAGAAAATGATGGTCACATGAACATTCTTAGACCACCAGGTGGGGACATCCCATATTGTCATCGTATCCTGAAAAATTACATATGACAAACAGTTGTGCAGAGTGAACAATAATAAGGATTAGACAAACAGGTCCACACCTGTTCAAGGCTGATATTCGGTATTGTAGTTTTACTACAATGAGGTTGTGGGCGGCAAATCATTGGTGTAACTTATGGGGAGATCTCAAGTGCGCAGTTCATGCCAGACAGCCCAGGAATTTACAGGAACTGGAGACTTTTTGCCTAGAAGAGAGGGCGACTTTACCATCTGAGAAAATAAAGAACCTCATCCACAACTACCACAAAAGACTTCAAGCTGTCATTGATGTTAGAGGGGGCAATACAAGGTATTAAGAAATCAATGTGAACTTTTGATTAGGGTCATTTGGATGTTTTCGGTTGTCATTATGATTTAAAAAGAGAAAAACACAGTAATTTGACAATAAATTGCTTCACCCAACCACTAACCATGAGTGGAGAAAAAGTTTTGGTATTATCATTCATATTCTCTGACAAAATGCCAAGAAAGCAAAAATTCTGCCGGGGTATGTAAACTTTTGAGCACAACTGTATCTAACCAAAAGAAAGCATTTTTATTTAAATCCAGATATATCAAAAAGAGACACAAACTACAGCTGAAAAAAAACATACAAATAAAATGCAAATAACCTAATTTAGCTAATTAGTGTAGAAAATCTGAAGTATCAAAAATGTACCAAATACTCATTGTGGCAATTTCCCTGAAGAGAACCAGTCAGAATGTTCGCGTTAGAGGGGTTGTCCACTACTGGACAACCCTAGATTAAAGACACACTCCCATCAAAATTTCTATCTCCTTAACCCCCGAGGGTGGTTTGCACGTTAATGACCGGGCCAATTTTTACAATTCTGACCACTGTCCCTTTATGAGGTTATAACTCTGGAACGCTTCAACAGATCCCAGTGATTCTGACATTGTTTTCTCGTGACATATTGTACTTCATGATAGTGGTAAAAATTCTTTGATAGTACCTGCGTTTGTTTGTGAAAAAAATGGAAATTTGGCGAAAATTATGAAAATTTCGCAATTTTCCAACTTTGAATTTTTATGCAATTAAATCAGAGATATGTCACACAAAATACTTAAGTAACATTTCCCACATGTTTACTTTACATCAGCACAATTTTGGAACCAAAATTTTTTTTTGTTAGGGAGTTAAGGGTTAAAAGTTGACCAGCAATTTCTCATCTTTACACCATTTTTTTTTTAGGGACCACATCTCATTTGAAGTCATTTTGAGGGGTCTATATGATAGAAAAAACCCAAGTGTGACACCATTCTAAAAACTGCACCCCTCAAGGTGCTCAAAACCACATTCAAGAAGTTTATTAACCCTTCTGGTGCTTCACAGGAATTTTTGGAATGTTTAAATAAAAATGAACATTTAACTTTTTTTCACAAAAAATTTAATTCAGCTCCAATTTGTTTTATTTTACCAAGGGTAACAGGAGAAAATGGACCCCAAAAGTTGTTGTACAATTTGTCCTGAGTACACAGATACCCCATATGTGGGGGTAAACCACTGTTTGGGCGCATGACAGAGCTCGGAAGCGAAGGAGCGCCATTTGACTTTTCAATGCAAAATTGACTGGAATCGAGATGGGACACCATGTTGCGTTTGGAGAGCCCCTGATGTGCCTAAACATTGAAACCCCCCACAAGTGACACCATTTTGGAAAGTAGACCCCCTATGGAATTTAGATAAAGCACAAATGTGGATGAAAATGCAGTCACCAACATATTAGGACAGACCCACTAAGGGTTTCTCTATATCTATAGTCAAGCGGGACAACGATAAGGACCATACTGGACAAACTGCACAATTATAACCAAAAGCAACGAGAAGAAAAAAGCAGCAAATAGTCCAAAGTGATGAAAATATATAGAAACTTTTTATTAAATGACACCAGATAAAAACATGACAGAGGGATAAAATAATCCATGCACTACACAGAGCATGTAAGCATTGGACAGGTGATAGGTATCCACATAATATAGGTATACACAAAGACTACCCTAAGAGCACAGCTCATATGCAATAGAAGCCATGCAGGAGTGGCCCATTGTAACTGAATAACCTGAAAGACCATATGGTACAAATAATTATGGCCACATCCATGCATAACAAAGTATATACATACCGGGTAGAAGTGGAGAATCTTATGTATAAGCAGACACCGCACACCTGTCCCCCCCCCTATGGAATTTATCTAGAGGTCTGGTGAGCACTTTGACCCACCAAGTGCTTCACAGAAGTGTATAATGCAGAACCGTAAAAATAAAAAATCATAATTTTTGTGAAAAAATATCTTTTCACCCCCAATTTTTTATTTTCCCAAGGGTAAGAGAAGAAATTGGACCCCAAAATTTGTTGTACAATTTGTCTTGAGTGCGCTGATACCCCATATGTGGGGGGGAACCACTGTTTGGCCGCATGGGAGGGCTCGGAAGGGAAGGAGCATCATTTGGAATGCAGACTTAGATGGATTGGTCTGCAGACTTCACATTGCGTTTGCAGAGCCCCTAATGTACCTAAACAGTAGAAACCCCCCACAAGTGACCCCATATTGGAAACTAGACCCCCCAGGGAACTCATCTAGATGTGTTGTGAGAACTTTTAACCCCCAAGTGTTTCACTACAGTTTATAACGCAGAGCCGTGAAAATAAAAAATCTTTTTTCCCACAAAAATATGTTATCCCCCAGTTTTGTATTTTCCCAAGGGTAACAGGAGAAATTGGACCCCAAAAGTTGTTGTCCTATTTGTCCTGAGTATGCTGATACCCCATATGTTGGGGTAAACCCCTGTTTGGGCACACGGGAGAGCTCGGAAGGGAAGGAGCACTGTTTTACTTTTTCAACGCAGAATTGGCTGGAATTGAGATCGGACGCCATGTCGCGTTTGGAGAGCCCCTGATGTACCTAAACAGTGGAAACCCCCCAATTATAACTGAAACCCTAATCCAAACACACCCCTAACCCTAATCCCAACAGTAACCCTAACCACACCTCTAACCCTGACACACCCCTAACCCTAATCCCAACCCTATTCCCAACTGTAAATGTAATCTAAACCCTAACCGTAACTTTAGCCCCAACCCTAACTGTAGCTCCAACCCTAGCCCCAACCCTAACCCTAATGGGAAAATGGAAATAAATACATTTTTTAAATTTTTCCCTAACTAAGGGGGTGATGAAGGGGGGTTTGATTTACTTTTATAGCGGGTTTTTTAGCGGATTTTTATGATTGGCAGCCATCACACACTGAAAGACGCTTTTTATTGCAAAAAATATTTTTTGCGTTACCACATTTTGAGAGCTATAATTTTTCCATATTTTGGTCCACAGAGTCATGTGAGGTCTTGTTTTTTGCGGGACGAGTTGACGTTTTTATTGGTAACATTTTCGGGCACGTGACATTTTTAGATCGCTTTTTATAACGATTTTTGTGAGGTAGAATGACCAAAAACCAGCTATTCATGAATTTCTTTTGGGGGAGGCGTTTATACCGTTCCGCGTTTGGTAAAATTGATAAAGCAGTTTTATTCTTCGGGTCAGTACGATTACAGCGATACCTCATTTATATCATTTTTTTATGTTTTGGCGCTTTTATACGATAAAAACTATTTTATAGAAAAAATAATTATTTTTGCATCGCTTTATTCTCAGGACTATAACTTATTTATTTTTTCGCTGATGATGCTGTATGGCGGCACGTTTTTTTGCGGGACAAGATGATGCTTTCAGCAGTACAATGGTTATTTATATCTGTCTTTTTGATCGCGTGTTATTCCACTTTTTGTTCGGTGGTATGATAATAAAGCGTTGTTTTTTGACTTTTTTTTTCCTTACGGTGTTTACTGAAGGGGTTAACTAGTGGGCCAGTTTTATAGGTCGGGTCTTACGGACGCGGCAATACTAAATGTGTACTTTTATTGTTTTTTTTTATTATTTAGATGAAGAAATGTATTTATGGGAATAATATTTTTTTTTTTTTTCATTATTTAGGAAAAAAAATTTTTATTTTTTTTTTTACACATTTGGAAAAATTTTTTTTTACTTTTTTACTTTGTCCTGGGGGGGACATCACAGATCAATGATCTGACAGTTTGCATAGCACTGTCAGATCACCGATCTGACATGCAGCACTGCAGGCTTCACAGTGCCTGCTCTGAGCAGGCTCTGTGAAGCCACCTCCCTCCCTGCAGGACCCGGATGCCGCGGCCATCTTGGATCCGGGTCCAGCAAGGAGGAAGGAGGTAGGAGACCCTCGCAGCAACGCGATCACATCGCGTTGCTGCGGGGGGCTCAGGGAAGTCCGCAGGGAGCCCCCTCCCTGCGCGATGCTTCCCTATACCGCCGGCACATCGGGATCATGTTTGATCGCGGTGTGCCGGGGGTTAATGTGCCGGGGCGGTCCGCGACCGCTCCTGGCACATAGTGCCGGATGTCAGCTGCGATAGCTGACACCCGGCCGCGATCGGACGCACTCCCCCCGTGAGCGCGGCCGATCGCATATGACGTACTATCCCGTCGGTGGGAATTAAAGCCCACCCCACCTCGATGGGATAGTACGTCATATGGGATTAAGGGGTTAATATACTGCATCATATTATATAGCACTGTGTACTTACAATTGCTCATTTTGCCTTCTACCCAGTTAATTCTTCTGTTTTCCATTAGGTCACTTGATTAACAACGGAATAGCTGAACACTACTAAGCTCTGAGGTGTGTGCAGTGTGTTTATCTGAGGGAGTATCTGAGGTGTGTGCAGTATGTGTAGTGTGTACTGTCTGTGAGCTACATGTATGTTTATATGAATCACATATATCAAATGAGCATTTGTTGTGCAGCTTGTGTGTGCCATGAATATGTGTGTGTGTGTGCGCCGTGTGTGTGCATACATGTGTGCCATGTACATGTGTGTGCATACATGTGTGCCATGTACATGTGTGTGTGTATATATATATTTTTTTGCATTATTCTAACTTGAATTTACAGTATGTTAATAGTATATGTATCATATTTTTCAGATTATAAAATACATTTTTTTCCCAAAAACTTTTTGGGGAAAATGGGTGTACGTCTTATAGTCGGAATATACTTACAAGTAGTGTGGCGGCAGCAGGAATCAGGCGATTCTGCGGCGGTCTCGGTCTGACACTGCAGGGCGATGATCACATTCCCTTCCCAGGCTGGTGCGGCAGTGCTCTGTGGTGCAGGGGTGCTCCGCTGGCACTTTCACAAAATGCTGGAGGAGCCCCCCTGCACCACGGAGCGCCGCCGCACCAGCTTGGGATGATATTTCCCTTAGGCCACCGCATCGCAGCAATGGATGTGAAGGGGCCTCCAGGGTTTCACAAAATGCCTCTGCCACCCTCGCACCACAGAGCGCTGCCGAACCTGCTGCACCAGTCTGGGATGGGAGTCATATCGCCGGACCACCGAACACACCCTCTGACCACACTCCACCAGTGCTGCCGATTACTCCTGGAAAGCTGAATTTGGACTGTAAGATGGACCCCGATTTCACACATTAATTTTTTTCCCAATTCTCCTTTTGAAAATTTGGGTGCGTCTTATGGTCTGAAAAACACTGTAGATGGCTGGGTATAGACAGTGTGTTAGCAGTGTATATATGAATGACGTGTGTGTTGCACATTTTTAAATACCGGCTGCACAAACAGTGGCAATCGGTGGCATGTTGGCAATTGTCCAAAGAACAAGCAAAATGCTGCTTATTCATTGTGTGATTGGATTGTTTACGGCAGAACATAAACCATTGTTCTCGGCAGCACATCGCCGGTGTAAACTGCAGATATGCTGCTGATCAGAGCTGTCGACTCAGTAAGCCAAACCTCCAACTCCTCAGCTTCCCTGACTCCCAACCCCACAGCCCTGCCTCACTACTGAGCATGTATATAAAGTGCAGCACAGATTCATCTCAACTAAAAGCCAGGATCCTTAGATCAGGAACAGAACAGACATTTATAGGGTGTCACAACTTTCCCAAATGATTGTGAAAACATTTACAGCACGTACTGCATCCAGTGTATTATAGGAGACAGAGTCTGTCCATTTGATACTAACTCCACCAAAATGGACACCGACTCCAACTCCACAGTCCTGCTGCTTATAACAGTGTATGTATGGGGACAGATTGATTTATTAGCGATCGTTCTGTCCCCATCATTCTTCAATAGCCGGTGTAAAGAGGCCGAGAAATAAGCCAAACGACTTAAATATTGTCTATCACACTCATTGAACGTCCTGAACTCAGCGCATGTAAATACAACCAAAATGTTTGAGTGTCATGGTGCAATATGTGAGCATTTAGGGCCTCATTTTAAACTTTTGCTTAGGGCCCCACTTTGTCTAAAACTGGCCCTGACTGCGGGTTCACAACACCAGAACCATATTCTCACATGTTCAGCATGTCGGGTACTGCTTTACACTTCACTCAGGTAGCAGCATTAATATTCAGACAGGTTGCCAGCCATAAACTGCTCCTGTTGACGTATGCACAGAAACAGGTGGAAGAAAACTATGAATACACTCCCTGGGCCTCGAAAAGAAACTTTTCAAGATAGCAGGGCTTGACTTTCTTTGAACATGACTGACAGGTCACCTGATACACAACACTACCTTGCCAGTGCAGTTTTTAGGAATTTTCATTGTTGCCCTAGCAGTTGTGTGTAAGCCTCGGGATATTCTGTCACAAAAATGAAAAGTAGGCCATCAAAGTGTAAATTAAATACTAAATAGATCACACTACATAAAAGTTCCCTAACAAATACTTGTGACATGAACTTTACAGGTAATGAGGCATATTCACCCGCTGTCACCCCTCCCCAGCCACCAATGGCCGCCCAATTTGCATCAGTACATTTTAACATAGGGACAGTTTAGGAGAAAGAACAGACCTTCTTTACACACAGACCACGAAGTTCCCATGACAAGTTTTTGGTGCTGCGTATTTTCACTGTGCAAAAACACGCAGTGCAGTGGATGAGATTTATTGAAATGTCACGTGCGCTTTTTTTTTTTTTTTTTTTTTAAAGCAGCGTAAACGAACTTGTGCTGCATGTTTCAAATCCGCAACATGTCAATTTCTCTTGCGAGTACGCTGAGGTTTATATGCAGATTTTCCCCAGATATTTGTATTAGATGCAGGAAATGTGCAAGTAAAAAACACGCATGTATTAAGTGTGCTTTCGCTGCCGAAACATGCTAGAAACATATAATCAGCATATGACTATCACTATAGTTTTGTCAAAAGCCAAATACAGGAAGTATCAAAAACAAAACAGCTTTATTTAAAACGTGACAAAAACGTGATAAAAATGCTTGTAAAAAACACATTTCACCCAATAGATGCAGAAATGCTGCAACATCAGAAACTCACTAGGTACTCATTGTTGGAGCGTAGCCCAATAGTACAGTATCTCAGAACTATACCACAATTCCATCATCACCTTATATTTCATATGCGATACTATAGAGAAAAATAAATACATAGTAGAAAAAAAATTATATATATGAAAAAAATGCAGGTAGCACCCCAGTTAAAAGGTGAAAAAAGTGCTATTTAATAGCCCAAATTGGTAACATCTCGGCTCAAAGGGTGAGCCTTTCTCAAGCATGATGACGTAAGCATTCTTCAATAATTGTCACTTTATCAGCACAATCTGCAATACACAGCATGGAGCGGTGTTTTCCTTATGCTCTTTGGCTACAGCCTCCTCTGTTAATGCCGATATCAGACCCTGGCGATTTGATTTGTTACTGATTGACCCCTTTCATCCATTGACCTTACCTCCCAATAGCTGCACAGGCCTATAAAGCCTCCAGCATCATTACCTGTCGTATGTGGCCGCTGCCCAGCAATTCAATGTACCGTTATACTTTATCTTATTACCAAAGGAAAGTGGGCACCTGGAGTGTCTAGCATAGGACTAGTGGTAATATTACCTAGATTATTTAAAAATTAGCAAAAATATGTTATAAGCCAGTACTACTCCACTCCACACAGCAAGTGGGCAAACTTTAGCCAAAAGAACATGTGTCCAACAAAATCATCATAATTTACACCACAAAACCGTCCCCGGAAGATATTTCTAGTGGTATCGCATGGCAGCTGAAAGACTCTAGTGCATCTTTCACCAGGACTGACGTACACAATGCTGGTCTTGATGAATAAGGGCCTCCATGTTTATTATTATTATTATACATTTTTATAGCGCCATTTATTCCATGGCGCTTTGCATGTGAATACGGGGCAAATATAGACAAATACAATAAACATGAGCAAAAAACAAGGCACACGGGTACATAAGGAGGGAGGACCCTGCCCACGAGGGCTCACAGTCTGCAGGGGATGGGTGATGATACAACAGGAGAGGGTAGGGCAGGTTGTGCGGTTTGTGTTATTCTATGACATGAAATATTAATAGAAATATTAGTAAGCGCTACGCCACCAATACAGAAGCAGCAGAGTTTAAATGCATCACTCAGCCCTGCTCTACTGATAAACAGAGCTCTGCTGTGTCAGAGGAGCTGTGCTCTAATGCCTCCAACAAACACACCTCTGCTGCATCTCCTTTATACAATATTTTAAAGGGAACCTGTTATCAGAAAAATTGCTATTGGTCTGCAGTTCCTGCACTTAGCCAAATGCTGCGGGGAGAAATTAGCTTTATATGTCCCCCCCACCCGTGGCAGTGTTCCGGTTCAGTCACAGCTTTGAACCTCACCCCTGGCCCCGACTGACCCTGGCTCTGCATTGAGGCTATCAGCACAGTGATAGCCGCCGCGCTCCATACTCAGAGCAATGACTAAACCAGCGCTGGCGCCGCCCTCGTGACTGATACCAGAACGCTGCCGGGGGGAGTAAAATTCTCTTTCTCCCCATAGCGTCCGGCTACATGCAGGTTAGTAATGCTATTAATCTGCAGATTAACCCCATTTTTCTGGTAACTGGTTCCCTTTAAACGTTGCACTCGATCAGCTCTGCTACATCTGAATAGCTCAGCTCCCAAGCCACAGACATGCACATCTATGCTTCCCTGTGATCTCTGACAACATCTGAGCTTGTACAATGTAGCAGAGCTGAGTTACGACATAAGGAAGTGCCAGATATAATGGGTGTCTTCATACATTACTAACCAGCAGAGATTGCGCTTCCCGGACTAAGGATGTGGCCTCTCATGGTAGTTTGTCAATGACTGAAGTTGGGGGCACAATTTGCCTAAGGCCATGATCACACTAGCAGTATTTGGTCAGTATTTTACATCAGTATTTGTAGCCAAAACCAGGAGAGGGTGATAAATACAGAAGTGGTGCATATGTTTCTATTAGACTTTTCCTCTAGTCCTCTAGTTGTTCCACTCCTGGTTTTGGCTTACAAATACTGATGTAAAATACTGACCAAATACTGATAGTGTGACGGCAGCCTAAGGCACCACAATACATAGTCCTTTTAGTGACGCTAGTTGTCTCATCTGCCTGAAGCATCAGAATACGCCGTCCCATCCCCGGACGCACTCACCTGCAATGTGGCTGACAGATATCTATGTCCGTATTATACAGATGTGAGAATGAAGCCGAGCCGCAGACGCCGGTCATTCCCCCAGAGCCACCATGTCCGTATGTCCCCTGCTGCCTGGCAGTCGTGCTGCTTTTCTCTGTAGCGTCTCTTACATACAGGTGGAGGGAGTGACCAGGGGAAGCTGTGTGAGACATATTCTCGCATCTGAGGGAGGTGTTTCCAGCACATGTGTGCAGCTGGTTCACACTGCATTCTCCTCCTGTGATTGTGCTGCATGTAATGTGGACTGTATGTGACAGAGCGTGGCTGCCTGTGCGTGTCCTGAGGTACGGCCTGTCTCGGACGCTCGTGCCCAGTGGCGTAACGTGAAGCTTGTGAGCCTCCATGTATAAACTCCAGCAGGGCCCCCAACTATCACAGGTCTTTAATAGTATTGGTCTTCTCTTATGAGCACCTTTGGGCCCCCAGGACCCGGGCGTGACTGCGATCCCTGCACCCACTATCGCTACGCCACTGCCAGAGCCGTACGGTGGGTGACGAAAGGTCTGACTGTACTAGAGTACAGGGGCTGGGGTGAATACTGGCACAGCACAGCCATTACTTTATCGGCAAGGAAGTTACCTCAGGTAGTGATGAGCGAGCGTGCCCGGATAAGGTGTTATCTGAGCACGCTTCTATCCTAATCAAATATTTTTGGCGTGCACGAACAAAAAAGTTGCCACAGCTGCATGTCTCGTAGCTACTCGACAGCCGCAACACATACAGCCTTGGCGACATGAACATGTTTATTCGAGCACGCTGAAAATACTCGATTAGGACACGCTCATCACCACTCAGAGGGGAAGACATTTTCTGGGGTTTCCCTATGCTAGTAAGCTGGGGGCTCACATTTACAGTCTGTTCTGCCTCCCACCCACACATTCACACTGTGAATGGGAAACTGACTCAGTGGAAACTCCCTTGATAGAAAGTCACGTCTGGTTAATATCAGCAGAGTAGGTGTCTCGTTTACTAGAAAGGGAAAATTAACACCATCCCCAGGTCCAGTAATTAGTCTGCCACTGTCCCCAGTATCTGATATTGGCTGCAGTGCTGACGTGACGTCGACAGCCAATCACTGAGCTCTGCGGCTTTAAGTTAAGTTAGAATAGAACAGCTAAAATTAATGTCTACACATAGCATAGGTATATATATCTATACATATAATTGTCTAAGGGCTTTTCCGTCTGTCTGTCTGTCTGTCCTGGAAATCCCGCATCTCTGATTGGTCGAGGCCACCAGGCCTCGACCAATCACCGACGGGCACAGTATCGACGTAGAAATCCTGCGTCTCTGACTGGTCGAGGCCGCCAGGCCTCGACCAATCAGCGACGGGCACAGCGACGATGATGTCATAAAGGACGTAGACATCCCGCGTCTCTGATTCAGCGACGGGCACAGTATCGACGTAGATGTCATAATGGTTGCCATGGCGATGATGTCATAAAGGTTGCCTCGACCAATCAGTGACGGGCACAGTCTGCCGCATATTTATATTTAGCTTCATTTGCGGTGAGGCGCCCTCTGCTGGCTGTTCATAGATCGTGGGAACTTACCTAGAAAGCTCCCAGGCTTTCTAGGAAAGTTCCCACGATCTATGAACAGCCAGCAGAGGGCGCCTCACCGCAAATGAAGCTAAAAATAGATCATTGATCTATTTTTAGCCTCATTCCCCGGGGTTTTGCAGCAAGGAGCAGCCTGCATTAGCGGAACTCCTTGCTGCAAAATGTTTTAACCCCTTCAGAACGATTTACATCGTTGGACGTTACAGATCTGCGGAGGGTAAGTATATTGTTGGTTTATTATGTTTTTTTACTTACAGAACGAGGGTCTTCAGTGACTGGATTGGGCGTAGAATACTCCAACAACCATTGTTTTTATTTCATTAAAATAATTTTAAATAATGTGTTTGTGTTTTATTTAACCCTTTACTACAATTGGATTAATAATGGATAGGTGTCATAATTGACGCCTCTCCATTATTAATTAGGCTTAATGTCACCTTACAATAGCAAGGTGGCATTAACCTTCATTACCCCATATCCCACCGCTACACGGGAATGGGAAGAGAGTGGCCAAGTGCCAGAATAGGCGCATCTTCCAGATGTGCCTTTTCTGGGGTGGCTGGGGGCAGATGTTTTTAGCCAGGGGGGGGGCCAATAACCGTGGACCCTCTCCAGGCTATTAATATCTGCCCTCAGTCACTGGCTTTACTACTCTGGCGGAGAAAATTGTGTGGCAGCCCACGCCAATTTTTTCCGCCATTTAACCCTTTAATTTACTAGCTAGAACGGCCAAATTTTGCAGATACACACTACTGACATTAGTAGTGTGGAATCTGCAAAAAAAAAAAGGAGAGAAGACATGGTTTACTGTATGTAAACCATGTCTCAAATCATGTCGGGTTTTAGGAAGGAGAAAGAAAAAGCCGGTAATTGAATTACCGGCTTTCAAGCTGTATAGTGCTGGAAAAAATATTAATATATACATATATGTGTCTACTGACTATATATATATATATATATATATATATATATATATATATATATATATATATATATATATATATATATATATAATGTCAGTAGACACATATATGTATATATTAATATTTTTTCCAGCACTATATATATATATATATATATATATATATATATATATATATATATATATATATATATATATATATATATATATATATATATTTTTTTTTTTTTTTTCTTTTTGAGACACATGGATCACTTCTATAGCGGTATGTTGGTTTTGCAAGCCTGCGAGAAAACCAAGCAGTACAGATGCCATACGGATTACATACGGAGGATGCCATGCGCAAAAAACGCTGACACACCCTGCCTACGGAGGAGCTACGGACCACTATTTTCGGGACTTTTCAGCGTATTACGGCCGTAATATACGGACCGTATTGTTTTACGCTGTGTGTGACGCCGGCCTCAATGTCACATGGCTTTTGTAAGGTGACATTAAGCCTGGTTAATCTGATTACTCAACGGCAAGAAAAAAGCAAAAACGCCAGAATTACGTTTTTCGGTCACCGCAACATTGCATTAAAATGCAATAATGGGCGATCAAATGATCATATCTGTATGTTGGTATGTTGGTTTTGCAAGCCTGCGAGAAAACCAAGCAGTACGGATGCCATACGGATTACATACGGAGGATGCCATGCGCAAAAAACGCTGACACACCCTGCCTACGGAGGAGCTACGGACCACTATTTTCGGGACTTTTCAGCGTATTACGGCCGTAATATACGGACCGTATTGTTTTACGCTGTGTGTGACGCCGGCCTCAATGTCACATGGCTTTTGTAAGGTGACATTAAGCCTGGTTAATCTGATTACTCAACGGCAAGAAAAAAGCAAAAACGCCAGAATTACGTTTTTCGGTCACCGCAACATTGCATTAAAATGCAATAATGGGCGATCAAATGATCATATCTGCACCAAAATGTTATAAATTAAAAACGTCAGCTCGGCAAGCAAAAAATTAGCTCTCATCCAACCCGAGATTATGAAAAATTAGATGCTACGGGTATCAGAAAATGGCACAATTATTTTTCTTTAACAAACTTTGGATTTTTTTTCACCACTTGAATAAAAAAAAAAAAAAAAGCTAGAAATGTTTGGTGTCCATGAACTCGTAACGACCTGGAGAATCATAGGAGCAGGTCAGTTTTAGCATTTAATGAACGTGGTAAAAAAACAACTGTGGGATTGTCCTTTTTTTTGCAATTTTACCGCACTTGGAAATTTTTTTTCCCATTTTCCAGTACATGATATGTTAAAAACAATGGTGTCGTTCAAAAGTACAACTCATCCCACAAAAAAACAACCCCTCACACGGCCATTTTAATGAAAAAAATTTAAAAAAAAGTTATAGCTTTAGGAAGAAGGGGAGCAAAAAAATTAAAATGCAAAACCAAAAATACCTCTAGTCGTTAAAGGGTTAATGAATTAGGCTACTTTCACACTGGCGTCGGCCCGTCGCAGGTGCGTCGGCCTGACGTACCGACGCATCCTGTGACAACGCAGCACAATGGGGGCAGCGGATGCATTATTACAACGCATCCACTGCCCCATTGTGAGTTGCGGGGAGCGGAGTTCCGGCCGCGCATGTGCGGTCAGAAATGGCGGACACGACGCACAAAAAAAGTTGCAAGCAACGTTTTTTTGTTCCGACGGTCTGCCACAACACGACGGTTGCGACGTGTGGCAATGCATCGCTAATGTTAGTATATGGGGAAAAAACGCATCCTGCAGACAACTTAGCAGGATGCGTTTTTTCTCCAAAACGACGATGTGATTGCAGCCTTAATCTTACAGGGAAACCGCTGTTTCGTCTGTGAAGCTGCATGGCCATAAAGATCGGCCACATGGTATCGCAGGTGAAAAAAAAGGTAAAGTGACCATGCAGGTAAACAGTGGAAAGTGAGCATAGGTACAGGGTGGCTGCAAAGCTGCACCATGACCACTGTGTGCGAATGCATCCTAATCAAAAATCAATCAGTAGAGCTGGCATGAATAGATTTGCACATCCCAGTCCATCTAAGTGTATGTGCACACGTTGCGGAAAGGTGTGCAGATTTTTCCACACTGATTTTGGTAAATTTGCACTGCGGATTTACTGTGGAATTACCGCGGTTTTTGGCTATGTGCACACGATGCGGATTTACTGCGGATCCGCAGCATTTTTTTTCCGCGCAGAAATGCTACAGATCCGCAAAGTGATTTACAGTACAATGTAAATCAATAGGAAAAAAAATGCTGTGCTAATGGTACGGAAAATTCCACATGGAAAATGCTGCGGATCAAAAGAAGGAGCAGGTCACTTCATTTGTGCTGATCTGCAGTGTTTCTGCACCCTTCCATTATAGAAATCTGCAGGGGTTAAAAACACATGAAATCCGCACAACTTCCGCAGCAAATCCACACAAAAAAAAAAAAAAAAAAATGCACAAAATCTGCACCTGCGTTTTCTGCCGGGAGATGCAGATTTTGTGCAGAAAGTTCTGCACCCCAATCCGCAACGTGTGCACATAGCCTTTCCACGGATTTCACCTGCGGTTTTACACCTACAGATTCCTATTATGGAGTAGGTGTAAACCGCCGCGGAATCCGCACAAAGAATTGACATGCTGCAAAATAAACAACGCAGTGTTATAGCGTGTTTTTTTCTGCAGCATGTGCACTGCGGATTTGGTGTTCCATAGGTTTACGTGGTACGGTAAACTCATGGAAAACTGCTGCCATTCCGCTGCAAAATCTGCAACGTGTGCACATAGCCTGACACTCCACCCTGGAGCAATGTCACATATGCGCCATACTGCAGCGATGATATTGTGCCAAAACATCTACGGTAATCAAAATAAAGTCCACCGATGCTGTCTGGTAAAAGCCATTCTCCTACTCCTGTCCAGACAATGGATTGGGACGTGCAAATCAATTCACCAACTCAGCGACTATATAATTTGTCCAATCTCTATAGGTTAGCAATGTACATATGAATGACGTGTGTGTATTTATATGTAACACCTACGGTATATATCATTGATGAGGTTGATAGTTATCCTGTATACTGGAGGTTACAGCGTCAGCATTTCTGAGCACCATAAGTTTTACCTTATCAGACGAAGTCAAGAGAGCTTGTAAGATGTAGCAGAGCTGAGTTGCCTGATTGAACAGGTGCAGCTTGTCTAATATAGCAGTGCTGTGTTTGTCACAAAACAGAGTTGTACTTCTGGCAAGTAGCAAAACTGAGCTTTCCTTGTATTTCTTTCGGCCAGATTCACATAGTCATATGGAAAACTAACTTTTTCCATCCAAACAAAAAAAAAATTTCATCCATGTCTGTTTTTTACATGCTTATACAACAGCAATTAATTCAAGACCAAATATGTTTGTTATGTAATTATTGCAACAGATTTGTTACAATCAGGTTCCATATGGTTCTGTTTACCGCCCATTGAGTTTAATGTGTAAAGTGCACAGTACGCTAGTCATGGGTGGGGGGCTGTTGTTCTCCCACACCTTAGCACCCCACAAATAATTGGTGTCCCAGTTCCCATGTGCTGTAAGTGCAGTGCAGTCCACTCAGGTTTTGGCCATAGGCCTGGTACTCACAAATGCCTTAAACTAGTAGAGATTTCAGGTAATAGGTAAATAGATTGTGTCAAAGAGAACAACCAAGAAATCAGTCAGATCCTACATCTGCCACCAATTTGCCATGGAACAACACTCCGCTGCCTCCAATCATTAGGACAATTATGCAAAAAAAAAAATTCTTCTACATTTAATTTTTTTTCTTTTTTTTCCTCCTCTCTTTCAAGTCTACACCTTTCTTTCAACACTACTAGCAGCCTCATGAATTAATGACCTTCATCACTGTGTTTCTTCACACACACATCAGTGTTCGAGTTCAGAGAAACTGGGAAATTAAAATATATTTTTATATTTTTCTTTTCATAAATACAAGAAAGGAAAGACATGTTTTTATCAACAGCATATTTATCATATGAAGTTTATACCTTTTGGATAAGTTCTGTTTATTGCTTTTATTCATATGTGTGTGCAGTTTTCAATTATTTTTTTTATTATATAAAAAAATATAAGTATAAACCATATTTTTTCAGATTATAAGACACACTTTTTTCCCCAAAATTTAAGGGGAAAATGAGGAGGCGTCATATAATCCCAATTGTAGCTGTGTTAGGACTCATACTCAATCATATCGGATAAGACCCTATTTTGCGCTTATCTCTCCTGCAGTTTCTCTAGGGGTGATACAGGGGGAGGTGCTGCAGTCAGGGGTAATACAGGGGTAAAGAGGCTCAGACAGGGTGATACAGGGTGAGGAGACACAGTCAGTCAGGGATAGTATAGGAGGAGAGGGGCTCAGTCAGGGTGATCTGTGACCTCGTCTCCCGGTACTTTCCTCCATGCAACCTCCGATCCTCACAAGATCTCCTTCTCTACTCCCCTCTTATCTCCTCTTCCCACAATCGCATACAAGATTTCTCTCGCGCATCACCCCTACTCAGGAGTAGAGTTGAGCGACTTTCACTTTTTTAGGATCGAGTCGGGTTTCGCGAAACCTGACTTTCTCAAAAGTCGGGTCGGGTGAAATCGGCCGATTATTGCGAAAAGTCGGGGGCTGACCGAAACACGAAACCCAATGCAAGTCAATGGGGAATCAAAGTCGGCAGTGAGTGGAGGACAGGAAAACACCTACAGTGGCCATTTTAATGCCAAAACATCAATTCTTATTTCTTAAGCGTGTCAATCTTAATTTGGCTAAAGTTGTGGGGGGTAGGGCTGGCTCAAGATTTTCGTGGGCCCAGGAAACGCGAAATACATCACAGCGGTGGAGCAGGGAGAGGTAAGTATTTCAACTTTGCAAGTGCTGTGATCCTGAGCAAGCAGCGGGGGCACACTAGTTGGCACTGGCACAGGGCCCCTCATAGTATGGCTGTGTATTTGATGGTGGGCGGCGCTTCCCACTGCCAGAGACACTTTTGCGTACTATGAGGGGCCCTGTGCCAGTGCCCACGAGTATGCCCCCCCACCTGATGAAGGAACCTGCACTTTCATCTGCACCTTCCTCTTTGTCCCCGTGTAATGTGGTATAGTATGCAGGAAGGGGAACCTGACTTTCAGCAGGGTCAGATTCTGGCTGTGTAGAGTGCAAGGGGAATGTAGTGGTCTGGGTCAATGTACCAGCAGACTCATCTAGCAATGGCTGGGCAATGGGCAGGATGAGGAGGAAACACAGATATAGGTGGAGCACCCCCGGACGCAGGGCCGCGGGTTACTCGGTACCGGTCCTCTGCTGGCTCAGTTCTGGGGATGTCACGGTGGCTGGACCCGGTCCGTGACCCTGCTAAGGGGCGTCCAAGGAAAGATGATACGAGTCTGACAAGGTTTTGTGACACCACCTGTGGTATTCGGTCAGGGTGACCGATGCTGCTTGGGGACCACTGGGGTGATGTGATGGCAGCTAGATGGTTTACCTTCCCACAGGTGAAGTATGTCCCTAGGGCTTTCCAGTAAGGTGGATGGTGATGATGTGAGGTGCAGACAATAACGAGGACACAGGGTTTCAGTCTCTTTTACCTCTTTACTGGTGACTTCAGGATCCTCAATCCAGAGCACAGTTAACAGGGCTGTCTGAGACTGGCCGGTCCGAAGGCACATCCAGAGTTCCCTTTGCAGGTGGAAATCGTTGCCTACCACTAGCGCCTGTGTGTTGTAGTGCTTCCCTGCTGAGCATTCGGGATAGTCCTCACAACTTCTATTCTCGTTCGTTCCAATTCTTTCTAGTTCTTTCTATTCTCCGTCCCCCAGGTTTGTTATGGCTAGGATGCACCCTTATGACGGGTAGGCTCGGAGCTCTTCCGGGACCCTAGAGATGCCCCTCTCCACGCGTTGCCCCCTATGTCTGCGTAGGTGATGTAAGGTAGACAGCCAACCTATAATTAACTTTCCTGCGGTATTTGAAGTAAGGCATAAAGTCAGTTACTTCCTCGGTGTTCCGGGCACCGGCTACGCGCCTCAGTAGGCTGTTGCCGTTCTTCGGGCACGACTCCTACTGTCTCTCCTTTGTGCTTGATCTCGTTTCTCACTGTTCACAATATCCTTCGCTTCGTGTCCTTTCTAAGGATACCGCCGCAGATAGTGCAGGCGCGGTTCCTTCCGTTCTGTTCTTGTCGCTAGGTACCTGCCAGGTTCCCACGCCTGACAGGGACCCCCCTGAATCTTCCCCCTGCAACACCCCCTGTCCCGGGATGTTGCCTGAACAAAACCCAGTCAGCTTCTCACTAACTTCCTATTCAACCCCTAGTTTTACCAGTGTGAGGAGGGGCCTAATAAAACCTTTTGCCCCCCCTAGTGGCCAGAGTGTGAAGTGTAATGTGTGCTGGTGATACCTGGTCAGAAGAACTCCTTTAGTGCCATCAGACGTACCATCACTCCCCTTAGTGGCAGAGCGACGTTACTGCAACGACCAGGTCTCTGGGGCGTTGCATAGGCCCAAATAATAAAGCAGGCTAAATGCAGTTCAAAATTGGTAACAGGACTAAACAGTCAGCATAGCTTTGTTCAGTGGAGGACAACTGTAATGAGTGGCGCAGACACAGTTAGTAGGCCCAAAATAAAAAAGTAGGCTAAATGCAGTTCAAAATTGGTAAGAGGAGCACACAGGCAGCATAGCTTTGTTTAGTGGAGGAGGACTGTTGTGAATTCTGTGGCTGAATTCACTCCTGTGGTCACAAGTGGTACTGCAGCTTCTGAGCTTCCTCCCTCAGGTGTTCTGGTGAGCTCGTTAACTGCTTCATTACTTAACTCCACCTGATGCTGCTATCCTTGCTCCTTGTCAATGTTTCAGTGTTGGATCTGAGCTTCTCCTGATTGTTCCTGTGACCTGCTACTCTGTATAGCTAAGTGCTTTTTGCTTTTTTGTTGCTTTTTTTTTTTGCCCCCTTTGCGTGGTTTTGCTTTAGGGTTTTTTGTAGACTGCAAAGTTCGCTTTACTGTCCTCGCTCTGTCCTAGAATATCGGGCCCCACATTGCTGAATCTATTTCATCCCTACGTTTTGTCTTTTCATCTTACTCACAGTCATTATATGTGGGGGGCTGCCTTTTCCTTTGGGGAAATTCTCTGGGGCAAGTCAGGCCTATTTTTCTATCTTCAGGCTAGCTAGTTTCTTAGGCTGTGCCGAGTTGCCTAGGTAGTTGTTAGGCGCAATCCACAGCCGCTTTTAGTTGTGTTTAGGATAGGATCAGGTGTGCAGTCTACAGAGTTTCCACGTCTCAGAGCTCGTTCTTGTATTTTTGGGTATTTGTCAGATCACTGTGTGCGCTCTGATCGCTAAGCACACTGTGTTTCTGGATTGCCTTCATAACACCTGTCATTAGCAAACATAACAGTACAAGGAGCCAACTAATGATTCTCAATAGAGGGAAAGAAAAAGTTCTGACATCATTTTTTTTTTTTTTTCTGCTCTGTGTTCACTTTTTTTTTTTCCCCTAGACATTTGGGTGATTCTGGACACAGGTGTGGACATGGATATTCAGGGTCTGTGCTCTTCAATGGATAATCTCGTTATAAATGTACAAAAAATTCAAGATACTATTGATCAGAAATCTATGTTAGAACCAAGAATTCCTATTCCTGATTTGTTTTTTGGAGATAGAACTAAGTTTCTAAGTTTCAAAAATAATTGTAAGCTATTTCTGGCCTTGAAACCTCATTCTTCTGGTAATCCTATTCAACAGGTTTTGATTATTATTTCTTTTTTGCGCGGCGACCCTCAAGACTGGGCATTTTCTCTTGCGCCAGGAGACCCTGCATTGAGTAGTGTCGATGCGTTTTTCCTGGCGCTCGGATTGCTGTACGATGAGCCTAATTCAGTGGATCAGGCTGAGAAAAATTTGCTGGCTTTGTGCCAGGGTCAGGATGATATAGAAGTATATTGTCAGAAATTTAGGAAATGGTCAGTACTCACTCAGTGGAATGAATCTGCGCTGGCAGCTTTGTTCAGAAAGGGTCTCTCTGAGGCTCTTAAGGATGTCATGGTGGGATTTCCTATGCCTGCTGGTTTGAATGAGTCTTTGTCTTTGGCCATTCAGATCGGTCGATGCTTGCGCGAGCGTAAATCTGTGCACCATTTGGCGGTACTGCCTGAGGTTAAACCTGAGCCTATGCAGTGCGATAGGACTATGACTAGAGTTGCACGGCAGGAATACAGACGTCTGAATGGTCTGTGTTTCTACTGTGGTGATTCCACTCATGCTATTACTGATTGTCCTAAGCGCACTAAGCGGTCCGCTAGGTCTGCCGTCATTGGTACTGTACAGTCCAAATTCCTTCTGTCCATTACCTTGATATGCTCTTTGTCGTCGTTTTCTGTCATGGCGTTTGTGGATTCGGGCGCTGCCCTGAATCTGATGGATTTGGATTATGCTAAACGTTGTGGGTTTTTCTTGGAGCCTTTGCGGTGTCCTATTCCATTGAGAGGAATTGATGCTACACCTTTGGCCAAGAATAAACCTCAATACTGGGCCCAGCTGACCATGTGCATGGCTCCTGCACATCAGGAAGTTATTCGCTTTCTGGTGTTGCATAATCTGCATGATGTGGTCGTGTTGGGGTTGCTATGGCTACAAACCCATAATCCAGTATTGGATTGGAATTCCATGTCGGTATCCAGCTGGGGTTGTCAGGGGGTACATGGTGATGTTCCATTTTTGTCGATTTCGTCATCCACCCCTTCTGAGGTCCCAGAGTTCTTGTCTGATTATCAGGATGTATTTGAAGAGCCCAAGTCCGATGCTCTACCTCCGCATAGGGATTGTGATTGTGCTATCAATTTGATTCCTGGTAGTAAATTCCCTAAAGGTCGATTATTTAATTTATCCGTGCCCGAACACGCCGCTATGCGCAGTTATGTGAAGGAATCCCTGGAGAAGGGACATATTCGCCCATCGTCATCACCACTGGGAGCAGGGTTCTTCTTTGTAGCCAAGAAGGATGGTTCGCTGAGACCGTGTATTGATTACCGCCTTCTTAATAAGATCACTGTTAAATTTCAGTATCCCTTGCCATTGTTATCTGACTTGTTTGCTCGGATTAAGGGGGCTAGTTGGTTCACTAAGATAGATCTTCGTGGTGCGTATAATCTGGTGAGAATCAGGCAAGGAGATGAATGGAAAACTGCATTCAATACGCCCGAGGGTCATTTTGAGTATCTAGTGATGCCGTTCGGACTTGCCAATGCTCCATCTGTGTTTCAGTCTTTTATGCATGACATCTTCCGTGAGTATCTGGATAAATTCCTGATTGTTTACTTGGATGACATTTTGATCTTCTCAGATGATTGGGAGTCTCATGTGAAGCAGGTCAGAATGGTTTTTCAGGTCCTGCGTGCTAACTCTTTGTTTGTGAAGGGATCAAAGTGTCTCTTCGGTGTGCAGAAAGTTTCATTTTTGGGGTTCATCTTTACCCCTTCTACTATCGAGATGGATCCAGTTAAGGTCCAAGCCATCCAGGATTGGATTCAGCCGACATCTCTGAAAAGTCTGCAAAAGTTCCTGGGCTTTGCTAATTTTTATCGTCGCTTCATCTGTAATTTTTCTAGCATTGCCAAACCATTGACCGATTTGACCAAGAAGGGTGCTGATTTGGTTAATTGGTCTTCTGCTGCTGTGGAAGCTTTTCAGAAGTTGAAGCGTCGTTTTTGTTCTGCCCCTGTGTTGTGTCAGCCAGAT
Organism: Ranitomeya imitator; assembly: GCF_032444005.1. Classification (NCBI taxonomy): domain Eukaryota; kingdom Metazoa; phylum Chordata; class Amphibia; order Anura; family Dendrobatidae; genus Ranitomeya; species Ranitomeya imitator. Next base: position 126,005,040 of record NC_091286.1, read on the forward strand.
GTTTCTCTTCCGTTCCAGGTCGAGGTTGATGCTTCTGAGATTGGAGCAGGGGCGGTTTTGTCACAGAGAGGTTCTGATTGCTCAGTGATGAAACCATGTGCTTTCTTTTCCAGGAAGTTTTCGCCCGCTGAGCGTAATTATGATGTGGGCAATCGAGAGTTGCTGGCCATGAAGTGGGCATTCGAGGAGTGGCGTCATTGGCTTGAAGGAGCTAAGCATCGCGTGGTGGTATTGACTGATCATAAGAACTTGACTTATCTCGAGTCTGCCAAGCGCTTGAATCCTAGACAGGCCCGTTGGTCGTTATTTTTTGCCCGCTTCGACTTTGTGATTTCGTACCTTCCGGGCTCTAAAAATGTGAAGGCGGATGCTCTGTCTAGGAGTTTTGTGCCCGACTCTCCGGGTTTATCTGAGCCAGCGGGTATCCTCAAGGAAGGAGTCATTGTGTCTGCCATCTCCCCTGATTTGCGGCGGGTGCTGCAAAAATTTCAGGCGAATAAACCTGATCGTTGTCCAGCAGAGAAACTGTTCGTCCCTGATAGGTGGACTAATAAACTTATCTCTGAACTTCATTGTTCGGTGTTGGCTGGTCATCCTGGAATCTTTGGTACCAGAGAGTTAGTGGCGAGATCCTTCTGGTGGCCATCTCTGTCACGGGATGTACGTACTTTTGTGCAGTCCTGTGGGATTTGTGCTAGGGCTAAGCCCTGCTGTTCTCGTGCCAGTGGGTTGCTTTTGCCCTTGCCAATCCCAAAGAGGCCTTGGACACATATTTCGATGGATTTCATTTCTGACCTTCCCGTTTCTCAAAAGATGTCAGTCATTTGGGTGGTCTGTGATCGCTTTTCTAAAATGGTCCATCTGGTGCCCTTGGCTAAATTGCCTTCCTCCTCTGATTTGGTACCTTTGTTCTTTCAGCATGTGGTTCGGTTGCATGGCATTCCTGAGAATATTGTTTCTGACAGAGGTTCCCAGTTTGTTTCAAGGTTTTGGCGAGCCTTTTGTGGTAGGATGGGCATTGACCTATCCTTTTCCTCGGCTTTTCATCCTCAGACTAATGGCCAGACCGAACGAACCAATCAGACCTTGGAAATATATCTGAGATGTTTTGTTTCTGCAGACCAGGATGATTGGGTGTCCTTTTTGCCGTTGGCTGAGTTCGCCCTTAATAATCGGGCCAGCTCGGCTACCTTGGTTTCTCCATTTTTTTGCAATTCTGGGTTCCATCCTCGTTTCTCTTCAGGACAGGTTGAGTCTTCGGACTGTCCTGGTGTGGATTCTGTGGTGGATAGGTTGCAGCAGATCTGGACTCAGGTAGTGGACAATTTGATCTTGTCCCAGGAGAAAGCTCAACTTTTCGCTAATCGCAGACGCCGTGTGGGTCCCCGACTTTGTGTTGGGGATCTGGTTTGGTTATCTTCTCGTCATATTCCTATGAAGGTTTCCTCTCCTAAATTTAAACCTCGTTTTATTGGTCCGTATAGGATTCCTGAGGTTCTCAATCCTGTGTCTTTTCGTTTGACCCTCCCAGACTCCTTTTCCATACATAATGTATTCCATAGGTCGTTGTTGCGAAGATACGTGGCACCTATGGTTCCATCTGTTGAGCCTCCTGCCCCGGTTTTGGTGGAGGGGGAATTGGAGTATATTGTGGAGAAGATTTTGGATTCTCGTGTTTCTAGACGGAAACTCCAGTATCTGGTTAAATGGAAGGGTTATGCTCAGGAAGATAATTCCTGGGTTTTTGCCTCTGATGTTCATGCTTCCGATCTTGTTCGTGCCTTTCATGCGGCTCATCCTGGTCGGCCTGGGGGCTCTGGTGAGGGTTCGGTGACCCCTCCTCAAGGGGGGGTACTGTTGTGAATTCTGTGGCTGAATTCACTCACTTTTCTATCTTCAGGCTAGATAGTTTCTTAGGCTGTGCCGAGTTGCCTAGGTAGTTGTTAGGCGCAATCCACAGCCGCTTTTAGTTGTGTTTAGGATAGGATCAGGTGTGCAGTCTACAGAGTTTCCACGTCTCAGAGCTCGTTCTTGTATTTTTGGGTATTTGTCAGATCACTGTGTGCGCTCTGATCGCTAAGCACACTGTGTTTCTGGATTGCCTTCATAACACCTGTCATTAGCAAACATAACAGAGGACAACTTGTTGTGAATTCTGTGGCCAAGCTCCCTCCTGTGGTCGTGAGTGGTACTGCGGCTGGTTCTGTCTATAAGCTTCCTTTGGTGGATGAGAGTGGTACTGCGGCTTCTGAGTTTCCTTCCTCAGGTGATGAGGTTAAGTCGTTAGGTGCTGCTCTATTTAACTCCACCTGGTGCTTTGATCCTGGCCTCCAGTCAATGTTCTAGTATTGGTCTTGCTTCCTCCTGGATCGTTCCTGTGGCCTGTCTATCCTGCATAAGCTAAGTTCTGCTTATGTTATTTTTGTTTGCTATATTTTCTGTCCAGCTTGCTATACTGGTTTTTCTTGCTTGCTGGAAGCTCTGAGACGCAGAGGGAGCACCTCCGTACCGTTAGTCGGTGCGGAGGGTCTTTTTGCCCCTCTGCGTGGTTGTTTGTAGGTTTTTGTGTTGACCGCAAAGCTATCTTTCCTATCCTCGGTCTATTCAGTAAGTCGGGCCTCACTTTGCTAAATCTATTTCATCTCTGTGTTTGTATTTCATCTTTACTCACAGTCATTATATGTGGGGGGCTGCCTTTTCCTTTGGGGAATTTCTCTGAGGCAAGGTAGGCTTATTTTTCTATCTTCAGGGCTAGTTAGTTTCTCAGGCTGTGCCGAGTTGCATAGGGAGCGTTAGGCGCAATCCACGGCTACCTCTAGTGTGGTGTGATAGGATTAGGGATTGCGGTCAGCAGAGCTTCCACGTCTCAGAGCTCGTCATATGTTTTTGGTATATGTCAGGTCACTTTGTGTGCTCTGAACTTCAAGGTCCATTGTGGTTCTGAATTACCTGTTCATAACAGTACTGGAGGCCCAAAGTACTAATGCTTCTCAATAGAGGGAAAAGAGAAGTTCTGAGACCATTTTTTTTTCTTTGCACTGTGTTCTGTCTTTCTTTTCCCCTTTACATCAGGGTGGTTCAGAACACAGGTGTGGACATGGACATTCAGGGTCTGTCCTCTTTGATGGATAATCTCACTATAAGAGTACAGAACATTCAAGATTTAGTGGTTCAGAATCCTATGTTAGAACCTAAAATTCCTATTCCTGAGTTATTTTCTGGAGATAGAGCTAAGTTTTTGAATTTTGAAAATAATTGTAAACTGTTTCTGGCTTTGAAACCCCGCTCCTCTGGTGACCCAGTTCAACAAGTTAAAATCATTATTTCTTTATTACGTGGCGACCCTCAAGACTGGGCATTTTCCCTTGCGCCAGGAGATCCTGCATTATGTAATATTGATGCGTTTTTTCTGGCGCTCGGATTGCTGTACGACGAACCTAATTCAGTGGATCAGGCAGAGAAAAATTTGCTGGCTCTGTGTCAGGGTCAGGATGAGATAGAGATTTATTGTCAGAAGTTTAGAAAGTGGTCCGTGCTCACTCAATGGAATGAATGTGCGCTGGCAGCTATTTTCAGAAAGGGTCTCTCTGAAGCCCTTAAGGATGTCATGGTGGGATTTCCTATGCCTGCTGGTCTGAATGAGTCTATGTCTTTGGCCATTCAGATCGGTCGACGCTTGCGCGAGCGTAAATCTGTGCACCATTTGGCGGTATTATCTGAGCATAAACCTGAGCCTATGCAGTGCGATAGGACTTTAACCAGAGCTGAAAGGCAAGAACACAGACGTCAGAATGGGCTGTGTTTCTACTGTGGTGATTCCACTCATGCTATCTCCGATTGTCCTAAGCGCACTAAGCGGTTCGCTAGGTCTGCCACCATTGGTACGGTACAGTCGAAATTTCTTTTGTCCGTTACTTTGATCTGCTCTTTGTCTTCCTATTCTGTCATGGCATTTGTGGATTCAGGCGCTGCCCTGAATTTGATAGACTTGGAGTTTGCTAGGCGCTGTGGGTTTGTCTTGGAGCCCTTGCAGTGTCCTATTCCATTGAGAGGAATTGATGCTACGCCTTTGGCCAAGAATAAGCCTCAGTATTTGACCCAGCTGACCATGTGCATGGCTCCTGCGCACCAGGAGGATATTCGCTTTCTGGTGTTGCATAATCTGCATGATGTGGTCGTGTTGGGGTTGCCATGGCTACAAGTCCATAACCCAGTATTAGATTGGAAATCAATGTCTGTGTCCAGCTGGGGTTGTCAGGGGGTACATGGTGATGTTCCATTTCTGTCTATCTCATCATCCACCCCTTCTGAGGTCCCAGAGTTCTTGTCTGATTACCGGGATGTATTCGATGAGCCCAAGTCCAATGCCCTACCTCCGCATAGGGATTGTGATTGTGCTATCGATTTGATTCCTGGTAGTAAGTTTCCTAAGGGTCGACTGTTTAATTTATCTGTACCTGAGCACGCCGCTATGCGGAGTTACGTGAAGGAGTCTTTGGAGAAGGGTCATATTCGCCCGTCATCGTCGCCATTGGGAGCGGGGTTCTTTTTTGTGGCCAAGAAGGATGGTTCGCTGAGACCTTGTATTGATTACCGCCTTCTAAATAAAATTACGGTCAAATTTCAGTACCCCTTGCCGCTGCTGTCTGATTTGTTTGCTCGGATTAAGGGGGCTAGTTGGTTCACCAAGATAGATCTTCGTGGTGCGTATAATCTTGTGCGTATTAAACGGGGCGATGAATGGAAAACAGCATTTAATACGCCCGAAGGCAATTTTGAGTACCTGGTTATGCCATTCGGACTTTCTAATGCTCCATCAGTGTTTCAGTCCTTTATGCATGACATCTTCCGAGAGTACCTGGATAAATTCCTGATTGTATACTTGGATGATATTTTGGTCTTCTCGGATGATTGGGAGTCTCATGTGAAGCAGGTCAGAATGGTGTTCCAGGTCCTGCGTGCTAATTCTTTGTTTGTGAAGGGGTCAAAGTGTCTCTTTGGTGTTCAGAAGGTTTCATTTTTGGGGTTCATTTTTTCTCCTTCTACTATCGAGATGGACCCTGTTAAAGTTCAGGCCATTTATGATTGGACTCAGCCAACATCTCTGAAGAGTCTGCAGAAGTTCCTGGGCTTTGCTAATTTTTATCGTCGCTTCATCGCTAATTTTTCTAGCATTGCTAAACCGTTGACTGATTTAACCAAGAAGGGTGCTGATGTGGTCAATTGGTCTTCTGCTGCTGTGGAAGCTTTTCAGGAGTTGAAGCGTCGTTTTTCTTCTGCCCCTGTGTTGTGCCAACCAGATGTTTCGCTTCCGTTCCAGGTCGAGGTTGATGCTTCCGAAATTGGAGCAGGGGCTGTTTTGTCGCAGAGAAGTTCTGATTGCTCGGTGATGAAACCATGCGCCTTCTTTTCCAGGAAATTTTCGCCTGCTGAGCGAAATTATGATGTTGGCAATCGAGAGTTGCTAGCCATGAAGTGGGCATTCAAGGAGTGGCGTCATTGGCTTGAAGGAGCTAAGCATCGCGTGGTGGTCTTGACTGATCACAAAAACTTGACTTATCTCGAGTCTGCCAAACGGTTGAATCCTAGACAGGCTCGTTGGTCGCTGTTTTTCTCCCGTTTTGACTTTGTGGTTTCGTACCTTCCGGGCTCTAAAAATGTGAAGGCGGATGCCCTGTCTAGGAGTTTTGTGCCCGATTCTCCGGGTTTGTCTGAGCCGGCGGGTATTCTCAAAGAGGGGGTAATTTTGTCTGCCATCTCCCCTGATTTGCGGCGGGTGCTGCAAAAATTTCAGGCTAAATGACCTGACCGTTGCCCAGCGGAGAAACTGTTTGTCCCTGATAGGTGGACGAATAAAGTTATCTCTGTGGTTCATTGTTCGGTGTTGGCTGGTCATCCTGGAATCTTTGGTACCAGAGATTTGGTGGCTATATCCTTTTGGTGGCCGTCTCTGTCGCGGGATGTGCGTTCTTTTGTGCAGTCCTGTGGGATTTGTGCTCGGGCTAAGCCCTGCTGTTCTCATGCCAGTGGGTTGCTTTTGCCCTTGCCGGTCCCGAAGAGGCCTTGGACACATATCTCTATGGATTTTATTTCGAATCTCCCCGTCTCTCAAAGAATGTCGGTCATTTGGGTAGTTTGTGATCGCTTCTCTAAGATGGTCCATTTGGTGCCCTTGTCTAAATTGCCTTCCTCCTCTGATTTGGTGCCATTGTTCTTCCAGCATGTGGTTCGTTTACATGGCATTCCAGAGAACATCGTTTCTGACAGAGGTTCCCAGTTTGTTTCGAGGTTTTGGCGAGCCTTTTGTGCTAGGATGGGCATTGATTTGTCTTTTTCCTCGGCTTTCCATCCTCAGACAAATGGCCAGACTGAACGAACCAATCAGACCTTGGAAACATATCTGAGATGTTTTGTTTCTGCTGATCAGGATGATTGGGTGTCCTTTTTGCCTTTGGCTGAGTTCGCCCTTAATAATCGGGCCAGCTCGGCTACTTTGGTTTCGCCGTTTTTCTGCAATTCTGGGTTCCACCCTCGTTTCTCTTCAGGGCAGGTTGAGTCTTCGGACTGTCCTGGTGTGGATACTGTGGTGGATAGGTTGCAGCAGATTTGGACTCATGTAGTGGACAATCTGACTTTGTCCCAGGAGAAGGCTCAACGTTTCGCTAACCGCAGGCGCTGTGTGGGTCCCAGACTTCGTGTTGGGGATTTGGTTTGGTTGTCATCTCGTTATATTCCTATGAAGGTTTCCTCTCCTAAATTTAAGCCTCGTTTCATTGGTCCATATAGGATTTCTGAGGTTCTTAATCCTGTGTCTTTTCGTTTGACTCTTCCAGCTTCTTTTTCCATCCATAACGTGTTCCATAGGTCATTGTTGCGGAGATACGTGGCACATGTGGTTCCATCTATTGATCCTCCTGCTCCGGTTTTGGTTGAAGGGGAATTGGAGTATATTGTGGAGAAGATTTTGGATTCTCGTGTTTCGAGACGGAAACTCCAGTATTTGGTTAAGTGGAAGGGTTATGGTCGGGAAGATAATTCCTGGGTCTTTGCCTCTGATGTCCATGCTGCCGATCTGGTTCGTGCCTTACATGTGGCTCATCCTGGTCGGCCTGGGGGCTCTGGTGAGGGTTCGGTGACCCCTCCTCAAGGGGGGGGTACTGTTGTGAATTCTGTGGCCAAGCTCCCTCCTGTGGTCGTGAGTGGTACTGTGGCTGGTTCTGTCTATAAGCTTCCTTTGGTGGATGAGAGTGGTACTGCGGCTTCTGAGTTTCCTTCCTCAGGTGATGAGGTTAAGTCATTAGGTGCTGCTCTATTTAACTCCACCTGGTGCTTTGATCCTGGCCTCCAGTCAATGTTCTAGTATTGGTCTTGCTTCCTCCTGGATCGTTCCTGTGGCCTGTCTATCCTGCATAAGCTAAGTTCTGCTTATGTTATTTTTGTTTGCTATATTTTCTGTCCAGCTTGCTATATTGGTTTTTCTTGCTTGCTGGAAGCTCTGAGACGCAGAGGGAGCACCTCCGTACCGTTAGTCGGTGCGGAGGGTCTTTTTGCCCCTCTGCGTGGTTGTTTGTAGGTTTTTGTGTTGACCGCAAAGCTATCTTTCCTATCCTCAGTCTATTCAGTAAGTCGGGCCTCACTTTGCTAAATCTATTTCATCTCTGTGTTTGTATTTCATCTTTACTCACAGTCATTATATGTGGGGGGCTGCCTTTTCCTTTGGGGAATTTCTCTGAGGCAAGGTAGGCTTATTTTTCTATCTTCAGGGCTAGTTAGTTTCTCAGGCTGTGCCGAGTTGCATAGGAAGCGTTAGGCGCAATCCACGGCTACCTCTAGTGTGGTGTGATAGGATTAGGGATTGCGGTCAGCAGAGTTTCCACGTCTCAGAGCTCGTCATATGTTTTTGGTATATGTCAGGTCACTTTGTGTGCTCTGAACTTCAAGGTCCATTGTGGTTCTGAATTACCTGTTCATAACACAACTGTAATGAGAGGCTCGCACAGTTACTAGGCCCAAGTAAGTAAGTAGGCTAAATGCAGTTAAAAATTGGTAACAGGAGCACACCGGTGGCATTGCTTTGTTCAGTGGAGAACAACTGTAATGAGAGGCTGACACAGTTACTTGGCCCAAGTAAGTTAGTAGGCTAAATGCAGTTCAAAATTGGTAAGAGGAGTGCACAGGCGGCATAGCTTTGTTCAGCGGAGGAAGACAACTGTTATGAGAGGCTCAAACAGTTACTAGGCCTAAGTAAGTAAGTAGGCTAAATGCAGTTCAAAATTGGTGAGAAGAGTACACAGGCGGCATAGCTTTGTTCAGCGGAGGAGGACAACTGTTATGAGAGGCTCACACAGACTTAGTAGGCCTAAAATAAAAAAGTTGGCTAAATGCAGTTCAAAATTGGTAAGAGGAGTACACAGGTGGCATAGCTTTGTTCAGCGGAGGAGGACAACTGTTATTAGAGGCTCACACAGACTTAGTAAACCTAAAATAAAAAAGTAGGGTAAATGCAGTTCAAAATTGGTAAGAGGAGTACACAGGCGGCATAGCTTTGTTCAGTGGAGGAGGACAACTGTAATGAGAGGCTGACACAGTTACTAGGCCCAAGTAAGTAAGTAGGCTAAATGCAGTTCAAAATTGGTGAGAGGAGTACACAGGCAGAATAGCTTTGTTCAGCGGAGGAGGACAACTGCTATGAGAGGCTCACACAGACTTAATAGGCCTAAAATAAAAAAGTAGGCTAAATGCAGTTAAAAATTGGTAAGAGGAGTACACAGGCGGCATAGCTTTGTTCAGCGGCGGAGGACAACTGTAATGAGAGGCTCACACAGTTACTAGGCCCCAGTAAGTAAGTAGGCTAAATGCAGTTCAAAATTGGTAAGAGGAGTACACAGGCGGCATAGCTTTGTTCAGTGGAGGACAACTGTAATAAGTGGCTCACACAGACTTAGTAGGCCTAAAATAAAAAAGTAGGCTAAATGCAGTTCAAAATTGGTAAGAGGAGTACACAGGCGGCATAGCTTTCTTCAGTGGAGGAGGACAACTGTAATGAGAGGCTGACACAGTTACTAGGCCCAAATAAGTAAGTAGGCTAAATGCAGTTCAAAATTGGTAAGAGGAGTACACAGGCGGCATAGCTTTGTTCAGTGGAGGACAACTGTAATAAGTGGCTGACACAATTAGTAGGCCAAAATAATAAAGTGGGCTAAATGTCTGCCAAAAAATTGTTCATAAATGAACTGGTGGCATAGCTAGGTACAGGGGTGGGCTCCTCTGCTGAGTAGCAGACAGTGGTAGTTGGCGCAAAGTATTAACTGGTCTAAATGGAGGCCAGGGCCCCTGTATATTTTTACTATCATCTATCATTTCAACAAATTTTTATTGGCAGTGCCATTGAAGGATTTAACAGCACAGACTACATAGTGGTGGAGCAGGGAGAGGTAAGTTTTGCAAGTGGTAGAGCACTGTTCGAGCTGGGGGGAACCCTCTCTCGTGGGCGGCAGTACTGGCACAGGGCCCCTCATATTACGACAGTGTGTCTGACGTTGGTTGTGCACCACCACTATCAGAGACACTTCATTGTACTATGAGGGACCCTATGCCAGTGTCGTCGACCAAGAATGGGCACACCCACCTGTCCAGGCAAACGGCACTCGCACAGGTGCTTGCGCCAAGTGGTGACCACGACCCTGTGGGTGGAGTCAGCCCATTTAGGGAGGTATAAAAATGGCCTATGGTGGACATTCAGCAGCTGCAAATTAAGGAATTGGAGAAGTCAGTAAGAGGAGGCCAAAAGCAAGACATTTTTAAGGCAAGCTACGTGTCAGCAGGGGAAGTTGGGGCAAAATAATTTGAAATCCATGATTGGTTCATTTTAATGAATGTTAGATCATCAACATTTTGGGTAGCCAGACGTGTCCTTTTTTCGGTCAGTATTGAACCAGCAGCACTGAAGACTCTTTCTGATATCACACTAGCAGCTGGGCAAGCGAGCTCCTGTAATGCATATTCTGCCAATTCAGGCCAGGTGTCTATTTTAGATGCCCAGTAATCAAAGGGGAATGACCTGTGAGGGAGAACATTGATAAGGGAGGAAAAATAGTTGGTAACCATACTGGACAAATGCTGTCTCCTGTCACTTTGAATTGATGCAGCAGTACCTGTCATGTCTGCGGTCATTGCGAAATCACTCCACAGCCTGGTCATACCCCCTCTGTCCAATGCCACTTCGGATTTGTGCACCTCTAATACCTCTGCCATGTTGCCCCCTACAGCTCATGTGAGAACCATCACCGCCGCTGTGTGCTGGGAATGCCTGAACCAAACGGTCTACAAGAGTTGCTTGTTTGGTAGCCAATATTTGATCAAGGTTCTCATGTGGCATGATATTTTGTAATTTTCCTTTGTATCGTGGATCCAGGAGGCAGGCCAACCAGTAATCGTCATCGGTCATCATTTTGATAATGCGGGGGTCCCTTTTTAGGATACGCAAGGCATACTCTGCCATGTGGGCCAATGTTCCAGGTGTCATTTCACTGCTTGTGCTGGGTTGAGGAGCACTTTCTTGCAAATCAACATCACTTGTGGCCTGCAAAAACCCTGTACCAGACCTTTCAACGCCACCAGTTTCTATTGCCCCCTGAGAAGCATCCTCCTCCCATAAATATTCATCCCCATCATCCTCCTCCTCCTCCCCTTTGTCCGCAAAAAAACCGCATACAATAAGCATCCCATAATTTAGAATGAATTCCGCATGTTTTGTGCACATGATGCGTTTTTTTTCCGCCAAAAAAATGCATAGCGGTAAAAAACGCAGCATGTTCATTAATTTTGCGTTTTTTTTGCGGATTTCCCACTATAAATGCATTGGGAAATGTCTGGAAAAAAACACGGCAAAAACGCATGCAGATTTCTTGCAGAAAATTTCTGGTTTTTCTTAGGAATTTCCTGCGAGAAATCCTGAACGTGTGCACATAGCCTCATAGTTCTAAGACTCCTTCATCAGGAAACACCACAAATTGTGTCAATACAAACTTTTCAGATCTTTAAATAGACAAACAGTTCAAATTTCGGCGCCAATTCGGTCACCTGATAGACAACGTCAGAGTTCAAAAATAAAACACATGATATGCTTCCAAATCAAGTGGTAGAATATACAAAGTGATAAAATTATTATTATCATCTATATAATTATTGTATTTTCTTTCATTTATAGTGCCAAGAAAAGTATGGACCAAAAATGCAAAGAAGAAAGAGAAAGGAAAGTATCAGGACAGGAACCCCAAAAAAGATTTTTATAAGTACATCTTATTTATACTCATGTATTTTATTTGTTTTTAGGTCATGGATTCCCATCTCAATTCTTTCCTTTCTCTTTCTTCTTTGTATTTTTGGTTCATACTTTTCTTGGCACTATAAATGAAAGAAAATACAATAATTATATTGATAACAATAATAATTTTTTTAGACTTTTTTCGGTATATTCTACCACTTGATTTGGAAGCATATCATGTGTCTTATTTTTGAACTCTGACGTTGTCTATCAGGTGACCGCATTGGCGCCGAAATTTGAACTGTCTATTTAAAGATCTGAGAAGTTTATATTGACACAATTTGTTGTGCTTCCTGATGGAGTCTTAAAACTCTGAAACATGTTGAGTAAAAACCACATTTAATAATACGTTCGGACTTTCAGTGCAGAACAAAACCACACTTTCTCCCATTACAAATAAGCTCAGAAAAGTACACACACAGAAAAATACACACACTCTCGTACACACACAACCATGAGAATTCATACACACAGAAAAATAAACACGCTTGAAACTACACACAAACACATAGGGAAATATACAGATGCACACAGAAAAATACATACACTCGCTCATACATAGGAAAATACACACAGAAAAATAGACACGCCCTCATACACAGAAATATACAGTGGGTACGGAAAGTATTCAAACCCCTTTAAATTTTTCACTCTGTTTCGTGGCAGCCGTTTGGTAAATTTAAAAAAGTTAATTTTTTCCATATTAACCCCTATCTGACATTAGATGTACAATCCCATCCATGTGCCCTGAGCCCGTCTGACCATGGATAGGATAGTATGTTATCGCCGATCAGCCGCGCACACGGGTGGTGCACGGCCGGGTGTCAGCTGATTCTCACAGCTGACACCCGGCACTAAGTGCCAGCAGCGGTCACAGACCGCTCCCTGCACTTTCACCCCCGGAACACTGCGATCAAACATGATCGCAGCATTCCAGAGTCGGCAGAGGGGCTCACTGCCCCTCTGCCTTTGGATCGGAGACCCTGTGGCACGCGACATCCGGGTCTCCAGAGCTGAGAGACTTCCTGTCATGCGCAGTGATGATCAGGAAGTCTCTCAGGTCAGTGTGCAGTATCTGCAGCGCTGACAGTTTCTATAGCATGCAGATGCTACTTCATCTGCGTGTTATAGAAGCAATCAGCCTGCACAGAATGATTGTCCCATAGTGGGACAAAGTGCAAAAGTAAGAATGAAGTAAAAACATTTTTTTTTAAATAATTGTAAAAATATTTTAACAAATAATAATAAAAAAAATCAATATTTATTCTATCAATAAATAAATATTTGAATGAAAAAAATCTAAACAATAAAAGTACACATATTTGGTATCCCCGCATCCATAATGACCCGAACTATAAAACTGTCTCACTAGTTAACCCCTTTAGTGAACACCATAAAAAAGAAAAAAAAACTAGTCAAAAAACAATGCGTTATCATCATACCGCGATCAAAAAGAAGGATGTAAATAAACATGGTACTGCTGAAAACTCCATCTTGTCCTGCAAAAAACAAGCCCCCAGACAGATCCATCAGCGGAAAAATAAAAAAGATATAGCTCTCAGAATAAGGCGATGCAAAATAATTATTTTTTATACAAAATAGTTTTTATCGTATAAAGGCGCCAAAACATAAAAAAAGATATAAATGAGGTATCGCTGTAATCGTACTGACCCAAAGAATAACAATATCAATTTTACCACACGCGGAACGGTATAAACTCCCCCCAACCCAAAAGAAAATCATGATTTGCTGATTTTTGTTCATTCTGGCTCCTAAAAATCGGAATTGAAAGCGATCAAAATATGTTATGTGCCCAAAATGGTACCAATAATAACGTGAACTCATCCTGCAAAAAAACAAGACCTCACATGACTCTGTGGGTCAAAATATTGAAAAATTATAGCTCTCAAAATGTGGTGATTCAAAAACTATTTTTTGCAGTAAAAAGCGTCTTTTAGTGTGTGACGGCTGCCAATCATAAAAACCCGCTATAACGCCTCTTTCACACGTCCTGATATTTCCACTATCGGAGATGTCAATGTCCGTGTGTAATACTTGTGGCACACGTGTGGCATGCATGTTTCGCATCAGTACCACAAGGGCGCCAGGGAAGAAGCGTTACAGTAAGTACTATTCCCCGCTGCCGGGTGCTGAACACGGCTCTCATCATTCTTCCCTGCTTTTGCTGATCGCTGGCAGAGCAGGGGAGAATGATGAAGCCGTGTTCAGAACCCAGTGACGGGGAACAGTGCTTACAGTAAGGCTTCTTCTCCGGCGCCGATGCGTGTCATATGGATGACATCCACGTGTGTTATGCGTATGCACGTGTGCTGGATGTTTTGTAGCCCGTGCTGACATTAACCCCTTCCCGACCCATGACGCCACGTAGGCGTCATGAAAGTCGGTGCCATTCCGACCCATGACGCCTATGTGGCGTCATGGAAAGATCGCGTCCCTGCAGATCGGGTGAAAGGGTTAACTCCCATTTCACCCGATCTGCAGGGACAGGGGGAGTGGTAGTTTAGCCCAGGGGGGGTGGCTTCACCCCCTCGTGGCTACAATCGCTCTGATTGGCTGTTGAAAGTGAAACTGCCAATCAGAGCGATTTGTAATATTTCACCTATTATAACGGGTGAAATATTACAATCCAGCCATGGCCGATGCTGAAATATCATCGGCCATGGCTGGAAATACTAATGTGCCCCCACCCCACCGATCGCCCCCCCAGCCCCCCGATCTGGCCGGTACACTGCTCCGGCTCCCCTCCGTCCAGTGCTCCGCTCCCCCCCGTGCTCTTGTCCGCTCCCCCCGTGCTCCAATCACCCCCCCGTGCTCCGATCACCCCCCCTGCACTCTGATCCACCCCCCCCCCGGTGCTCCGTTCCACCCCCCCGTGCTCCGTTCCAGCCCCCCCGTGCTCCATTCCACGCCCCCCGTTCTCCGTTCCACCCCTCCCGCGCTCCGATTCCCCCCCCGTGCTCCGATCCCCCCCCCCCCCCGTGGTCCCCCCCACCCCATCATACTTACCGATCCAGCCGGGGTCCCGTCCGTCTTCTCCCTGGGCGCCGCCATCTTCCAAAATGGCGGGCGCATGCGCAGTGCGCCCGCCGAATCTGCCGGCCGGCAGATTCGTTCCAAAGTGCATTTTGATCACTGAGATAGATTATATAATAATAAACTGAGATTGATAATAAAAAAAATAATAAATGACCCCCCCCCCTTTGTCACCCCCATAGGTAGGGACAATAAAAAAATAAAGAACATTTTTTTTTCCACTAATGTTAGAATAGGGCTAGGGTTAGGGTTAGGGCTAGCGGTAGGGCTAGGGGTAGGGGTAGGGTTAGGGCTAGGGTTAGGGTTAGGGTTTCAGTATGTGCACACGTATTCTGTTCCTCTGCGGATTTTTCCGCTGCGGATTTGATAAATCCGCAGTGCTAAACCGCTGCGGATTTATGGCGGATTTACCGCGTTTTTTTCTGCGCATTTCACTGCGGTTTTACAACTGCGATTTTCTATTGGAGCAGTTGTAAAACCGCTGCGGAATCCGCACAAAGAAGTGACATGCTGCGGAATGTAAACCGCTGCGTTTCCGTGCAGTTTTTCCGCAGCATGTGTACAGCGATTTTTGTTTCCCGTAGGTTTACATTGAACTGTAAACTCATGGGAAACTGCTGCGGATCCGCAGCGTTTTCCGCAGCGTGTGCACATACCTTTAGAATTAGGCTATGTGCACACTGTGCGGATTTGGCTGCGGATTGGCCGCTGCGGATTCGCAGCAGTGTTCCATCAGGTTTACAGTACCATGTAAACATATGAAAAACCAAATCCGCTGTGCCCATGGTGCGGAAAATACCGCGTGGAAACGCTGCGTTGTATTTTCCGCAGCATGTCAATTCTTTGTGCGGATTCCGCAGCGTTTTACACCTGTTCCTCAATAGGAATCCGCAGGTGAAATCCGCACAAAAAACACTGGAAATCCGCGGAAAATCCGCAGGTAAAACGCAGTGCCTTTTACCCGTGGATTTTTCAAAAATGGTGCGGAAATATCTCACACGAATCCGCAACGTGGGCACATAGCCTTAGGGTTAGGGTTGGAATTAGGGTTGTGGTTAGGGGTGTGTTGTGGTTAGGGTTGTGGTTAGGGGTGTGTTGCGGTTAGGGTTGTGATTAGGGTTATGGCTACAGTTGGGATTAGAGTTAGGGGTGTGTTGGGGTTAGTGTTGGAGGTAGAATTGAGGGGTTACCACTGTTTAGGCACATCAGGGGTCTCCAAACGCAACATGGCGCCACCATTGATTCCAGCCAATCTCGTATTCAAAAAGTCAAATGGTGCTCCCTCACTTCCGAGCCCTGACGTGTGCCCAAACAGTGGTTTACCCCCACATATGGGGTACCAGCATACTCAGGACAAACTGCGCAACAATTACTGGGGTCCAATTTCTCCTGTTACCCTTGTGAATCTAAAAAAATGCTTGCTAAAACATAATTTTTGAGGAAAGAAAAATGATTTTTTATTTTCACGGCTCTGCGTTGTAAACGTCTGTGAAGTACTTGGGGGTTCAAAGTGCTCACCACATATCTAGATAAGTTCCTTGGGGGGTCTAGTTTCTAAAATGGGGTCACTTGTGGGGGTTTCTACTGTTCAGGCACACCAGGGGCTCTGCAAACGCAACGTGATACCCGCAGACCATTCCATCAAAGTCTGCATTTCAAAAGTCACTACTTCCCTTCTGAGCCCCGACGTGTGCCCAAACAGTGGTTTACCCCCACTCATGGGGTATCAGCGTACTCAGGAGAAACTGGACAACAACTTTTGGGGTCTAATTTCTCCTGTAACCCTTAGGAAAATAAAGAATTCTGGGCTAAATAATTATTTTTGAGGAAAGAAAACGTATTTATTATTTTCACGGCTCTGCATTATAAACTTCTATGAAGCACTTGGGGGTTCAAAGTGCTCACCACACATCTAGATAAGTTCCTTTCGGGGTCTAGTTTCCAAAATGGGGTCACTTGTGGGGGGTTTCTACTGTTTAGGCACATCAGGGGCTCTGCAAACGCAACGTGACGCCCGCAGAGCATTCCATCAAAGTCTGCATTTCAAAACGTCACTACTTCAATTCCAAGCCCCGGCATGTGCCCAAACAGTAGTTTACCCCCACATATGGGGTATCACCGTACTCAGGAGAAACTGGACAACAAATATTGGGGTCAAATTTCTCCTGTTACCCTTGGGAAAATAAAAAATTCTGGGCTAAATAATTATTTTTGAGGAAAGAAAACGTATTTATTATTTTCACGGCTCTGCATTATAAACTTCTATGAAGCGCTTGGGGGTTCAAAGTGCTCACCACACATCTAGATAAGTTCCTTTCGGGGTCTAGTTTCCAAAATGGGGTCACTTGTGGGGGGTTTCTACTGTTAAGCCACATCAGGGGCTCTGCAAACGCAACGTGACGCCCACAGAGCATTCCATCAAAGTCTGCATTTCAAAACGTCACTACTTCACTTCCGAGCCCCGGCATGTGCCCAAACAGTGGTTTACCCCCACATATGGGGTATCAGCGTACTCAGGACAAACTGGACAACAATATTTGGGGTCCAATTTCTCCCATTATCCTTGGCAAAATAGGAAATTCCAGGCTAAAAAATCATTTTTGAGGAAAGAAAAATTATTTTTTATTTTCATGGCTCTGCGTTATAAACTTCTGTGAAGCACCTGGGGGTTTAAAGTGCTCAATATGCATCTAGATAAGTTCCTTGGGGGGTCTAGTTTCCAAAATGGGGTCACTTGTGGGGGAGCTCCAATGTTTAGGCACACAGGGGCTCTCCAAATGCGACATGGTGTCCGCTAACAATTGGAGCTAATTTTCCATTCAAAAAGTCAAATGGCGCGCCTTCCCTTCCGAGCCCTGCCGTGTGCCCAAACAGTGGTTTACCCCCACATATGAGGTATCGGCGTACTCGGGAGAAATTGCCCAACAAATTTTATGATCCATTTTATCCTACTGCCCATGTGAAAATGAAAAAATTGAGGCGAAAAGAATTTTTTTGTGAAAAAAAAGTACTTTTTCATTTTTACAGATCAATTTGTGAAGCACCTGAGGGTTTAAAGTGCTCACTAGGCATCTAAATAAGTTCCTTGGGGGGTCTAGTTTCCAAAATGGGGTCACTTGTGGGGGAGCGCCAATGTTTAGGCACACAGGAGCTATCCAAACGCGACATGGTGTCCGCTAACGATGGAAATAATTTTTCATTCAAAAAGTCAAATGGCGCTCCTTCCCTTCCGAGCCTTACCATGTGCCCAAACAGTGGTTTACCCCCACATGTGAGGTATTGGTGTACTCAGGAGAAATTGCCCAACACATTTTAGGATCCATTTTATCCTGTTGCCCATGTGAAAATGAAAAAATTGAGGCTAAAAGAATTTTTTTGTGAAAAAAAAGTACTTTTTCATTTTTACGGATCAATTTGTGAAGCACCTGGGGGTTCAAAATGCTCACTATGCATCTAGATAAGTTCCTTGGGGCATCTAGTTTCCAAAATGGGGTCACTTGTGGGGGAGCTCCAATTTTTAGGCACACGGGGGCTCTCCAAACGTGACATGGTGTCCGCTAAAGAGTGGAGCCAATTTTTGATTCAAAAAGTCAAATGGCGCTCCTTCCCTTCCAAGCCCTGCCGTGCGCCCAAACAGTGGTTTACCCCCACATATGAGGTATCAGCGTACTCAGGACAAATTGGACAACAACTTTCGTGGTTCAGTTTCTCCTTTTACCATTGGGAAAATAAAAAAATTGTTGCTAAAAGATAATTTTTGTGACTAAAAAGTTAAATGTTCATTTTTTCCTTCCATGTTGCTTCTGCTGCTGTGAAGCACCTGAAGGGTTAATAAACTTCTTGAATGTGGTTTTGAGTACCTTGAGGGGTGCAGTTTTTAGAATGGTGTCACTTTTGGGTATTTTCAGCCATATAGACCCCTCAAACTGACTTCAAATGTGAGGTGGTCCCTAAAAAAAATGGTTTTGTAAATTTCGTTGTAAAAATGACAAATCGCTGGTCAAATTTTAACCCTTATAACTTCCTAACAAAAAAAAATTTTGTTTCCAAAATTGTGCTGATGTAAAGTAAACATGTGGGAAATGTTATTTATTAACTATTTTGTGTCACATATCTCTCTGGTTTAACAGAATAAAAATTCAAAATGTGAAAATTGCGAAATTTTCAAAATTTTCACCAAATTTCCGTTTTTATCACAAATAAACGCAGAATTTATTGACCTAAATTTACCACTAACATGAAGCCCAATATGTCACGAAAAAACAATCTCAGAACCGCTAGGATCCGTTGAAGCGTTCCTGAGTTATTACCTCATAAAGGGACACTGGTCAGAATTGCAAAAAACGGCAAGGTCTTTAAGGTCAAAATAGGCTGGGTCATGAAGGGGTTAAAAAACGGACATGTCAGCGTGTTTTGCCCATGGACACACGGTCCATGGAAACACACTGACATGTGCACAGACCCATTCACTTGAAAAGGCAAATAGCGTTCCGTTCCTCCTGGGTCTCTCAGCATGGCTGCCCAATGGTATAAAATTCTGGGACACACCCATGCTGTCAATATGATCACTGAACCCCTATATGAATTCATTGAGAGGTGTAATTCATAAAATGGGGTCACTTATGGGGGGTTCTGCTGTTTTGGCACCTCATGGGCTCTCCCAGTGGGTCATGGCATCTGCAAACCATAACAGTAAAATTTGGCGCTCCTTCCCTTCTGAGCTTTGAAATGTGCCCAAACAGTGTTTTACCCCCCACATATGGGGCACAATAACTGTTCGGGTCCAATTTCTTCTATTACCCTTGAGAAAGTAAAACATTGGGGGCAAAAAAGTCATTTTTGTGGAAAAAATATGATTTTTTATTTTCACGGCTCTACGTTATAAACTTCTGTGAAGCACTTGGAGGTTCAAAGTGCTCGCCACACATCTAGATAAGTTCCTTGGGGGGTGTCTGAAATGTGCCCAAACAGTGGTTTACCACCACATATGGGGTATCAGTATACTCAGGACAAATTGCACAATAACTTTTGGGGTCCAATTTCTTCTGTTACCATTGGGAAAGTAAAACAAATTGGATCTGAAGAAATTTTTTTGTGAAAAAAGTTAAATGTTCATTTTTTTTTAAAAACATTTAAAAAATTCGTGTGAAGCACCAGAAGGGTTTATAAACTTCTTGAATGTGGTTTTGAGAACACTGAGGGGTGCAGTTTTTAGAATGGTGTCACTTTTGAGTATTTTCTATCATATTGACCCCTCAAAGAGACTTCAAATGTGGACCCTAAAAAAAATGATGTTGTAAAACTGAGAAATCGCTGTTTAACTTTTAACACTTACTAGTAGAATACGCGCCGCTTAGCTCACGGAAAATATGTTAAATTATTGGTTATGGTAGCTAAAGTAAAATTTTCAGTGTCACCCTGAAATTGACATTTTCAGAGTGCTACAGTAAAAAATAATTTCCACTTTCAATTATTTTAGCATTTTTTTTATTTGTCGTAACATTGATGTGAACAACAACTTTTTTTTTATTTCAACATTTTTATTGATTTTACATATTCAATACAGATTATGTAGTGTAAACTATTACAACAATTTTTTTAACTATTTTTTTTTAATCAAAAATGAAAATTTATAAAACTTACACAAACATATAAAACATTTACGCCCAATTAACAACATAGTGCAAAACTCCCCCCCTCCCTCCAGTGTAATCTATAAGTAGTTCACGGACAAAAGAGTAAAATTGGTTTATGGTTAAACAACTTTGTATTATAGTGCTTTTTGGT
The DNA here is from genome assembly GCF_032444005.1 of Ranitomeya imitator. Taxonomy (NCBI): domain Eukaryota; kingdom Metazoa; phylum Chordata; class Amphibia; order Anura; family Dendrobatidae; genus Ranitomeya; species Ranitomeya imitator. Next base: position 126,025,207 of record NC_091286.1, read on the forward strand.
AAACAATGTTTCTGGTTTTACCTTCAGGTGCATATATGAAAAGATTTTTGGGGTTAGCCACTCCAGAGTAAGCAATGTACAACTGTCCATGTGAAAAACACGGGCTCTCCAAATTAATGCCGGCTACTTTAAGTGATTGACCTTGTGCTTTGTTTATAGCAAATGCAAGTCAGATTGGGAACTGCAAATGCTTAAAATTGAAGGGCATGTCGCTTGGTAGCAAAAAAATACGCGGAATTAAATATTTGCTCCCTTAGAGTTTCCCATAAGAATAGTGGCTTCAATAACATTGGGCATGAGACTCTTAATGCACAATCTTGTGCCGTTACACATCTTTGGTGGATCAAGGTTCCGAAGCAAAATTATTGTGGCTCCTATTTTTAAATTGAGCTTATGCGGTGGCATTCCAGGAGGCTCCAAAGAATTCAGGAACTCCAATAGATACATTATGGCTTGTTCACTCTCCATGACTGTATCAATGGACATGTATGTGGTCGCTAGACCAGGCAGCCTTCCCTGAATTAGTAGATTTATGGAGCTGACACTATCATTTTTAGGCGCTAGGATTGCATGTTCTCAAAACCACTGATAGTTTTTAAAAAAAAATGTTACAAATATCAGGAAAAATGCCCTAGGTGTCAGTCTGAGGAATTTTGCACACGTTATGGCTATGCCCAAGGCTGAACTCATATTGGTTAGATGTGGGGGAAGCAGTTGAGAAAACGTATGGTTGTAAAATTGAAAGGGATCCTGTGATATGCATTTTAGGCTATGTGGAGGAGATACGGGTGCGTCACTGCCATAAACGGGCAATAGCCAGATTGTTGTATGTTGCGCGAAAATTAATCGCAAGAGACAGGATAAATGAAGAACCACCGACGCTGCAAGAATTTTATAGACAACCTGATATTACTGTTAATATGGAAAAAAGTATTTATGAAAAAAGGAAAGGGGGGAAAACCTTTGAAACCTTTGAAACTTTGTGGAAACCATGGATGGAGAAGGGCTGATCCCAATAGTATGCTGTTTTAATGTTTATTACTGTCCTGATGCTGTTCGTATATATAATGAGAGGGGAGGGAGGGTGGAGAAAGGAAGAAATTTAAAATATGTAACATGTCTTTTTTGACAAAATTGCACTTGTCTGTTACTCTGAATTTTGTTAATAAAAATGTATCTGATTTAAAAAAAACAAATATCAGGGAAAACTTAGTCAATAAGATCCATTACCAAAGATGTAATTTTACAAAAATCTTCCGGAAAGGAAATGAGACCAGTAGTGGAATCAATAGGAAACCCATCATTTCCAAGGCATAGTAGCTGGTGTGTAAATTTGTCCGCAGTTGTATTTCCCATCAAATGAACCCGCATATCAGTAGTAAGAGTTTGCTTTTGAACATGTATCCACAGAGAAGATTTTAGACAGGCATTCAGCTCATCCGCTGGTGTTGCGCCCTTAACCCTTTCACGACATGCGCAGGCTCCGGCGGTGAGCCCACATCAAAGTCGCGACATGTCAGCTGTTTTGTACAGCTGACATGTGCGCGCAATAGCGGCGGGTGAAATCGCTATTCACCCGCCGCTATTAACCTGTTAAATGCCGCTGTCAAACGCAGACAGCTGCATTTAACCGGCGCTTCCGGCCGGGCAGCCGGAAATGATGTCATCGCCGACCCCCGTCACATGATCGGGGGTCGGGGATGCATCAGGAAGGTAACCATAGAGGTCCTTGAGACCTCTATGGTTACTGATACAGGCCTGCTGTGAGCGCCTCCCTGTGGTCGGCGCTCACAGCACACCTGCATTTCTGCTACATAGCAGCGATCTGACGATCGCTGCTATGTAGCAGAGCCGATCAGGCTATGCCAGCTTCTAGCCTTCCATGGAGGCTATTGAAGCATGGCACAAGTAAAAAAAAATGTTTTTAAAAATATGAAAAAAAATATAAAAAATATAAAAGTTTAAATCACCACCCTTTCGCCCCATCCTAAATAAAACAATTAAAAAAAAAAAACCTACACGTATTTGGTATCACCGCGTTCAGAATCGCCCGATCTATCAATAAAAAAAAAGCATTAACCTGATCGCTAAACAGCGTAGTGAGAAAAAAATCCGAAACGCCAGAATTACGTTTTTTTGGTCGCCGTGACATTGCATTAAAATGCAATAACGGGCGATCAAAAAAATGTATCTGCACCGAAATGGTATCATTAAAAACATCATCTCAGCACGCAAAAAATAGCCCTCACCTGACCCCAGACCATGAAAAATGGAGACATTTCGGGTATCGGAAAATGGCACTTTTTTTTTTTTTTTTTTTAAGCAAAGTTTGGAATTTTTTTTCACCACTTGGATAAAAAATAACTTAGACATGTTAGAGGTCTATGAACTCGGAATGATCTAGAGAATCACAATGGCAGGTTAGTTTTAGCATTTAATGAGCCTAGCAAAAAATCCAAGCAAAAAACAAGTGTGGGATTGCACTTTTTTTGCAATTTCACCGCACTTGGAATTTTTTTCCCGTTTTCTATTAAAAGACATGGTAAAACCAATGGTGGCGTTCAACACTACAACTCGTCCTGCAAAAAATAAGCCCTCACATGACCATATTGACGGAAAAATAAAAAAGTTATGTCTCTGGGAAGGAGGGAAGTGAAAAATGAAAAAGCAGAAACGAAAAAGGGCCGCGACTTGAAGGGGTTAAAAGTAGTGTTGAGCGATACCGTCCGATACTTGAAAGTATCGGTATCGGATAGTATCGGCCGATACCCGAAAAATATCGGATATCGCCGATACCGATATCCGATACCAATACAAGTCAATGGGACACCAAGTATCGGAAGGTATCCTGATGGATCCCAGCGTCTGAAGGAGAGGAAACTCTCCTTCAGGCCCTGGGATCCATAGTGAGGTGTAAAATAAAGAATTAAAATAAAAAATATTGTTATATTCACCTCTCCGGCGGCCCCTGGAACATCACCGCGAGGAACCGGCGTCCGGCAGGCTTCTTTGTTCAAAATGAGCGCCTTTAGGACCTGCGGAATGACGTCGCGGCTTCTGATTGGTCGCGTGCCGCCCATGTGACCGCCACGGTCACATGACTGCTCAGCGACCAATCACAAGCCGCGACGTCATCGAAGGCCCTTTACGCGCTCATTCTTCGGAACGAAAGCAAGGCGGTTGCAGCGGTGATGACCAGGGCGCGTCAGAGGGTAAGTATATCAATATTTTTTATTTTTATTCTTTATTTTACACATTAATCTTAATCCCGATACCGATTCCCGATATCACAAAAATATCGGAACTCGGTATCGGAATTCCGATACCGCAAATATCGGCCGATACTCGATACTTGCGGTATCGGAATGCTCAACACTAGTAGTCAGTAAAGTAAACATACACCTAACGTTAGCCACGTTTCCATCATTAGCAACAGCATCTTTTAAATGAATGTATTCATCCACTCTAAGTTTTTGTTGGTTCAATCCTATGTACAAAAGATGCTCACTTTCCACCTTGGCATACATATCAACTATAAATTGATGAAAAAGTTGCCTACATTGAAAAATGTGGTTTGAAGACCCATGTCTGATCATTATTTGGTAGGCATAAAAGTCCATAGCTGATATTTTTTTATTGGTTGGCCTAGCAGTCTTGGGATCAGTCTGTAAAGTGATAGCCATCTTGACCATTCCACAATATTATCGGATATTGCAGAGCATCATATGATCTATGTGTTTCTGCAATGCGTTGAAGATTGTCGCTGAATAATTCTATCTCGGCTTTGAAAGTCCTGTCCAACCATTACAATAGCTACTTCGTTAACTTATTACAACTTGATATTCATCAATTGGCATTCTTTCTAAGGCTATTTTGAAAAGGTTTACTAGCTGATTGTGCTGACGTAAAAATCTTTGCAAATTCAATACAATCTCTTTTTTTTGTCTCAAGTATAGCTTCACAAAGTCTATCAGCTTGCATTTGTTCGTCTCCCAAAAATTAAGTGTGTAAAAACTTTGGATCTTCATTTGCTACAAGAAGCATTGAACCAAGTTTGTAATATATTTGGCCCTGGACGTTAAAAGTTGGCATAAATCCTGCTTCCTGGAGTACAGCTGTCGTATCAAAGAATGCCATCTGGAAAGATGAATTGAATCTCCTAATATTTTGCAGAAAATGCTTGGACTCGGCAGTTGTTCCTGACTTGTATTAAAGAAGTGGTTCAGGAGGTAGATCTAACGGTGGCAAACTGACTTTGCCATTTGAGCAGCACATACAAGGTGATTCCAAGTTAAACTTCTTTGCTTGACAATGTTTGCATATTACGTCCATTTTGACAATTATGACTTTCTGATGTGACCTATAGTCTTGAATTGGGTTGTAGTGAAATGCTTCCAAACTCAAATCAGCCTGCCTACATCTTTGCACATGTTGCATATATTGTATGCGGTCATTTTCACAGCATTCATCCTTTTGTTCGGATGTTTCCATATTCCTTGCTTCAGCCTGCCTTATTGGATTCTTGTGAAGACGACATTCCTGTTGCTCTGATGTCTCAGCTGCCATACATTTAGCCTGTCTCATCCATTTCTTTTCAAGCCATGAGTCACGTTGTTCACTTGTCTCAGCTCTTTAACACAATTTTGCTTTCTTAGCTTTTAGATGAACTTGCCCAATAGATGGTCGTTTTATGGGTGGAATTTTAGAAAACAATCCTTAGTATTATTATGACCCTTTAGAATTCACCTGACACAGATAAATAACTGATGTAATAGGATGAATTTTTCACCTAACCAATTGATAGGGGTCGAGTTCCTGCCTCTGCAGGGGGAATCTCGGGCCATCTCCGCTGCGGTCTCCCATTCTTCTCCTGCCGCAGTGGAGCTTGCTCAGCGGAGACGTCGATCCCAGCGTCTCGCTCAGTCTGACTCTGTGCTTAGAGTTACTGCTGCGTTTCCTGCTTCTCCCATTGAAGTCAGTGCTGGGCAGCGGCGAGCGGACGCTTCTGGGGCTAAGTCCTGCTTTTCACATTCTGAGCATGCCCAGAGTAAGATCTCTCAGTGGAGATCGAGGGTCACATGATCAGATACTACAGCTAAGGTCCTTGTAGCTGCTAGGACTAAATCCTGCTTTGCACTCTGAGCATGCCCAGGGCGAGATCTCTCAGTGGAGACCCAGGGTCACATGCTCAGGTGCTGCAGCACTCCATTGGTCCTTCTTTTGAAGGTCCTAAACATGCTGCAGCTATTTAAGCCTCGCATGGCCGCACGGCCATGCGCTAGTATTGTCTTTTGTAAATGTGTGTGTGTTGTGAGTGAAAGTCGTTCTTTAAAATCCCCTCCCTATTGTATGACTGCTCGCGGAAGGTGGGTGATTGCTACCTAGCGCCCGACTTAGCCATCAGCACGGTACACACATTACAGCGTCTTATTGCTGTGACCGCCAGTGCGGCGCCATGCGCTTTCTCTGCGCTTTCCTAACCCAAGCCTGGGTGGATAGTGGCGTCCGCCAGTGCGGCACCGCACGCACTCTCGTGCCTCTAAAATATATTCTCTTGGTGCGGTACCGCGGCCCTGTGACTCAACAGGGTTCGCTTCCTTCACACTGGGTGAAGTTAACCCAAGTGTGTATTCATATTGTACCGCCATCTCGTCCGTCTCTACTAGCAGCAGGGTTTTCACCTGCAAGGTGGACCTCGGACGGCGAACGCACCTAATACCATTACACCTTATACTTGGTGCGTTCCGCCAGTCCTAACATAATACTAGCGCCAAGGTCTGGCTAGTAATGACGGACGATCAGCGTTCACAGCGGTACATCCAGCAGCTGGAGGGAAGGTTGGCGGCTCTTGAGCGTTCAACCTCAGCTGTGGATGTTACTGCTGTCGCTGTTCAGGCTGCAAGTGTGGCTGCAGCTACCTTGTCCACTGCCACCTCTGTACCGACGCTATCTCGCCTCCCGCTACCAGAGAAATTTTCTGGTGACAGTAAGTCCTGTAGGGGTTTCATGAGTCAGTGCTCAATACATCTCGAGCTTCTGGCCTCTCGTTTCCCTACAGAGCGGGCTAAGGTGGGCTTTATCGTATCTTTATTGTCGGACAGGGCGTTGCAGTGGGTTACGCCGCTGTGGGAGCGTGGCGATCATGTGGTGCAGAGTGCTCCGTTATTCCTGAGCACTCTGAAACAGGTCTTTTTAGGACCTCGTGTCACCCATGATACGGCGCTCCAACTGTTGGCATTGACTCAGGGCTCGTCCTTGGTCAGCCATTTTGCCGTCCACTTCCGCACCCTAGCATCTGAACTGGAGTGGTCGGATAAGGCCCTTATTCCTATATTTTGGAGGGGGCTGGCTGACCATGTTAAGGACGCCCTGGCCACTAGGGAGATTCCTGCCACACTGGAAGAGTTAATAACAGTGTCTACTCGTATTGACCTCCGTTTTCACGAGCGGAGGTTAGAGCGAGCCCAGTGTAGGCAGAGGTTTCGTCTGGCTCCCACCTTCGCCAAACCTTTAGAGTCTCCAGTCCAGGCTCCTGAGTCCCATGAGCCTATGGTAGTGTCACGAGCGGGATCTAAGTCCCGGACCGCTCGTGCACTCCAGGTTTGTCATGTTTGCCAACAGTCAGGACATCTTGCCACCAGATGTCTCCAGCGGTCGAGGAAACGTCAGCGTCTAGTGGTAGTAGGTGGAGGTGCACTAGACACGGCGACGTTTGCCTCCAAATTGTCCTTTAAGGGGACAATAACATTAGGCTCTTCCTCCCACTCGGTAGAGCTCTGCGTGGATTCTGGGGCGGAGGGCAATTTTATGTCTTCTGCCTTCGCCCAACGTCACGCAATACCCCTGGTTATGCTACCTTAACCAGTAACGGTACGAGTGGTGAATGGGTCGACACTGCCCGCACAGATAACACATCAGACCATCCCTTTTACTCTGTCCATGTCACCATCCCATCAGGAGATTATATCTCTGCTCATCATTCCTGAGGGGATTGATGAGGTCCTGTTGGGGATACCTTGGTTACGGTACCACTCTCCTCACATCGAGTGGTCCTCAGGCAGAATTCTGGGATGGGGTGAATCATGTGGGGGTAGGTGTCACCGAGAGTGCGTTCAGGTTGCTACTACAGAGGTATCCGCAGATCTATCCTCTCTCCCCAAGCAATATTGGTCGTATGCAGACGTGTTCTCCAAAAAGGCGGCGGAGACCCTTCCGCCCCATCGCCCCTATGACTGTCCGATTGATCTCTTGCCTGGTGCTGAGCCTCCCCGGGGTCGAGTCTATCCATTATCTCTCCCGGAGATGGAGGCAATGTCTCAGTACATTCAAGAGAATCTGGCAAGAGGGTTCATCAGGAAGTCAGTGTCACCTGCTGGGGCAGGGTTCTTTTTCGTGCAGAAGAAGAATGGGGAACTACGTCCATGCATAGACTACAGGGGTCTTAACGCTATCACCGTTAAGAACTAGTATCCTTTGCCCTTGATATCTGAGCTTTTCGATAGGCTTCGGAGAGCAAGGGTGTTTACCAAACTAGATCTGCGGGGTGCTTACAACCTGATTCGCATCCGTGAGGGGGACGAATGGAAAACGGCGTTTAACACCAGAGATGGGCACTATGAGTATTTGGTGATGCCCTTCGGGCTCTGTAATGCCCCAGCCGTTTTCCAAGACTTTGTCAACGACATCTTCCGGGATATGCTTTCCACCTCGGTTGTAGTCTATCTGGATGATATTCTCATCTTTTCTCCAGATATTGACTGCCACCGGAGAGATGTTGGCAGAGTCTTCGACCTCCTACGGGCAAACTCTCTTTATGCTAAGTTGGAGAAGTGTATGTTTGAGCAGGAGTCTTTACCGTTCCTGGGCTATATCATCTCCGCCCAGGGATTGGCTATGGATCCTGCCAAACTACAGGCTGTGATGGACTGGCAAGAGCCCCATTCTCTTAAGGCGGTGCAGCGCTTTATGGAGTTCATTAATTATTACCGCCAGTTCATTCCCCACTTCTCAACTCTGGTAGCTCCCTTGGTAGCCCTCACCAAGAAGGGAGCAAATCCCAAAGTGTGGTCTGAAGAGGTCTCCAGGGCCTTTTCTTCTACTAAGTCTCATTTTGCTAGCGCTCCCATCCTACATCGTCCTGATGTCGATAAGCCGTTTATAATGGAGGTGGATGCCTCTTCCGTTGGTGCTGGAGCAGTCCTCTTCCAAAAGGATGCTCAAGGTCGGAAGCATCCGTGCTTCTTCTTCTCCAAGACCTTCACACCAGCGGAGAGGAATTATTCCATCGGGGACAGGGAGTTGCTAGCGATGAAATTGGCTTTCTCAGAGTGGAGACATCTCTTGGAGGGGGCTCGTTTTCCCTTTCAAGTTTTCACAGACCACAAAAATTTGCTATATTTGCAAACAGCCCAGCGGCTAAATTCTCGCCAGGCCAGATGGTCCTTATTCTTCTCCCGATTCCACTTCACCCTCCATTATCTCGCTGGGGAGAAGAACATTCGAGCTGATGCCCTTTCTCGCTCTGTTGTGTCATCTGAGGAGGAGGAAGGAGAGCCTCGGCTTATTGTTCCTTCTGAGAGCTTGAGAACCGTGGCTCCGGTGTCGCTTGAGTCTGTGCCTCCGGGCAAGACTTTTGTGCCCATAAATTTGCGACCGGAGGTTCTCTCTTGGGCTCATTCCTCCAGGGGGGGTGGACACTTTGGGACAAAAAGGACATCTGAGCTGCTGGCGAGGACGTACTGGTGGCCGCATATGCTCCGAGATGTCAGAGATTACGTTCTGGCGTGTGTCTCATGCGCCAAAAATAAGTCTCCTCGACAACGGCCGTCTGGGTTACTCTATCCCTTGCCGGTGGCAGACAGGCCCTGGGAGATGGTCGGGATGGACTTTGTAGTGGGTTTGCCCAAGTCTCGCGGCTGTACCGTTATTTGGGTTATTACCGATCATTTCTTGAAAATGGTGCATTTGGTGCCGCTCCCACGATTACCTTCTGCACGGGCCTTGGCAGCGTTGTTCATAAGACACATCTTCCGCCTACACGGCATGCCAGACAAAATTGTCAGTGACCGGGGTCCCCAGTTTGCGTCTCGGTTCTGGAGAGAGCTTTGTCGTCTTCTCAGCATTGAGTTAAATCTCTCTTCCGCATATCATCCCGAGACGAATGGGTTGGTAGAGAGGGCCAATCAGACTCTGGTCACATATCTACGACATTTTGTTTCTGCCAGGCAGGATGACTGGGCATCTTTATTGCCATGGGCAGAGTTCGCCCTTAATAACGCTGTAGCCGACTCCACTGGTCAGACTCCTTTCCTCCTTAATTATGTCCAGCATCCGCGGGTTCCTGTGCCTATGCCCGTGTCCTCTGCTGACTCCAGGGTGGCAGACTGGGCAGTGGAGGCACGGGACATTTGGGGCCACACTCATGATGCCATTCGGGCCTCAAAGGAGAGAATGAGGTCCTCCACCGATGCACATCGGCGCCCTGCCCCGACCTTTGCTCCTGGCGATTTAGTGTGGCTCTCCGCCCGTAACATCAGGCTGCGTGTAGAGTCCACTAAGTTTGCACCTCGCTACTTGGGTCCCTTCAAGGTCCTCGAACAGGTTAATCCTGTGGTCTACCGTCTGGCCCTTCCTCCACGCCTTGGTATCACCGACACCTTTCATGTGTCCCTCCTTAAGCCCGTATACATGTCCCGGTTTTCTGAGTCATCTGCTGGGACATCGGGTTCGTCTACGGATGATTACGAGGTGAACGCTATTTTGGGGTACAAGGTGGTACGTGGTAAAAAATTCTATTTGGTGGATTGGAAGGGTTATGGCCCTGAGGACAGGTCCTGGGAGCCTGCTGAGCACATTCGGGCTCCGCAGCTCATTGCTGCCTTCGAACGTAGCGAGGCCCAAGGAGGGGGGGTAATGTTAGGGGTCGAGTTCCTGCCTCTGCACAGGGGGAATCTTGGGCCATCTCCGCTGCGGTCTCCCATTCTTCTCCTGCCGCAGTGGAGCTTGCTCAGCGGAGACGTCGATCCCAGCGTCTCGCTCAGTCTGACTCTGTGCTTAGAGTTACTGCTGCGTTTCCTGCTTCTCCCATTGAAGTCAGTGCTGGGCAGCGGCGAGCGGACGCTTCTGGGGCTAAGTCCTGCTTTTCACATTCTGAGCATGCCCAGAGTAAGATCTCTCAGTGGAGATCGAGGGTCACATGATCAGATACTGCAGCTAAGGTCCTTGTAGCTGCTAGGACTAAATCCTGCTTTGCACTCTGAGCATGCCCAGGGCGAGATCTCTCAGTGGAGATCAAGGTCACATGCTCAGGTGCTGCAGCACTCCATTGGTCCTTCTTTTGAAGGTCCTAAACATGCTGCAGCTATTTAAGCCTCGCATGGCCGCACGGCCATGCGCTAGTATTGTCTTTTGTAAATGTGTGTGTGTTGTGAGTGAAAGTCGTTCTTTAAAATCCCCTCCCTATTGTATGACTGCTCGCGGAAGGTGGGTGATTGCTACCTAGCGCCCGACTTAGCCATCAGCACGGTACACACATTACAGCGTCTTATTGCTGTGACCGCCAGTGCGGCGCCATGCGCTTTCTCTGCGCTTTCCTAACCCAAGCCTGGGTGGATAGTGGCGTCCGCCAGTGCGGCACCGCACGCACTCTCGTGCCTTTAAAATATATTCTCTTGGTGCGGTACCGCGGCCCTGTGACTCAACAGGGTTCGCTTCCTTCACACTGGGTGAAGTTAACCCAAGTGTGTATTCATATTGTACCGCCATCTCGTCCGTCTCTACTAGCAGCAGGGTTTTCACCTGCACGGTGGACCTCGGACGGCGAACGCACCTAATACCATTACACCTTATACTTGGTGCGTTCCGCCAGTCCTAACACCAATATTGCTGCTCATTAATGTTCGTCCGTGTGTGTAGGGTGCATCCATCTGAGTGTGTTTGCATGCGTGTGTGGTCCTTGCGTTCGTGTGTGTGTGGTTTGCATGTGGTATTTATGGGGTGGTGTTTGTGGTGTGTGTCTAGAGTGGTCTTGTGTTTGCGTGGTGTGTTGTGGCATTTGTTTGTTGTTGTGCTTGTGGGTTGGTGTATGTGTGCTGTCTGTGTGATGTTTGTATGGTGTCTGTGAAATGTTTGTATATTGTGTCTGGTGGTGCTGCCCCTTTAGCAGCGACTCTTTGGCACTGTCGCTATAATCCGTCCCTGTCAGTCACAACTTTTGTTTTCTCCTCAACACTTTTACTTTCACCTTCACATTTCTCCATTATATGTATAGGGCCTAAATTCGGGGGCCCCAATCTCATGACGGGGGGGACGCTAGCGAGATTTAATGTGTGCAGTATTCTGCTCCTGTGGGTGGAGAGGGGGTGTGCTAAATTTCACCCAAATCGGACTGTGGATTTGTATAGAGCAGGCTACTACAGATTTTGAGTTTTAAATACTGTTTATAGATAACTTCCTATCCAAAAAATGTTTTGTTACAAAATTGTGCTGATGTAAAGTAAACATGTGGGAAATGTTACTTATTAAGTATTTTGTGTGACATATCTGTGTGATTTAAGGGCATGAAAATTCAAAGTTGGGAAATTGCGAAATTTTCAAACTTTTCGCAAAATTTCCTTTTTTTTCCCAAATTAACGCAGGTAATATCAAGTAGATTTTACCACTATCATGAAGTACAATATGTCACGAGAAAACAATATCAGAATCACGGGGATCCATGGAAGCGTTCCAGAATTATTACCTTATTGCCTCATAAAGGGACAGTGGTCAGAATTGTAAAAATTGGCCTGGTCATTAACATGCAAACCACCCTTGGGGGTAAAGGGGTTAATGTACACACTGCAACCCATCTTGACTGAAAAAAACAGAAATGTAGAAATTTTTACAAATTTATTACAAAAGAAAAATTTAAATATCACATGGTCATAAGTATTCAGACCCTTTGCTCAGTATTGAGTAGAAGCACCCTTTTGAGCTAGTACAGCCATGTGTTTTCTTGGGAATGATGCAACAAGTTTTTCACAGCTGGATTTGGGGATCCTCTGCTATTCTTCCTTGCAGATCCTCTCCAGTTCTGTCAGGTTGGATGGTGAACGTTGGTGGACAGTCGTTTTCAGGTCTCTCCAGTCCAGAGATGCTCAACTGGGTTTAGGTCAGGGCTCTGGCTGGGCCAGTCAAGAATGGTCACAGAGTTCTTCTGAAGCCAATCCTTTGTTATTTTAACTGTGTGCTCAGAGTCATTGTCTTGTTGGAAGGTGAACCTTCAGCCAAGTCTCAGGTCCAGAGCACTCTGGAAGAGGTTTTCATCCAGGATGTCTCTGTATTTGGCTGCATTCATGTTTCCTTCAATGACAACCAGTCCCTGCAGCTGAAAAACACCCCCATAGCATGATACTGCCTCCACCATGTTTCACTGTTGGGATTGTATTGGGCAGGTGATGAGCAGTGCCTGGTTTTCTCCACACATACCGCTTAGAATTATCACCAAAAAGGTCTATCTTCGTCTTATCAGACCAAAGAATCGTATTTTTCATAGTCTGGGAGTCCTTCATTAGTTTTTTTTAGCAAACTCTATGCCAGATTTCATATGTCTTGCACTGAGGAGAGGCTTACGTTGGGCTACTCTGCCATAAAGGCCTGACTGTTGGAGGGCTGCAGTGATAGTTGACATTGTGCAACTTTCTCCCATCTAGCTACTGCATCTCTGGTGCTCAGCCACAGTGATCTTGGGGTTCTTCTTTACCTCTCTCACCAAGGCTCTTCTCCCACGATTGCTCAGTTTGGCTGGATGGCCATGTCTAGGAAGACTTCTGGTGGTCCCAAACTTCTTCCACTTGAGGAATATGGAGGCCACTGTGCTCTTAGGAACCTTGAGTACTGCAGAAATTCTGTTGTAACCTAGGCCATATTTGTGCTTTGCCACAATTCTGTCTCAATGCTTCTTGGCCAGTTCCTTTGACCTCATGATTCTCATTTGGTCAGACATGCACTGTGAGCTGTGAGGTCTTATATAGACCGGTGTGTGCCTTTCCAAATCAAGTCCTATCATTTTAATTAAACACAGGTGGACTCCAATGAAGGAGTAGAACCATCTCAAGGAGGATCACAAGGAAATGGACAGCATGTGACTTAAATATAAGTGTCTGAGCAAAGGGTCTGAATACTTACAGTATGACCATGTGATATTTCAGTGTTTGCTTTTTTATTACATTTGCAAAAATTTCAACATCTCTTTTTTTCAGTCAATATGGGGCACAGAGTGTACATTAATGTGAAAAAATGAACTTTTTTTGAAATTACCAAATGGCTGCAATGAAGAGTGAAAATTTTAAAAGGGTCTTGAATACTTTTCGTACCCACTGTACACATATAGGAAAATACAAACCTAGAAAAATACACACACACACACACCTGTGCACAGAGGAAAATACACGCACACGACCATACACATACAAACATGCTCACACACCCAGAAAAATAAACACGCCCATACACAAATGAGAAATTACACACACACACATACACATAAGAGAACACACACTTGTACACAGAAGAATACACACATAGGAAAATATAGTTACACACAGAAAAACACACACACATGCTTATACACAAAAAAATATACATATAAAAAATACACACATACAAATACACACAGAAAAATACGCAATACACTCATAGGGTACATTCCCTTTTTCAGGATTTGCTGCTGTTTTGAAGCTGCAGAATGTCTGCACAATTTCAGCACCTGTTATGGTCCTTGTGTGGCCAGTCCTGAACCCAGAGTCCCAGGTCCTTGTGTGGCCAGTCCTGAACCTGAAATCCCTGGTCCTAGTGTGGCCAGTCATGCACCCTAATTCCCTGATCCTTGTATGGCCAGTGCTGAACCCGAAGTCCCTGGTCCTGGTGCGGCCAGTCATGTACCCAAAGTCCCTGATCCTTGCGCGACCAGTGCCTGAATTTCATCCCCTGGTCACTTAATTAGTATCAAAGACCTGTGTGTCCTTTCTGTGTCTGTGTACCTGATCCTGTGATCAGCAGCTACCATGCCAGGGATTGTCTTAGACTGGTACCTGATGCTTACCTGCAGCCAAGCCTGACTCCACCATGAGAAGCTCCAGTGAACACCTAGTAGCCACTTAGCTATGCCCCTTCTAGGCAAGCCCGGCTCCGTGGCACAGTGGGTTCGTGAAACCATGGGTGCCACCTGCGTGCATAACATTCAATATGATGTAAGTATGTGCAAGAAGTAATACATGGCTAAAGCATGTAAAGTAATATACAAGTTAGCAGGCTTGGACTGACCCACAGGAGAACATGAGAATCCTCTGGTAGGCCCCTGTGCAGGAGTGGGCCACCACCATCTTATATCAACAGATCTTGGCACAATATACCCTAATCAAAAGCTCACATACCCTGGTGATTTTGGCCTGATAACATGCAAAGAAGTTGACACAAATGGGTTTAAATTCTGCAGAATTTTGAGCACAACTCTAGGTGATGAGTTACCTGCAGGTCTGAGCAAGGAAGCAAATGTAGATTGTAGAAGCAACATGAGTTTGAGGAGATAATAACAAGTAAGCTAACTGGTGGAAGAAACTCCAAGGCAGAAGGTAACAAATACAAGGCTTACTTAATACTCTGACACATGTGTGACCAAAGGGAAAAGGCGTAACGTGATAATGTCACTGGAGTTTGCAGGGTAACTTTTGAAACAGCAATGAGTCGTGGCCATAGAGGAAGTGAGCAGAGCCCAGCCCTGGAGCTAAGACAAGTGCCCCTCCCAGAAGAGTCAGTAACAAAAGAAAGAAGATGTTTAGCATTAAATCTCTTGGGCAAGATTAGAGCATTAATATCCTTCTTAGGGATCCAGCATCTCTCTTTGTGACCATAACCCTTCCAGTCTGTAAAGTAGAAGAGGCACCAATTTCTGAAGCCAACTGTGGTAAATTTGGGGATACATCTATTACTCGATACTTTCCCCAATGTCAGCATTATATAGCTGAGTTGTGTTGGCAAGCATTAGAAGAAGTTGGTATAATTCGAGATGAGATAGATAATATGAAGACATTGTTACAGCATGAAGTGTATTTGATAGTTCAACTTGAAGCGATGCAACTGAGAAGGTTAAATTAATGTTGTAATTTTAGTGAAGTTTTTATGGTGACACTCAATGATCCTGAATTGTTATTTTCTAATTATGTCTGAGGTGTTTTGATAAATAAATCTATTTTTATTGTTTCTGCAGCAACTTGCTGCTGTAAAGTGTTTCCACAGGTCCACATGTGAGACAAGTATTGTCATCTGAGACAAGTATTGTGATAGATACAGCATATCAGTGTTTGTTGTTACCATTGTTTTTTTGTTTCTGAATAAAGAAGATGAGCACTTTGTTCTGTGAAGACAGCAAAGTGTGAGTAGCCGTGTTAACCTAAATTCATGCAAAATTATTGCCCATGACAAGTTACATATAATGGAGTAATTAATTAATTAATATGTTGGTGATAGCTTGGAGACAGTTGTTGGCATTTACAGTATATGTATTTCTTAATAGTTTAAAATTCTATATTGGATTGCTGATAAATTTAGGAGCCAACTAATTGCACTAAGTCATTAGGCAATACACCTCCATTATTATTGTGATAATACTCGTTACTAGCATCATGTGTTCCACAGTTTTATTTGCTCAGCTTACAGATGTAGCCATCTTCAACTTGACAAATTATGCACCATCTTGACAACTTGTCACAGAATGTTATCTCACTTAAAAAGGATTAAGATCATTTACCATTAACCGATGTCTGGTTAAATGTCAAATTACACTTTTTTGCACAGTGATATTCCAGTGTCATCAGACACAATCTCCGAGCATGCCCAAAATACTCGAAGACCACACGAGCATTTCCGAAAACCCGAGTAACGAGCGTACTCACTCATCACTAGTAAACTTGGCTACATAGCCTTACTTGCAATGTAGGACTGGGGTGCTATGCGCCCACCAATTACCAACTTCAGGGTTCCACCTCTCAGCTTCATGCAAATGTCACATTACCATGTTAATGACCAGGCCTATTTTTACAATTCTGACCACTGTCCCTTTATGAGGCAATAAGGTAATAATTCTGGAACGCTTCCATGGATCCCCGTGATTCTGATATTGTTTTCTCGTGACATATTGTACTTCATGATAGTGGTAAAATTTACTTGATATTACCTGCGTTAATTTGGGAAAAAAAAGGAAATTTTGCGAAAAGTTTGAAAATTTCGCAATTTCCCAACTTTGAATTTTCATGCCCTTAAATCACACAGATATGTCACACAAAATACTTAATAAGTAACATTTCCCACATGTTTACTTTACATCAGCACAATTTAAAACCCGGCTCTGCACCCAGCACTCAGATCGGAGCGTGCGGCCGCATAGGAATACATGCAGCCGCACACTCCGCTCCACTGTGCCAGCAGCAGCGCCGGGGTATTGCCGTGCGAATCCCATCCGAGTCTCGCACAAGTGAGAAGGAGCCCTTAGTCACACACTCTGATGGAAGGAGTCAGTGGATCCATCCTCTATCAATGTATTTACCGCTGCCTGCATCCTGAGGATGTGCATAATGGTGACATCGAGACGCGGACTGTGGGTTAGGACATACTGCGACCTGTGGTCCGCTGTTTTCTGTCGGACTGGAACAGCTAGAGAGCTGGATGTGGCCGGCAATCCACACTTTGCCCAGGCCTGCCATAGCAGAGGTGTATCTAGGGTTTCTGGCACCCAGGGCATTAATTCATTTTGGCGCCCACCTCTTCTCAAGGACATATGTGATTTGCACACTTAATTATGTACCCACAAGCTCCTCTCCCCAATGCTCTCAATGTTCAGTGAAAAACTGAGAGAACCAGGAAGAGAATCTCGTGACAGGACCATAAGTATGAAAATCGCATGTGAGTGAAGTGTTCATGTGATGACTACTGGAACCTGCAGAGCTGAATCCTGACATTGCAGGTTCTGAATTCTCACAACTAATGCGCAGCACACTTTTAGGATTCTCCCTTGCCGGTGGACGGTCATATCAGCACAGGCATGTGATTTGTATACTTCTGACCACATTCTGACTAGACATGCCTGGCCTCGCTCAGTTTATTTTCATTGAGTGAGGCCACACATGTCTAGTCGGCACGTGACTGCATGTATGTAAATCACCGGCACGAGAGAATCCTGACAGCATGCAGAGCGCACTGTGAAAATTCAGAAGTCTGCAGTCACAAAGAATAACTGCAGACTCATTACAAACCTGGACATTCCTTTTAATGCTCCTAATAAATAAAAACATGAGAGTTAGTTAGTATCAAAAATTAAATTTACATCCAGGTACCTTATAGATGACGTCGTCTCTAGAGCCGATCTCCTTCTTTTCTTCATCTTGTCCAGACCCCATGATGAATTTTCTCATCCACAGCTCATCTTTGCGAACTTCCATCTTCTCTGCTCTTTTGCAGAAAATCTACACATGTTGCCCTTAAAGATAGAAGTGTCATTATAATGCTCCTGAATAAAAAATTGCCCCTCACTATATTGTCTGCACAAAATGTGACCCCCACAGTGTCCCTCTTATGGTACATGCTTTTCACACTGACCTCTTCTTTCCATACTGGGCCCCCTCTTCACACTGCCCTCTCACACTGTGTCCCCCTATAGGGCTCAGTCTCTATACTATGCCCCCTCATCACACTCCCCCTCCTTGGTATACTCTCCCCTCCTGACTGTGCCCTTCCCTTACACTGTCCCTCCATGCTATGCCCCTACTGCTCAGTTTCTATTCTGTGCCCTCACTTTTCTCCCCCATACTGTTTCCTCATGCTATTCCCCTCCCTCCTCATACTGTCTCCTCTCACATCCCCCCTATTCACCATACTGTCTCCTCATATATTTACCCCCTCACTTTCTATACTGCCTGCTCACCTGACTCCCCATACTGTGTCTGCACACATCCCATCACCCTCTCTCCCCATACTCTGTCAACATACATTTTTCACATCGCTGCTCATACTATGTCTGCATACATTCCCCATTCGCTCCCCATACTGTCTGCAGCCATCCTCCATACTGTTTCCTCATATATGCCCCCCATTTCCCCATACTGTTTCCTCATACATGCCCCCATTCCCTCATACTGTTTCCTCATACATGCCCCAATTCCTCTGTACTGTTTCCTCATACATGCCCCCATTTCCTGTACTGTTTCCTCATACATGCCCCCATTGCCCCATACCGCTTCCTCGTACATGCCTCCCATTCCCCTGTACTGTCTTCTCATACATGCCCCCATTCCCCCGTACTATTTCCTCATACATGCCCCCATTCCCCTGTACTGATTCCTCATACGTGCCCCCATCTCCCCCCCTTGCTCTTCATTTTGTGTCCTCAAATCTCCCCCACACATTAAATCCCCCCATCCCCACTACAAATCTCCCCACACACATTAAATCCTCCATCCTGACTCCAAATCTCCCCCCACACATTAAATCCACCATCCCCACTCCAAATCTCCCCCCATAGATTAAATCCACCATCTCCACTCCAAATCTCCCCACACACATTAAACACCCCCATCCCCACTCAAATTCTCCCCACACACAATAAATCAATCCATCCTCACTCAATTTCTCCCCCCACACAATCAATCCCCCATCCTCACTCAAATTCTCAACCCACACAATGAATCCCCCATCCCCACTCCAATTCTCCCCCACACAATAAATCCCCCATCCCCACTCAAATTCTCCCACACACAATAAATCCCCATCCTCACTCCAATTCTACCCCACACAATAAATCCCCCATCCCCACTCAAATTCTCCCCCACAAAATAAATCCCCCCATCCCCACTCACATTAAATCTCTCCCCCACAATATATCCCCCCATCCCCACTTACATTTAATCTCCCCCCACAATAAATCCCCCATCCCCACTTACATTAAATCTCCCCCCACAATAAATCCCCAACTCACATTATATCCCCCCACAATAAATCCCCCCATCCCCACTCACATTAAATCTCCTTCCCCCCTTGCACCTTCGGTGTCTTCAACTCCGCTGGAGCACTTACTACCGATCTGCGTCTCTGGCTATGCAGCGCCAGCGAGTGACATTAGCAGCGTGATCACATGCCATGTTCACACTGCTGGCGTCACTCTGACCTGGCAGTCAGAGTTTCAATTGTACTCGTGTCTGAAAGCTGCGAGTACAATTGATCCCTGGAAGCTGGACCACTGCAGCCTCTCTGTGCCGGCTGTCAGCTTGACAGTCAGCACAGAGAACAGCCGACTCCCAGTCCGGGGGGGTGGCAGAATGCAGCTGTCGGGGGAGACACTGCAGATTGCCACATTAGGGGGCCCGACTGCGCCCCCCTGCCGGCTGCACCCAGGGCACATGCCCCGGCTGCCCCCTCCCCCCCCCCCTAGATACACCTCTGTGCCATAAAGGGAAATTTTCTATCCATGAAAAACACAGTTTTTCATCAAATTGTCACAAGCGCTTCATCAGTTTTTCGTCAGTTTTTCTCTTGTGCAAAAAAAAATCCATGAATGAATCAAAACGGACATGCTTCCTTTTTTTTTTAATTCTTGCATACAAAAATCGACATGTGAACAGCTCCATAGACTTTAATAGGTACAAGTTCTATCTGTGGAAAATTCATCTGAAAATGACCCAAGGTAGAACCTGTCAAATTTGCAGAGTTGGCTGGTCACATACTGTCTGTACCTCTGTGGCTAGTCATCCTAGTCACCTCGTTCCCGGCCCCCGCTTAAAAGCATGCTTTCTCTGAAGCGCCTCAGCTTTTCAAAAGCAAACATATTTTCAATAATGATGCCCTTTTGGTGGGAGGAGGGTGCATGAGGAATTGTCTACCAAACGAGTGTACATATATCTTTATGGGTGGAATAGTATTGTTTTATCTGATTGACAAATAAGAAATAATCACAGCTTAGTGTTTGTCTTCTACAATGATTGCTAAACTAGTGACTCAGATTCTTACAGAATATACTGTATCTACACCATGAAATGATGATTCAGTTTTCATCGTAATATTCACATGCACAACCTGTTTTGCTGTTTTCTTTGGTTGTTTTTTTCATTACAAGTAGCAACATGTACCACAACTTCTTTGTACTTGGAGTAAGTAATCAGACGAGTTTCTTTAGTGGAATGATAAATGTATAGGACTACAATTGTGTAGTTCTTAAAAGAAATGTATTACCTATATTTTTCTAGAACTAAAAACACATAATCAAACATATTCTGCTTTTGCTTCTTATTGTATGGTTTTGTTGTATCCAGTGCCAGTATTAGACAAAGTGGGGCCCTGAGCAAAAGTTGGGGCCTTAAATGCTCACATATTGCTTCATCACACAGAAACAATTTGGGGGTATTAACATGCGCTGAGTTCAGACCATTAAACAATTGTGATCAACAATATTGAAGTTGTTTGACTCTTGTTTCTCGGCCTCTTTACACTAGCTTAGGAAGAATGATGGCACAGAACAATCACTAGTACATCAATCTTTCTCCATACAGTATCATGTTATCAGCAACACATCTGCAGTTTTCACCGAGCGATGTGCTGCTGAGACTAATGATTTTTGTTCCGGCATAAACAATCCAATCACTCGATGAATAGGCAGCATTTTGCTCATTTAGTATAATGCGCCCCATAGTCCTTCATATAGTATAATACACAACCCATATTACTCCATATAGTACAATGCACACCATAGTCATCGATATAGTACAAATATTATAATGCACACCATAGTCCTCCATATAGGAGTACAGTTATATGAAATAGTTTGGGCACCCCTATTAATCTTAAGCTTATTGTTTTATAAAAATTGTTTTTTTTTGCAACAGCTATTTCAGTTTCATATATCTAATAACTGCTGGACACAGTAATGTTTCTGCCTTGAAATGAGGTTTATTGTACTAACAGAAAATGTGCAATCTGCATTCAAACAAAATTTGACAGGTGCATAAGTATGGGCACCCCACCAGAAAAGTGACATTAATATTTAGTGGATCCTCCTTTTGCAAAAATAACAGCCTCTAGTCGCTTCCTGTAGCTTTTAATGAGTTCCTGGATCCTGGATGAAGGTATTTTTGACCATTCCTCTTTACAAAACAATTCCAGTTCAGTTAAGTTTGATGGTCGCCGAGCATGGACAGCCCTCTTCAAATGATCCCACAGATGTTCAATGATATTCAGGTCTGGGGACTGGGATGGCCATTCCAGAACAGTGTAATTGTTCCTCTGCATGAATGCCTGAGTAGATTTGGAGCGGTGTTTTGGATCATTGTCTTGCTGAAAGATCCATCCCCTGCATAACTTCAACTTTGTCACTGATTCATGAACATCATTGTCAAGAGTCTGCTGATACTAAGAGGAATCCATGCGTCCCTCAACATTAACAAGATTCCCGGTGCCGGCATTGGCCACACAGCCCCAAAGCATGATGGAACCTCCACCAAATTTTACTGTGGGTAGCAAGTGTTTTTCTTGGAATGCTGTGTTTTTTGGCCGCCATGCATAACGCCTTTTTGTATGACCAAACAACTCAATCTTGGTTTCATCAGTCCACAGCACCTTCTTCCAAAAAGAAATTGGCTTCTCCAAACGTGCTTTTGCATATCTCAGCTGACTCTGTGGCGTGCTTGCAGAAACGGCTTCTTTCGCATCACTCTCCCATACAGCTTCTCCTTGTGCAAAGTGCGTTGTATAGTTGACCGATGCACAGTGACACCATCTGCAGCAAGTTGATGCTGCAGCTCTCTGGAGGTGGTCTGAGGATTGTCCTTGACTGATCTCACCATTCTTCTTCTCTGCCTTTCTGATGTTTTTCTTGGCCTGCCACTTCTGGCCTTAACAAGAACTGTACCTGTGCTCTTCCATTTCCTTACTATATTCCTCACAGTGGAAATTGACAGGTTAAATCTCTGAGACAGCTTTTTATATCCTTCCCCTGAACAACTATGTTGAATAATCTTTGTTTTCAGATCATTAGACAGTTGTTTTGAGGAGCCCATGATGCCACTCTTCAGAGGAGATTCAAACAGGAGAACAACTTGCAAGTGGCCACTTTAAGTAGCTTTTCTCATGATTACATACACCTGGCTATGAAGTTCAAAGCTCAATGAGGTTAGAAAACCAAAAAAAAGTGCTTTAGTAAGTCAGTAAAAAGTAGGTAGAAGTATTTAAAACAAGAAAATGATAAGGGTGCCCATACTTATGCACCTGTCAAATTTTGTTTGAATGCAGATTGCACATTTTCTGTTAGTACAATAAACCTCATTTCAGGGCAGAAACATTACTGTGTCCAACAGTTATTAGATATATGAAACTGAAATAGCTGTTGCAAAACAAACAATTTTTATAAAACATTAAGCTTAAGATTAATAGGGGTGCCCAAACTTTTTCATATAACTGTATAATGCAGCCCCCAAAGGAATATATTGCAGCCCTATAGAATATAATGCAGCCCCTACAGGAGTGTTATGCAGACCTATAGAATATAATGCAGCCCCATAGGAGTATAATGCAGCCCCATTGTAGTATAATGCAGCCCCTACAGGAGTTTAATGCAGCCCTCACAGGAATATAGTGCAGCCCCCACAAGAATATAATACAGCCCCCACAGGAGTATAATGCTGCCCCATTGGAGTATAATACAGCCCCTGCAGGAGTTTAATGCAGCCCTCACAGGAATATAATGCAGCCCCTACAGGAACATAATGCAGCCCCCACAGGAGCATAATGCAGCCCCATAGGAGTATAATGCAGCCCCACAGAGTATAATGCATCCCCCATAGAGTATAATGCGGCCTTCCTTGGAGTATAATGCAGCCCTATAGAGTATAATGCAGCCTCATACGAGTATAAGGCAGCCCCATAGGAGTATAATGCAGCTTACACAGGAGTATAATGCAACCCACACAGAAGTAAAATGCAGCCCCATAGGAGTATCATGCAGCCCCACAGAATATAATGCAGCCCCATAGGAGTATAATGCAGCCCCACAGAGTATAATGCGGCCCCCACAGGAGTGTAATGCAGCCCACAAAGGAGTATAATGCAGCCCCATATAATATAATGCAACCCCCACAGGAGTATAATGCAGCCCTCACAGAAGTATAATGCAGCCCCATAAGAATATAATGCAGCCCACACAGAAATATAATGCAGCCCCCACAGGAGTATAATGCAGCCCCCACAGAAGTATAATGCAGCCCCATAGGAGTATAATGCAGCCCACAAAGGTGTATAATGCAGCTCCATAAAATATAATGCAACCCCACAGGAGTATAATACAGCCTCCAAAGAATATAATGCAGCCTCACAGAGTATAATGCAGAACCCTTAGAATATAATGCATCCCCATAGGCATATAATGCAGCCCCTCCATAGAATATAATATTATGTCCACCACGTACTCACTGATTTAAAAAATAAATACAATGCTCAACTCTCCTCATTCCCCCGCTGCAGCACATCGACTCACCTCAGCAGCTCCACTGCCCAGCACAGCGTTGTGCGCAATGAAGTAACATCACCGCGCCTTCTGTGTCTGAGGCAGAGGGGATGATTTGAGATCATGTGATGCGATCTCTTCTATCATTATTTTCAACTGTATCGGCATCTAGAATGCTGATACAGTTGAATGCGCGACGCGTTTCGGAACTAAATTCCTTCGTCAGGGGGTGGTGTTCAGGCATAGTAAACGTGTTTATATAGTGCGCACATTGAAAAAAAGTCCAACTAGGAGCCGGAACATTTCTGGGTCAAAGAAAGAGGAACTCACACATCCAGTGCCCGAACACCACCCCCTGACGAAGGAATTTAGTTCCGAAACGCGCGTCGGGTGTGTGCGTGTACTCAGGACGGCGCGGTGCCCTAAGGTAATGTTCATTAATTTTATCCCTGGACTTTTTAAATTTAACACTTAGCACTTTGTTTTTGTTGGCACTGTGTAGGGGCTGAGGAGAAAAAAACCCTGATATATATAAAAACCGAGTTCCCTAATATTTAATTGCACCTTAGCACTTTTTTCATATATTGCACAATATTTTGGGAGTTCTTTATAATAATTTTTATAATAATTTTTCCACATTTTTTGCACTTATTCTCAGGGAAATTAATATACCCCGATGTCGGGGAATACTTACCTTGCACAGATATACAAGTGACTATCACAATTGTGCGTTTGGGTCTCCGTTTATTTAATTATCGTTATACGCCGTCCTGTGCTGCACACTTTTTTGAATAATTTTTTGTATAATTTTAACAGTAATTATTGATTTTATATATTGTATCGCTGCTAAACAATGAATTAATAAAGTTATATATTATGATCCAGTCTGGTCTTCCTGGTGCATCCTTTGGTTTGGTGATTGGTTTTGGTTCGTGTAACAAATGTACATGAGAAAACAGGTGTATTTTAAAGGGAATCTGTTAATAGGATGAACCCTCCTAAACCATCTATATGGGAATGCAGATCATTGGAAGATGAATAAAATGATTCCTTGATATGTCTTATACCAGTGTAATACACATTTTTCTTAATATGCAAATGAGCTGTTAAGATCTATGGGCAGGACACAGGTCTGCACGAGAATCTTACATTTGTAGTGGTATAACACGGCACTCATGCTATCATGCGAGTTAGGTGCTCAAGTAGGGCATCCAGCCCAAAGCTAACCAAGACAACAGAGAAACTTGGCACTCAAAAATACTTTAGCGTGGATAGTTATTTATTCAATGTGCATCCATAGAGACAAAAGTTGAACGTTTTCGGTCCACATCCGGACCTTCATCAGAACAAATATACTGGTATACTGAGTATACTGAGAAATACGTATATCCTGTCAAAACTGGTTCCAACAGAGTTTTCAAAGAAGCCTGGATGTGAAGATAAATCCTGAGTGTGTCCACGCACATGGAGGGCGACAGACGTCACGTGGTGAGTTGCGCAACTGTTGTCTGCATGAGAATCTTAGTTCAGGGTCTATTTTAAATGAAATGTAATGACCAACAGTCTGCTCTCTTGATCTACATATCTCATTCTGGTAATACCATTTAGGGTACCGTCACACAGTGGCACTTTTGTCGCTACGACGGTACGATTCGTGACGTTCCAGCGATATCCATACGATATCGCTGTGTCTGACACGCAGCAGCGATCAGGGATCCTGCTGAGAATCGTACGTCGTAGCAGATCGTTTGGAACATTCTTTCATCGCTGGATCTCCCGCTGTCATCGCTAGATCGGTGTGTGTGACACCGATCTAGCGATGCGTTCGCTTGTAACTAGGGTAAACATCGGGTTACTAAGCGCAGGGCCGCACTTAGTAACCCGATGTTTACCCTGGTTACCAGCGTAAATGTAAAAAAAAAAAAACAGTACATACTTACATTCCGGTGTCTGTCAGGTCCCTTGACGTCTGCTTCCCGCACTCACTGACTGTCGGCCGTAAAGTGAAAGCAGAGCACAGCGGTGACGTCACCGCTGTGCTGTGCTTTCACTTTACGGCCGGCAGTCAGTGAGTGCGGGAAGCAGACGGCAAGGGACAGACACCGGAATGTAAGTATGTACTGTTTTTTTTTTTTTACGCTGGTAACCAGGGTAAACATCGGATTACTAAGCGCGGTCCTGCGCTTAGTAACCCGATGTTTACCCTGGTTACCCGGGGACCTCGGCATCGTTGGTCGCTGGAGAGCTGTCTGTGTGACAGCTCTCCAGCGACCACACTACGACTTACCAACGATCACGGCCAGGTCGTATCGCTGGTCGTGATCGTTGGTAAATCGTATAGTGTGACGGTACCCTTAAAGTAAGCTCTGGAGGTAGATTCTTAGGGAGATCTATATCTGGCAAATAGATCTTACAGCTAATTTACATATTAAGAAAATGTGGATTACTCTGGAATAAGACATTGGATTGCAGATATCAAAGTATCATTTTATTAAACTTTCTATAACCTACATACCAATATAGACGGCTTAGTAGGGTTGATCCAACCTACAGATTCCATTAAGGCTATGTGCCCACATTGCAGAATAGAAGCAGAATTTTCTGCTTCAATTCTGCTTACCCGTGGCAGGAAAAACGCATGCGAATTTAGACGCGGTTTATACATGTTTGTACAGCGTATTTACCATGTTTTCCATGCGTTTTTCAAGCATTTTACAAGCGGATTATTGATACATGCCTATGGGTGCGAAATTGCTGCGATTCCACAAAAATAATGAACATGCTGAGTTTTTTTTCACTATGCGTTTCCGCCGCGGAAAAAAACACAGCATGGGCACATCAATTGCGTAATGCATAAGAAACGAATGGGATGCTGTTTGTAAGCGTTTTTTAAGCATTTCCGCAGGGGAAAATCACAGCAAAAGCGCTTAACAAAAACGCAACGTGGGCATATAGCCTTAAAAATGTGTGCCCACTCACAATTAGTGTGGATGTAATTTTCTGAAGCAAGGACAGCCCAAAATATGCACCAAATCTATTAATAAGAGTTCATATTAAAATGGCATGCCTATGTTTCTGCTAATTTTTCCTTTTGTTCGTGAGCAGGGCAATCACTGCTCTTGTAATTGTTCCATTTTGTGTTACACTGTAATGTCAGTTATGATCTACAATCTCCCCTATGAGCTGTAAAATGCTGCAGAATATGTTGGCACTACATAAATTGATTATTATTATTTATTACTTCTTTGAGTTGTAAAGTACTAAATAATGTGTTTATACAGATATAAAGGCTACAGAATGTCAGCTCCACCATTCAAGTTGAAGCAAAGCTGAATTGTAGCAAAGCTAAAGTTTAGACTAAAAAATTCTAATTAACAAGAATTCAACCATATGTACTGTAAGTCTAGTAAACATGTGTCCAGCAGAGAGTGGACTTTAAAGCGAACCTGTCACCAGGATTTTGCTAAGCAAAATACAGACACTGTCATGTTGCCACTGTTATACTGATTAAAATGATATCTGAGGTGAATAAATCCATCTTGTGGTTCTTGAGTAATCGGTGTTAGAACTTTTCAGTTAAAGATATGCCCGTGCTCTGGGGTGGGACTGTAGGCAGAGTCTCATCTTCCTGCTCTAAGCTTGAGAAACCAAAGAAAGACCTGACCACAGGCCACCTTGAAGCACAAACATGTTCTTCATCATAGAGACAGACTGTGTGGAGGGCAGAGCAAAATATTGCAGTGAGCAGGTGCCGGGAAAGGTCTAAGGGCAGAGAAGTACGCCTGCGCAGGAGCTTGGTGCCGAGGAGACTGTGTGGATGATGTAGCAATGCATCATCTACACCAGTGTTTCTCATCTCCTGTCCTCAAGACCCCACAACAGGTCAAGTTTTCAGGATTTCCTTAGCATTGCATAGGTGATGGAATTAATGCTTGAGCAGGTGATGAAATTATCACCTGTGCAATACTAAGGAAATCCTGAAAACATGACCTGTTGTGGGGTCTTGAGGACTGGAGTTGAGAAACACTGATCTACACAAAGCAAGAAGAAGGACGGCATCGCAAGAAGATAGGAGGCGCCGGACCAAGAAGAGCGACAGCCCTCGAACTGGATGGCCCCGCAGGTGAGTATAATAAGTTATTTTTCTTTTCTAACAGGTCGGGTTAGGGGCAGATATACAGCATTAGGCCGGCCTCACACTCAGCGTATAAAAATACAGTCCGTTATTTACGGCCGTAATACGCAGAAAAGTCCCCCAAATAGTGGTCCGTATGTCATCTGTAGGCAGGGTGTGTCAGCGTATTTTGCGCATGGCATCCTCCGTATGTAATCCATATGGCATCCGTACTGCGCGATTTTCTCGCAGGCTTGCAAAACCGACATACGGACATACAATGGATCCATGTGCTCAAAAAATCGTAAAAACATATATACTGTCTATATATATATATATATATATGTATGTCAGTGAGACACATATATATATATTAATATATCATACAGCGCTAGATAGCCTAAAAGCCGGTAATTCAATTGCCGGCTTTTCCTATCTCCTTCTCAAACCCCACATGATATGAGACATGGTTTACATACAGTAAACCATATCATATCCCTTTTTTTTTGCATATTCCACACTACTAATGTTAGTAGAGTGTGTGTGCAAAATTTGGGCGCTCTAGCTATTAAATTAAAGGGTTAAATCGCTGTAAAAATTGGCGTGGGCTCCCGTGCAATTTTCTCCGCCAGAGTGGTAAAGCCAACTGTAGTTACCTTCAGTCGCGGTGATGCGCCCTCTGCTGGATGTCGTCGCTTGGTTAATAACTTGTGAGGCCTTTTTGTTGCTGTATGTAAACCATGTCTCATATCATGTCGTGTTTGGGAAGGAGATAGGAAAAGCCGGCAATTGAATTACCGACTTTTAAGCTATCTAGCGCTGTATGAAATATTAATACGTATATATACATATATGTGCCTCACTGACATATATATATATATATATATATACCCCTATACTATGTGTAGACATTTATCTTAGCTATTCTATTCTAGCCTGTCAGTGTGATTTTACTGTACACCGCACAGAATTGCCGGCTTTTCGCTAGAACACCGCTGCGTATTTCTCGCAAGTCACACTGTTGGTCCGTGTGTAATCCATATTTTTCTGGCCCCCATAGACTTTCATTGGCGTATTTTTTGCGCAATATGGTGACAAATGCAGCATGCTGCGATTTTCTACAGCCGTAGAAGACCGTATAATACGGGTCATTAAAATATGGCTGATAGGAGCTGGGGCATAGAGAAGTATTGTACCGTATGCAATCCGTATTTTCAGCACCTCTCTTACGTCCGTAAAACATGCTAGTGTGAGGCCGGCCTTACAGAATGCTATATATCAGCCCTGAAAGGTGATGGCCGTAACTTATATTAGCCAAAACTGGTGACAGGTTCCCATTAAGGGGTTATATGAGGCATCCCTATTTTAACAAATATAAACCAAATTTAGGCTTGTCAAATATTTCATCATCAAGACTGAACTTGAAAGTTGTAGTCAGATGGAAATTTCCACATATCCCTGCCTCTCTTCTTCTGATCTAAAGACTTTTGTGACATGAGGCGTAGTGCAGAAAAATAATCTTTGTTGAATAGTTGTAAATACTGACTCATGTAACTAAGCCTTTGTTTTTTTTAATATAAAACCCTGAAGAGTATTTCCAGAAAACCTGTTTATTTCATGTTATGCTGTTTTAGAAATACATTGGACACATATAACATATACTTGCCAACTTGCCCAAGATGATTTGGAGGCACTCAGACTCCCGGAAAAGTTATTGAGATTACCGGTTGCCATAAAAAAATAACCTGCTCTCTGCTCTGGCACCAGTTGCTTCATTATGAGACTTGGCGTCCCAATCAGGTATTTACAACTAGGCAATTTTTTTTAACCCCCCTTGCTGTTTGCCAGACTAAACAGCAATACTAGTATATGTGCTTGGCTGGTGGGTTGGCAGTTCCCAGCAATTATTTGTATTTGAGAGTTTAACATGTGTAACCCACTACTCAATGCAGGATTCACTAAACCATCTCAGACATATGTCTGTCCAGCCTCTGTTTGAAGACTTCCATTGAAGGAGAACTCACCACATCTCATGGCAGTCTGTTAAACTGATATCACCCTCACTGTCGAAAAGTATTTACTATGAAGTAATCTGTATCTTCTCTCTTTCCGTTCCATTCCATTGCTTCTCGTGTTTCCATGTGCAAATGATCATAAGGATAAAAGCAAGTGCCTAGCCACTCCTCATGTAAAACACCATCTAAAGATGTTTATGCAGTCTCAAATTCAATAAATCTCTTCCAACACAGTTGCTTTTTTCTTCCATTTCTTAACTGTACATCTAATATGTGCTGTCTTGACATTCTCCTGCAGTCAGTAATGCTACATGTGCTCACAGGTGCACACCATTCAGGATCAGTGTACTGCAGGGGAAGTAATATAACTTCTGGCTAAATTCACAAGCTAATTAAGTATACTTCTTCTGTGCTGAGCCTGCAATGTGGTCTCCCTGTTCTCAGTGTTGGCGAAACAGGTCAAGGATCAGGAGCCACGCCGTCCCATGACATCACAGTTTAGAACAGACAGTAGTGCTTCTAGCTGAGCCGTTCAAAGCTCAGACATGAAATCTCTGCTCTGTGTACTTTGAAAGGATTGTAGCATGAAGGAAGGAACTGAATATCATATCCCCACATGTGACAGCTCAGGAACAGAGCAGAATTTTAACATTAAGTAAAGTATAAGGTTTCATAATATCTGATAGCTTTTACAATGCTTTAATAATCTGTGTGTCTGCCCCCCTTTTTTCGCCTCTTGGGACACTTAAGTCACTTTAATGACTGATGTTATTGCGTTTCACTTGGGGTCTGGAAGTCCCAGTCCTTGGCTTGCAGGGTAATCCCTTTAGCAGAGTGGCATGATATAATCATGCTGTGATGAAGTATATGAGTGCGGACGTATGTGTGAATGGTGTATGTCCTGGCCAGGACAAGTTTTGTGAGCGCGTACGCAGTAAGCCTGATGATATGACTCTATGACGCGAACCCCTCACTGCCACTGTTTGCGGTGCTTGATTGAGCCCAACGAGATGCCGTATCTGTGGGCGGAGACAGGTATTCACTTGCATATTGGGAGAACCTTAATGGCGCTCAGCACATGCGCGCTTCGCCTCGGCCACGATCATGAGAAACCCCCTAACGCCTGAGCAGTTAGTTAACCACTACGCCGACATGATGAACTGGTGCCGCCATTGCTCTGCACACCTGGTAGGTGTTTTAATGTTATCTACTTCTATTTAAATCTGGGAGCGTACTGCTCTTGGTAATATTGACCTTGAGGAAGACGCTCTCAGCGTCGATACGCATGGGTCTCTGCATTCGCACAGCCTATTGATCGGATAAGCCCGTCATCTTAAAGCCGCAGGGTATATTCACTCTGTTAGGTTAGGTAAGAGGCATTTTTTGCCGAGGAGTTAGAACCGGGGAATAAACAGTGGTTGGTATACTTCCACTATATGGATATTAATTTTGTTCTTCCCTCTCCTGCTATTACTTACTGGTAGGAATATAGGGCATAGTGGTTCTTACGTACCTGCCAATGATATTGGTATATATAGTTATTGGACATGTACCTATTGGTTATTGACTGGCATATGTGATCTTTTTATGCTAATTTGTATTGTATTATAATATGGCTGTTTTGTGATATACATCTTTTTGCTGGTATTCACCTGTTATTGATGTGGACCCATCACCCCAATCTATGTTATAGGTTTTTAAGTGTTTTTAGACTTTTTTGTGTGTACTGTTCCTAAATAAAGATTATTTACATATTTTTAGAATTGTTGTGGTGATCCCAATTTTTGTGCATACACTTTTCTTGTTCGATATACTACTTTGGGTATGCAAATGGTGATCCCCTTACTTTACTATAAGTTGGATGGTGCCCGCTCAATAAAATGTTGTTGTACTATGAACTATCCGGATCTTCTCCCTTTCCGTTCCATTCCATTGCTTCTCGTATTTCCATGTGCAAATGATCATAAGGATAAAAGCAAGCGCTTAGCCACTCCTCATGTAAAACACCATCTAAAGACGTTTATGCAGTCTCAAATTGAATAAATCTCTTCCAACACAGTTTCTTTTTTCTTCCATTTCTTAACTGTACATCTAATATGTGCTGTCTTGACATTCTCCTGCAGGGGAAGTAATATAACTTCTGGCTAAATTCACAAGCTAATTAAGTTTACTTGTTCTGTGTGGAGCCTGCAATGTGGACTCCCTGTTCTCAGTGTTGGCGAAACAGGTCAAGGATCAGGAGCCACGCCGTCCCATGACATCACAGTTTAGAACAGACAGTAGTGCTTCTAGCTGAGCCGTTCAAAGCTCAGACATGAAATCTCTGCTCTGTGTACTTTGAAAGGATTGTAGCATGAAGGAAGGAACTGAATATCATATCCCCACATGTGACAGCTCAGGAACAGAGCAGAATTTTAACATCAAGTAAAGTATAAGGTTTCATAATATCTGATAGCTTTTACAATGCTTTAATAATCTGTGTGTCTGGAAAACCCCTTTAACATTAGAATAAATTTGCTGTATATATATTATGCGATACATATATTTCTTCAAACAAATATGTTTATTATAGTTGCCCTTTTTCAGATGCAATTGATTATATAAACACCACGTCTTTTCCAGAGTTTTTTCATATTCTGATTTTATGTCCCATTTTATATAACTTTTTATTATTTGAATGCCTGATATAAAAACATGAAGATATTACTTTTTCAATATGGTATGTAAGAAAATGAATATATATCCTTTATCTAATAGTTTGGTTTGGTAATGGTCAGTTTTCTATTCTAAACCCCAGATGAGCTTATTCTATTTACTAACCGGTATGCTTTCTCTAAAAGTAAATAGCTATAAATTACATGTCTGCCGTTATGTTCCCGATGTTTTGATTAAAACTGATTCACAGATTCAGAACACGTCACGAGATTTTTTTCTATGCAGCATGTCTTGTATATTTTATGGATCATATTAGATTAAAAAAAAAGTTACATGATGAAATAAAGAAGTCTCATAGATTTATTTCTTTTCTCATGGAGAAATGTGGAAAACTCCAATATTAATCCAATCCTGTTTCAGATTACACTCATCTGTTCCGTGTACAGATTCTCCGGTTCCTTTGCACTTTCACATGACATTATGGAAAGAACTTCCTTAGGGTGAATTCATGAAACAAGTTCCATGTATGGGCCATGATGCATGGACTGACCCAACCTAAACTCAACAGCTTCATACATGATCAGCAGGCATCTGGGTGAGGTCCTATGGTTAGCAAGAATCTGCACTATTAAGGCATTTAAGGGTATCACTTGTGCTGCATCATTTACCTACTATAGATTTACATCCCACCAACATTGCAGCAAGCTGTATCTTTATTCTCACAATCATGCATCTCGTTTCATAGCAATATGCAAATTTCCTCTTCAGAGAGGAAGAGGACTAGAACTCTATACGCCACCTATTGGAAGTAGAAGTCAATATCAACCCTTTAACCAGCCTTGTCACATGACTTAGGATAAAAGCCAAACCAAAATCTCAATTTGTTGACACGGTGTTTTGGGGTGTTACCCCTCGTCAGTGCAAAGTATGAGATCTGATTTGGCTAGGTGAGAGGCTTCAGACTGGGATTTAAGGGGTGACATTTCTCCATGTGGCAAGTGACAAGCCAGGCCTGGCATTTCAGAGTGAGGAGACTTATATGCCATACATGCTCAGAGCAAATAAAGTGCATACAATGTTGCCATACCTTCGCTTATATGGTTCTTTTTAATAAGTTGAAGACTTGCAGGGTGTAGCATTATCTGATTACAAAGACTTCCCTTCATTGTATGTGCTGTACTTTACAATGTTGCTAAGTGTGTCTAGTAAAAAAATATAATTATATAATGCAGCATCAATGATGTAATAAATAAATATTGTGGCTTAAATAATTGTGACTACCAAGCTGTCAGGAGCTTCCTCTTCCCTGTTCTCGGGCTCAGGTTATGACTCACAACGTAGCACATTGACTTTATTTTATTAGAAATATTAAGAAAATGACACCTAAATGCAGAAGTGAAAAGAACAAAACCCACAGCTACTATTAATTCAAAAGGTGCATTGTTATGCTAGAGCCAGGTTGGGCATCCATGCCTGCCAGATGAGGATTACGTTTTCTGTAAGTGGTTTTGGAGAGGTGTTTGAATCATTCTCTTCTCATGTTTTTGTAGCCTTTTCACTTAACAGTGTCAAATTTGAATCGGATTTCCCAAGTAATCCAACTCCAACAAATGACATGTCACTTCATTTTTCCTTGGTGAAGTTTTCAAAATCTTGTTGGGGAAAAAACTCTCAAAACAGCTAAATGGATTTGATAAAATCACTTTTTTATTATAAACAATTACTAAAAATACAAAATTGAAAATATGAGAAGATCGAAAGGAGGAAAACATGATAGGTGGAAAAGCGTAACAACATAGTCAGATCCTAAACCAATTCATATGGTCCCTCAATCCCCCTCTACACAATAATTATCATAATAAATGTAGGAGAGTAGAGAGGATAATGTCCTAAAGCAGCAATCTTGGCATAGTAAATGAAAAAAAATTTAAGTTAAGTGACTGTGCTTGTAAAGATGCCATATGGCTGTAGTGCTTACACATGATTGGAGAGGACTGTGGGCACCCACCAAAGACAGACCCAACGCACGTTTCGAATATGCTTTTTCTCCTACATTTAATATGAGAATTATTGTCTAAGGGGGATTGTCCATGTTTATAAGCACATGAATTGATTTAGGATCTGACTATGTTGTTGCGTATATACCTAATATCATGTTTTCCTCCTTTTGACCACCTCATATTTTCTATTTTGTATTTTTAGTAATCGTTTATAATAAAAAGGTGATATTATTATTCCTTTGCGACAGTGGTTTATATTTATTTGATTTTTTCTTTGGTTCAATTATGCTATGGAAGTACTGCAATATTTATTTAATTTACTTTTAGGGGTGAATATATATGATTGATCCCCATCCTGTATTTATTATGTGGTTTTTGAACAACGTTATATTGAAAGTGGATTTTATGTTGAAATAACTGGGATTAATATTCAAAGAGTATTTAAAGGTTTTTTTAAATGGGGATTTTGCAGCAGATCCACTTTAAAATCCTCCACAAAACACTGTGTGAACATAGACATAGGGTACCGTTACACAGTGGCATTTTGATCGCTACGACGGCACGATCCGTGACGCTCCAGCATCGTAACAATATCGCTCCAGCGTCGTAGACTGCTGTCACACTTTGCAATGTACGACGCTGGAGTGATAATTTCATGACATATGTGCGATGTAGAAGCCGTTGGTTACTATGCGCACATCGTATACAATATCGTGCACCCCTTTGTTACACCATGCGATCATGCCGCCACAGCGGGACACTAGACGACGAAAGAAAGTTTCAAACGATCTGCTACGATGTACGATTCTCAGCGGGGTCCCTGATCGCAGGAGCGTGTCAGACACTGCGATATCGTAACTATATCGCTGGAACGTCACGAATCATGCCGTTGTAGTGATCAAAATGCCACTGTGTGACGGTACCCTTAGGTTATGTGTGCACAATATCTATTCATCGTGTGCATACCTACTGAGTTTTAGAAGCAAAACACACTTTAGGAAATAATGGTGTTTATTTTCTTGAGGCTTTATTTGCAGAATCTTTTTACTCATTTTCCAATGTCTTGCCGCCACCGTTTTTTACCTACATTGTATAAATTAATGAAGACACTACCTGAAAAGTCAGGTCACTTCTTATAACTGCTTTGCGTTTTTGGAAATGTAAAGCAGTTAAAAGAAGCTCTAAAGACTAAAGACTGAACATTTGCACATCAAGTTTTTTTCACTTTGCAATGCATATATTTATTCATCTTAGCGTTATTTATCATTTTTTCAGGTAGGTTCCAGAGTGTACCTTCCCAAAAGGACGCCATGTGAATAATCCCTTTGAGTAGGCTCACAAAGAGTTTTTGACAAAGATTTTGGAAGTTGCTTCAATGACTACTTCACATAGGAGCAGCATCCATTCAAAGGTGATTTTGGAGCAAATCTATTTTAAAATGCTGGGCAAAACGCAGTGTGAACATACACATCTAAATTGATATGAAACTTACTCAATATGTATTTAAAGCAGTTTTTGAAGTGGATTTTACAGCAGAATCCATTCCAAAATCGGAGTTGAAAAGCTCTTTGAGCCTATTCTTTGTCCCTTTTTCCAATCTAGTGCTAAAACCTATTCTATCAAACCAGAATACTCATTATAGAAATAGGGACTATGTTTATTCTGTATATTCTGCACATACAGAGGATAAAAAATGTCAACACACCGCTCTTAAACATATTGGTTTTTAAATAAGCATCATTTCCGAATTATAAGGTGCATAGATTTAGAAAACACCTCAAATTTTGGGGAGGAAAAAAATGTTTTTTTTTACCAAAACGGTGTGTGTCATAATCCGCTTTTACAGTAGCCTGGGGGGCAGCGGTGGTGGAGCTGGGTCTCAGGTAGCATGGTCGCTGGTGGAGACGAGAGATGCTGTGGGCTTGGGGATGGTAGGATGGGGTGTTCGGCGGCAGCAGAAGTTGGACCATGGCTACGGGCCCCAGGCTGGTATGATGAGGTGTTCCATGGTGTGAGGGCTTCTCTAACATTTTGTGACAGCCCAGAGCCCTGCACTTTCGCAATTCGCCACAAGCTTCCAGCAGCAACCCTGGGAACCCACTCCATAGCCGGTAGGCTCTACTGCAGCTACAATTTGGATTATAAGAGGCACCCCGATTTTCCCCCAAAAAATTTTGGGAAAAAAGTGTGTCTAATCCAAATATTGCGGTACATACTAAATTTGTTCTCTGCTTCCAGATCCCAAATATACACCCCCGGATTCTTGTCAAAATCTTTTCTGCTGGAAAAAGGTATGAAAAAAGGACTGCCCTTTAACCCATCTCCTTTTTAACCAAGCCATAGAGCCCTTTGTTCATACCTTATCAGATCCGGGCACTTTTAGAGGTATCTCAATAACTAGAAAAATAATTGAAGCAGCCAAAAAAAAATAAACAAACAGCAAAATATACACTTATTGACCTCATTAACAATTTCAGGGTTTATTCGGGATGTAAAATTAATTATAGTAAATGTGAAATACTCCCTTTAACGGAGAAAGGACAAAGCACTTTCCTAAATATTTCTCTCGGGGGGTATAGCTATCACACCATTGTTTTAACCCCTTACCGGCATCGGACGTACTATACCGTCCGATGCCGGCTCCCCTGCTTTGATGCAGGGCTCCGCGGTGAGCCCGCACCAAAGCCGGGACATGTCAGCTGTTTTGAACAGCTGACATGTGCCCGTAATAGGCGCGGGCAGAATCGCGATCTGCCCGCACCTATTAACTAGTTAAATGCCGCTGTCAAACGCAGACAGCGGCATTTAACTACCGCTTCCGGCCGGGTGGCCGGAAATGACGTCATCGCCGACCCCCGTCACATGTCCGGGGGTCGGCGATGCGTCTCCATTGTAGCCATAGAGGTCCTTGAGACCTCTATGGTTACTGATTGCCCGTCGCTGTGAGCGCCACCCTGTGGTCGGCGCTCACAGCACACGTGCAATTCTGCTACATAGCAGCGATCAGCAGATCGCTGCTATGTAGCAGAGCCGATCGTGCTGTGCCTGCTTCTAGCCTCCCATGGAGGCTATTGAAGCATGGCAAAAGTTAAAAAAAAAAGTTTAAAAAAATGTGAAAAAAATAAAAAAAACATAAAAGTTTAAATCACCCCCCTTTCGCCCCAATCAAAATAAATCAATAAAAAAAATATCAAATCTACGCATATTTGGTATCGCCGCGCTCAGAATTGCCCGATCTATCAAATAAAAAAAAGTATTAACCTGATCGCTAAACAGCGTAGCGGGAAAAAAACTCAAAACGCCAGAATTACGTTTTTTTGGTCGCCGCGACATTGCATTAAAATGCAATAACGGGCGATCAAAAGAACGTATCTGCACCGAAATGCTATCATTAAAAACGTCATCTTGGCACGCAAAAAATAAGCCCTCAACCGACCCCAGATCACGAAAAATGGAGACGCTACGAGTATCGGAAAATGGCGCAATTTTTTTTTTTTTAGCAAAGTTTGGAATTTTTTTTCACCACTTAGATAAAAAATAACCTAGTCATGTTTGGTGTCTATGAACTCGTAATGACCTGGAGAATCATAATGGCAGGTCATTTTTAGCATTTAGTGAACCTAGCAAAAAAGCCAAACAAAAAAACAATGTGGGATTGCACTTTTTTTGCAATTTCACCGCACTTGGAATTTTTTTCCCGTTTTCTAGTACACGACATGCTAAAACCAATGATGTCGTTCAAAAGTACAACTCGTCCCGCAAAAAATAAGCCCTCACATGGCCAAATTGACGGAAAAATAAAAAAGTTATGGCTCTGGGAAGGAGGGGAGCGAAAAACGAACACGGAAAAACGAAAAATCCCCCGGTCATGAAGGGGTTAAAGCTTATGTAGGGTGTTAGGGCTAGCGGAACACACAGAGTAAATGGATGAAGTTATTGGTGCGTTCGCAGCCTGGGGTCCACCATGCAGGAGGAACCTGCTGCTAGCAAATGGCACTATATGATGGTATAAGCGAACTCTGTTACTTCACAAAGTCGCCGACAAAAGAAAGCACTGTGCCCTGTTAGACTCACAGGAGTACACAGCTAACTGCTGAGCTGATAGCAGTCAGTGGTCTTGCACACACACAAACTCCTCACCGGAGGTGCTGGTATTCTAGGGCTTATTTTAGCCGGGACCCTGACTACATACATACAAAACTCCTCACTGGAGGTGCCGGTATTCTAGGGGCTTATTTCAGCCGGGGTCCTAAATACATACACACAAAACCACACTGGCGCAAAGCACATAACATAGATTGATACTAGCGCATGGCCATGCGGTCATGCAAACCTTTTATAGCTGCAGCAACTACAGGACCTTCCCAGAAGGACCAATGGGAGGCTGCCACAGAACTTGAGCAACTTCAGGACCTTCCTAGAGGACCAATGGGAGTTGCTGCAGTACCTGAGCATGTGACCCTTGATCTCCAATGAGAGATCTTACCCTGGGCATGCTCAGAAAGGGAAAAGTAGGACTTAGTCCCAAAGACGTCTGCTCGCCGCTGACTAGTACTGGCTACAATGGCAGAAGCTGGAAAGGCAGCAGTAACCCTTTGCACAGTGTCAGACTGAGCGAGACGCTGGAACCGACACCTCCGCTGAGCAGGCTCCACTGCGGCAGAAGAATGGGAGACCGCAGCGGAGATGGCTCGGGATTCCCCCTGTGCAGAGGCGGGAACTCGACACCTAACAGTAGGGATCAAATTTTCTGAACACCCTTGTCACTATATGACTAAACTATCCTCCTGTTCTAGACAAAATTATTGACCTGTTAAAATCATGGCATGACCTACCGCTATATCTTATGGTAAAGGTTAAACTAATGGACCAATTAATCCTTCTGCTGTTGCTTAAGCCTCTGACATTATTATTAATAAAACTCTCAGTCATTTCTTATGGAGAAGAATTTTTAGAAAAATATCATCTTCACCCTTCTCATCATTTACAATATGAGCAAATCAGACTCTCCATCATGGCTGATCTACGAGATGTCACTTTTGAAACAACACAAATTGAACTAGACACCATTATTTTCTCTCCAATATGCACTCTTTCAATATCATTACTCTATTCCATGATGAAACCTAACTCACTAGGAATACACCCAGACACATTTTTTAAATATAATGGAAGAAGCAATTAGATGATATTGAAATCTCCACTAAAATCATAGTGGGTTGGTCCTCATTCAGGAAAACCATCATTAAATAATCTTGGAGAGAAACGCAATGTAAAATCATGCTTTCAATATACCCCCCAAAATACCCACACTCTAAAAGGATAACCGCATGCACCAAGTGCCACCTCTCTGATTCCAAGCTCATTCACAGGCTTTTGCTATGCCCTAATATAGCCTCCTTCTGGAAGCTGGTATCAGACATTGTTGATAAGAGTGCCAAGAGTGTGCAAAGCAGTCATCAAAGCAAAAGGTGGCAACTTTGAAGAACCTAGAATATAAGACATAATTTCAGTTGTTTCACACTTTTTTGTTAAGTATATAATTCCACATGTTTTATTTCATAGTTTTGATGCCTTCAGTGTGAATGTACAATGTTCATAGTCATGAAAATACAGAAAATCTTTAAATAAGAAGGTGTGTCCAAATGTTTGGTCTGCACTGTGTGTATATATATATATATATATACACATATATATATATATATATGTACCGTATATACTCGAGTATAAGCCGAGATTTTCAGCCCAAATTTTTGGGCTGAAAGTGTCCTTCTCGGTTTATACTCGAGTAACGGTGGGCGGCAGGGTCAGCAGGTGAGGGGGAGAGGGTGCTGAGGCATACTCACCTAGTCCCGGCGGTCCTGAGGCTCCCCCTGCCTGTCACACTGTCTCCGAGTGCCGCAGTTCTTCCCCTGTTCAGCGGTCACGTGGGACCGCTTATTAGAGAAATGAATATGGACTCCACTCCCATAGGGGTGGAGCCGCATTTTCATTTCTCTAATGAGCGGTGCCAGTGACGGCTGATAGAGGAAGAGGCTGCTGCACCCGGAGACCAGCTGTCCGGGGAAAGGAGCGGGACGCCGGGAGCAGGTAAGTATGTCATATTTACCTGTCCACGTTCCACACGCCCGGCACTGCTCCATCTTCCAGGCGTCTCTCCGCACTGACTGTGCAGGTCAAAGGGCGCGATGACGCATATAGTGTGCGCGCCGCCCTCTGCCTGATCAGTCAGTGCAGAGAGATGCCGGGACCAGACGCTGAGGAGCTGCAAGCAAGAGAGGTGAGTACAGAGCACTATATGGCACAGCTATGGTGCAATAATGAACAGTGCAGAGCACTGTATGGCACAGCTATGGGGCAATAATGAACAGTGCAGAGCACTATATGGCACAGCTATGGGGCAACAATGAACGGTGCAGAGCACTATATGGCACAGCTATGGGGCAATAATGAACGGTGCAGAGCACTATATGGCACAGCTATGGGGCAATAATGAACGGTGCAGAGCACTATATGGCACAGCTATGGGGCAATAATGAACGGTGCAGAGCACTATATGGCACAGCTTTCTATGGTACATCTATGGGGCAATAATGAACGGTGCAGAGCACTATATGGCACAGCTATGGGGCAATAATGAATGGTGCAGAGCACTATATGGCACAGCTTTCTATGGTACATCTATAGGGCAATAATGAACGGTGCAAAGCACTATATGGCACAGCTATGGGGCCATAATGAACGGTATGGAGCATCTATTTGTATTTTTGAAATTCACCGGTAGCTGCTGCATTTTCCACCCTAGGCTTATACTCGAGTCAATAAGTTTTCCCAGTTTTTTGTGGCAAAATTAGGGGGGTCGGCTTATACTCGGGTCGGCTTATACTCGAGTATATACGATATATATATATATATATATATATATATATACAGTATATAGGGTTGGCCATTTATATGGATACACCTAAATAAAGTGGGAATGGTTGGTGATATCAACTTCCTGTTTGTGGCACATTAGTATATGGGAGGGGGAAAACTTTTCAAGATGAGTGGTGAACATGGCGGCCATTTTGACGTCAGCCATTTTGGATCTAAGTTTATTTTTTTAATTGACAAGAGGGTTATGTGACACATCAAACTTATTGAGAAGTTCACAATAAAAACAATGGTGTGCTTGGTTTTAGCGTAACTTTATTCTTTCATTAGTTATTTACAAGTTTATGACCACTTTTATGACAACTTATAAAATGTGTTCAAAGTGCTGCCTATTGTGTTGGATTGTCTCTTCTCCAACTCTTGACACTCTAATAGCAACACCGCAGGAGAAATGTTAGCACAGTATCCATTGTTTCAGATTCTGCACATCTCATATCTTCACAGCATAAACTATTGCCTTCAGATGACCCCAAAGATAAAAGTCTAAGGGGTCATATCAGGAGACCTTGGTGGTCATTCAACTGGCCCACAATGACCAATTCACTTTCCAGGAAACTGTTCATGTAGGAATGATCGGACCTGACACCCCTAATAGACAACAGATGGAAATTATTGGCAATTATCAAGACACACTCAATAAAGGAGTGGTTGTTTAGGTGAGGACCACAGACCACATCTCAGTACCAATGCTTTCTGACTGATGTTTTGGTTACTTTTGAATGTTGGTTGTGCTTGCACACTCATGGTAGCATGAGATGGATTCTACAACCCACACAAGTGGGTCAGGTGGTGCAGCTCCTCCAGGATGACACATCATTGCGAGCTGTGGCAAGAAAGTTTGATGTGTCTGTCAGCGTAGTGTCCAGAGGCTGGAGGCGCTACCAGGAGACAGGCCAGTACACCAGGAGACATGGAGGGGGCCGTAGGAGGTCAACAACCCAGCAACAGGACCGCTACCTCAGCCTTTGTGTAGGGAGGAACAGGAAGAGCACTGCCAGAGCCCTGCAAAATGACCTCCAGCAGGTCACAAATGTGCATGTGTCTGCACAAATGGTTAGAAACCGACTTCATAAGGATGGTCTGAGTGCCCGATGTCCACAGATCGGGGTTATGCTTACAACCCAGCACTGTGTAGGATGCTTGGATTTTTCCACAGAACACCAGTATTGGCAAATTCGTCACTGGCGCCCTGTGCTCTTCACAGATGAAAGCAGGTTCACACTGAGCACATGTGACAGACTTGACAGAGTCTGGAGATGCCACGGAGATCGATCTGCTGCCTGCAACATCCTTCAGCATGACCGGTTTGGCAGTGGGTCAGTAATGGTGTGGGGCAGCATTTCTTTGGAGGGCTGCACAGCCCTCCATGTGCTCGTCAGAGGTAGCCTGACTGCCATTAGGTACCGAGATGAGATCCTCAGACCCCTTGTGAGACCATATGCTAGTGCGGTTGGCCCTGGGTTCCTCCTAATGCAGGACAATGCCAGACCTCATGTGGCTGGAGTGTGTCAGCAGTTCCTGCAAGATGAAAGCATTGAAGCTATGGACTGACCCGTCCATTCCCCAGACCTGAATCAGATTGATCACCTCTGGGACATCATGCCTCGCACCATCCACCAACATCACATTGCACCACAGACTGTCCAGGAGTTGGCGGATGCTTTAGTCCAGATCTGGGAGGAGTTCCCTCAGGAGACCATCCACCACCTTATCAGGAGCATACCCAGGTGTTGTAGGGAGGTCTTGAGGCATTTCCACTGAAGTTGGATCAGCCTGTAACTTCATTTTCCACTTTGATATTGAGCATCATTCCAACTCCAGACCTCCGTGGGATATTAGTTGTGATTTACATTGATAATTTTTAGGTTTTATTGTTCCCAACATATTCCACTATGTAATGAATTTTGATTTACAACTGGAATATTTCATTCAGTGATATCTAGGATGTGAGATTTTAGTGTTCCTTTTAATTTTTTGAGACAGTGATGCGCTTCCTGTAAGCACAAGTTAAATGCCCTTGTCAGAGATTCACAGCGGTATTTAACTAGTTAACAGCCGCGGGTGGATCACGATTCCACTCACGGCTGTTGCGGGCACATGTCAGCTGTATGGATCAGCTGTCATGTGCCCGGAAAGGTGCGAGTTCAGTGCTGGAGCCTGCACCAAATAGGGGGAATCCGACGTGCGTATTATTACGGCACATGTCAGAAAGGGGTTATGGGTATGCATATTTGTGCAACTCCATTATTTTAGTTCTAAATTTTTCTTGTTCCAGCTGAAATAATTTGAATTTATTTTACAACTGAATTTAATGGATTATGGGTGACATTAGTAGTCGAAAAAGTTTTAAAATAATTCTTCTTGGTATTATTTTTTACATGGCAAAAACCTGACATTTTAACACGGGTGTGTAGACAGTTTACAGTGTATCCTTGGTAGCAGATAAACAAAGCTCCTTGTGTTGTGCTTTAAAATAATATTTGGATATACAATGTATTAAAGATACACACCTGCCAATTACATCTCTTAAAGTAATCAGAAATTAAAAGGAATTGTTGGCGTTTTATATGAAAAAAGTTTTCTGTGTTTAACTAAAAGATGTTTACATTTTCATATGTGATAAAAATTAATAAAGAATATGATTCTGTTTTAATATGCACACTCTCACTTATCTAATCATGGCTTGATAATTCATGTAACTGGTCTAGCGCTATCAGAGTAATAATGCAGACCTTGCATTCATTAGAGTTCCTAGGAAAGCAATTAGTAGCTCCATGTTTAAAGGGAAGTAAAACAGTTCACAACACAGTTTTAACAGTATTGATTTATAGATTCATTCTAAAATATTTTTGTTAAACTGAACATCATCATCATTAAAGTTGGGCGATTCTCCCAAAATTTGATTCCGGCAGATTCACTGAATTTGGAAGGAAAAAGGTTC
This sequence comes from Ranitomeya imitator, assembly GCF_032444005.1. Lineage (NCBI taxonomy): Eukaryota > Metazoa > Chordata > Amphibia > Anura > Dendrobatidae > Ranitomeya > Ranitomeya imitator. The sequence continues at coordinate 126,069,383 of NC_091286.1, forward strand.
CATTGACATTAAACAAATGTGGTGTAAATCTGTTGGGAAAGAGATATAATCACCTCTCACCTGCTATCCCCATACTTGTCCAGCATCTCTCCGATTGGCTCCTTTTCAGCCTTCTTCTCCCTTTTGGCGCAGCTATTGATTATGCTCTGTGCTGTCACATGAGGCGCTATGCACATAATGCTAATATACTGCACAGAGTATGTGAATGGGGTGTAAAATAACCTCTAAATCTTAACAGAATCCAGACAGTATGAACACGGCCTAACATTCTGGTATAACTTTACGTTCATTTTACCTGTCATGAGCTAGACAAAGTATACATTCATTACATTGATTAGTCAGGGCATGTGCACACAGCACATTTTAGATATCAACATATCTGCAGGTTTTTTTTTTTAAATAAAAGACGCTTTAAGGAAAGCAATGGCGGTGGTTGTTTGTCATCTTTGATGTCGTTTTTGCAGTGCCTTTCCCAGTGGTGGCTATTTTTGGTATAATTATATATAATATGGTATACCAAAAGAATGATTAGGTCACTTCTTTTAGCCATTTCACAGTTTTCAAAATCTGAAGCGGTTAAAAATAATTGTCAATAGATGGAACATGTGGCCAGCAAGTAGTTTTAACATTAAAATTATAATATTCAATCTTTTTGGCATTTTTCACTGCTTTTTCAGGAAAAATCACTCTTCAAAAACCTTAGGTTATGTGCACACTTTTTTCCAAGCTGGCAAAACAGATGAGGATTTAAAGTGAAGACTGCTTCTGGAAACGCTGATGTTTTTTTTTCTTGAAGCATCATTTTGAGCATTTTTTGGGCATTTACTGAAGTGGTTTGTAAATGCTTTTATTTGGCATACTAGATGGTGGCCCGATTCTAACGCATCGGGAATTCTAGAATATGTATGTAGTTTATTTATGAAGTTTTCAGAATAATGCAATTTATACAAAGGATTCGGCCGGCCGTGACCAATTAGCAGAGCGTGGTTCAAATTCCACGCTAATTCGCGGGTGGACTGCGACTGTCACTGATTGTTCGTGGCCGGGCGTGACCAATCAGTGAAGCCAGGGCCGGCTCCAGGTTTTTGAGAGCCCAGGGCGAAAGAGTCTCAGTGGGCCCCCCTCTTTAACACATATCACGATTCATGATGCACAGATAAAGCAGAGAAATATAGCACAGCCAAGTAGCGTATAACACAGCCCATGTAGTATATAACACAGCCCACGTAGTAAATAGCACAGACACGTAGTATCTTGCCCAGCGATGTAGTATATTGCCGAGCCATGTAGTATATTGCCCAGCCACGTAGTATATGCCCAGCCACGTAGTATATAGCACAGACACATAGTATATAGCACAGACACGTAGTATATAGCGCAGACACATAGTATATAGCACAGCCACGTAGTATATAGCACAGCCACGTAGTATATAGCCCAGACACGTAATATATTGTCCAGCCACGTAATATATTGCACAGCACAGTCCTCTCTGCTGCACAGCACATTGTTCCTCAGGATCCAGACCTCCAGCGCAGTACTCCTCGCAAGTCTTTGCTCCTTACCGTGGCACTTGTTCCCCATGAGTAGTGTCCTCTAATCCTTCAGCCTATACCTGCCGTAGCAGATTACTTTTATTTGGACGCTCATCCATTTACGCATTTTTGCTTGCTTCTACATCCAGTTCATGTTAAAGAATGCTCTGACGAAGGTCCTGTGTTGGACCAAAAACATTTAGCAGTTTTTTGTCTGGATGCATTAATAAATAAGAAGCTTTTGTTCACATTGAGTGCCAAGTTTCTTCATCTTTGTTCTACGGGTCGGACACCCTACTTGGGCACCACCAGCACCTAGTTCTACAGAGTGCCATGTTTTTTGATATTATCCTGGTTGTGGCCGTTTGGCCACAACCAATCAGCGACTTCGGATTTCCATGACAGACAGACAGACAGACAGAAAGATGGAAGTGACCCTTAGACAATTATATAGTAGATTCTTAAACTTCTTGGGGCCATCTTTTGAACAGTATTTATAGCGTTCTTGGAAGGGGTTTGTGGACTTTTTTAAGTCCATAAAACAATGAGTAAAACATGAGCTTTTTTCAGGCAAAAAAAAATTACAAAAGGCTCCAAAAAGACTACCAAGTGTCTTACCTTCTCATTGAATGTTCTTGTAAAGTATAAGGCAATGGCATCTTCCAAGAGGAATATGCTTAAAGAATGGTATGCTCATTTCTTTTAACTGCTTGGCATTTTGTGAAAACTGGAAGCAGTTAAAAGACTCTCAAAAGCCTGAACATATGAAGCAAGTCTCTTTTACATACCTACCATAGAAATAAATAGGAAGATTCTTTTCAGCATAAAGGGATGTTATTCTGGATTATCTCAATGAGAATAGCTGTGTAACTCCATATCAGCATGGGTTTATGAGGAATCGCTCCTGTCAAACCAATCTAATCAGTTTTTATGAAGAGGTAAGCTATAGGCTGGACCAAGGCAAGTCATTGGACGTGGTATATCTTGATTTTTCAAAAGTGTTTGATACCGTGCAACACAAGAGGTTGATACACAAAATGAGAATGCTTGGTCTGGGGGAAAATGTGTGTAAATGGGTAAGTAACTGGCTTAGTGATAGAAAGCAGAGGGTGGTTATAAATGGTATATTCTCTAACTTGGTTGCTGTGACCAGTGGGGTACCGCAGGGGTCGGTGTTGGGACCTATTCTCTTCAATATATTTATTAACGATCTGGTGCAAGGTTTACACAATAAAATATTGATATTTGGAGATGATACAAAACTATGCAAAGCAGTCAATACAAGAGAAGATAGTATTCTGCTACAGATGGATCTGGATAAATTGGAAACTTGGGCTGATGGGGTCGCAGATGCGGTTTAACAATGATAAATGTAAGGTTATACAGTACACATGGGAAGAAGGAATCAATATCACCTTTAAACACTGAACGGAAAACCACTGGGTAAATCTGACATGGAGAAGGACTTGGGGATCCTAGTTAATGATAAACTGCCAGTGCCAGGCAGCCAGGATCATGGGGTGCATTAAAAGAGGTATGGATACACATGATGAGAGCATTATACTGCCTCTGTGCAAATTTCTGGTTAGACCCCACATGGAATACTGTGCACTAGTGATGAGCAAATATACTCAGTACTCGAGATTTCCCGAGCACGCTCGGGTGTCCTCTGAGTATTTGTAAGTGCTCGGAGATTCAGTTTTCAGTGCCGCAGCTGAATGATTTACATCTGTTAGCCATCTTGATTACATGTGGGGATTCCCTAGCAACCAGGCAACCCCCACATGTACTTATGCTGGCTAACAGATGTAAATCTTTCAGCTGCGGTGCTGAAAACTAATTCTCCGAGCACTTACAAATACTTGGAGGACACTCGAGCCTGCTCGGGAAATCTCGAGTACTGAGTATATTCGCTTATCACTACTGTGCACAGTTTTGGGCATCAGTGCTCAGGAAGGATATAATGGAACTAGAGCGAGTACAAAGGAGGGCAACAAAATTAATAAAGGGGAAGGGGGAACTAAATATCTAGAGAGATTAGAAAAATTAGGATTATTTAGTCTAGAAAAAAGATGACTGAGGGCTATCCAATAACCATATATAAGTATATAAGGTGTTATGAAAGGCAATTCAGTACTACAATGGACATAGCGGTCAGAGCACATACAGTGATCTGACAATAACCCAAAATCATAGAACGAGCTCTGAGACGTGGGAACTCTGCAGACCGCAATCCCTAATCCTCTCCAAACAACACTAGAGGCAGCCGTGGATTGCGCCTAACTCTGCCTAGGCAACTCGGCACAGCCTGAGAAACTAACTAGCCTGAAGATAGAAAATAAGCCTACCTTGCCTCAGAGAAATACCCCAAAGGAAAAGGCAGCCCCCCACATATAATGACTGTGAGTTAAGATGAAAAGACAAACGTAGAGATGAAATAGATTCAGCAAAGTGAGGCCCGACTTTCTTAACAGATCGAGGATAGAAAAGGTAACTTTGCGGTCTACACAAAACCCTAAAGAAAACCACGCAAAGGGGGCAAAAAGACCCTCCATACCGAACTAACGGCACGGAGGTACACCCTTTGCGTCCCAGAGCTTCCAGCAACAAAATAGACAAGCTGGACAGAAAAAATAGCAAACAAATAGCAAAGAAGAACTTAGGTATGCAGAGCAGCAGGCCACAGGAATGATCCAGGGAAAAGCAAGTCCAACACTGGAACATTGACAGGAAGCCAGGATCAAAGCATTAGGTGGAGTTAAGTGGAGAAGCACCTAACGACCTCACCAGATCACCTGAGGGAGGAAACTCAGAAGCCGCAGTACCACTTCCCTCCACCAACAGAAGCTCACAGAGAGAATCAGCCGAAGTACCACTTGTGACCACAGGAGGGAGCTCTGCCACAGAATTCACAACATATAAGGGGACAATACAAATATCTCTCAGAGGATCTGTTTATACCAAGGAAGGTGACGGTCATAAGGGGGCATTGTCTGCGTCTGGAGGAGAGAAGTTTTTCCACCAACATAGAAGAGGATTCTTTACTGTTAGGGCAGTGAGAATCTGAAATTCCTTGCCTGATGAAGTGGTGATGGCGAACTCAGTCGACGGGTTCAAGAAAGGCCTGGATCTCTTCCTGGAGAGTAACTGTGACACCACAGGTTCCTGGTTGTCACAGTGGCATTGCTTTGCTCACGGGGAGAGTGATGTCACGCTTGGAAGCGATGAAGGATCTCTCTTATCAGATATTCACAAGCATGCAAAATGTTCACACTCCAGGCCAGAAGGGCGAGCTCTGACCCAGCTTGTGTGTGGCTCCCCTATATATATTCTGGTCTGGACGGAAAGTTAGTCAGTCTGTCAGAGGGACAGAGAAGAGAGCAGTCAGACAGTGAAAGTCAGGAAGACTGAAGGGGCCGTACAGCCACGAGAAGTGCTGCAGCTACTGAAAAGAGACAGAAAAGAAAGCAGAACAAGCTGCAGAGAGCTTGAAGGAGAAGTGAAGCGCAGGAGAGTGAGAACTGGGGAGAATAGCTGCCTCTGGGCTACCTCCCTACAGAGCGCATGAAACCGGTACCCGGAAGACCGAGGTTGTGCAGTATTCTACATCTCACAGCAGAAACCGGCGGGACAGCTGATTGCAAGTTACCTGTCCAACACACACCTGAAGACACAGTAACACATAGAGCTCGGGTCGTGATAGAGATCCTGTAAAAAGGCTCGAGTTACCTGTCTTACAGGTATTGTCCTACCTAAAGGGGGACAGAGAGAACATGAAAGGACCTTGTGTGAGGCCTAGGGCAGCAAGGGACTACACCAAAGTGCTAGGAGGAAGGCTTCGAAATCCACCTGGTAAGGCGGATTCCAAATTTGCTTCCAAGCCGGCCGGACCATCAACACCTGTGATTCGGTACCCTGGACTGTGGCTGCCTGAACCTTCAGTAAAAAGGTAAAGAGACTGCAACCCTGTGTCCTCCGTTTCTTTCTGTACCACCTACCACCTGTCCCCACTACACTGGGAGCCCTCGGGACCCAGCTTCACCTGTGGGAACTCATACCATCATTGCTGCCATAACATAACCCCAGAGGACCCCTTTAAGCAGCGGCGGTCATCCCTGACCGAAAACCACAGGTGGCCTCACAAACTTTTATTATTCAACTAACCCCTTTAAAGAACATCCCTGTTATTTGGGCGCCCAGGGCCATGGACCAGGTCGCCGCCACCATGACACATCCCCTTTAAGTACCGGACCAGGTACCGAGTATCCCATGGCCCTGGAGGGCGACTCATAACAATATTGTGTCTTACAGTTATTATGTTCTTTAGAAGGAAGTAGATCTGGGGATTTATTCTGACTGACAGAATATAGGCTGAACTAGGTGGACAAATGTCTTTTTTTAGCCTTGCTAACTATGTTACTACGGTATTTTCTGATCACTTTTTCAGGCAGTTTTAGGAAATCCGCAAACTCCTGAAAAAAAAAGTTGGTTTGTGCGTTCCTTAATGATATGTTAACATGAATGGAATAGTTCTGGGAAATATCTGCAGAAATTTTACTAGAAACCGCAGGAGCAGCCACTGTGTCAAATTCATACTAATACATGAGGACTTTGCTTCTGGCTTGTCCGCAAATTTGACAATTCAAAATAAAATAAAAAATCTGCAATAGCACAAATGAACATGCTGGGGATTTAACATCTGTACCACAGTTCTATCCCTATGCAGAGTCTAGACATATTTTTTCTCCAGCACTAACTTTTCTGCAGTTGTAATACACTATATTAAAGTTTATCTACTCTAAGTGATTATTATAACCTAAAGTTTTCCATGAACCAACTAGCCTTAATCATATATCCATAACATAAATATAAAAATGTCTAAAAGATAAACCCTGCCTATTTTTATGAAGTGTCAGCAAAAGCAAAAATAAGGAAATCACTATTAGTTTCGACATTGTTGGTCATGCTTGGTATCTACATTTCAAATACAGATTCGGTTCTCATAAACATGTTCAGTGATGTAATTAGTAGGGGCTTGTTCGGCATATGCCATGGACAATGCCATCAGGAGATTGCTATCGGGCTGCCTCATATGGCTGTCCAAGGTGTCTGCCAAGCAGCGGTATTTTGCCACCCCTCCGGGAGTAGGATTTGCTGTTCTATGAGCGGGTTGTTAAACTGATAGCCAGCTCGGAGAATAAGTAAAACGCGAGTACAATGGAAATTGTCCAGCAACATTTTCTGGGTAAAGGTGACATGTAAGCAGCGTAATGAGGCCAACTGGTCACACTGCTGACGTCACTCCTGCACTGCAGAGTAAAAGAAGGCAAGAATGTAATCACTCCAAAGGAGCCAAAGGACAGGGAAGTTTTATTGGTCATTCTGATGGGGAAATAGTGGCAGGGGGCACGCTATAGAGACTGGACAGTATGGGGGGACAGTATAAAATGGGGGTAGAAATAGGGGGATACAGTTTAAAGATGGGGCAGCATGGGTGGACAGTGTGAGAAGGGGGCACGGCATAGAGACTGAGCATTATATGAGGAGACACAGTGTGAGGGGACAGTATGAAGTGGGGGACAAGTTTGAAAAGGTGGAAGAATGGGGGGACACTTAAGATAGGAATAGTATGGCGGTTATAGGTCATAAGGGGGGCAGTGTGGTTGCAGTATTTTATAGGAGAGGACAGTGTAGAGGCTATGCGTAATAAGAGGGACATAGTGGGGGTCATATTTTTTGCAAAGAACACAGTAAGGGACAAATATTTATTCAACGGCACAGAGTATGGCACAAATTTTTATTCAGGATCATTTTAAAGACAGTTATTTTTAAGTGCATTATGTTGCGGTTTTGTCACGCTGTTCTGTCTGTATCTGGTTTTCGGCGTGACAATGCATATGTTTGCTTTAACCCTTTACTCTTTTCCCCCTAATTTGAGCTGGGATACTGTTGGCTGTTACGTGGATTGAGCCTTCTCAGTTCCCTGCTCTGCTGCGCAGTCATACATGGGTGTTTAGGTATTTGCCCTGCTGCATACCTTTCTCATGTGCGGTCCCTGGTTGCTGCTGTAAAGCTGTCCGTGGGTTGTGAGGTCATTTGCAGCTGGTGCACAACTTTCCACGTGGATCAGTGCATGCAGTTTCAGTCAGGTGCCCTGAGCCTCAGATCCTGCACTGTGTGTGCTGTAATGGTTTCTGTTTGTGCTTAGGGGGTGCGTGGCCACACCTCCCCTGCTTTTATCAGGGTGAGGGTGTGTACTCGAAATGCTGTCCCCAGCCAATTGCTGAGGAGCAGCTCATATATAAAGTACCCCTGCCCTATGGGCAAGGCCCGAGCTACTCACAATGCTCCTGAACTTTGCTATGTGTGTTTGTGTTCCTGCACCTCTCCTGTCTAACTTTTGGTACCAAAGTCCTTGCCTTGATTCCTGTTTTGTCCTGTTCTGGCGCTTGTCCTGGAGGCGGTATATTCGGGCCTGAATCCTTGGGGTCCACTTGGTGGTACCCTTCTGAGGTGTGGAATCGGGAGCCTAACATCGTCATGTTTTGTTTATGTACTGTGTGACTTTACTTTAGTAAACTTTACATTCTCTATACCTGAAGTATCGGTGTAATCAAGTCCTACATGTTTCTTTCTTTGTCCACATGCTCAGCTGCCACGGAACCCCGATCTCTGCCCTCCCCCTAGTTCGGATAGGCCTGGGTCCCCCTCTGTGGTTTAAAGGGTCCATATTGCGTCCCCCCACGCCTTCTGAGGTTGGTTGGCTTGGGGGCGTCTATGGGCTGGGCCGCATCTGCGGCCGCAGATGACTGTGACAGGTTTGCTGTAGAAGACCAGAAAAGATGTACATCTGCAGAGACATCCTATGGATATGGAATGTCAAGGACTCACACACGAACACATCTATAAGGTACCTAGGTATGAATGTCTATTTTGTATGCTGTCTTCATCACATGAGTGCTGTTGTTCCTGTATGGTCGATAGTCTGATTATCACTGTTAACAACAGCTACAACACAATATGGTGAAGCCTATGTTGTCATAACTGATGTCATGTCAACTTTCTATGACTTATGCAATCTTCTGCAATCTGTAAAATTGTGCCACGCTTTTTTTTGGCGTTTGCTGTAATCGAATCACAAAGTGCTAGAATTTGCCTAGTAAATTTCATAAAATTCTATTTAAATTGGATTTGCATTGAATTGATTACATCATCTCTACTCATGAGTGCCAAGTGGAACATGCACAACGCACCCTCCCAGCCTTGTATAATTGGCTTGAAGTCATTCACCTGATCCAAAAAGCCGGCAAAGACTTGTGCCTGAGCATGCACAGGCTGTCTGCTCTCTGTCAGCTGTGTACATTAATCATAGGTATTATAAGGCAGAAAGGGGCTGCCGGACATGGTCTGGATATTGATCGGACCTCTCGGCACTCATTAAAATACAGTGATGGCAAACATCAAAGCTTTTTTTATACAGTTATGCAGTGCTGCCTAGTGGGTGTAGTTGGGTTGCTAGGAATATATTAAAAGGTTGAAGAACATGGAGGCAATTACTTTTATAACAAAAATCTCTATCCAAATAGATACCAAAGATGTACAGGTTCTTCAAATTTCTCCAAATTTTGAGCCAATTGATTAAGATACAATCATGGCCAAAAGTTTTGAGACTAACACAAATTTGCTTTCATAACATTTGTTGCTTCAGTGTTTTTCAATCTTTTAGTCTGTATTTCATAAGAGTTTACACTTTTATTGACAAATATATACATTTATGTAAAAACTCAATATTTACAGTGTTGACCATTATTTTACCTTGGTGGGAAGTACAGGTACATATATGACTGCAGCAGACTGGAGTAAATTTTTTCTGATGTACTCCCTTCTGACTAGCGGGTCAACTAGAAGTATGATTGTCCAGCTATGAAAAGGTGAACATTGCCATGAGTCCTGTCTCATGCTAACAGTTAAGTATCTTGAGATGATTCATTCATGTGTGAAGTTGGTTGTCATCCAAGGGATTGAAAACCATGAATAAAGGGTGGTATTAAATATCCTCCAAGAGAAACTTCTCCCAACCATCCAGGAGCAATTTGCAGATGACAATGTTCTACCCATCACAATTGAACAGCATGTCACAAGGCAAAAGTGATAGCTAAGTGGCTCTGTGAACAAAACAATGGAATTTGGGGTCAATGGCTGTGAACCTCCCCTGATCTCATTCCCATAGATAACCTGTGGTCAGTCCTCAAGCACTAGGTGGAGAAACAAAAAACAGAAATTCTGAAAAACTCCAAACACCGAATAGGCAAGAATGGGTTGTCATCAGTAAGGATTTGGTCCCGAAGGTGATATCCAGCTGCCAGGGCGAATTGCGTAAGTCTTGAAAAATAATATTAACTCCGTAAATATTAAGTCTTTGTATAAACTTGATTTATTTGTCAATGTAATTCTAATATGCAAATTGCTTCTTCAGAGAGGAAGAGGACTTGAACTCTATAGCGCTACCTGTTGGAAGCAGCAAGTCTTACCTTGGCATGCCAGGCTATATTTGTCACTTTCCATAAGGAGAAACACCTTAGACCTCAATGAAAGTCTAAATCTTTGGAAACACTTATAATTGTATATTGATAACCATAGAAACTTCTGACTAAAATATCTAAAAACAGCAGCAAACTTTGTGGAATCCAAAATTTGTATCAGTCTCAAAACTTTTTATCATGACTGTATATTTTAGTAATGATATGGTAGTGCTATAGAGTTCAAGTCCTCTTGCAAAAAGAACTATTAACTCCTTCCCGACATATGTAGTACAAGTATCTCAGGATCGGGAAGGACTTCCCAACCGATGCAGTACATGTATTTCATGGCGATCGCCGGCAGGCTGTTGTGAATTCTGTGGCAGAGCTCCCTCGTGTGGTCACAAGTGGTACTTCGGCTGATTCTCTCTGGGAGCTTCCGTTTGTGGAGGAAACTGGTACTGCTGCTTCTGAGTTTCCTCCCTCAGGTGATCTGGTGAGGTCGTTAGGTGCTTCTCTACTTAACCCCACCTAATGCTTTGATTCATGCTTCCTGTCAATGTTCCAGTGTTGGACTTGTGTTTCTCTGGATCATTCCTGTGGCCTGCTGCTCTGCATAGCTAAGTGCTTCTTTGCTATTTGTTGCTATTTTTTCTGTCCAGCTTGTCTATTTGTTTTGCTGGAAGCTCTGGGACGCAAAGGGTGTACCTCCGTGCCGTTAGTTCGGTACGGAGGGTCTTTTTGCCCTATTGCGTGGTTTTCTTTAGGGTTTTGTGTAGACCGCAAAGTTATCTTTCCTATCCTCGTTCTGTCTAGAATATCGGGCCTCACTTTGCTGAATCTATTTCATCCCTACGTTTGTCTTTTCATCTTACTCACAGTCATTATATGTGGGGGGCTGCCTTTTCCTTTGGGGTATTTCTCTGAGGCAAGGTAAGCTTATTTTTTCTATCTTCAGGCTAGTTAGTTTCTCAGGCTGTGCCGAGTTGCATAGGTAGCGTTAGGCGCAATCCATGGCTGCCTCTAGTTGTGTTTGGAGAGGATCAGGGATTGCGATCTGCAGAGTTCCCACGTCTCAGAGCTCGTTCTATTATTTTGAGTTGTTGTCAGATCACTGTATGTGCTCTGACCTCCATGTCCATTGTGATACTGAATTGCCATTCATAACAGTACAGGAAGCCAAAAGTACTAATGATTCTCAATAGAGGGAAAAAAGAAGTTCTGAGACCATTTCTTTTTCTTGGCTTTGTGTTTTGTCTTTTTTTTTCCCCTAGACATTTGGGTGGTTCAGTACACAGGTGTAGCGATGGACATTAGAAGTCTGTCTTCATTTGTGGATCAGCTCTCGGCAAAAGTACAAAAGATTCAAGACACTATTGATCAGAAATCTATGTTAGAACCAAGAATTCCTATTCCTGATTTGTTTTTTGGAGATAGAACTAAGTTTCTGAGTTTCAAAAATAATTGTAAGTTATTTATGGCCTTAAAACCTCGTTCCTCTGGTGATCCAGTTCAACAGGTTTTGATTATTATTTCTTTTTTGCGCGGCGACCCTCAGGACTGGGCATTTTCTCTTGCGCCAGGAGATCCTGCATTGAGTAATATCAATGCGTTTTTCCTGGCGCTCGGATTGCTGTACGATGAGCCTAATTCAGTGGATCAGGCAGAAAAGAATTTGCTGGCTCTTTGTCAGGATCAGGATAAGATAGAGGTATATTGCCAGAAATTTAGAAAATGGTCAGTGCTCACTCAATGGAATGAATCTGCGCTGGCAGCTATGTTCAGAAAGGGTCTCTCTGAAGCCCTTAAGGATGTCATGGTGGGATTTCCTATGCCTGCTGGTTTGAATGAGTCTATGTCTTTGGCTATTCAGATTGGTCGACGCTTGCGTGAGCGTAAATCTGTGCACCATTTGGCGGTATTACCTGAGCTTAAACCTGAGCCTATGCAGTGCGATAGGACTTTGACCAGAGTTGAACGGCAAGAACACAGACGTCTGAATGGGCTGTGTTTCTACTGTGGTGATTCCACTCATGCTATCTCTGATTGTCCTAAGCGCACTAAGCGGTTCGCTAGGTCTGCCACCATTGGTACGGTACAGTCAAAATTTCTTCTGTCCGTTACCTTGATCTGCTCTTTGTCATCATATTCTGTCATGGCGTTTGTGGATTCAGGCGCTGCTCTGAATTTGATGGACTTGGAATATGCTAAGCGTTGTGGGTTTTTCTTGGAGCCCTTGCAGTGTCCTATTCCATTGAGAGGAATTGATGCTACGCCTTTGGCCAAGAATAAGCCTCAGTACTGGACCCAGCTGACCATGTGCATGGCTCCTGCACATCAGGAGGTTATTCGCTTTCTGGTGTTGCATAATCTGCATGATGTGGTTGTGTTGGGGTTGCCATGGCTACAAGCCCATAATCCAGTATTGGATTGGAAATCCATGTCGGTGTCCAGCTGGGGTTGTCAGGGGGTACATGGTGATGTTCCATTTTTGTCAATTTCGTCATCCACCCCTTCTGAGGTTCCAGAGTTCTTGTCTGATTACCGGGATGTATTTGATGAGCCCAAGTCCGATGCCCTACCTCCGCATAGGGATTGTGATTGTGCTATCAATTTGATTCCTGGTGGTAAATTCCCAAAAGGTCGACTGTTTAATTTATCCGTGCCTGAGCACACCGCTATGCGCAGTTATGTGAAGGAATCCCTGGAGAAGGGGCATATTCGCCCGTCATCGTCGCCATTAGGAGCAGGGGTCTTTTTTGTAGCCAAAAAGGATGGTTCGCTGAGACCTTGTATAGATTATCGCCTTCTTAATAAGATCACTGTTAAATTTCAGTACCCTTTGCCTTTGTTATCTGATTTATTTGCTCGGATTAAGGGGGCTAGTTGTTTCACCAAGATTGATCTTCGTGGTGCGCATAATCTGGTGCGAATCAGGCGAGGAGATGAATGGAAAACTGCATTTAATACGCCCGAGGGTCATTTTGAGTATCTAGTGATGCCATTCGGACTTGCCAATGCTCCATCAGTGTTTCAGTCCTTTATGCATGACATCTTCCGAGAGTACCTGGATAAATTCCTGATTGTGTACTTGGATGACATTTTGATCTTCTCGGATGATTGGGAGTCTCATGTGAAACAGGTCAGAACGGTTTTTCAGGTCCTGCGTGCTAACTCTTTGTTTGTGAAGGGATCAAAGTGTCTCTTTGGTGTGCAGAAGGTTTCATTTTTGGGGTTCATCTTTTCCCCTTCTACTATCGAGATGGATCCTGTTAAGGTCCAAGCCATCCATGATTGGACTCAGCCGACATCTCTGAAAAGTCTGCAAAAGTTCCTGGGCTTTGCTAATTTTTATCGTCGCTTCATCTGCAATTTTTCTAGTATTGCCAAACCATTGACCGATTTGACCAAGAAGGGTGCTGATTTGGTCAATTGGTCTTCTGCTGCTGTGGAAGCTTTTCAAGAGTTGAAGCGTCGTTTTTCTTCTGCCCCTGTGTTGTGTCAACCTGATGTTTCTCTTCCGTTCCAGGTCGAGGTTGATGCTTCTGAGATTGGAGCAGGGGCTGTTTTGTCGCAGAGAGGTTCTGATTGTTCAGTGATGAAACCATGCGCTTTTTTTTCCAGGAAGTTTTCGCCTGCTGAGCGGAATTATGATGTGGGCAACCGAGAGTTGCTGGCCATGAAATGGGCATTCGAGGAGTGGCGTCATTGGCTTGAAGGAGCTAAGCATCGCGTGGTGGTATTGACTGATCATAAGAACCTGACTTATCTCGAGTCTGCTAAGCGTTTGAATCCTAGACAGGCTCGTTGGTCGCTGTTTTTCGCCCGTTTTGACTTTGTGATTTCGTACCTTCCGGGCTCTAAAAATGTGAAGGCGGATGCTCTGTCTAGGAGTTTTGTGCCCGACTCTCCGGGTTTATCTGAGCCGGCGGGTATCCTCAAGGAAGGAGTAATTGTGTCTGCCATCTCCCCTGATTTGCGGCGGGTGCTGCAAAAATTTCAGGCTAATAAACCTGATCGTTGTCCAGCGGAGAAACTGTTTGTCCCGGATAGGTGGACAAATAAAGTGATCTCTGAGGTTCATTGTTCGGCGTTGGCTGGTCATCCTGGAATCTTTGGTACCAGAGAGTTAGTGGCTAGATCCTTTTGGTGGCCGTCTCTGTCGCGGGATGTGCGTTCTTTTGTGCAGTCCTGTGGGATTTGTGCTCGGGCTAAGCCCTGCTGTTCTCGTGCCAGTGGGTTGCTTTTGCCCTTGCCGGTCCCGAAGAGACCTTGGACACATATCTCTATGGATTTTATTTCAGATCTTCCCGTCTCTCAAAAGATGTCAGTCATTTGGGTGGTCTGTGATCGCTTTTCTAAGATGGTCCATCTGGTACCCTTGTCCAAGTTGCCTTCCTCCTCTGATTTGGTGCCATTGTTCTTCCAGCATGTGGTTCGTTTGCATGGCATTCCAGAGAATATAATTTCTGATAGAGGTTCCCAGTTTGTTTCGAGGTTTTGGCGAGCCTTTTGTGGTAGGATGGGCATTGACTTGTCTTTTTCCTCGGCTTTTCATCCTCAGACTAATGGCCAGACCGAACGAACCAATCAGACCTTGGAAACCTATCTGAGATGCTTTGTTTCTGCCGATCAGGATGACTGGGTGTCCTTTTTGCCTTTGGTTGAGTTCGCCCTTAATAATCGGGCCAGCTCGGCTACCTTGGTTTCGCCATTTTTCTGCAATTCTGGGTTCCATCCTCGTTTCTCTTCAGGACAGGTTGAGTCTTCGGACTGTCCTGGTGTGGATACTGTGGTGAACAGGTTGCAGCAGATTTGGACTCATGTAGTGGACAATTTGACCTTGTCCCAGGAGAAGGCTCAACGTTTCGCTAATCGCAGACGCCGTGTGGGTCCCCGACTTCGTGTTGGGGATCTGGTTTGGTTATCTTCTCGTCATATTTCTATGAAGGTTTCCTCTCCGAAGTTTAAACCTCTTTTCATTGGTCCTTATAGGATTTCTGAGGTTATTAATCCTGTGTCTTTTCGTCTGACCCTCCCAGATTCTTTTTTCATACATAACGTCTTCCATAGGTCATTGTTGCGGAGATACGTGGCACCTATGGTTCCATCTGTTGACCCTCCTGCCCCGGTTTTGGTGGAGGGGGAATTGGAGTATATTGTGGAGAAGATTTTGGATTCTCGTGTTTCTAGACGGAAACTCCAGTATCTGGTTAAATGGAAGGGTTATGCTCAGGAGGATAATTCCTGGGTTTTTGCCTCTGATGTCCATGCTCCCGATCTTGTTCGTGCCTTTCATGTGGCTCATCCTGGTCGGCCTGGGGGCTCTGGTGAGGGTTCGGTGACCCCTCCTCAAGGGGGGGTACTGTTGTGAATTCTGTGGCAGAGCTCCCTCCTGTGGTCACAAGTGGTACTTCGGCTGATTCTCTCTGGGAGCTTCCGTTTGTGGAGGAAACTGGTACTGCTGCTTCTGAGTTTCCTCCCTCAGGTGATCTGGTGAGGTCGTTAGGTGCTTCTCTACTTAACCCCACCTAATGCTTTGATTCATGCTTCCTGTCAATGTTCCAGTGTTGGACTTGTGTTTCTCTGGATCATTCCTGTGGCCTGCTGCTCTGCATAGCTAAGTGCTGCTTTGCTATTTGTTGCAATTTTTTCTGTCCAGCTTGTCTATTTGTTTTGCTGGAAGCTCTGGGACGCAAAGGGTGTACCTCTGTGCCGTTAGTTCGGTACGGAGGGTCTTTTTGCCCCTTTGCGTGGTTTTCTTTAGGGTTTTGTGTAGACCGCAAAGTTATCTTTCCTATCCTCGTTCTGTCTAGAATATCGGGCCTCACTTTGCTGAATCTATTTCATCCCTACGTTTGTCTTTTCATCTTACTCACAGTCATTATATGTGGGGGGCTGCCTTTTCCTTTGGGGTATTTCTCTGAGGCAAGGTAGGCTTATTTTTTCTATCTTCAGGCTAGTTAGTTTCTCAGGCTGTGCCGAGTTGCATAGGTAGCGTTAGGCGCAATCCACGGCTGCCTCTAGTTGTGTTTGGAGAGGATCAGGGATTGCGGTCTGCAGAGTTCCCACGTCTCAGAGCTCTTTCCATTATTTTGGGTTGTTGTCAGATCACTGTATGTGCTCTGACCTCCATGTCCATTGTGATACTGAATTGCCATTCATAACAGCAGGCTGTGTGCTGGCAATCGCCACTGGGTGTCAGCTGAACTCAAAGCTGACACCCGGCTATCACCTCCAGGCACAGTCCAGACACTTTAACCCCCTAAATGCTGACATTGAATTTGATTGCAGTATTTAGCTACAGGGCAGAGGAGCGCATAGGGAAGAAAGTCCCTCTGCCCTTGGATCGGAGACACCGCAACGTCATACCGATTGTTGCCATGATGACCTGATGTTGTCATGATGACATCCGGGTTGCCAGGCACTAGGAACATTTAGCCAGATCACGCACAGTGCATGATCTAACGAACTTGTGTCTGCTTCTGCATTGCTATACCTTATAACTGTGATCAGACTGGAGAAAGTGAAAATCCCGTAGTGGGACTAAGTAAAAAAGTTAAAGAAAGGGAAAAAAAGTTGTAAAAATATATATTTTTTATATCAGAAAATAATAAAAAAAATAAAAAAATATTTTGTAGACAAAAATAAATATGAAAAAACGTAGGCCACAGTTTTCTGCACCTCTGAGAAAATGGACACAGAGAGCAGAGAGCATTTTAGTGAATGCCTCCCTCGGGGGTTTCGCCTGAATTAGTTGAGTTTTAAAGGGAAACCCCGATGTGAGAGCTCAATGTAGAGCGCTGGATCAATGTGATCTAAATTGTTATGCAAAATGTTCCCAATAAAAGATTCAATCAATTCACAATCAATCCACAAAAAAGCAAGTCCCCACTCAGGTTCGTCATCTGTTAAAGAAAATGATGGGGGTTTCAATGTTACTGATCGTTACTGGTAGCACAAAGGCTCTGGAAAAGTAAAATGGCCTTTGCCCCCCCAAAAAACTCATCAACTTCTGTGCTCCCATATCCAAATGCCCCCTCCTTTCTGAGCCCCAGTGTGCCTAATCCACCTTTAGCTTCCACATGTTTGGCATTTCAGTAGCGATGAGAGCCTGCCTAATTTAGAGGTGCGTGTCTCCAGAAGCATGAGCTGGGCACAATATATGGGCACTACAATGTACTGGTCACTACAATGGCAGTTTGCAATTTTCATTTAGCGACATCCACTGCTGCTTGTTTCTGGAAACAGCCATGGAGTCAAAATCATCACTAAACCTGTAGATAAATTCCCAAAGAGGTATAATTTCCAAAATGGGATCACTTGAGGCAGGATTCTGCTTTTTCTAGCAATTATGCGCTCTGTATATGGAGTCCATAAACTATTCTAGGAAATTCTGCACTACAGGATGCCTCCTGTATAACAGTACTGCTTAGCCATATGGCGAGACACAGGAGGAATGAAGCGCTATTTGCCAATAGGATTCTGCTGTTCTGACACCTTTGGGGCTCTGCCAATGTGACAGAACACCTCTGCCAATGTGACATGACACCCTCAAACCTGCCCAGTGAAATGGAAACTCCAATATGGAGTTTCTTCCCTTCTGATCTTTGCACTGTACCTGAAAAGTAAATTGCACAACAAAATGTGGGGTTCCTTTTATCCTGCTATTCTTGTGAAAATAAAAAACATTGGGGCTAAAGTAATATTTTTGTGGGAAAAATTTGATTTTTTTTAATTTCACTGCTCTACAATATAAACTTTTGTGAAGCAGCTGGGGGTTCAAGATGCTCACCACACATCTAGATATATTCCTTGAGGGGTCTACCTTCACTTGTAGGGGTTTTCCTTCTTTTCTGAGCCCTACTGTGAGCCTAAGCAGTATTTTACTCCCACAAATGGGATATCTGCGTACTCAGGAGAAATTGCACAACAAATTGTATAGTGCAACATTTCCTGTTACACTTGAGAAAATGCAAAATGTGGGGCCAAAAATCATTTTTTGGGGGAAAATTTGATCTTTTTATTTTCACGGCTCAATGTTATAAACTTCTGTGAAGTACCTGGGGGTTCAAGGTGCACATCATAAATCTAGGTAAGTTCCTTGGGTGGTCCAGTTTCCAAAATGGTGTCACTTGTCAAGGGTTTCCACTGTTTAGGCACATCAGGGGCTCTCCAAATGCAACATGGCCTCCGCTAATTAATACAGCAAATATTGCATTCAAAAAGTCGAATGGCGCTCCTTCCCTTCCGAGCCCTGCCGTGTGCCCAAACAGTGCTTTTCTCCCACATATGGGGTATTGTCATGCTCAGGAGAAATTTCATAACAAATTTTGGGATCCATTTTTTCCTGTTTCCCTTTGTAAAAATAAAAAAAAATTGGGGTCTAAAGTTAAATTTTGTGAAAAAAAAGTTAAATGTTCATTTTTTTCAGTCCACATTCCAAAAATTCCTGTGA
This sequence comes from Ranitomeya imitator, assembly GCF_032444005.1. Taxonomy (NCBI): domain Eukaryota; kingdom Metazoa; phylum Chordata; class Amphibia; order Anura; family Dendrobatidae; genus Ranitomeya; species Ranitomeya imitator. Next base: position 126,087,895 of record NC_091286.1, read on the forward strand.
AACACTTAAAGGGTTAATAAACTTCTTGAATGTGGTTTTGAGCACCTTGATGGGTGCACTTTTTACAATGGTGTAGCTTTTAAGCATTTTCTGTCTTATAGTCTCCTTAAATTCACTTCAAATGTGACGTGATCCCTAATAAAATGGTTTTGTACATTTTTTGGAAAAATGAGAAATTAATGGTCAAATTTTAACCCTTCTAACTTCCTGACAAAAAACAAATATGCTTCAAAAATTGTGTTGATGTAAAGTAGGCGTGTAGAAAATGTTATTTTATTAACTATTTTGTGTGATATAATGCTCCGATTTAAGGGCATAAAAATGAAAAGTTTGAAAATTGCAAATTTTTCCAAATATTCATAAAATTTCAGATTTTTTCACAAATAAACGCAAGTCATATTGAAGAAATTTTACCACTATCATGAAGTAGAATATGTCACGAGAAAACATTCTCAGAAACAGTTGGATCCATTGAAGCGTTCTAGAGTTATTACCACATAAAGTGACCCTGGTCAGAATTGTAAAATTTGGCCCGGGCATGAAGGTGAAAACAGGCTCGGGGTTGAAGGGGTTAATATGTAATTTGGGCATATGTTAAAGCTATTTGAAAATATGTGCATTATTCTTTTTGTGCTTGTTTATAAAATTTGCTTTTTAATCATGAATCATTTCCAAGTTGCTTTTTCTTTTTTTTAGCACTGCACTGCAATTTATATGGATACTCTCATTTACAGAATGGCTTTAACAAGTGTCCCAAATTCCCTATTCCTCCTCGACCATGGCAAGGCTCTTGACTGGAGTGTTGGTCTTAGACTGATGGAGCTTAAAACTTGTTCCTTGTGTACTATATTCTGCTGCATGTATGTACTTGCTGTGGCCTCTCTCTAGTCTGTACATGCTTGTACAAGTGTACTATCTAACGTAACAGGTTTTCTTTACGTAAGTAGGATGGCTGACTACCAAGTCATGAGGTGGTGTAATAACACATACTGTTACATTAAAAGCACTAGTAAAATAAAAGCAAGACTTACATGCTGAAGATGCTGTACACTGTGTTGGTGCCTTTGGTGTCCAAATATATTTTTATTACGAAGGCTATGTTCATATTGCGTACTTAACATGCTTTTAACTTCAGCAGGGCTTCCGTCTAAAGGATTGATTAGAGTCAACCCCTAATGTGGCCATAAACTTGAATGAGGCAGACAGAGTCATGAGACTTGCCTATTCAAGCTTATAGTTGCACAAAAAAAAAGGCTCCCACACAAATAAACCCTTCCAATATTTATGGATCCATTCCAATTTTTTTAACATAGGAATCTGTATTTTGTCTTGTAAATTTTAACTGCTGATGTATAAAAATAGATGGCATACAGATTACATCTGGATGACAAAAAAGATAATTTCTGGTTAAAAATTGGATAATATTTTTATACATTCGTGTGAACTAGACTTTACTGAAGTTTATTGCTGGATCAATAAGAATGAAGTCATGCTCTCCATTACTAACATCACAATTTATTAAGAAACTGTATATTAAAACACGTTATTGTGCTATAACTACACTGTTGATTTTTAGATTTTTATGCTTTTTATATATTAGGTAGATAGCAACTCTGGACCAAAAACTTCATAACTTGTTAAAATACTTATCAGAGAACATCATAGAAGACTTACCACGGTTATGCTAGAGACTGCCTCTCCAATGGTGCTGCCCCACTCCTCCCATCTCCCCCAAAATTGGAAGAGGGAAAGGGAAAGTGTTATGAAAGGCAATTCAGTACTACAATGGGCATAGCGGTCAGAGCACATACAGTGATCTGACAATAACCCAAAATCATAGAACGATCTCTGAGACGTGGGAACTCTGCAGACCGCAATCCCTAATCCTCTCCAAACAACACTAGAGGCAGCCGTGGATTGCGCCTAACTCTGCCTATGCAACTCGGCACAGCCTGAGAAACTAACTAGCCTGAAGATAGAAAATAAGCCTACCTTGCCTCAGAGAAATACCCCAAAGGAAAAGGCAGCCCCCCACATATAATGACTGTGAATTAAGATGAAAAGACAAACGTAGAGATGAAATAGATTCAGCAAAGTGAGGCCCGACTTTCTTAACAGATCGAGGATAGAAAAGGTAACTTTGCGGTCTACACAAAACCCTAAAGAACACTACGCAAAGGGGCAAAAAGACCCTCCGTACCGAACTAACGGCACGGAGGTACACCCTTTGCGTCCCAGAGCTTCCAGCAACAAATTAGACAAGCTGGACAGAAAAAATAGCAAACAAATAGCAAAGAAGAACTTAGCTATGCAGAGCAGCAGGCCACAGGAATGATCCAGGGAAAAGCAAGTCCAACACTGGAACATTGACAGGAAGCCAGGATCAAAGCATTAGGTGGAGTTAAGTAGAGAAGCACCTAACGACCTCACCAGATCACCTGAGGGAGGAAACTCAGAAGCCGCAGTACCACTTCCCTCCACCAACAGAAGCTCACAGAGAGAATCAGCCGAAGTACCACTTGTGACCACAGGAGGGAGCTCTGCCACAGAATTCACAACAGTACCCCCCCCCTTGAGGAGGGGTCACCGAACCCTCACCAGAGCCCTTAGGCCGACCAGGATGAGCCACATGAAAGGCACGAACAAGATCGGGAGCATGGACATCTGTTGTGAATTCTGTGGCTGAATTCACTTCTGTGGTCACAAGTGGTATTGCAGTCTCTGGGCTTCCTCCCTCAGGTGTTTTGGTGAGCTCGTTGGCTGCCTTGCTATTTAGCTCCACCTGAGTCTGTCTTCCTTGCTCCTTGTCAATGTTCCAGTGTTGGATCTGAGCTACTGCATCTTTCCTTGGGCCTGCTGCTCTGCTAGATAAGTGCTTCAAGTTTGTTTTCTGTTTTTTCTGTCCAGCTTGCTATTAACTTTTGCTGGAAGCTCTGAGAAGCAAAGGAGTGCACCGCCGTGCTGTTAGTTCGGCACGGTGGGTCTTTTTGCCCCTTTGCGTGGTTTTCGTTTTAGGGTTTTTTGTAGACTGCATAGTTCTCTTTGCTATCCTCGCTCTGTCTAGAATATCGGGCCTCACTTTGCTGAATCTATTTCATTCCTACGTTTGTCTTTTCATCTTGCTAACAGTCATTATATGTGGGGGGCTGCCTATTCCTTTGGGGTATTTCTCTGAGGTAAGTCAGGCTTGTATTTCTATCTTCAGGCTAGTCAGCTCCTCAGCCAGTGTCGAGTTGCATAGGTAGTGATAGGCGCAATCCACTGCTGCTTATAGTTGTGTGAGGATAGATCAGGTACTGCAGTCTACAGAGATTCCACGTCTCAGAGCTCGTCCTATTGTTTTTGGTTATTGCCAGATCTCTGTATGTGCGCTGATTACTGCACGATGTGTTGCCTGATTGCCAGCCATAACAGTACAAGGAGCCTGACCAATGATTCCCAATAGAGGGAAAAAAGAAATCCTGACAGCATTTTTTTTTCTTAGCTCTGTCTTCAGTCTTTTTTTTCCCCGGGTTTATCTGAGCCGGCGGGTATCCTCAAGGAAGGAGTAATTGTGTCTGCCATCTCCCCTGATTTGCGGCGGGTGCTGCAAAAATTTCAGGCTAATAAACCTGATCGTTGTCCAGCGGAGAAACTGTTTGTCCCGGATAGGTGGACAAATAAAGTGATCTCTGAGGTTCATTGTTCGGTGTTGGCTGGTCATCCTGGAATCTTTGGTACCAGAGAGTTAGTGGCTAGATCCTTTTGGTGGCCGTCTCTGTCGCGGGATGTGCGTTCTTTTGTGCAGTCCTGTGGGATTTGTGCTCGGGCTAAGCCCTGCTGTTCTCGTGCCAGTGGGTTGCTTTTGCCCTTGCCGGTCCCGAAGAGACCTTGGACACATATCTCTATGGATTTTATTTCAGATCTTCCCGTCTCTCAAAAGATGTCAGTCATTTGGGTGGTCTGTGATCGCTTTTCTAAGATGGTCCATCTGGTACCCTTGTCCAAGTTGCCTTCCTCCTCTGATTTGGTGCCATTGTTCTTCCAGCATGTGGTTCGTTTGCATGGCATTCCAGAGAATATCATTTCTGATAGAGGTTCCCAGTTTGTTTCGAGGTTTTGGCGAGCCTTTTGTGGTAGGATGGGCATTGACTTGTCTTTTTCCTCGGCTTTTCATCCTCAGACTAATGGCCAGACCGAACGAACCAATCAGACCTTGGAAACCTATCTGAGATGCTTTGTTTCTGCCGATCAGGATGACTGGGTGTCCTTTTTGCCTTTGGTTGAGTTCGCCCTTAATAATCGGGCCAGCTCGGCTACCTTGGTTTCGCCATTTTTCTGCAATTCTGGGTTCCATCCTCGTTTCTCTTCAGGACAGGTTGAGTCTTCGGACTGTCCTGGTGTGGATACTGTGGTGGACAGGTTGCAGCAGATTTGGACTCATGTAGTGGACAATTTGACCTTGTCCCAGGAGAAGGCTCAACGTTTCGCTAATCGCAGACGCCGTGTGGGTCCCCGACTTCGTGTTGGGGATCTGGTTTGGTTATCTTCTCGTCATATTTCTATGAAGGTTTCCTCTCCGAAGTTTAAACCTCTTTTCATTGGTCCTTATAGGATTTCTGAGGTTATTAATCCTGTGTCTTTTCGTCTGACCCTCCCAGATTCTTTTTTCATACATAACGTCTTCCATAGGTCATTGTTGCGGAGATACGTGGCACCTATGGTTCCATCTGTTGACCCTCCTGCCCCGGTTTTGGTGGAGGGGGAATTGGAGTATATTGTGGAGAAGATTTTGGATTCTCGTGTTTCTAGACGGAAACTCCAGTATCTGGTTAAATGGAAGGGTTATGCTCAGGAGGATAATTCCTGGGTTTTTGCCTCTGATGTCCATGCTCCCGATCTTGTTCGTGCCTTTCATGTGGCTCATCCTGGTCGGCCTGGGGGCTCTGGTGAGGGTTCGGTGACCCCTCCTCAAGGGGGGGTACTGTTGTGAATTCTGTGGCAGAGCTCCCTCCTGTGGTCACAAGTGGTACTTCGGCTGATTCTCTCTGGGAGCTTCCGTTTGTGGAGGAAACTGGTACTGCTGCTTCTGAGTTTCCTCCCTCAGGTGATCTGGTGAGGTCGTTAGGTGCTTCTCTACTTAACCCCACCTAATGCTTTGATTCATGCTTCCTGTCAATGTTCCAGTGTTGGACTTGTGTTTCTCTGGATCATTCCTGTGGCCTGCTGCTCTGCATAGCTAAGTGCTGCTTTGCTATTTGTTGTAATTTTTTCTGTCCAGCTTGTCTATTTGTTTTGCTGGAAGCTCTGGGACGCAAAGGGTGTACCTCTGTGCCGTTAGTTCGGTACGGAGGGTCTTTTTGCCCCTTTGCGTGGTTTTCTTTAGGGTTTTGTGTAGACCGCAAAGTTATCTTTCCTATCCTCGTTCTGTCTAGAATATCGGGCCTCACTTTGCTGAATCTATTTCATCCCTACGTTTGTCTTTTCATCTTACTCACAGTCATTATATGTGGGGGGCTGCCTTTTCCTTTGGGGTATTTCTCTGAGGCAAGGTAGGCTTATTTTTTCTATCTTCAGGCTAGTTAGTTTCTCAGGCTGTGCCGAGTTGCATAGGTAGCGTTAGGCGCAATCCACGGCTGCCTCTAGTTGTGTTTGGAGAGGATCAGGGATTGCGGTCTGCAGAGTTCCCACGTCTCAGAGCTCTTTCCATTATTTTGGGTTGTTGTCAGATCACTGTATGTGCTCTGACCTCCATGTCCATTGTGATACTGAATTGCCATTCATAACAGCAGGCTGTGTGCTGGCAATCGCCACTGGGTGTCAGCTGAACTCAAAGCTGACACCCGGCTATCACCTCCAGGCACAGTCCAGACACTTTAACCCCCTAAATGCTGACATTGAATTTGATTGCAGTATTTAGCTACAGGGCAGAGGAGCGCATAGGGAAGAAAGTCCCTCTGCCCTTGGATCGGAGACACCGCAACGTCATACCGATTGTTGCCATGATGACCTGATGTTGTCATGATGACATCCGGGTTGCCAGGCACTAGGAACATTTAGCCAGATCACGCACAGTGCATGATCTAACGAACTTGTGTCTGCTTCTGCATTGCTATACCTTATAACTGTGATCAGACTGGAGAAAGTGAAAATCCCGTAGTGGGACTAAGTAAAAAAGTTAAAGAAAGGGAAAAAAAGTTGTAAAAATATATATTTTTTATATCAGAAAATAATAAAAAAAATAAAAAAATATTTTGTAGACAAAAATAAATATGAAAAAACGTAGGCCACAGTTTTCTGCACCTCTGAGAAAATGGACACAGAGAGCAGAGAGCATTTTAGTGAATGCCTCCCTCGGGGGTTTCGCCTGAATTAGTTGAGTTTTAAAGGGAAACCCCGATGTGAGAGCTCAATGTAGAGCGCTGGATCAATGTGATCTAAATTGTTATGCAAAATGTTCCCAATAAAAGATTCAATCAATTCACAATCAATCCACAAAAAAGCAAGTCCCCACTCAGGTTCGTCATCTGTTAAAGAAAATGATGGGGGTTTCAATGTTACTGATCGTTACTGGTAGCACAAAGGCTCTGGAAAAGTAAAATGGCCTTTGCCCCCCCAAAAAACTCATCAACTTCTGTGCTCCCATATCCAAATGCCCCCTCCTTTCTGAGCCCCAGTGTGCCTAATCCACCTTTAGCTTCCACATGTTTGGCATTTCAGTAGCGATGAGAGCCTGCCTAATTTAGAGGTGCGTGTCTCCAGAAGCATGAGCTGGGCACAATATATGGGCACTACAATGTACTGGTCACTACAATGGCAGTTTGCAATTTTCATTTAGCGACATCCACTGCTGCTTGTTTCTGGAAACAGCCATGGAGTCAAAATCATCACTAAACCTGTAGATAAATTCCCAAAGAGGTATAATTTCCAAAATGGGATCACTTGAGGCAGGATTCTGCTTTTTCTAGCAATTATGCGCTCTGTATATGGAGTCCATAAACTATTCTAGGAAATTCTGCACTACAGGATGCCTCCTGTATAACAGTACTGCTTAGCCATATGGCGAGACACAGGAGGAATGAAGCGCTATTTGCCAATAGGATTCTGCTGTTCTGACACCTTTGGGGCTCTGCCAATGTGACAGAACACCTCTGCCAATGTGACATGACACCCTCAAACCTGCCCAGTGAAATGGAAACTCCAATATGGAGTTTCTTCCCTTCTGATCTTTGCACTGTACCTGAAAAGTAAATTGCACAACAAAATGTGGGGTTCCTTTTATCCTGCTATTCTTGTGAAAATAAAAAACATTGGGGCTAAAGTAATATTTTTGTGGGAAAAATTTGATTTTTTTTAATTTCACTGCTCTACAATATAAACTTTTGTGAAGCAGCTGGGGGTTCAAGATGCTCACCACACATCTAGATATATTCCTTGAGGGGTCTACCTTCACTTGTAGGGGTTTTCCTTCTTTTCTGAGCCCTACTGTGAGCCTAAGCAGTATTTTACTCCCACAAATGGGATATCTGCGTACTCAGGAGAAATTGCACAACAAATTGTATAGTGCAACATTTCCTGTTACACTTGAGAAAATGCAAAATGTGGGGCCAAAAATCATTTTTTGGGGGAAAATTTGATCTTTTTATTTTCACGGCTCAATGTTATAAACTTCTGTGAAGTACCTGGGGGTTCAAGGTGCACATCATAAATCTAGGTAAGTTCCTTGGGTGGTCCAGTTTCCAAAATGGTGTCACTTGTCAAGGGTTTCCACTGTTTAGGCACATCAGGGGCTCTCCAAATGCAACATGGCCTCCGCTAATTAATACAGCAAATATTGCATTCAAAAAGTCGAATGGCGCTCCTTCCCTTCCGAGCCCTGCCGTGTGCCCAAACAGTGCTTTTCTCCCACATATGGGGTATTGTCATGCTCAGGAGAAATTTCATAACAAATTTTGGGATCCATTTTTTCCTGTTTCCCTTTGTAAAAATAAAAAAAAATTGGGGTCTAAAGTTAAATTTTGTGAAAAAAAAGTTAAATGTTCATTTTTTTCAGTCCACATTCCAAAAATTCCTGTGAAACACTTAAAGGGTTAATAAACTTCTTGAATGTGGTTTTGAGCACCTTGATGGGTGCACTTTTTACAATGGTGTAGCTTTTAAGCATTTTCTGTCTTATAGTCTCCTTAAATTCACTTCAAATGTGACGTGATCCCTAATAAAATGGTTTTGTACATTTTTTGGAAAAATGAGAAATTAATGGTCAAATTTTAACCCTTCTAACTTCCTGACAAAAAACAAATATGCTTCAAAAATTGTGTTGATGTAAAGTAGGCGTGTAGAAAATGTTATTTTATTAACTATTTTGTGTGATATAATGCTCCGATTTAAGGGCATAAAAATGAAAAGTTTGAAAATTGCAAATTTTTCCAAATATTCATAAAATTTCAGATTTTTTCACAAATAAACGCAAGTCATATTGAAGAAATTTTACCACTATCATGAAGTAGAATATGTCACGAGAAAACATTCTCAGAAACAGTTGGATCCATTGAAGCGTTCTAGAGTTATTACCACATAAAGTGACCCTGGTCAGAATTGTAAAATTTGGCCCGGGCATGAAGGTGAAAACAGGCTCGGGGTTGAAGGGGTTAATATGTAATTTGGGCATATGTTAAAGCTATTTGAAAATATGTGCATTATTCTTTTTGTGCTTGTTTATAAAATTTGCTTTTTAATCATGAATCATTTCCAAGTTGCTTTTTCTTTTTTTTAGCACTGCACTGCAATTTATATGGATACTCTCATTTACAGAATGGCTTTAACAAGTGTCCCAAATTCCCTATTCCTCCTCGACCATGGCAAGGCTCTTGACTGGAGTGTTGGTCTTAGACTGATGGAGCTTAAAACTTGTTCCTTGTGTACTATATTCTGCTGCATGTATGTACTTGCTGTGGCCTCTCTCTAGTCTGTACATGCTTGTACAAGTGTACTATCTAACGTAACAGGTTTTCTTTACGTAAGTAGGATGGCTGACTACCAAGTCATGAGGTGGTGTAATAACACATACTGTTACATTAAAAGCACTAGTAAAATAAAAGCAAGACTTACATGCTGAAGATGCTGTACACTGTGTTGGTGCCTTTGGTGTCCAAATATATTTTTATTACGAAGGCTATGTTCATATTGCGTACTTAACATGCTTTTAACTTCAGCAGGGCTTCCGTCTAAAGGATTGATTAGAGTCAACCCCTAATGTGGCCATAAACTTGAATGAGGCAGACAGAGTCATGAGACTTGCCTATTCAAGCTTATAGTTGCACAAAAAAAAAGGCTCCCACACAAATAAACCCTTCCAATATTTATGGATCCATTCCAATTTTTTTAACATAGGAATCTGTATTTTGTCTTGTAAATTTTAACTGCTGATGTATAAAAATAGATGGCATACAGATTACATCTGGATGACAAAAAAGATAATTTCTGGTTAAAAATTGGATAATATTTTTATACATTCGTGTGAACTAGACTTTACTGAAGTTTATTGCTGGATCAATAAGAATGAAGTCATGCTCTCCATTACTAACATCACAATTTATTAAGAAACTGTATATTAAAACACGTTATTGTGCTATAACTACACTGTTGATTTTTAGATTTTTATGCTTTTTATATATTAGGTAGATAGCAACTCTGGACCAAAAACTTCATAACTTGTTAAAATACTTATCAGAGAACATCATAGAAGACTTACCACGGTTATGCTAGAGACTGCCTCTCCAATGGTGCTGCCCCACTCCTCCCATCTCCCCCAAAATTGGAAGAGGGAAAGGGAAAGTGTTATGAAAGGCAATTCAGTACTACAATGGGCATAGCGGTCAGAGCACATACAGTGATCTGACAATAACCCAAAATCATAGAACGATCTCTGAGACGTGGGAACTCTGCAGACCGCAATCCCTAATCCTCTCCAAACAACACTAGAGGCAGCCGTGGATTGCGCCTAACTCTGCCTATGCAACTCGGCACAGCCTGAGAAACTAACTAGCCTGAAGATAGAAAATAAGCCTACCTTGCCTCAGAGAAATACCCCAAAGGAAAAGGCAGCCCCCCACATATAATGACTGTGAATTAAGATGAAAAGACAAACGTAGAGATGAAATAGATTCAGCAAAGTGAGGCCCGACTTTCTTAACAGATCGAGGATAGAAAAGGTAACTTTGCGGTCTACACAAAACCCTAAAGAACACTACGCAAAGGGGCAAAAAGACCCTCCGTACCGAACTAACGGCACGGAGGTACACCCTTTGCGTCCCAGAGCTTCCAGCAACAAATTAGACAAGCTGGACAGAAAAAATAGCAAACAAATAGCAAAGAAGAACTTAGCTATGCAGAGCAGCAGGCCACAGGAATGATCCAGGGAAAAGCAAGTCCAACACTGGAACATTGACAGGAAGCCAGGATCAAAGCATTAGGTGGAGTTAAGTAGAGAAGCACCTAACGACCTCACCAGATCACCTGAGGGAGGAAACTCAGAAGCCGCAGTACCACTTCCCTCCACCAACAGAAGCTCACAGAGAGAATCAGCCGAAGTACCACTTGTGACCACAGGAGGGAGCTCTGCCACAGAATTCACAACAGTACCCCCCCCCTTGAGGAGGGGTCACCGAACCCTCACCAGAGCCCTTAGGCCGACCAGGATGAGCCACATGAAAGGCACGAACAAGATCGGGAGCATGGACATCTGTTGTGAATTCTGTGGCTGAATTCACTTCTGTGGTCACAAGTGGTATTGCAGTCTCTGGGCTTCCTCCCTCAGGTGTTTTGGTGAGCTCGTTGGCTGCCTTGCTATTTAGCTCCACCTGAGTCTGTCTTCCTTGCTCCTTGTCAATGTTCCAGTGTTGGATCTGAGCTACTGCATCTTTCCTTGGGCCTGCTGCTCTGCTAGATAAGTGCTTCAAGTTTGTTTTCTGTTTTTTCTGTCCAGCTTGCTATTAACTTTTGCTGGAAGCTCTGAGAAGCAAAGGAGTGCACCGCCGTGCTGTTAGTTCGGCACGGTGGGTCTTTTTGCCCCTTTGCGTGGTTTTCGTTTTAGGGTTTTTTGTAGACTGCATAGTTCTCTTTGCTATCCTCGCTCTGTCTAGAATATCGGGCCTCACTTTGCTGAATCTATTTCATTCCTACGTTTGTCTTTTCATCTTGCTAACAGTCATTATATGTGGGGGGCTGCCTATTCCTTTGGGGTATTTCTCTGAGGTAAGTCAGGCTTGTATTTCTATCTTCAGGCTAGTCAGCTCCTCAGCCAGTGTCGAGTTGCATAGGTAGTGATAGGCGCAATCCACTGCTGCTTATAGTTGTGTGAGGATAGATCAGGTACTGCAGTCTACAGAGATTCCACGTCTCAGAGCTCGTCCTATTGTTTTTGGTTATTGCCAGATCTCTGTATGTGCGCTGATTACTGCACGATGTGTTGCCTGATTGCCAGCCATAACAGTACAAGGAGCCTGACCAATGATTCCCAATAGAGGGAAAAAAGAAATCCTGACAGCATTTTTTTTTCTTAGCTCTGTCTTCAGTCTTTTTTTTCCCCGGGTTTATCTGAGCCGGCGGGTATCCTCAAGGAAGGAGTAATTGTGTCTGCCATCTCCCCTGATTTGCGGCGGGTGCTGCAAAAATTTCAGGCTAATAAACCTGATCGTTGTCCAGCGGAGAAACTGTTTGTCCCGGATAGGTGGACAAATAAAGTGATCTCTGAGGTTCATTGTTCGGTGTTGGCTGGTCATCCTGGAATCTTTGGTACCAGAGAGTTAGTGGCTAGATCCTTTTGGTGGCCGTCTCTGTCGCGGGATGTGCGTTCTTTTGTGCAGTCCTGTGGGATTTGTGCTCGGGCTAAGCCCTGCTGTTCTCGTGCCAGTGGGTTGCTTTTGCCCTTGCCGGTCCCGAAGAGACCTTGGACACATATCTCTATGGATTTTATTTCAGATCTTCCCGTCTCTCAAAAGATGTCAGTCATTTGGGTGGTCTGTGATCGCTTTTCTAAGATGGTCCATCTGGTACCCTTGTCCAAGTTGCCTTCCTCCTCTGATTTGGTGCCATTGTTCTTCCAGCATGTGGTTCGTTTGCATGGCATTCCAGAGAATATCATTTCTGATAGAGGTTCCCAGTTTGTTTCGAGGTTTTGGCGAGCCTTTTGTGGTAGGATGGGCATTGACTTGTCTTTTTCCTCGGCTTTTCATCCTCAGACTAATGGCCAGACCGAACGAACCAATCAGACCTTGGAAACCTATCTGAGATGCTTTGTTTCTGCCGATCAGGATGACTGGGTGTCCTTTTTGCCTTTGGTTGAGTTCGCCCTTAATAATCGGGCCAGCTCGGCTACCTTGGTTTCGCCATTTTTCTGCAATTCTGGGTTCCATCCTCGTTTCTCTTCAGGACAGGTTGAGTCTTCGGACTGTCCTGGTGTGGATACTGTGGTGGACAGGTTGCAGCAGATTTGGACTCATGTAGTGGACAATTTGACCTTGTCCCAGGAGAAGGCTCAACGTTTCGCTAATCGCAGACGCCGTGTGGGTCCCCGACTTCGTGTTGGGGATCTGGTTTGGTTATCTTCTCGTCATATTTCTATGAAGGTTTCCTCTCCGAAGTTTAAACCTCTTTTCATTGGTCCTTATAGGATTTCTGAGGTTATTAATCCTGTGTCTTTTCGTCTGACCCTCCCAGATTCTTTTTTCATACATAACGTCTTCCATAGGTCATTGTTGCGGAGATACGTGGCACCTATGGTTCCATCTGTTGACCCTCCTGCCCCGGTTTTGGTGGAGGGGGAATTGGAGTATATTGTGGAGAAGATTTTGGATTCTCGTGTTTCTAGACGGAAACTCCAGTATCTGGTTAAATGGAAGGGTTATGCTCAGGAGGATAATTCCTGGGTTTTTGCCTCTGATGTCCATGCTCCCGATCTTGTTCGTGCCTTTCATGTGGCTCATCCTGGTCGGCCTGGGGGCTCTGGTGAGGGTTCGGTGACCCCTCCTCAAGGGGGGGTACTGTTGTGAATTCTGTGGCAGAGCTCCCTCCTGTGGTCACAAGTGGTACTTCGGTTGATTCTCTCTGGGAGCTTCCGTTTGTGGAGGAAACTGGTACTGCTGCTTCTGAGTTTCCTCCCTCAGGTGATCTGGTGAGGTCGTTAGGTGCTTCTCTACTTAACCCCACCTAATGCTTTGATTCATGCTTCCTGTCAATGTTCCAGTGTTGGACTTGTGTTTCTCTGGATCATTCCTGTGGCCTGCTGCTCTGCATAGCTAAGTGCTGCTTTGCTATTTGTTGTAATTTTTTCTGTCCAGCTTGTCTATTTGTTTTGCTGGAAGCTCTGGGACGCAAAGGGTGTACCTCTGTGCCGTTAGTTCGGTACGGAGGGTCTTTTTGCCCCTTTGCGTGGTTTTCTTTAGGGTTTTGTGTAGACCGCAAAGTTATCTTTCCTATCCTCGTTCTGTCTAGAATATCGGGCCTCACTTTGCTGAATCTATTTCATCCCTACGTTTGTCTTTTCATCTTACTCACAGTCATTATATGTGGGGGGCTGCCTTTTCCTTTGGGGTATTTCTCTGAGGCAAGGTAGGCTTATTTTTTCTATCTTCAGGCTAGTTAGTTTCTCAGGCTGTGCCGAGTTGCATAGGTAGCGTTAGGCGCAATCCACGGCTGCCTCTAGTTGTGTTTGGAGAGGATCAGGGATTGCGGTCTGCAGAGTTCCCACGTCTCAGAGCTCTTTCCATTATTTTGGGTTGTTGTCAGATCACTGTATGTGCTCTGACCTCCATGTCCATTGTGATACTGAATTGCCATTCATAACAGCAGGCTGTGTGCTGGCAATCGCCACTGGGTGTCAGCTGAACTCAAAGCTGACACCCGGCTATCACCTCCAGGCACAGTCCAGACACTTTAACCCCCTAAATGCTGACATTGAATTTGATTGCAGTATTTAGCTACAGGGCAGAGGAGCGCATAGGGAAGAAAGTCCCTCTGCCCTTGGATCGGAGACACCGCAACGTCATACCGATTGTTGCCATGATGACCTGATGTTGTCATGATGACATCCGGGTTGCCAGGCACTAGGAACATTTAGCCAGATCACGCACAGTGCATGATCTAACGAACTTGTGTCTGCTTCTGCATTGCTATACCTTATAACTGTGATCAGACTGGAGAAAGTGAAAATCCCGTAGTGGGACTAAGTAAAAAAGTTAAAGAAAGGGAAAAAAAGTTGTAAAAATATATATTTTTTATATCAGAAAATAATAAAAAAAATAAAAAAATATTTTGTAGACAAAAATAAATATGAAAAAACGTAGGCCACAGTTTTCTGCACCTCTGAGAAAATGGACACAGAGAGCAGAGAGCATTTTAGTGAATGCCTCCCTCGGGGGTTTCGCCTGAATTAGTTGAGTTTTAAAGGGAAACCCCGATGTGAGAGCTCAATGTAGAGCGCTGGATCAATGTGATCTAAATTGTTATGCAAAATGTTCCCAATAAAAGATTCAATCAATTCACAATCAATCCACAAAAAAGCAAGTCCCCACTCAGGTTCGTCATCTGTTAAAGAAAATGATGGGGGTTTCAATGTTACTGATCGTTACTGGTAGCACAAAGGCTCTGGAAAAGTAAAATGGCCTTTGCCCCCCAAAAAAACTCATCAACTTCTGTGCTCCCATATCCAAATGCCCCCTCCTTTCTGAGCCCCAGTGTGCCTAATCCACCTTTAGCTTCCACATGTTTGGCATTTCAGTAGCGATGAGAGCCTGCCTAATTTAGAGGTGCGTGTCTCCAGAAGCATGAGCTGGGCACAATATATGGGCACTACAATGTACTGGTCACTACAATGGCAGTTTGCAATTTTCATTTAGCGACATCCACTGCTGCTTGTTTCTGGAAACAGCCATGGAGTCAAAATCATCACTAAACCTGTAGATAAATTCCCAAAGAGGTATAATTTCCAAAATGGGATCACTTGAGGCAGGATTCTGCTTTTTCTAGCAATTATGCGCTCTGTATATGGAGTCCATAAACTATTCTAGGAAATTCTGCACTACAGGATGCCTCCTGTATAACAGTACTGCTTAGCCATATGGCGAGACACAGGAGGAATGAAGCGCTATTTGCCAATAGGATTCTGCTGTTCTGACACCTTTGGGGCTCTGCCAATGTGACAGAACACCTCTGCCAATGTGACATGACACCCTCAAACCTGCCCAGTGAAATGGAAACTCCAATATGGAGTTTCTTCCCTTCTGATCTTTGCACTGTACCTGAAAAGTAAATTGCACAACAAAATGTGGGGTTCCTTTTATCCTGCTATTCTTGTGAAAATAAAAAACATTGGGGCTAAAGTAATATTTTTGTGGGAAAAATTTGATTTTTTTTAATTTCACTGCTCTACAATATAAACTTTTGTGAAGCAGCTGGGGGTTCAAGATGCTCACCACACATCTAGATATATTCCTTGAGGGGTCTACCTTCACTTGTAGGGGTTTTCCTTCTTTTCTGAGCCCTACTGTGAGCCTAAGCAGTATTTTACTCCCACAAATGGGATATCTGCGTACTCAGGAGAAATTGCACAACAAATTGTATAGTGCAACATTTCCTGTTACACTTGAGAAAATGCAAAATGTGGGGCCAAAAATCATTTTTTGGGGGAAAATTTGATCTTTTTATTTTCACGGCTCAATGTTATAAACTTCTGTGAAGTACCTGGGGGTTCAAGGTGCACATCATAAATCTAGGTAAGTTCCTTGGGTGGTCCAGTTTCCAAAATGGTGTCACTTGTCAAGGGTTTCCACTGTTTAGGCACATCAGGGGCTCTCCAAATGCAACATGGCCTCCGCTAATTAATACAGCAAATATTGCATTCAAAAAGTCGAATGGCGCTCCTTCCCTTCCGAGCCCTGCCGTGTGCCCAAACAGTGCTTTTCTCCCACATATGGGGTATTGTCATGCTCAGGAGAAATTTCATAACAAATTTTGGGATCCATTTTTTCCTGTTTCCCTTTGTAAAAATAAAAAAAAATTGGGGTCTAAAGTTAAATTTTGTGAAAAAAAAGTTAAATGTTCATTTTTTTCAGTCCACATTCCAAAAATTCCTGTGAAACACTTAAAGGGTTAATAAACTTCTTGAATGTGGTTTTGAGCACCTTGATGGGTGCACTTTTTACAATGGTGTAGCTTTTAAGCATTTTCTGTCTTATAGTCTCCTTAAATTCACTTCAAATGTGACGTGATCCCTAATAAAATGGTTTTGTACATTTTTTGGAAAAATGAGAAATTAATGGTCAAATTTTAACCCTTCTAACTTCCTGACAAAAAACAAATATGCTTCAAAAATTGTGTTGATGTAAAGTAGGCGTGTAGAAAATGTTATTTTATTAACTATTTTGTGTGATATAATGCTCCGATTTAAGGGCATAAAAATGAAAAGTTTGAAAATTGCAAATTTTTCCAAATATTCATAAAATTTCAGATTTTTTCACAAATAAACGCAAGTCATATTGAAGAAATTTTACCACTATCATGAAGTAGAATATGTCACGAGAAAACATTCTCAGAAACAGTTGGATCCATTGAAGCGTTCTAGAGTTATTACCACATAAAGTGACCCTGGTCAGAATTGTAAAATTTGGCCCGGGCATGAAGGTGAAAACAGGCTCGGGGTTGAAGGGGTTAATATGTAATTTGGGCATATGTTAAAGCTATTTGAAAATATGTGCATTATTCTTTTTGTGCTTGTTTATAAAATTTGCTTTTTAATCATGAATCATTTCCAAGTTGCTTTTTCTTTTTTTTAGCACTGCACTGCAATTTATATGGATACTCTCATTTACAGAATGGCTTTAACAAGTGTCCCAAATTCCCTATTCCTCCTCGACCATGGCAAGGCTCTTGACTGGAGTGTTGGTCTTAGACTGATGGAGCTTAAAACTTGTTCCTTGTGTACTATATTCTGCTGCATGTATGTACTTGCTGTGGCCTCTCTCTAGTCTGTACATGCTTGTACAAGTGTACTATCTAACGTAACAGGTTTTCTTTACGTAAGTAGGATGGCTGACTACCAAGTCATGAGGTGGTGTAATAACACATACTGTTACATTAAAAGCACTAGTAAAATAAAAGCAAGACTTACATGCTGAAGATGCTGTACACTGTGTTGGTGCCTTTGGTGTCCAAATATATTTTTATTACGAAGGCTATGTTCATATTGCGTACTTAACATGCTTTTAACTTCAGCAGGGCTTCCGTCTAAAGGATTGATTAGAGTCAACCCCTAATGTGGCCATAAACTTGAATGAGGCAGACAGAGTCATGAGACTTGCCCATTCAAGCTTATAGTTGCACAAAAAAAAAGGCTCCCACACAAATAAACCCTTCCAATATTTATGGATCCATTCCAATTTTTTTAACATAGGAATCTGTATTTTGTCTTGTAAATTTTAACTGCTGATGTATAAAAATAGATGGCATACAGATTACATCTGGATGACAAAAAAGATAACTTCTGGTTAAAAATTGGATAATATTTTTATACATTCGTGTGAACTAGACTTTACTGAAGTTTATTGCTGGATCAATAAGAATGAAGTCATGCTCTCCATTACTAACATCACAATTTATTAAGAAACTGTATATTAAAACACGTTATTGTGCTATAACTACACTGTTGATTTTTAGATTTTTATGCTTTTTATATATTAGGTAGATAGCAACTCTGGACCAAAAACTTCATAACTTGTTAAAATACTTATCAGAGAACATCATAGAAGACTTACCACGGTTATGCTAGAGACTGCCTCTCCAATGGTGCTGCCCCACTCCTCCCATCTCCCCCAAAATTGGAAGAGGGAAAGGGAAAGTGTTATGAAAGGCAATTCAGTACTACAATGGGCATAGCGGTCAGAGCACATACAGTGATCTGACAATAACCCAAAATCATAGAACGATCTCTGAGACGTGGGAACTCTGCAGACCGCAATCCCTAATCCTCTCCAAACAACACTAGAGGCAGCCGTGGATTGCGCCTAACTCTGCCTATGCAACTCGGCACAGCCTGAGAAACTAACTAGCCTGAAGATAGAAAATAAGCCTACCTTGCCTCAGAGAAATACCCCAAAGGAAAAGGCAGCCCCCCACATATAATGACTGTGAATTAAGATGAAAAGACAAACGTAGAGATGAAATAGATTCAGCAAAGTGAGGCCCGACTTTCTTAACAGATCGAGGATAGAAAAGGTAACTTTGCGGTCTACACAAAACCCTAAAGAACACTACGCAAAGGGGCAAAAAGACCCTCCGTACCGAACTAACGGCACGGAGGTACACCCTTTGCGTCCCAGAGCTTCCAGCAACAAATTAGACAAGCTGGACAGAAAAAATAGCAAACAAATAGCAAAGAAGAACTTAGCTATGCAGAGCAGCAGGCCACAGGAATGATCCAGGGAAAAGCAAGTCCAACACTGGAACATTGACAGGAAGCCAGGATCAAAGCATTAGGTGGAGTTAAGTAGAGAAGCACCTAACGACCTCACCAGATCACCTGAGGGAGGAAACTCAGAAGCCGCAGTACCACTTCCCTCCACCAACAGAAGCTCACAGAGAGAATCAGCCGAAGTACCACTTGTGACCACAGGAGGGAGCTCTGCCACAGAATTCACAACAGTACCCCCCCCCTTGAGGAGGGGTCACCGAACCCTCACCAGAGCCCTTAGGCCGACCAGGATGAGCCACATGAAAGGCACGAACAAGATCGGGAGCATGGACATCTGTTGTGAATTCTGTGGCTGAATTCACTTCTGTGGTCACAAGTGGTATTGCAGTCTCTGGGCTTCCTCCCTCAGGTGTTTTGGTGAGCTCGTTGGCTGCCTTGCTATTTAGCTCCACCTGAGTCTGTCTTCCTTGCTCCTTGTCAATGTTCCAGTGTTGGATCTGAGCTACTGCATCTTTCCTTGGGCCTGCTGCTCTGCTAGATAAGTGCTTCAAGTTTGTTTTCTGTTTTTTCTGTCCAGCTTGCTATTAACTTTTGCTGGAAGCTCTGAGAAGCAAAGGAGTGCACCGCCGTGCTGTTAGTTCGGCACGGTGGGTCTTTTTGCCCCTTTGCGTGGTTTTCGTTTTAGGGTTTTTTGTAGACTGCATAGTTCTCTTTGCTATCCTCGCTCTGTCTAGAATATCGGGCCTCACTTTGCTGAATCTATTTCATTCCTACGTTTGTCTTTTCATCTTGCTAACAGTCATTATATGTGGGGGGCTGCCTATTCCTTTGGGGTATTTCTCTGAGGTAAGTCAGGCTTGTATTTCTAAATGGCAAAAAAGAAAAAGTAGGCGCGCACTTACCCTGTTGCGGTGAATATCACTTTATTAGGACATATAAACAAACGGATAGCAGGGAGGGATAGGGTCAGCCACGGACAACGATCGTTTCGTGCTCTACGGCACTTCAACGGGTCCTAATGCTGAGTGGAACAGGAAGGAGTTTTATAGACCCATCTGGATCCCAGACTCCTCCCCCTGGACTCCAAACATAAACAGTGTTACATTTAAAACAAAATGGTATTAAAAACAACAATAATAAAATAGCACATGCTGAGAACTACAAATAAACCGAATACAGCTTTTAGAAACCAAGATTGAGACACTTTTATAAGAAAACCGACATGTCGACTTTGTCATTTAAACCAGATGGTCCTGCTGCGTCTGCGCGCAGGATCCATCTGGCTTCTCTGCGCAGCAGGAGGCGGCGCAAATCCCCTCCTCCCTCAGGCAACGAGACCCGCTCCAAACCCGCAAATCTTAGTACTTGGGCATCTCCTGCATGGCAAGTGTGTAGATGGTCTATTAACCTTGGAGCTCCTTTCCCTGTTCTAATGGAGTAAAAATGCTCCCTAATCCGAACAAACAGTGGGCGGAAGGTTTTGCCAATATAGAAGCGTCTGCACGGACAAAAAAGAACATAGACGACATGGGTAGTCCTGCAAGAAATAAAGTCCCGTACAGTGTGCTGGATATGACCTACTCTAATTCTATTACCTGTATAATGGTACTTGCAGAAGTTGCAACCCCCGCATGTGAAGTTGCCTTTAGGGATACTATCTGTGAGCCAATTATTTTTGGTAGTGACAAAGCGGTTGCGGACTATGCTGTCTCTAATGTTTGTACTGCGACGGCTAGCAAAGAGAGGTCCCCTATCTATTATTTCTTTGAGGTCAGTATCTTGACGTAAAATACACCAATTTTTACGTATGACGGTTCTGATGTGGTTGTCAAGAGGGCCAAACTTAAAACTGAAGACAAACTTTTTTTCTTCTTTTTGTCTTTTTTTGGAGGTGGTGGAAACATCCGTGGCTGCTGCTTTATCGTAGGCATTTTTTAAAATAGATGGGGGGTACCCACGTTTCTTAAATCTTCCAATCAAATCGACTGACTGCTGCGCAAAACCTGCAGGATCACTATTGATTCTCTTAACCCTAAGAAGTTGACTATAGGGCAGAGATCCCTTCATGTATGGCGGATGAGCACTGTTATAATGTAATAAAGAATTACATGCCGAGGGTTTACGATATACTCTAGTGGAGATCCCCCCGTCCTCAATGCATAACTGGACATCCAAAAAGACCAAGTTGGTGCCTCCAAATTGCGAGGTAAACCCCATGTTCATGGTATTGGATGTCCCCAGGTACCTCACGAACTCCGTGAAGGCATCCTGGTGCCCATCCCACACCATGAACATGTCATCCACATACCTAGCATATAGCTTGATATGTCGAAGAAATGGGTTTTTGTTGGAATAAATATATTCCTCCTCAAACCTCGCAAGAAAGAGGTTTGCCAGGGTACATGCGACGGGGGTACCCATAGCGGTACCCACCGTCTGCAGGTACCACTGGCCGTCAAAAGAAAAAGCATTGTGTTCTAAAATGAACGAGAGTCCATCACAAATGAACTCCACAGTGTCATGACCAGTGGGAGTATTCTCCAAAATGCTTCTAATTGTTTCCACCCCCAACTTTTGTGGAATACGTGTATAAAGACTTTCGACATCAATCGAAGTCAGAGCATATGATTCCTGCCATTCAAAATCCTTAATCACATTCAGAAAGTCTCCCGTGTCTTTAATAAACGAAGGGACATCCAACAGCAGGGGGCGCAGCAGCCAGTCGATATAAGAGGAGATAGGCTCAGTTAACGAACCAACCCCTGACACTATGGGACGGCCAGGGGGGGCTTCCACTGATTTGTGTAATTTCGGTATGTGATACCAATGTGGGCGTCTCGGAAAATCCGGTAGTAGCTTTTCAGCCTGTTTACAAGAAAACACCTTTTTATCCACAAAATCTCTTAGCAACGAACGCAAGAGATTTTTAAATTTTACCGTAGGGTCCCCCTTAAGCTTCAAATACGTTGTATCATCTGACAACTGTCTCAATGCCTCTGTTTTGTAATATTCTCTTGTAAGCAGCACCACGTTGCCACCTTTATCCGCACTACGGACAATCACATCAGACCAGCCCTGTATTTCACCCAAAGCTTGTTTTTCCTTTAAAAGAAGGTTTTCTATGGGCTTTTCATATATTAAAGCCTCCATGTCTTTTAAAATCTGCGATTGGAAAACATCTACAAGATTACCTGGGGCTACTGGGGGCATATAGGTAGATTTATTACCTCAAGGTGTTTTCTTGTAAACAGGCTGAAAAGCTACTACCGGATTTTCCGAGACGCCCACATTGGTATCACATACCGAAATTACACAAATCAGTGGAAGCCCCCCCTGGCCGTCCCATAGTGTCAGGGGTTGGTTCGTTAACTGAGCCTATCTCCTCTTATATCGACTGGCTGCTGCGCCCCCTGCTGTTGGATGTCCCTTCGTTTATTAAAGACACGGGAGACTTTCTGAATGTGATTAAGGATTTTGAATGGCAGGAATCATATGCTCTGACTTCGATTGATGTCGAAAGTCTTTATACACGTATTCCACAAAAGTTGGGGGTGGAAACAATTAGAAGCATTTTGGAGAATACTCCCACTGGTCATGACACTGTGGAGTTCATTTGTGATGGACTCTCGTTCATTTTAGAACACAATGCTTTTTCTTTTGACGGCCAGTGGTACCTGCAGACGGTGGGTACCGCTATGGGTACCCCCGTCGCATGTACCCTGGCAAACCTCTTTCTTGCGAGGTTTGAGGAGGAATATATTTATTCCAACAAAAACCCATTTCTTCGACATATCAAGCTATATGCTAGGTATGTGGATGACATGTTCATGGTGTGGGATGGGCACCAGGATGCCTTCACGGAGTTCGTGAGGTACCTGGGGACATCCAATACCATGAACATGGGGTTTACCTCGCAATTTGGAGGCACCAACTTGGTCTTTTTGGATGTCCAGTTATGCATTGAGGACGGGGGGATCTCCACTAGAGTATATCGTAAACCCTCGGCATGTAATTCTTTATTACATTATAACAGTGCTCATCCGCCATACATGAAGGGATCTCTGCCCTATAGTCAACTTCTTAGGGTTAAGAGAATCAATAGTGATCCTGCAGGTTTTGCGCAGCAGTCAGTCGATTTGATTGGAAGATTTAAGAAACGTGGGTACCCCCCATCTATTTTAAAAAATGCCTACGATAAAGCAGCAGCCACGGATGTTTCCACCACCTCCAAAAAAAGACAAAAAGAAGAAAAAAAGTTTGTCTTCAGTTTTAAGTTTGGCCCTCTTGACAACCACATCAGAACCGTCATACGTAAAAATTGGTGTATTTTACGTCAAGATACTGACCTCAAAGAAATAATAGATAGGGGACCTCTCTTTGCTAGCCGTCGCAGTACAAACATTAGAGACAGCATAGTCCGCAACCGCTTTGTCACTACCAAAAATAATTGGCTCACAGATAGTATCCCTAAAGGCAACTTCACATGCGGGGGTTGCAACTTCTGCAAGTACCATTATACAGGTAATAGAATTAGAGTAGGTCATATCCAGCACACTGTACGGGACTTTATTTCTTGCAGGACTACCCATGTCGTCTATGTTCTTTTTTGTCCGTGCAGACGCTTCTATATTGGCAAAACCTTCCGCCCACTGTTTGTTCGGATTAGGGAGCATTTTTACTCCATTAGAACAGGGAAAGGAGCTCCAAGGTTAATAGACCATCTACACACTTGCCATGCAGGAGATGCCCAAGTACTAAGATTTGCGGGTTTGGAGCGGGTCTCGTTGCCTGAGGGAGGAGGGGATTTGCGCCGCCTCCTGCTGCGCAGAGAAGCCAGATGGATCCTGCGCGCAGACGCAGCAGGACCATCTGGTTTAAATGACAAAGTCGACATGTCGGTTTTCTTATAAAAGTGTCTCAATCTTGGTTTCTAAAAGCTGTATTCGGTTTATTTGTAGTTCTCAGCATGTGCTATTTTATTATTGTTGTTTTTAATACCATTTTGTTTTAAATGTAACACTGTTTATGTTTGGAGTCCAGGGGGAGGAGTCTGGGATCCAGATGGGTCTATAAAACTCCTTCCTGTTCCACTCAGCATTAGGACCCGTTGAAGTGCCGTAGAGCACGAAACGATCGTTGTCCGTGGCTGACCCTATCCCTCCCTGCTATCCGTTTGTTTATATGTCCTAATAAAGTGATATTCACCGCAACAGGGTAAGTGCGCGCCTACTTTTTCTTTTTTGCCATTTGGATTCTGCACACATTTTTCCTGGCAGCAGCACCCCGTTGATTCAGGTGTAAAGGATTCATACAGCCAGTATCACTTTCTGTGGTGCTAGACCGATATTATAATACGGTCACTGAGTTGGACCTTTGAGCAGTGCGGATGTGTGTTTTCTCTACTATTGGACTTTGCATTTTGATTTTCTTTGTACACACTACCAGCACGCTTGGTCGCTCACACCCTTGCACCAGGTGATCATTAACAGACTTTTGCTTGTTAGCACTGTTCGGATCTCCATAGCTATGGAGCCCGAGGCTGTTTCCTTATCACATGGACTCCTAGCAGGGAGGGAAAATGTGGATGCTTATTTTTCTGAATGTGAACTACACGACAACGTTTTTTCACTTAGCACAAAGACGCTGGAACACAAACTATTTATGGCCGCAGAAAGAGAGGTAAATTTGTTTTGGACAAATAATTCTTTGAAGTCCTACATGGAGTGCGGTCGAGTACCGCGAGGACTGCGTGTCATAAAAGAAATGGCTCAATATAAAGATAATGTATCCTTCATTAAAGAGTGGGAGAAAATCTTACTACAATGCTCCCAGGAATTACTCCGCCTCGTGTTGAAGCAAAACATTATTAATTATGAAGCCACTAAAGCCGAACTTACTAAAACTAAAGAAGAATTGAGAACCAGGTTGTCTGACACACAATGGTTAATTATTGACAAAAAACTGGATACAAAACTGGTCATTTTGCAAAATGAGATAAAGCAAAGGAAAAGAGACAAATTTATAAGAGACAAAATTGATTTTGAAACAGACAGAATTTTTACTTGGAATAAAGGCAGCCTATCAGAAGGCCATCGCAGATCCCGCAACAAATGGAATCAGAACAAGGGACAAGGACGTAACAAGTCCCTGTTTAAAAAGAACAAAAATAAAAAAGATTACCTTACAACAGACTCAGACTCAAGTGCTACCGAGGATCCTTGTACATCTAAAAACCAAATGCCATTGCCACCAGCATCTATCTCAGGTGTTTCCCCTTTAGACGCAGGACGCGCCGAGGGGGTAGGAGAAATGGCAGAAGAAACTCCAAAAAAAAGGCGGCAAGTTTCGTGGCGGCCAACGAAGTAGCGGTTGTTAATTTAACCCCACGAACCTTGAGTGAAGCACATCTGTCGGTGTTGTCCAAAGGATTGAATTTTTGTATAGCAGAACCATTTAATCTGGTAGATTTTAAAATCGACCTTTTCAAGGCGGTTCGCAAGATCCATTTGTTTAAGTCGTTTTCTGCAGTTAGTAACCATGCCACCCCCCGTGAAGTGTTCCCAGGTGAGTCACCTTGCCATGTGGGTCCCCTGGGCTTTTTTGTCACAGAGGACCCATTTGGTGATGTGCGGGAAGAGACCCGTGACCTTTTGGATTCTATGAGCATTACTCCGGTTTCTGCAAGTCATAAAGATAAAGTAACTGCACCTTTTACTGGAGGTAATAAATCTACCTATATGCCCCCAGTAGCCCCAGGTAATCTTGTAGATGTTTTCCAATCGCAGGTTTTAAAAGACATGGAGGCTTTAATATATGAAAAGCCCATAGAAAACCTTCTTTTAAAGGAAAAACAAGCTTTGGGTGAAATACAGGGCTGGTCTGATGTGATTGTCCGTAGTGCGGATAAAGGTGGCAACGTGGTGCTGCTTACAAGAGAATATTACAAAACAGAGGCATTGAGACAGTTGTCAGATGATACAACGTATTTGAAGCTTAAGGGGGACCCTACGGTAAAATTTAAAAATCTCTTGCGTTCGTTGCTAAGAGATTTTGTGGATAAAAAGGTGTTTTCTTGTAAACAGGCTGAAAAGCTACTACCGGATTTTCCGAGACGCCCACATTGGTATCACATACCGAAATTACACAAATCAGTGGAAGCCCCCCCTGGCCGTCCCATAGTGTCAGGGGTTGGTTCGTTAACTGAGCCTATCTCCTCTTATATCGACTGGCTGCTGCGCCCCCTGCTGTTGGATGTCCCTTCGTTTATTAAAGACACGGGAGACTTTCTGAATGTGATTAAGGATTTTGAATGGCAGGAATCATATGCTCTGACTTCGATTGATGTCGAAAGTCTTTATACACGTATTCCACAAAAGTTGGGGGTGGAAACAATTAGAAGCATTTTGGAGAATACTCCCACTGGTCATGACACTGTGGAGTTCATTTGTGATGGACTCTCGTTCATTTTAGAACACAATGCTTTTTCTTTTGACGGCCAGTGGTACCTGCAGACGGTGGGTACCGCTATGGGTACCCCCGTCGCATGTACCCTGGCAAACCTCTTTCTTGCGAGGTTTGAGGAGGAATATATTTATTCCAACAAAAACCCATTTCTTCGACATATCAAGCTATATGCTAGGTATGTGGATGACATGTTCATGGTGTGGGATGGGCACCAGGATGCCTTCACGGAGTTCGTGAGGTACCTGGGGACATCCAATACCATGAACATGGGGTTTACCTCGCAATTTGGAGGCACCAACTTGGTCTTTTTGGATGTCCAGTTATGCATTGAGGACGGGGGGATCTCCACTAGAGTATATCGTAAACCCTCGGCATGTAATTCTTTATTACATTATAACAGTGCTCATCCGCCATACATGAAGGGATCTCTGCCCTATAGTCAACTTCTTAGGGTTAAGAGAATCAATAGTGATCCTGCAGGTTTTGCGCAGCAGTCAGTCGATTTGATTGGAAGATTTAAGAAACGTGGGTACCCCCCATCTATTTTAAAAAATGCCTACGATAAAGCAGCAGCCACGGATGTTTCCACCACCTCCAAAAAAAGACAAAAAGAAGAAAAAAAGTTTGTCTTCAGTTTTAAGTTTGGCCCTCTTGACAACCACATCAGAACCGTCATACGTAAAAATTGGTGTATTTTACGTCAAGATACTGACCTCAAAGAAATAATAGATAGGGGACCTCTCTTTGCTAGCCGTCGCAGTACAAACATTAGAGACAGCATAGTCCGCAACCGCTTTGTCACTACCAAAAATAATTGGCTCACAGATAGTATCCCTAAAGGCAACTTCACATGCGGGGGTTGCAACTTCTGCAAGTACCATTATACAGGTAATAGAATTAGAGTAGGTCATATCCAGCACACTGTACGGGACTTTATTTCTTGCAGGACTACCCATGTCGTCTATGTTCTTTTTTGTCCGTGCAGACGCTTCTATATTGGCAAAACCTTCCGCCCACTGTTTGTTCGGATTAGGGAGCATTTTTACTCCATTAGAACAGGGAAAGGAGCTCCAAGGTTAATAGACCATCTACACACTTGCCATGCAGGAGATGCCCAAGTACTAAGATTTGCGGGTTTGGAGCGGGTCTCGTTGCCTGAGGGAGGAGGGGATTTGCGCCGCCTCCTGCTGCGCAGAGAAGCCAGATGGATCCTGCGCGCAGACGCAGCAGGACCATCTGGTTTAAATGACAAAGTCGACATGTCGGTTTTCTTATAAAAGTGTCTCAATCTTGGTTTCTAAAAGCTGTATTCGGTTTATTTGTAGTTCTCAGCATGTGCTATTTTATTATTGTTGTTTTTAATACCATTTTGTTTTAAATGTAACACTGTTTATGTTTGGAGTCCAGGGGGAGGAGTCTGGGATCCAGATGGGTCTATAAAACTCCTTCCTGTTCCACTCAGCATTAGGACCCGTTGAAGTGCCGTAGAGCACGAAACGATCGTTGTCCGTGGCTGACCCTATCACTCCCTGCTATCCGTTTGTTTATATGTCCTAATAAAGTGATATTCACCGCAACAGGGTAAGTGCGCGCCTACTTTTTCTTTTTTGCCATTTGGATTCTGCACACATTTTTCCTGGCAGCAGCACCCCGTTGATTCAGGTGTAAAGGATTCATACAGCCAGTATCACTTTCTGTGGTGCTAGACCGATATTATAATACGGTCACTGAGTTGGACCTTTGAGCAGTGCGGATGTGTGTTTTCTCTACTATTGAACAGGCTTGTATTTCTATCTTCAGGCTAGTCAGCTCCTCAGCCAGTGTCGAGTTGCATAGGTAGTGATAGGCGCAATCCACTGCTGCTTATAGTTGTGTGAGGATAGATCAGGTACTGCAGTCTACAGAGATTCCACGTCTCAGAGCTCGTCCTATTGTTTTTGGTTATTGCCAGATCTCTGTATGTGCGCTGATTACTGCACGCTGTGTTGCCTGATTGCCAGCCATAACAGTACAAGGAGCCTGACCAATGATTCCCAATAGAGGGAAAAAAGAAATCCTGACAGCATTTTTTTTTCTTAGCTCTGTCTTCAGTCTTTTTTTTCCCCTAGACATTAGAGTGCTTCAGGACACAGCTGTGGGCATGGATATTCAGGCTCTGTGCTCCTCAATGGATAATCTCGTTGTAAATGTACAAAAGATTCAAGATACTATTGATCAGAAATCGATGCTAGAACCAAGAATTCCGATTCCTGATTTGTTTTTTGGTGACAGAACTAAGTTCCTGAGCTTCAGAAATAATTGTAAGCTATTTTTGGCCTTGAAACCTCATTCTTCTGGTAATCCTATTCAACAGGTTTTGATTATTATTTCTTTTTTGCGCGGCGACCCACAGGACTGGGCGTTTTCTCTTGCACCAGGAGATTCTGCATTGAGTAATGTTGATGCATTTTTCCAGGCGCTGGGATTGCTTTACGATGAGCCTAATTCAGTGGATCAGGCTGAGAAAAATCTGCTGGCTTTATGCCAGGGTCAGGATGATGTAGAAGTATATTGTCAGAAATTTAGGAAGTGGTCAGTACTCACTCTGTGGAATGAATCTGCACTAGCGGCTTTGTTCAGAAAGGGTCTCTCTGAAGCTCTTAAGGATGTAATGGTGGGATTTCCTATGCCTGCTGGTTTGAATGAGTCTATGTCCTTGGCCATTCAGATCGGTCGTCGCTTGCGCGAGCGTAAATCTGTGCACCATCTGGCGGTATTGTCTGAGAGTAAACCTGAGCCTATGCAGTGCGACAGGACTATGACTAAAGTAGAACGGCAAGAACACAGACGTCTGAACAGACTGTGTTTCTATTGTGGTGATTCTACTCATGCTATTTCTAATTGTCCTAAACGCACTAGGCGGTTCGATAGCTCTGCCGTTATTGGTACTGTACAGTCCAAATTCCTTTTGTCCATTACCTTAATGTGCTCTTTGTCATCGTATTCTGTCATGGCGTTTGTGGATTCAGGCGCTGCCCTGAATCTGATGGATTTGGATTATGCTAAACGTTGTGGATTTTTCTTGGAGCCTTTGCGGTGTCCTATTCCGTTGAGAGGAATTGATGCTACACCTTTGGCCAAGAATAAGCCTCAGTACTGGGCCCAGCTGACCATGTGCATTGCTCCTGCACATCAGGAAGTTATTCGCTTTCTGGTACTGCATAATTTGCATGATGTGGTCGTGTTGGGGTTGCCATGGCTACAAACCCATAATCCAGTATTGGATTGGAACTCTATGTCGGTAACCAGCTGGGGTTGTCAGGGAGTACATGGTGATGTTCCATTTTTGTCTATTTCGTCATCCATTCCTTCTGACATCCCAGAGTTCTTGTCGGACTTTCAGGATGTATTTGAAGAGTCCAAGTCTGATGCCCTACCTCCGCATAGGAATTGTGATTGTGCTATCGATTTGATTCCTGGTAGTAAATTCCCTAAGGGTCGTTTATTTAATTTGTCCGTACCTGAACACACCGCTATGCGCAGTTATGTGAAGGAGTCCCTGGAGAAGGGACATATTCGCCCATCGTCGTCACCATTGGGAGCAGGGTTCTTTTTTGTAGCCAAGAAGGATGGTTCGCTAAGACCGTGTATTGATTACCGCCTTCTTAATAAGATCACTGTTAAGTTTCAGTATCCCTTGCCATTGATTTCTGACTTGTTTGCTCGGATTAAGGGGGCTAGTTGGTTTACTAAGATTGATCTTCGTGGTGCGTATAATCTGGTGAGAATCAGGCAGGGAGATGAATGGAAAACGGCATTTAATACGCCCGAGGGTCATTTTGAGTATCTGGTGATGCCGTTCGGACTTGCCAATGCTCCATCTGTTTTTCAGTCTTTTATGCATGACATTTTCCGTGAGTATCTGGATAAATTCTTGATTGTTTACTTGGATGACATTTTGATCTTCTCAGATGATTGGGAGTCTCATGTGAAGCAAGTCAGAATGGTTTTCCAGGTACTGCGTGCTAATTCCTTGTTCGTGAAGGGATCAAAGTGTCTCTTCGGTG
The DNA here is from genome assembly GCF_032444005.1 of Ranitomeya imitator. Taxonomy (NCBI): domain Eukaryota; kingdom Metazoa; phylum Chordata; class Amphibia; order Anura; family Dendrobatidae; genus Ranitomeya; species Ranitomeya imitator. The sequence goes on from NC_091286.1 coordinate 126,117,847, forward strand.
TGCAGAAAGTTTCATTTTTGGGGTTCATCTTTTCCCCTTCTACTATCGAGATGGATCCGGTTAAGGTTCAGGCCATCCAGGATTGGACTCAGCCGACATCTCTAAAAAGTCTGCAGAAATTCCTGGGCTTTGCTAATTTTTATCGTCGCTTCATCTGTAATTTTTCTAGCATTGCCAGACCATTGACCGATTTGACCAAGAAGGGTGCTGATTTGGTTAATTGGTCTTCTGCTGCCGTGGAAGCTTTTCAGGAGTTGAAGCGTCGTTTTTGCTGTGCCCCTGTGTTGTGTCAACCTGATGTTTCTCTTCCGTTCCAGGTCGAGGTTGATGCTTCTGAGATTGGTGCAGGGGCGGTTTTGTCACAGAGAGGTTCTGGTTGCTCAGTGTTCAAACCATGTGCTTTCTTTTCCAGGAAATTTTCTGCTGCTGAGCGTAATTATGATGTGGGCAACCGAGAGTTGCTGGCCATGAAGTGGGCATTCGAGGAGTGGCGTCATTGGCTTGAGGGTGCTAAGCATCGCGTGGTGGTTTTGACTGATCATAAGAACCTTACTTATCTTGAGTCTGCCAAGCGCTTGAATCCTAGACAGGCCCGTTGGTCGTTATTTTTTGCTCGTTTTGATTTTGTGATTTCATGCCTTCCGGGCTCTAAAAATGTGAAGGCGGATGCTCTGTCTAGGAGTTTTGTGCCCGACTCTCCGGGGTTATCTGAGCCGGCGAGTATCCTCAAGGAAGGAGTCATTGTGTCTGCCATCTCCCCTGATTTGCGGAGAGTGTTGCAGAAATTTCAGGCTAATAAACCTGATCGTTGTCCGGCCGAGAAACTGTTCGTCCCTGATAGGTGGACTAGTAAAGTTATCTCTGAACTTCATTGTTCGGTGCTGGCCGGTCATCCAGGAATCTTTGGTACCAGGGAGTTGGTTGCTAGATCCTTCTGGTGGCCATCTCTGTCGCGGGATGTGCGTGCTTTTGTGCAGTCCTGTGGAATTTGTGCTAGGGCTAAGCCCTGCTGTTCACGTGCCAGTGGGTTGCTTTTGCCCTTGCCGGTCCCGAAGAGGCCTTGGACACATATTTCGATGGATTTCATTTCTGACCTTCCCGTTTCTCAAAAAATGTCGGTCATTTGGGTGGTCTGTGATCGCTTTTCTAAAATGGTCCATCTGGTGCCCTTGGTTAAATTGCCTTCCTCCTCTGATTTGGTGCCTTTGTTCTTCCAGCATGTGGTTCGTTTACATGGCATTCCTGAGAATATTGTTTCTGACAGAGGTTCCCAGTTTGTCTCGAGGTTCTGGCGAGCCTTTTGTGGTAGGATGGGCATTGACCTATCTTTCTCCTCGGCCTTCCATCCTCAGACTAATGGCCAGACCGAACGAACCAATCAGACCTTGGAAACATATCTGAGATGTTTTGTTTCCGCTGACCAGGATGATTGGGTGTCATTTTTGCCGTTGGCTGAGTTCGCCCTTAATAATCGGGCCAGCTCGGCTACCTTGGTCTCTCCATTTTTCTGCAATTCTGGGTTCCATCCTCGTTTCTCTTCAGGACAGGTTGAGTCTTCGGACTGTCCTGGTGTGGATTCTGTGGTGGACAGGTTGCAGCAGATCTGGACTCAGGTAGTGGACAATTTGACCTTGTCCCAGGAGAAGGCTCAGCTTTTCGCTAATCGCAGACGCCGTGTGGGACCCCGACTTCGTGTTGGGGATCTGGTTTGGTTATCTTCTCGTCATATTCCTACGAAGGTTTCCTCTCCTAAATTTAAACCTCGTTTTATTGGTCCGTATAGGATTTCTGAGATTCTCAATCCGGTGTCTTTTCGTCTGATCCTCCCAGACTCCTTTTCCATACATAATGTATTCCATAGGTCGTTGTTGAGGAGATACGTGGCACCTATGGTTCCATCTGTGGAGCCTCCAGCCCCTGTTTTGGTGGAGGGGGAATTGGAGTATATTGTGGAGAAGATTTTGGATTCTCGTGTCTCTAGACGGAAACTCCAGTATCTGGTCAAATGGAAGGGTTATGCTCAGGAAGATAATTCCTGGGTTTTTGCCTCTGATGTCCATGCCCCAGATCTTGTTCGTGCCTTTCATGTGGCTCATCCTGGTCGGCCTGGGGGTTCTGGTGAGGGTTCGGTGACCCCTCCTCAAGGGGGGGGTACTGTTGTGAATTCTGTGGCTGAATTCACTTCTGTGGTCACAAGTGGTATTGCAGTCTCTGGGCTTCCTCCCTCAGGTGTTTTGGTGAGCTCGTTGGCTGCCTTGCTATTTAGCTCCACCTGAGTCTGTCTTCCTTGCTCCTTGTCAATGTTCCAGTGTTGGATCTGAGCTACTGCATCTTTCCTTGGGCCTGCTGCTCTGCTAGATAAGTGCTTCAAGTTTGTTTTCTGTTTTTTCTGTCCAGCTTGCTATTAACTTTTGCTGGAAGCTCTGAGAAGCAAAGGAGTGCACCGCCGTGCTGTTAGTTCGGCACGGTGGGTCTTTTTGCCCCTTTGCGTGGTTTTCGTTTTAGGGTTTTTTGTAGACTGCATAGTTCTCTTTGCTATCCTCGCTCTGTCTAGAATATCGGGCCTCACTTTGCTGAATCTATTTCATTCCTACGTTTGTCTTTTCATCTTGCTAACAGTCATTATATGTGGGGGGCTGCCTATTCCTTTGGGGTATTTCTCTGAGGTAAGTCAGGCTTGTATTTCTATCTTCAGGCTAGTCAGCTCCTCAGGCAGTGTCGAGTTGCATAGGTAGTGATAGGCGCAATCCACTGCTGCTTATAGTTGTGTGAGGATAGATCAGGTACTGCAGTCTACAGAGATTCCACGTCTCAGAGCTCGTCCTATTGTTTTTGGTTATTGCCAGATCTCTGTATGTGCGCTGATTACTGCACGCTGTGTTGCCTGATTGCCAGCCATAACAGACATCAGAGGCAAAAACCCAGGAATTATCTTCCTGAGCATAACCCTTCCATTTAACCAGATACTGGAGTTTCCGTCTAGAAACACGAGAATCCAAAATCTTCTCCACAATATACTCCAATTCCCCCTCCACCAAAACCGGGGCAGGAGGATCAACAGATGGAACCATAGGTGCCACGTATCTCCGCAACAATGACCTATGGAATACGTTATGTATGGAAAAAGAATCAGGAAGGGTCAGACGAAAAGACACAGGATTAAGAACCTCAGAAATCCTATACGGACCAATGAAACGAGGTTTAAACTTAGGAGAGGAAACCTTCATAGGAATATGACGAGAAGATAACCAAACCAGATCCCTAACACGAAGTCGGGGACCCACACGGCGTCTGCGATTAGCGAAACGTTGAGCCTTCTCCTGGGACAAGGTCAAATTGTCCACTACATGAGTCCAAATCTGCTGCAACCTGTCCACCACAGTATCCACACCAGGACAGTCCGAAGACTCAACCTGTCCTGAAGAGAAACGAGGATGGAACCCAGAATTGCAGAAAAATGGCGAAACCAAGGTAGCCGAGCTGGCCCGATTATTAAGGGCGAACTCAGCCAAAGGCAAAAAGGACACCCAGTCATCCTGATCAGCAGAAACAAAGCATCTCAGATATGTTTCCAAGGTCTGATTGGTTCGTTCGGTCTGGCCATTAGTCTGAGGATGGAAAGCCGAGGAAAAAGACAAGTCAATGCCCATCCTACCACAAAAGGCTCGCCAAAACCTTGAAACAAACTGGGAACCTCTGTCAGAAACGATATTCTCTGGAATGCCATGTAAACGAACCACATGCTGGAAGAACAATGGCACCAAATCAGAGGAGGAAGGCAATTTAGACAAGGGTACCAGATGGAGCATCTTAGAAAAGCGATCACAGACCACCCAAATGACTGACATCTTTTGAGAAACGGGAAGATCAGAAATAAAATCCATAGAGATATGTGTCCAAGGCCTCTTCGGGACCGGCAAGGGCAAAAGCAACCCACTGGCACGAGAACAGCAGGGCTTAGCCCGAGCACAAATCCCACAGGACTGCACAAAAACACGCACATCCCGCGACAGAGATGGCCACCAAAAGGATCTAGCCACCAACTCTCTGGTACCAAAGATTCCAGGATGACCAGCCAACACTGAACAATGAACCTCAGAGATAACTTTATTGGTCCACCTATCAGGGACAAACAGTCTCTCCGCTGGACAACGATCAGGTTTATTAGCCTGAAATTTTTGCACCACCCGCCGCAAATCAGGGGAGATGGCAGACACAATTACTCCTTCCTTGAGGATACCCGCCGGCTCAGACAAACCCGGAGAGTCGGGCACAAAACTCCTAGACAGAGCATCCGCCTTCACATTTTTAGAGCCCGGAAGGTACGAAACCACAAAGTCAAAACGGATCAGTCAATACCACCACGCGATGCTTAGCTCCTTCAAGCCAATGACGCCACTCCTCGAATGCCCACTTCATGGCCAGCAACTCTCGGTTGCCCACATCATAATTTCGCTCAGCAGGCGAAAACTTCCTGGAAAAAAAAGCGCATGGTTTCATCACTGAGCAATCAGAACCTCTCTGCGACAAAACAGCCCCTGCTCCAATCTCAGAAGCATCAACCTCGACCTGGAACGGAAGAGAAACATCTGGTTGACACAACACAGGGGCAGAAGAAAAACGACGCTTCAACTCTTGAAAAGCTTCCACAGCAGCAGAAGACCAATTGACCAAATCAGCACCCTTCTTGGTCAAATCGGTCAATGGTTTGGCAATACTAGAAAAATTGCAGATGAAGCGACGATAAAAATTAGCAAAGCCCAGGAACTTTTGCAGACTTTTCAGAGATGTCGGCTGAGTCCAATCATGGATGGCTTGGACCTTAACAGGATCCATCTCGATAGTAGAAGGGGAAAAGATGAACCCCAAAAATGAAACCTTCTGCACACCAAAGAGACACTTTGATCCCTTCACAAACAAAGAATTAGCACGCAGGACCTGAAAAACTATTCTGACCTGCTTCACATGAGACTCCCAATCATCCGAGAAGATCAAAATGTCATCCAAGTACACAATCAGGAATTTATCCAGGTACTCTCGGAATATGTCATGCATAAAGGACTGAAACACTGATGGAGCATTGGCAAGTCCGAATGGCATCACTAGATACTCAAAATGACCCTCAGGCGTATTAAATGCAGTTTTCCATTCATCTCCTCGCCTGATTCGCACCAGATTATACGCACCACGAAGATCTATCTTGGTGAACCAACTAGCCCCCTTAATCCGAGCAAACAAATCAGATAACAATGGCAAGGGGTACTGAAATTTAACCGTGATCTTATTTAGAAGGCGGTAATCTATACAAGGTCTCAGCGAACCATCCTTCTTGGCTACAAAAAAGAACCCTGCTCCTAATGGTGACGATGACGGGCGAATATACCCCTTCTCCAGGGATTCCTTCACATAACTGCGCATAGCGGCGTGCTCATGCACGGATAAATTAAAAAGTCGACCTTTTGGGAATTTACTACCAGGAATCAAATTGATAGCACAATCACAATCCCTATGCGGAGGTAGGGCATCGGACTTGGGCTCATCAAATACATCCCGGTAATCAGACAAGAACTCTGGAACCTCAGAAGGGGTGGATGACGAAATTGACAGAAATGGAACATCACCATGTACCCCCTGACAACCCCAGCTGGACACCGACATGGATTTCCAATCTAATACTGGATTATGGGCTTGTAGCCATGGCAACCCCAACACGACCACATCATGCAGATTATGCAACACCAGAAAGCGAATAACCTCCTGATGTGCAGGAGCCATGCACATGGTCAGCTGGGTCCAGTATTGAGGCTTATTCTTGGCCAAAGGCGTGGCATCAATTCCTCTCAATGGAATAGGACACTGCAAGGACTCTAAGAGAAACCCACAACGCTTAGCATACTCCAAGTCCATCAAATTCAGGGCAGCGCCTGAATCCACAAATGCCAAGACAGAATACGATGACAAAGAGCAGATCAAGGTAACGGACAGAAGAAATTTTGACTGTACCGTACCAATGGTGGCAGACCTAGCGAACCGCTTAGTGCGCTTAGGACAATCAGAGATAGCATGAGTGGAATCACCACAGTAGAAACACAGCCCATTCAGACGTCTGTGTTCTTGCCGTTTAACTCTGGTCAAAGTCCTATCGCACTGCATAGGCTCAGGTTTAAGCTCAGGTAATACCGCCAAATGGTGCACAGATTTATGCTCACGCAAGCGTCGACCGATCTGAATGGCCAAAGACATAGACTCATTCAAACCAGCAGGCATAGGAAATCCCACCATGACATCCTTAAGGTCTTCAGAGAGACCCTTTCTGAACATAGCTGCCAGCGCAGATTCATTCCATTGAGTGAGCACGGACCACTTTCTAAATTTCTGACAATATACCTCTATCTCATCCTGACCCTGACAAAGAGCCAGCAAATTTTTCTCTGCCTGATCCACTGAATTAGGTTCATCGTACAGCAATCCGAGCGCCAGGAAAAACGCATCGATATTACTCAATGCAGGATCTCCTGGCGCAAGAGAAAATGCCCAGTCCTGAGGGTCGCCGCGCAAAAAAGAAATAACAATCAAAACCTGTTGAACTGGATCACCAGAGGAGCGAGGTTTCAAGGCCAGAAATAATTTACAATTATTTTTGAAACTCAGAAACTTAGTTCTATCTCCAAAAAACAAATCAGGAATAGGAATTCTTGGTTCCAACATAGCTTTCTGATCAATAGTGTCTTGAATCTTTTGTACTCTTGCCGAGAGCTGATCCACAAATGAAGACAGACTTCTAATGTCCATCGCTACACCTGTGTACTGAACCACCCAAATGTCTAGGGGAAAAAAAAGGCAAAACACAGTGCAAAGAAAAAAAATGGTCTCAGAACTTCTTTTTTCCCTCTATTGAGAATCATTAGTACTTTGGGCTTCCTGTACTGTTATGAAAGGCAATTCAGTACTACAATGGACATAGCGGTCAGAGCACATACAGTGATCTGACAATAACCCAAAATCATAGAACGAGCTCTAAGACGTGGGAACTCTGCAGACCGCAATCCCTAATCCTCTCCAAACAACACTAGAGGCAGCCGTGGATTGCGCCTAACTCTGCCTATGCAACTCGGCACAGCCTGAGAAACTAACTAGCCTGAAGATAGAAAATAAGCCTACCTTGCCTCAGAGAAATACCCCAAAGGAAAAGGCAGCCCCCCACATATAATGACTGTGAGTTAAGATGAAAAGACAAACGTAGAGATGAAATAGATTCAGCAAAGTGAGGCCCGACTTTCTTAACAGATCGAGGATAGAAAAGGTAACTTTGCGGTCTACACAAAACCCTAAAGAACACTACGCAAAGGGGCAAAAAGACCCTCCGTACCGAACTAACGGCACGGAGGTACACCCTTTGCGTCCCAGAGCTTCCAGCAACAAATTAGACAAGCTGGACAGAAAAAATAGCAAACAAATAGCAAAGAAGGACTTAGCTATGCAGAGCAGCAGGCCACAGGAATGATCCAGGGAAAAGCAAGTCCAACACTGGAACATTGACAGGAAGCCAGGATCAAAGCATTAGGTGGAGTTAAGTAGAGAAGCACCTAACGACCTCACCAGATCACCTGAGGGAGGAAACTCAGAAGCCGCAGTACCACTTCCCTCCACCAACAGAAGCTCACAGAGAGAATCAGCCGAAGTACCACTTGTGACCACAGGAGGGAGCTCTGCCACAGAATTCACAACAGGAAAGGAAGGAAAGTTTTCCACAACAACCATACTATTATTTATTTAGCCAGTCTGCAGAGTTTAAAAACTAAAGACCAGAACCAATTGAAGAAAGAATATATGGCAACCAATCCTTGCTTCGTAGCCAAAGAAAAACAAAAATGTATTAGACCTGTAAATTCAATGTACTGTACAAGAAGTTAACTGCATGACCAACAAATCAGCCACAATAATCTTTTGAGTCATCTGTTATTTAAATCATGCCCAAAAAAGAATGTAATCCCTTCACCCCGAAGCCTATTTTCACTTTTCTGACCAAGCCAATTTTTTTTAAATTCTCACCACTGTCATTTTATGAGGTCATAATTCTGGAACGCTTCAACGGATCCCACTGATTCTGAGACTGTTTTTTTGCGACGTATTGTACTTCATGATAGTGGTAACATTTATTTGATATGAATTATGTTTATTTGTGAAAAAATTGGAAACTTGGCAAAAATTTTGAACATTTTGCAATTTTCAAACTTTTAATTTTGATGCCCTTAAACCAGAGTGATGTCTCACAAAATAGTTAATAAATAATATTTCCCACATGTCTACTTTACATCAGCACAATTTGTGAAACATAATTTCACAGGAAAGGCCAGAGAGGCCCAGCACCTGCGCACTGCAGTATTTTGCTCTGCCCTCAACAGGGCAGAAAAGTACAACTACGCAAGAGTGCGATGCTGAGGAGACTGTGTGTATAATGCACGGATGCATCATCCACATGGACCAAAAAGGAGGATGGCATTGCAAGAAGATGGGAGGCGCCGGACCAAGAAGAGCGACACCCCTTGGACTAGACTGCCCCACAGGTGAGCATAATAAAGTTATTTTTCTTCTCTTATAGGTTGGGTTGGAGACAGATATACAGCATTATAGAATTCTGTATATGAGTCCTGAAAGGTGGTGGCAGTTTCTCATATCGTCCAAACCTGGTGACAGGTTTGCTTTCATTTATATCAGAGCAGAGCGATGTGGCCCCGTCACCTGAGGAGGAGGAGCCATGGAGAGATGATGATGTCATAGAGAGATGAGTATTAGAAGTTGAGACAAAGCCCTGATGTGGTAGGACTGGGACCTCAAATCGGGACAGTCACATTGAATCGGGGACAGATGGAAGCTATGGGAGTTGAAGATACCACTTTAGGCCCCCTTCGCACGTCCTGGTGAGTCCTGTACTGGAAGAACCAGTACTGCTGAGATCCAGGGTCCATATCCGTGTGGTGTCCATTTTTCATACAAAGCTGACATCGACCCAAACCCTATTACTCTTATGGATGCTGCCATGTCTAAGGCGGTTGAGGGCTGATGTTGGTATCCAGATTCCATGGCCCCTTCTCAGGTTATTAATATGAACCCACAGCTGTCTGTTTAGCCTTTGCAGATTTGAATTTATAGGGGAACCCAACATAATTTTTTTCTGAGGTCCCTATTAAATTAACCAGTAACGGCTAAGCAAACAACTGTGAGCAGTTATTCATAGCCTGGGAACCTTTTGGGATATTGTCCCCTTTCTCGGATTATTACCATCAGTTCCCAGCCGTTGGCTTTCCCTCTACTGGTTCTGAAAATTACACAGGAGCTCACGCCATTTTTTTAACTTAATTATTAATTTTACACATGATGTACACAGTGGGTGCTAAATACTACTCCCATCATTGTCACCTGGCAGCGCTGATCCAGGTAGACTAGGTAACAATGATGAGAGCTGACTTCAGCACCAAATGCCTTGGATTAGCGTGAACTGTACTGCTTTTTCCCAGGCACCGGTACATGTCACTGTTCACTTGTACATTGGGTCTGATTTGGATGAGCTGGCAGCACAGATCATAACCCACAAATCCTCCTATTCAGCGATGTGTGATCTGTGAGCACGTGTGCCGCACGCATTTTGGTCATGCTGCAGAAAAAAAGACACGGTCCGTATGAAAAACCTGCCCTGTGTGAATGACCATTGAATACAATGGGTGTGCGCATGTGCTCGGATTTGCAGTCCTTTAACCCCTTTCTGACCTAGGATGGGATAGTACGTCCGAGGTCAGATCCCCCGCTTTGATGCAGGGCTCCGGCGGTGAGCCCGCATTAAAGCTGGGACATGTCAGCTGTTTTGAACAGCTAACATGTGCCCGCAATAGCGGCGGGTGAAATCGCGATTCACCCACCGCTAATAACTAGTTAAATGCCGCTGTCAAACGCTGACAGTGGCATTTAACCGGCGCTTCCGGCCATCCGGCCGGAAATGAGCGCATCGCTGACCCCCGTCACATGATTGGGGGTCAGCGATACAGCAGAATGGTAACCATAGAGGTCCTTGAGACCTCTATGGTTACTGATCCCAGCTAGCTGTGAGTGCCACCCTGTGGTCGGCGCTCATAGCAAGCCTGTTATTAAGCTACATAGCAGCGATTTGATGATCGCTGCTATGTAACAGAGCCGATCGAGTTGTGCCAGCTTCTAGCCTCCCTTGGAGGCTATTGAAGCATGGCAAAAGTAAAAGAAAAAAAGTTAAAAAAAACGTGAAAAAAATAAAAAAAATAAAAGTTTAATTCTCCTCCCTTTTGCCCCATTCAAAATAAATCAATAAAAAAATCAAACCTACACATATTTGATATCGCCATATTCAAAATCGCCCGATCTATCAATAAAAAAAGGATTAACCTGATCGCTAAATGGCGTAGCGAGAAAAAAATTTGAAACGCCAGAATTATGTTTTTTTGGTCGCCGTGACATTTCATTAAAATGCAATAACGGGCAATCAAAAGAACGTATCTGCACCAAAATGGTATCATTAAAAATGCCAGCTCAGCACGCAACACATAAGCCCTCAACCGACCCCAGATCATTAAAAATGGAGACGCTACGAGTATCGGAAAATGGCGCATTTTTTTTTAGCAATGTTTGGAATTTTTTTCACCACTTAGATAAACGAGAACCTAGACATGTTTGGTGTCCATGAACTCGTAATGACCTGGAGAATCATAATGGCAGGTCAGTTTTAGCATTTAGTGAAGCTAGTAAAAAAGCTAAACAAAAAACAAGTGTGGGATTGCACTTGTTTTGCAATTTCTCCGCACTTGGAATTTTTTTTTACTGTTTTCTAGCACAGGACATGCTAAAACCAATGATGTCGTTCAAAAGTACAACTTGTTTTGCAAAAAATAAGCCCTCACATGGCCATATTGATGGAAAAATAAAAAAGTTATGGCTCTGGGAAGGAACACGGAAAAACGGAAAATCCCAAGGTCAGGAAGGGGTTAAAACTGGACTGCATACGGATACAAAAAACGGAAATGTGAAGGGGGCCTTGGGCAGTGTTCTCTGGAAAAATGATACAGTAGTTAAAAATTCAAAACCATGCAGATAGAGTTGAATATTGGCTCATTGATCCTCATCAGTAAAGTTGCAATTCGGTTAATTGATCCTTAACAGTATGTTATTTTAACTGTTTCCTTTCCAGAGTGCACAGGTAGCAATGCTTATGCTACCAGTAGTGACTATGCAAAACTGGAGAAATATCAGTCAGGAAGAAAAATGAAAGAGTAATTGTCTGTGGCCTCAACATACAAAACTATTCTCCTTTTAGATTTATCTTGCTATTGCCTCTCCAGTGCAATGTTGTCATATTCATTTGCACCAAAAGCAGGTGACAATGAGTCACAATCGCTCATGCAACCTAATTGAACAGAATGATATCCCTGAAGTTTGATTGATTTGGAGTTATACAGTGATCTGTAAGTGTTCCTTAATTCTTTTGAGCAATACATTTTTTTATTCAAATCAGGAATAACGGTAGGATAAACAAATGCATAATAAACTGCACTGAGTGGAATAGATTTAATACACATACCATGGTTTTTCTAAAAGGACGCTGTAAAATCTGCAGCATGTGGTTTATTGCTGATTTTGACTTACGGTAACCATTAGTAGGGAAAATTTGCAAACAAATATACGACTTTTTCCTCAAAAGATTTGACATGCTGTGGGTATAAAATCTTCACAGCTTGACATTTGCCACAGAGATATATCCCATGTGGATATGATTTGATTAAATCTCATCCACTTTGCTGCTACTAAGTTCTGTTGCAGATTTCCCAACCTAAATTGGAAAAGCTTCAACATTTCACAACACGTGAGCATTCTATTATGTACATATTCTTCATGACTGACCTAAGGTTTGCCATCACTTTCCAGTCTGATATATGAGAGTCCTAAATTGGGGAACTTGCAAGTTTAATATTTTTTTAATGTTTTAAATAGTTAAAGTTAGCAGCCGAGACATGGAAATTAATACTTAGAAAAGTTAAATGTTATCTTCTAATGGTGAAACACTTGAGAGTAAGTGATAGCAATGAAGAAAGCGAATACAATTTTAAGCTGATAAAGAAATTCAAAGCACATGGAGATAGTAATGTGTGCTGCCACCATTCTTTTGAAGTTTTGCATTTTATAGATAATTTATTTCTATGATAAAAAATTATGAAAGATCCTTTGTTATTGCCCATTGTAAGGAATGGAGAGCTGTAAATTCATTCATATCACAAGTTTTCACATACAATTAAAGGGATTGTTCATTCAGAATAGATTGATGACATAACCTTGATCATCAATATCAGAAAAGTGGGGAGCCAACACTCAGCAGCTGCACCAATCAGCTGTTACAAGATCCAGTGGTGGCCGAATGTAAACATTAGAGATGAGTGGTGCTTGAGTCGAACTGTTCGCCAATCTCAAATTCGAGCTGTTTTGGGCGGTGTTCGAGTCGTTCGACGAACCCGAACAATTTGCTTAAAATTCGGCTGTTCGAGTTTCTGTTCGATAACTGTTCATTCAGCAAAAGCCTCGCTTGATTTGCACATTAAAACTGTTTATCATTGTTGATAGACTGTTTCAGTGTATAGTGGGCTGGGGGGGGGAAGGCCGGGGGATAGATCTGTGCTGAAATAACGCCGATCTCCATTTTTTTTCTTTCCCGCATTTACAGTGGGGTGGTGCAGACTTTCAGCCTATCAGCAGTGCGCACACACACAGCAATGTGCATGCGATGCACACAAGCAAGGGCATGTGTCATTGGCTGTGTATGTCACATGTCCTTGCCCTATAATAACCAGCGATTTGCCCCGTCGCCACCATTTCCTCACTGCTGCAGCTTAGTGTTAGACGGCACCGCTGCTGCTGTGGGCGCTATACAGACTAATAGTGTTTTTTTTGGAGCGAATTGTCAGAGAAATAGGTTTAGGGAGTCAGGAGGAGTTGGGACAAGTTGTAATATCAGCCCTTTTCAGGATAGGTTACAGCAGTGATTGCCAGGCAGGTCTGTGCCAGTGCTGTGCAAGTGTTTGTCACAGCATTTGGTGTAATCTAGCTCAGCCAATCCTTTTGGGCTAGTAGCATTGTCTGATAGTCATCTGAGTAGCCCGCCTGTGAAGCTAGCTACACAGCCTGTATATCTCAATTTTCACTGCATCTAATCTGGTTGATAGTTTAGGGCCTAGGAGCAGTGTCTGCACGTCAGCAGAGTAGCCCACCTGTGAAACTAACTATAACGCCAGTGTATCTCAATTTTCACTGCATCTAATCCAGTTATTAGTTTTGGGCCTAGTACCACAGTTTGGCCACTGAGTTCTGCTCGGTTTTCATCCATCGGTTGTTGTGCCAACAACTACAGATACAGAGTTGCCAATTAGTTAAGCACTAAAATGAGTGGCAAAGGCCTGCTGCTGGTGGAAAGGGGAATAGGCATGTTGGAAAGGGAAAAAAAGGTTGTGTCCGTGGGGTAGGTGGTAAAGCAACAGTAACATCTGCAGAAGAAAGACCATCTTCCAGCCAAAGTAAGATGTCTACTTCTTTTCCTGGACAATCTGATATAATTCCTTTCTTATGACCATCGCTACAAGCATCGCCAAAAATTTAAGATGAGGCACAAAAACAGCAGGTGCTTGAACGGATATCAAGTGCTCGTTCAAGTGGGCTCTCCTCCATGTCAACTTCAACATCACAACTACTCCAGTCCTCAGAGTTGTCACACAAATCGCACTTGCTTCCTCACAGCTCCCAAGTCTCCAGGTGCCCGTCTGAGAATGGGGTAACACACATGGTTGAGTCTGTAGAGCTGTTTACACATACTAAAGCCTGGGAATCAGAGGTCTGCTCCAGAGCTTCTGTGAATCCAGACAAGGAAATGATCTGCACTAGAGTTGAGCGACTTTTACTTTTTTAGGATCGAGTCGGGTTTCGCAAAACCCGGAAAGTCGGGTCGGGTAAAATCGGCCGATTATTGCGAAAAGTCGGGGTTCGGCCGAAACACGAAACCCAATGCAAGTCAATGGGGAATCAAAGTCATCAGTGAGTGGAGGACAGGAAAACACCTACAGTGTCCATTTTAATGCCAAAAACATCAATTCGTATTAATGAAGCTTGTCAATCTTAATTTACTTTATAATAATAGTTAGGCATTGAAAACAGGGGCTCTTTTGGCTAAAGTTGTGGGTGCGTAGGGCTGGCTCAAGATTTTCGTGGGCCTGGGAAATGCGGAATACGTCACGGTGGTGGAGCAGGGAGAGGTAAGTATTTCAACTTTGCAAGTGATGCGATCTTGAGCAAGCAGGGGGGCCCACTAGTTGGCACTGGCACAGGGCCCCTCATAGTACGGCGGTGTGTTTGACGGCGGGCGGTGCCTCCCACTGCCAGAGACACTTTTGCGTACTATGAGGGGTGCTGTGCTAGTGCCAACAAGTATGCCCCTCCACCTGATGAAGGAACCTGCACTTTCATCTGCACCTTCCTCTTTGTCCCCATGTAAGGTGGTATAGTATGCGGGAAGGGGAACCTGACTTTCAGCAGGGTCAGATTCTGGCTGTGTAAAGTGCAAGGGGAATGTAGTGGTCTGGGTCAATGTACCAGCAGACTCATCTAGCAGTGGCTGGGCAATGGGCAGGATGAGGAGGAAACACAGATAGAGGCCCAAAATTAAAAAGTAGGCTAAAAGCAGTTCAAAATTGGTAACAGGAGTACACAGGCGGCATTGCTTTGTTCAGTGGAGGACAACTGTAAGGAGTGGCTGACACAGTTACTAGGCCCAAATAAGTAAGTAGGCTAAATGCAGTTCAAAATTGGTAACAGGAGTAGACAGGCGGCATTGCTTTGTTCAGTGGAGGAGAAAAGCAAGGAGCGGCAGACACCGTTAGTAGGCCCAACCAAATAAGTAGGCCAAATGCACTTTAATATCTGAAACGGTGAAAATTGAGGCTCAGCTTTGTTCAGTGGAGGAGAAAAGCAAGGAGCGGCAGACACCGTTAGAAGGCCCAACCAAACAAGTAGGCCAAATGCAGTTTAATATCTGAAATGTTGAAAATTGAGGCTCAGCTTTGTTCAGTGGAGGAGAAAAGCAAGGAGCGTCAGACACCGTTAGAAGGCCCAACCAAACAAGTAGGCCAAATGCAGTTTAATATCTTAAATGGAGAAAAATGAGGCTCAGCTTTGTTCAGTGGAGGAGAAAAGCAAGGGCCGGCAGACACCGTTAGAAGGCCCAACCAAACAAGTAGGCCAAATGCAGTTTAATATCTGAAATGGTGAAAATTGAGGCTCAGCTTTGTTCAGTGGAGGAGAAAAGCAAGGAGCTGCAGACACCGTTAGTAGGCCCAACCAAACAAGTAGGCCAAATGCAGTTTAATATCTGAAATGGTGAAAATTGAGGCTCAGCTTTGTTCAGTGGAGGAGAAAAGCAAGGAGCGGCAGACACCGTTAGAAGGCCCAACCAAACAAATAGGCCAAATGCAGTTTAATATCTGAAAGGTGAAAATTGAGGCTCAGCTTTGTTCAGTGGAGGAGAAAAGCAAGGAGCGGCAGACACTGTTAGTAGGCCCAACCAAACAAGTAGGCCAAATGCAGTTTAATATTTGAAATGGTGACAATTGAGGGTCAGCTTTGTTGGGTGGAGAAAAGCAAGGAGCGGCAGACACTGTTAGTAGGCCCAACCAAACAAGTAGGCCAAATGCAGTTTAATATCTGAAACGGTGAAAATTGAGGCTCACCATTGTTCAGTGGAGGAGAAAAGCAAGGAGCGGCAGACACCGTTAGTAGGCCCAACCAAACAAGTAGGCCAAATGCAGTTTAATATCTGAAACTGTGAAAACTGAGGCTCAGCTTTGTTCAGTGGAGGACAACTGTAATGGGAGGCAGACACAGTTAGTAGGCCTAAATAAGTAAGTAGGCTAAATGCAGTTCAAAATTGGTAACTGGAGTACACAGGCGGCATAGCTTTGTTCAATGGAGGACAACTGTTATGAGAGGCTCACACAGACTTAGTAGGCCTAAAATAAAAAAGCAGGCTAAATGCAGTTCAAAATTGGTAAGAGGAGTAAACAGGCGGCATAGCTTTTTTCAGCGGAGGAGGACAACTGTTATGAGAGGCTCACATTCCCTGACGAAGGACTGCGTGTCTGAAACGCGCGTCGTGGTGCACATCATCTTGCTGCTGGCAGCCTGGGAACATTCCCTTCATTTATTGTAAGTAATTGGCATCCCTATTGCATTTGCACATAGCACTTTTTATTGAATTGTTTCCTTCATTTGCATATTGCACGAAATGTTCCCTTGGTGGCAATTAGGTTATTGCACTTAGCACTTTATTCTGATATATTCTCACCATGATTTATATATTTTTTGTGATTTTTCCTGAGATTTTTGGAGAGTTTTTCAGTGCTACTATTGCATAGGTATATGTCATTTAGTACACACTAGTTTTTCACCCTTAGTGTGCATATGTCATAGATTGTCATTTTTCTGCGATATATTATTATGATTTGGCTTGCCTTGTCATGTGCAGCTTGAATTGTGCACATATATACCTTTTTCGATTATATTTATCTATTTTTAATATATTTTAATTGTTGTCACTACTGCTACCTAATAAAAATTGACTTTTATATTACAATCATTCCCTGTCACTTTCTCATTGGTTCAGCTTTTGTGTTTAGAGCTTTTCTCTTCTCTCACACAGACTTAGTAGGCCTAAAATAAAAAAGTAGGCAAAATGCTGTTCAAAATTGGTAAGAGGAGTACACAGGCGGCATAGCTTTTTTCAGCAGAGGAGGACAACTGTTATGAGAGTTTCTCTCGCGCATCACCCCTACTCTGGAACTCTCTACCACAACATATCAGACTGTCACCTACCATCGACACCTTCAAAAAGAGCCTGAAGACCCATCTCTTCCGACAAGCCTATAACCTGCAGTAACCACTGATTGACCAAACCGCTGAGTGACCAGCTCTATCCTCGCCTACTGTATTCTCACCCATCCCTTGTAGATTGTGAGCCTTCGCGGGCAGGGTCCTCTCTCCTCCTGTACCAGTGATGACTTGTATTGTTTAAGATTATTGTACTTGTTTTTATTATGTATACCCCTCCTTACATGTAAAGCGCCATGGAATAAATGGCGCTATAACAATAAATAATAATAATAATAAGAGGCTCACACAGACTTAGTAGGCCTAAAATAAAAAAGTAGGCTAAATGAAGTTCAAAATTGGTAAGAGGAGTACAAAGGCAGCATAGCTTTTTTCAGCGGAGGAGGACAACTGTTATGAGACGCCCACACAGACTTAGTAGGCCTAAAATGAAAAAGTTGGCTAAATGCAGTTCAAAATTGGTAACAGGACTAACCAGGCCCCATAGCTAGGTACTGGGGTGGGCTCCTCTGCTGAGTAGCAGACAGTGGTAGTAGGCGCAAAGTATTAACTGGTCTAAATGGAGGCCAGGGCCCCTGTATATTTTAACTATCATCTATCATTTCAACAAATTTGTATTGGCAGTGCCATTGAAGGATTTAACAGCACAGACTACACAGTGGTAGAGCAGGGAGAGGTAAGTTTTGCAAGTGGTAGAGCACTGTTTGAGCTGGGGGGGAACACTCTCTCGTGGGCGGCGGTATTGGCACAGGGCCCCTCATATTACGACGGTGTGTCTGACGTTGGGTGTGCACCACCACCATCAGAGACACTTCATTGTACTATGAGGGACCCTGTGCCAGTGCCGTCGCCCAAAAGTGGGCACACCCACCTGTCCAGGCAAACGACACTCGCACGGGTGCTTGTGCCAAATGGTGACCACGGCCCTGTGGGGGGAGTCAGTCCATTTAGGGAGGTATAAAAATGGCCTATGGTGGACATTCAGCAGCTGCAAATGGAGGAATTGGAGCAGTCAGTAAGAGGAGGCCAAAAGCAAGACATTTTTCAGGCAAGCTACGTGTCAGCAGGGTGAGGTGGGCAAAATAATTAGAAATCCATGATTGGTTCATTTTAATGAAGGTTAGATCATCAACATTTTGGGTAGCCTTTCCTTTTTTCGGTCAGTATTGAAACAGCAGCACTGAAGACTCTTTCTGATAGCACACTAGCAGCTGGGCAAGCGAGCTCCTGTAATGCATATTCTGCCAATTCAGGCCAGGTGTCTATTTTTGATGCCCAGTAATTAAAGGGGAATGACCTGTGAGGGAGAACATCGATAAGGGAGGAAAAATAGTTTGTAACCATACTGGACAAATGCTGTCTCCTGTCACTTTGAATCGATGCAGCAATACCTGTCGTGTCTGCGGTCATTGCAAAATCACTCCACAACCTGGTCATAAAACCCCTCTGTCCAACGCCACTTCTGATTTGTGCACCTCTAACACCTCTGCCATGTTGCCCCCTAAAGCTCGTGTGAGAACCATCACCGCCGCTGTGTGCTGGGAATGCCTGAACCAAACGGTCTACAAGAGTTGCTTGTTTGGTAGCCAATATTTGCTCAAGGTTCTCATGTGGCATGATATTTTGTAATTTCCCTTTATATCGTGGATCCAGGAGGCAGGCCAACCAGTAATCGTCATCGGTCATCATTTTTATAATACGGGGGTCCCTTTTTAGGATACGCAAGGCATAATCAGCCATGTGGGCCAATGTTCTAGGTGTCAATTCACTGTTTGTGCTGGGTTGAGGAGCACTTTCTTGCAAATCAACATCACTTGTCTCCCGCAAAAACCCTGTACCTGACATTGCAACGCAACCAGTTTCTATTGGCCCCTGAGAAGCATCCTCCTCCCATAAATATTCATGCCCATCATCCTCCTCCTCCTCCTCTTTGTCCGCCACCTCGTCCAGGAGAGTTCCCTGAGCAGACAATGGCTGACTGTCATCAAGGCTTCCCTCTTCCTCGGCCGCAGACGCCTGCTCCTTAATGTGCGTCAAACTGCATCAGCAGACGCATTAGTGGGATGCTCATGCTTATGATGGCACTGTCTGCACTTACCAGCCGTGTGCATTCCTCAAAACACTGAAGGACTTGACAGAGGTCTTGGAGCTTCGACCACTGCACACCAGACAACTCCATGTCTGCCATCCAACTGCCTGCCCGTGTGTGTGTATCCTCCTACAAATACATTACAGTACGCCTTTGTTCGCACAGCCTCTGAAGCATGTGCAGTGTGGAGTTCCACCTTGTTGCAATGTTGATTATTAGGCGGTGCTGGGGAAGCTTCAGCGATCGCTGATGGTTCAGCATATGGCTGGAGTGTACGGGCGACCAGCGGATGTGCGAGCAAAGTATTCGCACCTTCAGGAGCAGGGCTGGTAACCCCGGATAATTTTTCAGGAAGCACTGCACCACCAGGTTTAAGGTGTGAGCCAGGCAAGGAATGTGTTTCAGTTCTGAAAGGGCTATGGCAGCCATGAAATTCCTTCCGTTATCACTGACTACCTTGCCTGCCTCAAGATGTACACTGCCCAGCCATGACTAAGCTTCTTGCCGCAAGTACTTGGCCAGTACTTCCACGGTGTGTCTGTTGTCGCCCAAACACTTAAATTCCAACACAGCCTGCTGATGCTTACCACTAGCTGTTCCATAATGTGACACCTCGTGTGCAACACTGGCAGCTGCGGATGGAGTGGTCGGGCGACTGCGCTCTGTGGACAAGCTTTCGCTTCAGGAGGAGGAGGAGGAGGAGGTGTGTCGAACGCCTGCTGCCAACTGTTTCCTAGACTGTGGGCTAGGCAGAACTGTCCCACTATGGCTGTCCCCTGTGGACCCTGCATCCACCACATTAACCCAGTGCGCCGTGATGGACACGTAACATCCCTGGCCATGCCTACTGGTCCATGCATCAGTTGTGAGATGCAGCTTTCTACTGTCTGATTGCCTGAGTGCATGGACAATGCGGTCTTTGACATGCTGGTGGAGGGCTGGGATGGCTTTTCTCGCAAAGAAGTGTCGACTGGGTAGGCCATAGCTTGGTACTGCATAGGCCATCAGGGCTTTGAAAGCTTATCTTTCAACCAACCGTTAGGGCATCATCGCTAATGAGATTAGTCTAGCAATGTGGGCGTTCAAACCCTGTGTACGTGGATGAGAGGATGAGTACTTCCTTTTCCTAACGAGAGTCTCTTGGAGGGTGAGCTGGACTGGAGAGCTGCATATGGTGGAACTAGCGGGGGTGGTGGTGGACATGGCAGTTTGAGAGAGGGTTGGTGATGGTATTCTTGATGTTGGCCTACCTACAGTGTTTCCTACCAAGAACCTTGTAATTCCCTGACTGCTTTGGCCTTGCGACGATACCTCCACATTTGCTGTTGGTGGTGTCCTAACCGGTGGGCTTACAGTGAGGGAAGCAATGTAGCGTTGCTGACTACTTTCATTCTGGGCGGGTGCACCAACGGTACGGGACGTTTGTTAGTTAGTCCAGGCTTGCAAGTGCATGCTGGTTAAATGTCTACGCCTGCACGTTGTATTTAAATTTTGGAAATTATTCCCTCTGCTAAAGGTCTTTGAGCATTTCTTACAGATAACTTTACGCGGATCATTCGGATCTTGGTTAAAAAATGCCCACACTGCATTCTTCCTACTATCGAATGCCTTTTCAGGCATTGCACGCTGTTCTCCTTTCACCGGATGGCCACGCTGTCCTAAAAGTGTTTTTGGCTTTGTCAAACGTTTTTGGCCAGATACGAGCCTGCCAGATGAAAGCTGTTGCGATGTAGATGCCTGCTGCGGATCATCCTCCTCCGGTTCAGAGCTACTGCTAGTGGCACCCTGTTCCTCCAATGGCTGCCAATCTGGGACAACAACTGGGTCATCTATCACCTCCTCTTCAATGTCATGTGCACCTTCCTCTGTGTCACCGGGTAAGGTGCTATAGCTTTCGGGATGAGGCACCATAGTCTCATCAGGGTCAGATTCTGGCTCAGTACACTGTGATGGCAATGTAGTGATCTGAGTCAATGGAACAGCATAATAATCTAGCTGTGGCTGTGCATCTGTGCACTCCATGTCCGATTCATCTTGTAATGGGCTGTTAACTATTTCCCTTTCTAACCCTGGCACGTGTAAAGAGCTCCATGGAGTAAACTGTAGTGTCGCCTGCTGCATCCTTCACTTTTGCTTTGGGTGAAGGACACAAGGAAGCGACTTGATCCTGACCAGGAGCATCCACTGACAACTCGCTGCTTTTATATTTTGAACTTTCGGAAGAGGAGGCGAAAGAGCTAGAGGCTGAGTCAGCAAGGAAAGCCAAAACTTTTTCCTGCTGCTCCGGCTTTAAAAGCTGTTTTCCTACTCCCAGATAAGGGAGCCTTCGAGCCCTTGTGTAGCCAGGCGATCACGCTGGCTCAACACCTCCAGCCTTAGGTGCTATTTTGCTTTTCCCACTACCACCAGATGCTCCACCACCACCACCACCACCATCAGTACCAGCTGGCAATGACCGCCCACGGCCTCTTCCACCAGACTTCCTCATTTTTTGTTAAAATCTAACCAAAATAACAACCGTTATATGTTACTGTAAAACAAGGTAGAAGGTGTATATAAACTTGTTGTCAATTTAAATCTCCCTTTTTTGGAGGGGAGACTGCAGCAAAAAACAGGCCCTGTGTATTACACTACACAATGTAAGTGGCACAACATGGCTGGCAGATATACGACAAACAGAACTGACGTATAGAAGCTTGTTGGCAATTTAAATCTCACTTTTTTTGGGGGGAGACTGCGGCAAAAAACAGGCCCTGTGTATTACACTACACAATGTAAGTGGCACAACGTGGCTGGCAGATGTACGACAAACAGAACTGACGTATAGAAACTTGTCAATTTAAATCTCACTTTTTTGGGGGGGAGACTGCAGCAAAAAACAGGCCCTGTGTATAACACTACACAATGTAAGTGGCACAAAGTGGCTGGCAGATATACGACAAACAGAACTGACGTATAGAAGCTTGTTGTCAATTTAAATCTCACTTTTTTGGGGGGAGACTGCAATGCAGCTATCAGGGAGCCTTATAGGGCAGCCTAATAAGCTACAGCGCTGATGCACAAAAAAAAAACTCCACTGTCCCTGCAAACAAAAGGTGGTGTTGGCCAGTGGAAATCGCTACAGCACAAGCAGTTTCGGGGTTAATCTTCCCTCCCTAACTATATCCCTTCTTCTGATGAAGCTGCAGCAACCTCTGCCTATGCTAAGATCGGCAGAAGTAAGATGGCGGTCGGCGTGCACACCCCTTTATAGCCCCTGTGACACCGCAGAAAGCAAGCCAATCACTGTCATGCCCTTCTCTAAGATGGCGGGGACCTATGTCATCACGCTGCCCACACTGCATCCTCCTTCATTGGATGAGAAATGGCGCTGAAAGCATCATACAAAACGCGACTTTGGCGCGAAGATCGCCAACCTCATAGCCGATCCTACACTAGGATCGGGTCGAGTTTCACGAAAGCCGACTTTCCCAAAAGTCGGTGATTTTTGAAATTGTCCGATCCGTTTCGCTCAACCCTACTCTTAAGTAACCTACAGTATTTGAATGGAGCAGAGATTGAGCATGTGCACCCCCACTCCATTTATTCTGTATGGGTCATCAGAGACAGCATGGCTTCATTCATTCTCCATGGAACTGCTGGGGATAGTACAGGGATAACATGCATCTGTGTACTGGTATTGACATCTATAGCCATGTTATGCCATGTTTTAACATGAATGGTAAGCAGTGGTGGAATTTCTTTTATTTTCTTTGCATTTGTCAGATAACTAGTATAAAGGACAGTGTAGCAAATGTGTTACTAGATCTCCCTCTTGTGACAAGCTGGATTTATGCAACTGAAACCTGACAACCTGATTTCTAGGAGACTACCATCACTGCACTTTTTACGCTATTCGCACACTACGGTATTTGCGGTATGGTGGGCTCTCTTTCGCTTATTCCGGACTTTGGATCGCAGATATAATATCATCATTTGCAGGTCGCAAATAGATCCATACATTGGATCATAGACATAGCACTACGATTCTGTATATTATTAATAGGTTCATAGGTCAATTCCGGACATGGCATTTCCTCTTTATTGTTATGTTACTTCTTCACAGTACTGTGTGGGTTAAAGGGATAGCCTTTAGTGTCCTTATTTTATGTATGTGTTTGTATGTGTGTTTTCAGTGTCTTAATAAAAAAATTTGGACTTTTTAACGTATTTGGAACGCTCCTTTTTTCTCCTAATTGGCCATGATGCTCCATACTGTATAATGGCCACACATGATGCTCAATACTGTACAATGGCCACACAGTGCTCCTTACTGTATAATGGTCACACATGATGCTCAATACTGTATAATGGCCACACATGATGCTCCATACTGTATGATGGCCACACATGATGCTCAATACTGTATAATGGCCACACAGTGCTCCATACTGTATAATGGCCACACATAATGCTCAATACTGTACAATGGCCACACAGTGCTCCATACTGTATAATGGCCACACATTACGCACTATACTGCATAATGGCCACGCATGATGCTCCATACTGTATAATGAAAAAGAAAAAATAATCTCCAGCATGGATCTTCAATATGTGGTTCCATTTTCATGCCATGACTAAGACCTAATGGTCGAAACGCGTCGGCGTTGACCACCTGGGACCCCCATCTCTTTTTTGCAAATGTTTGCATTTTAAAGTGTTTCCAATAAATTGACTTTTTAGAAGATCCATGCTGGAGATTATTTTTCTTTTTCATTGCTGGCTCTGGACTACGCCCTTGACCAAGGCGGCTCCGTGCGTGGACATCATTGCACTGTTGAGGGATTGGTGAGCTGACTTATTTTCTTCCCATTTTTTCCTTTTTCCCCATTTTTGTATACTGTATAATGGCTACACATGATGCTCCATACTGTATAATGGCCACACAGTGCTCCATACTGTATAATGGCTACACATAGTGCTCCATACTGTATAATAGCCACACATGATGCTCTATACTGTATAATGGCCACACGTGATGCTCCATACTGTATAATGGCAACACATGATGCTCCATACTGTATAATGGCCACACATGATGCTCCATACTGTATAATGGCCACACAGTGCTTCATACTATATAATAGCCACACATGATGCTCCGTACTGTATAATGGCCACACATGATGCTCCATACTGTATAATGACCACACATAGTGCTCCATACTGTATAATGGCCACACATGATGCTCAATACTGTATAATGGCCACACATGATGCTCTATACTGTATAATGGCCACACGTGATGCTCCATACTGTATAATGGCAACACATGATGCTCCATACTGTATAATGGCCACACATGATGCTCCATACTGTATAATGGCCACACAGTGCTTCATACTATATAATAGCCACACATGATGCTCCGTACTGTATAATGGCCACACATGATGCTCCATACTGTATAATGACCACACATAGTGCTCCATACTGTATAATGGCCACACATGATGCTCAATACTGTATAATGGCCACACATGATGCTCTATACTGTATAATGGCCACACGTGATGCTCCATACTGTATAATGGCAACACATGATGCTCCATACTGTATAATGGCCACACATGATGCTCCATACTGTATAATGGCCACACAGTGCTTCATACTATATAATAGCCACACATGATGCTCCGTACTGTATAATGGCCACACATGATGCTCCATACTGTATAATGGCCACACATAGTGCTCCATACTGTATAATGGCCACACATGATGCTCAATACTGTATAATGGCCACACAGTGCTCAATACTGATTAATGGCCACACATTATGCTCTATACTGTATAATGGCCACACATGATGCTCCATACTGTATAATGGCCACACATGATGCTCCATACTGTATAATGGTCACACATGATGCTCCATACTGTATAATGGCCCTACATGATGCTCAATACTGTATAATGACAGCATATGATGCTCCATACTGTATAATGGCAACACATGATGATCCATACTGTATAATGGGCACTCAGTGCTCCATACTGTATAATAACTACACATAGTGCTCCTTACTGTATAATGGCCGCACATGATGCTCCATACTGTATAATGGCCACACATGATGCTCCATACTGTATAATGGCCACACATGATGCTCAATATTGTATAATGGCCAAACAGTGCTCCATACTGTATAATGGCCACACATAGTGCTCCATACTGTGTAATGGCCACACATGATGCTCCATACTGTATAATGGCCACACATGATGCTCCATACTGTATAATGGCCACACATGATGCTCCATACTGTATAATAGCCACACATGATGATCCATACTGTATAATGGCCCCACATGATGCTGCGTACAGTATAATAGCCCAACATGATGCTGCGTACAGTATACTGGCCCCACATAATGCTCCATACAGTATAATGGGCCCACATGATGCTGAATACTCTATAATGGCCTCACATGATGCTTTGTACAGTAAAATGGCCCCACATGATGCTGGGTACAGTATAATGGCCCCACATGATACTGGGTACAGTGTAATGGCCCCACATGATACTATATACAGTATACTGGCCACACATGGTTACCCCACCCTCATCATTGCCCTCACACCCCCATCATTGACTTCTCCATCAGTACACACACACCTTTCAACGCGCTCCCTCGCAGCAGCTGGCAGCTTCCACTCCCATGTTGCTGAATGATGTCATCCAGCCACACTGCTGACTGCTCACGTCACTGCAGCTCTGGTACGCCACTGATAAAGACCTCTATGTGTCTCCTGTGCCAGTCAGTGTCAGAGCGAAGAGCAATATCTGCTCCGATCCGACACAGCTAGCGTCCGCTCCGTACACCTCACAGACACGTGGCTCTGCTTTGTACACTTCATACACACACACACGACTCCGCTCCGTACACCTTGCACACATGGCTCCACTCCGTACACCACGCACATATGCGGCTGAGCTCCGTACACCTCGTACACATGCGGCTGCGCTCGGTAAACCTCAAACACATGCGCCTGCTCTCCGTACACCTTGTACAATTGCGGCACTGCTCCGTACACCTCATACACATGCAGCTGCGGTCCGTACACATGCGGCTACGCTCCGTACACCTTGCACACGCACGTCTCCGTTCCATACAACTTGCACACAGGGCTCCGCTCCGTACACCTCGTACACATGCGGCTCCACTCTGTACACCTTGTACACACACGGCTCTGTTATATCCACACTGTAAACACCTCCTGACCCCACACATAAACTTACCCTCATCCAGCACCATGACAACCAGTCCTGCATGCATACACGGAGGCCCCGATCATGTGACACCTGACTCCTCCCCTCCTGTGACCTCATCACAGGTCCAGTGCGCACAGAGCAGCCATATATGTGGTGCTCTGTGGGTGGAGGGATGAGCAAACCAGCGGGCAGTCCCGATGAGGCTGACATTGCAGTGCGGGAAAACTAATGTCCCGCCCGTGACCGCAGGGGAGACTGTCAAAATCGGGACTGCCCTGCTGGATCTGGGACAGTTGGGAGGTCTGCAGTTTCAAGAAATATTTTAGATTTAATCAGAATTGAAATACAACAAACAAAATCCGTGATGTTTCGGTCAACAAGAATGCCACTGTAAGAAGTGCCAGATCCTATTTCCTTTATGTAATGATGGGCTTCTTCCCGGTATGCTGTCTTTTTCTTCTGTTCTGGGCTTCTTCCTGGCATAATGTCATCCATCCTGGGCCCCTTCCCAGTATAATGTCCCCCATCCTGGGCCCCTTCCTAGTATAATGTCCCCCATACTAGGCCCCTTTGCAGTATAATGTCACCCATCCTGGGCCCCTTCCTAGTATAATGTCCCCATCCTGGACCCCTTCGTTGTATAATGTCTTCCATCATGGGCCCCTTCCTGGTATAATTCCCCCCCATCCTGAGCCCCTTTCTGATATAATTCCCCCTCATCCTTGGCCATTTTGTGGCGTAATGTTCCTTATCCTAGGCCCCATCCTTGTATAATGTCTTCCATTCTGCAGCTCTTCTCCAGCACATTTTAAAGAAGACATAAATGATTCTTCTTACCTTCCCCTCTTCCCAAGATGTGTGGCTTCATTCTCCATAGCCAACACAGACTTCAGCAAGCCTGTCACAGACACTGCATGGTGTTACTACCATGCGCCACCTGTGACTGACACGCGGACATCAGCTGCCGGCCTTTGATTGGCCAGTGGTGTGTATTGCAGTGCAGTTAGCCAGCGGATCTCTGCGCCGCAATACATTTCAGCTGGATGTGCCTTTAAGAATGCATTTCCAGCTGAGATATGTGCTGGTGTCAGCGGGCCCCCTCCTGCATAGGCCCAGTCGCACACTCTGCGCCCATGATCAATATGCCCCTGCTTGTATAATGTGATGCATTATATGTTTCAAAAATCAATACCTGTCATGATCAAATTAGTTTTTTTACATAATAAAATGCAAAGAGAAATGCTGTGCAGGAAACATTACATTCCGCTGTATGAGTTTCAAAACTGACAATTTGGCCACATGAGGGCAGACTCAAATCACAAAATAATGGCTACATAAGTTGTGCCACATCATTCCATTTTTAATTAATCTGTTTTTATTTTCTTCATACTTGCAATTGCTTGTTCCATTTGTTAGTGGATTTAATCCAAGTTAAACCTGGAATAATACTTGAGGTTTTGTGAGCCAAAGTCAAAACTGCAATGTAGAGAAATGGGAAATATAAAGGAAATATGAATACTCCTTACTAGTGGATGCACTTATGACTTTGACTGAAAAGGACTGGATCAAAAATTGCATCTCAATCTGCCTTAAAAAACATCTTGACTTAAATGTGGAAAACAAATTTGTACTACGGTAGAATCACACCTGCAGTTCTTGAGTCAAATCCACAATTGACTGTTTGAAGATAGGTTTTATACATTTTACACAAAATCAACAAATCAAATTAAAACTTTTAATTTCCACAGAAAGTTAACTAACAGTTCTTGACTTTTCATAGCCAATTAATTCTCTTTTCTGGCTGATTCCACATGTGGAAAACAAGCTCCCTTGATAATAGGGTTTTATATCCTTAGACCACATACCCATATACACTCGAGTATAAGCCTAGTTTTTCAGCATTTTTTTGTGCTGAAAATGCCCCCCTCGGCTTGTACTCAAGTAATTGCCGCGGAAGACGGCGGGAAAGGGGGAGCCGTGGAGCAACAGTTCACAGGAGGCAGGAGCCGGATGCTGCGGCTAAAGCATGTGCCCGCTGCTAAAGAGAAATGAATATTCACTGCACTGGCAGTGAATATTAATTTCTCTTATAGCACGCACAGTGTCAGCCACCAGCTTCCAGCAGCTCCTGCAGCCTGGCGATCATGTGTTCCCAGTCATTAAGGTAATGAATATTCACCTCTATCCACTCCTATAGGTGTGGAGTGGAGTGAATATTCATTACCTTAATGAGCGGGCACACATCATCGCCCGGCCGCAGGAGCAACCACCAAGTCCGGTGGTCATTAAAGGGGTGGTCACGGTGGCTTTGACCCGGTCCGTGGCCCTGGGCGTCCACATTAAAGGGGAAAGGACTTTTAAAAGGGTTGTTGAATAAAGTTTGTTCGTGACGCCACCTGTGGTATTCGGTCAGGGTTAACCGATGCTGCTTATAGGGGTCCCCTGGGGTAATGGTACTGCAGCAGGGATGGTATGGCTTCCCACAGGTGAAACTAGGTCCCCAGGGCTCCCGGTGTAGTAGATACAGATGGTAGATGGTGTAGAAAGAATCAAAGGACACAAGGTTGCAGTGTCTTTAACTCTTTACTGGTGCAATGCAGCCACAGTCCAGGGTACAGATCACGGGTGCTGGTGTTGTCCGGCCGGCTTAGAAGCAATTCAGGAATCCCCCTAGCCAGGTGGGATCGGAAGCCTTCCTCTCTGTGCTGTGCTGTAGTCCCTTGCTGCCTTAGGCCTCACACAAGGTCCTCACTTTCTGTCTCTGTCCCCTTTAGATAGGACACTACCCGTATGGCATGTAACTTGAGTCTTTTTACAGGTGTCCCTCGTGATGATTCCGGGCTCTATGTGTTACTGTGCCTTCGGGTGTTAATGGTGGACAGGCGACCTGCAATCTCCTGTCCACCGGTTTATGCCGTGGGGCATACAGATACCCCCACAACCTCGGTCTTATGGCTACCGGTATTCTGCGCTTCAGTGTAGAGGAAGCTCAGTTGCAGCTTCCCTCCAGCTCTTTTCTCTCCTTTGCTTGTCTTCCCTGTAAGTCTCCTACAGACTGCTCTGTTTGTTTCTCCTTCCAGGAGCTACTGAACCACTCGTCTGCACAGCCCCAGCTTTCCTCTCTCAGACTCTCTCTGTCTGCTTGCTCTCTCCTCTGTATCTCTGACAGACTGACCCAACTCCTCCTCCAAGCCAGAATATATATTATCTAGGGAAGCTCCCCTGAAACCGGGTTCAGAGCTCCCCTTCTGGCCTGGAGTCAGAACAGTGTTGCATGTGCTCAATACCTGTTAAAGAGATCCTTCCTCGCTTCCAAGTATGGCATCACTCTCTCCATGAGGAAGGCAATACCACTGTAGCAAACAGTTACCTGGGATGTTACACTTTTCTCATGGGGCCATGCATACAAGGATAGTGATGAGGAACTATGTATGCAAGGATGGAGATGAGGAGATATACATACTAGGATGGGGATGAGGAGCCATGCATACCAGGATAGGGATGAGGAGCCATGTATACAATGATGGGGATAAGGAGCCATCATACAAGAATGGGGATGAGGAGCCATTCATACAAGGATAGTGATGAGGGGACAATGCATACCAGGATAAGGAGGAGGGGACAAAGCTTACCTGGCTTAATCTCGAGTCAATAATTTTTCCAGTTTTTTCTAGTAAAAATAGGGGCCTAGGCTTATACTCGGGTCAGCTTATACACGAGTATATACAGTGATTAAACAAATGCAGATCACTTGATCTGTTTCATCCAATAAGTATTCAAGTGTGTTCAGCTTGGAGTTTGAAAATCTGCATAAAAATTATGATATTGTCAGAATAATCACTTGTTTAATAATTGTGCACACAGTGTGAGATGGGTGTGGTCTATGGGGTAAAGATTCTCCTGATGGAAAGTACAGTGATCACGGAAAGTATTCAGACCCCTTTAAAAAAATTTCTAATTGATGTACACTCTGCACTCCATCTTGAATGAAAAAAAAGAAATGTAGAAATTTTCACAAATTTATTAAAAAAGAAAAACTGAAACATCACATGGTCATCAGTATTCAGACCCTTTGCTCAGACACTCATATTTAAGTCACATGCTGTCCATTTCCTTGTGATCCTCCTTGAGATGGTTCTAATCCTTGATTGGATTCCAGCTTTGTTTAAATAAACTGATAGGACTTGATTTGGAAAGGCACACACCTGTCTATATACAGTGCCTTGCGAAAGTATTTGGCTCCCTAGAACTTTTCAACCTTTTCCCACATATCATGCTTCAAACATAAAGATACCAAAAGTAAATTGTTGTTGAAGAATCAACAAGTGGAACACAATTGTGAAGTTGAACAAAATTTATTGGTTATTTTACATTTTTGTGGAAATTCAAAAACTGAAAAGTGGGGTGTGCAATATTATGCTGCCCCTTTAACTTAATGCTTTGTTGCGCCACCTTTTGCTGCGATTACAGCTGCAAGTCGCTTGGGTTATGTCTCTATAAGTTTTGTACATCGAGGTACTAAAATTCTTGCCCATTCTTTCCTTGGCAAACAGTTGATTGTTGTCCTATGGACAGACTGTCCTACCTCAGCTGTAGATCTCTGCAATTCATACAGAGTGATCATGGGCCTCTTGGCTGCATCTATGATCAATCTTCTTGTTTGAGATGAAAGTTTAGAAGGATGGCCGGGTCTTGGTAGATTTGCAGTGGTATGATACTCCTTCCATTTCAATATGATCGCTTGCACAGTGCTCTTTGGGATGTTTTAATTTTTGGAAAACATTTTGTATCCAAATCCAGCTTTAAACTTCTCCACAACAGTATCACGGACCTGCCTGTTGTGTTCCTTGGTCTTCATGATGCTCTCTGTGCTTCAAACAGAACCTTGAGACTATCACAGAGCAGGTGCATTTATTCGGAGACTTGCTTACACACAGGTGGATTCTTTTTATATCATCATTAGGCATTTAGGACAACATTGGATCATTCAGAGATCTACAATGAACTTCTGGAGTGAGTTTTCTGTACTGAAAGTAAAGGGGACAAATAATATTGCACGGCCCACTTTTCAGTTTTTAAATTTCCACAAAAATTTAAAATAACCAATAAATTTCGTTCAACTTCACAATTATGTTCCCCTTGTTGTTGATTCTTCACCAAAAATTTACATTTGGTATCTTTATGTTTGAAGCATGATATGTGGGAAAAGGTTGAAAAGTTCCAGGGGGCCAAATACTTTCGCAAGGCACTGTAACATCTCACGGCTCACAGTGGCCAAGGAGCTCAGAGACAGAAGGTTACAACAGAATTTCTGCAATACTCAAGGTTCCTGAGAGCACAGTGGCCTCCATAATCCTTAAATGGAAGAAGTTTGGGACCACCAGAAGTTTTCCTAGACTTGGCCATCCAGCCAAACTGAGCATTCGTGAGAGAAGAGCCTTGGTGAGAGAGGTAAAGAGGAACCCCAAGATCACTGTGGCTGAGCTCCAGAGATGCAATAGGGAGATGGGAGAAAGTTCCACAAAGTCAACTATTACTGCAGTCCTCCACCAGTCGGGCCTTTATGACAGAATGGCCCAACGGACGCCTATCATCATTGCAATACATATGAAAGCCCTCATAGAGTTTGCCAAAAAAACACATGAAGGACTCCCAGACTATGAGAAATAAGATTCACTGGTCTGATGAGATGAAGATAGACCTTTATGGTGATAATTCTAAACTGTATGTGTGGAGAAAACCAGACACAGCTCATCACTTGCCCAATACAACAGTGAAACATGGTGGTGGCAGCATCATGCTATGGGGGTGTTTTTCAGCTGCAGGGACAGGACGACTGGTTGCCATTGAAGGAAACATGAATGCAGCCAAGTACAGTGATATCTTGGATGAAAACCTCTCCCAGAGTGCTCTGGACTTCAGACTTGGCCGAAGGTTCACCTTCAAACAAGATAATGACCCTAAGCACACAGCTAAAATAACAAAGGAGTGGCTTCAGAACAACTCTGTGACCATTCTTGACTAGCCCAGCCAGAGCCCTGACCTAAACCCAATTGAGCATCTCTGGAGAGACCTGAAAATGGTTGTCCACCAACATTCACCATCCAAATTGATGGAACTGCAGAGGATCCCCAAATCCAGGTGTGAAAAACTTGTTGCATCATTCCCAAGAAGACTCATGGCTGTACTAGCTCAAAAGGGTGTGTCACGCACGCGCCCAGACTGGTTGGCGCAGGCATACGGGGGTGTGGCCCCACTGGACCACAGACCAAACTTCCCTGGAAGGGGCGTAACTAAGTAGCTTCCTAGGTGTTCGCTGGAGCCTCTGATGGTGAGGTCAGACTTGTGCAATAGGAAGCTACCAGGTGCCACTCCAGGGTGATGTCTGGCTGTGGCTGCTGATCCCACTAAGGAACGGAGCGGGCATGGCTGGCACTCTGGCTGACAGGCGGGCACGGCTGGGACACAGGCAGGCAGATGGGTACAACAGAGACACTGGCGGGCAGGCGGACACGGCTGGCTCTCTGGTAGGCAGGTGGGTACGGCTGGAACATAGGAAGAACCGGTAGGGACCGGTCTGCAGGCAGGAATGTGAAACAGGTAGGAACCTGTTCAGACAGGAGGACCAAGTAACAAGTAGAAGGTGGAACTAAGAGAAGAGAAGGAGAAGGCAGAGCCAAGGGCGGAGCCGTGAGAGGCGGAGCCAAGGGCGGAGACGCTGGAGGCGGAGCCAAGAGCGGAGACGCTGGAGGCGGAGCCAAGAGCAGAGACGCTGGAGGCGGAGCCAAGAGCGGAGACGCTGGAGGCGGAGCCAAGAGCAGAGACGCTGAAGGCGGAGCCAAGAGCGGAGACGCTGGAGGCGGAGCCAAGAGCAGAGACGCTGGAGGCGGAGCCAAGAGCGGAGAAGCTGGAGGCGGAGCCAAGAGCGGAGACGCTGGAGGTGGAGACGCTGGAGGCGGAACCAAAAGCGGAGACGCTGGAGGTAACGCCAAGAGCGGAGACGCTGGAGGCGGAGCCAAGAGCAGAGACAGAGCCAAGTGCAGAAACACAGGAGGCGGAGCCAGATAGAACCGCAAAGAGCGGAGCCAGATAGAACCGCAAAGAGTGGAGCCACAGAGCAAAGCCAGAGAGTGCGAATCAAGGTCTGAGTGCAGAGCCGCAAGAGTGCGGAGTGTAAGCAGACTGAGAAAACAAGGAAAGAAAGCAGGGAAGGAAGCCACAGACAAGGAGACCGAGAAAAGACAAAGTACAGACAAGTCAATAGAACAAGACACAGGGACAAAGACACAGGGACCAGGATATTCTGCCTCCTGGAGGGCGGACTACAAGATCAAGGCAATAGCACAGAGAAAAGCCTCCAGAGAGGGAGAAACTCAGAGCAAGGCCAGGCAAACTCAGCAGCTAAACACTAACTGAGCTAACACAATGCACAGGCCCAGAGCACAGGGTGGAGCTGCACTATATACAGGAGGCCTCTTGGTAATTGGTCAGAAACTGATTAGACAGATGCACCTGATTCCTATAAGAACCAGAGAGTTCAGGCGCCGGCCCCCTATACACATAGCCATGAGGCATGCAGAGAGCAGAGACACAGAACATGGCGCTGGCATTAAAGAGAAAGCACATCATGGCCTGGAGCAGTGGGTAAGATTGTGTGAGAGATGTGAGGCCATGCTGTGATGCCAGCAGAGTTGTTACAGGGTGCTTCTACTCAATACTGAGCAAAGGGTCTGAATTCTTATGACTATGTGATATTTCAGTTTGTCTTTTTAAATAATTTTGGAAAAATGTCCTACATTTCTGTTTTTTTACTGTCAAGATGGGGTGCAGAGTGTACATTAATGAGAAAAAAAATAACTTTTTTTAATTTACCAAATGGATGCAATGAAACAAAGAGTGAAAAATTTAAAGGGGTCTGAATACTTTCCGTACCTACTGTACCAAGTAAGCATAGGCAGATTTAAAGGCCATTGTCAAAGATAACGGCCAGGGGAGTCATGCAGATCCCACCTCTGCCACCAGTTGTCAGGGATAATAGCCAGGAGAGTCACGCACCGCTGTTACCAGTTCATCACAGAAGATAACACTGGAGAGATCACACAGTTTCTGCCGCTGTCACCAGTTTGTCAGGGGAACGCAACTCAGCTGCCTCAAATCTGCAGGACAATTACGCAATTGGTTGATGAGTGATAGACAGGGCCATGGCTGCATCCACTACTATGCAAGTTATTGGGCAACTGGCAGAGTATTGTATATACACCTCCGATTCCAACACATGGAATATTTATATATGTACCCCAGTACGGTCACTGCCACATCCACAATAGCACAAAAAAAGAAACCAATACTAGCAGGCTCCACCAAGCATTTATGCATTAAATTTTATATATTTAATCCAGAAAGGTAGGTAGTGCTTCTAAAAATATACAAAAATGATACAAAATGGGAACAAAACAATATGGTATAATATGGTATATACAATTACATGAAATATAAAGGAATAACGAAAGAAAATTGCTAAACCTGATGTCACAGAAATGGCTCAGAGCTTAACGGAGGGAAGCACTCCGATTGGGAAATTGGACCACCCTCACAGCAAACTATGACTTCCTGAAGGACCAATAACCCAAACCCAACTACTACTTTTTATGAGTTCAATGCTATGCCAACATACCTCCCCTTGATGAGCTCATGTGGGGGCTGATTGTGGAATGTGCTAGGTCTGTTAGAATTTTAGGATATCCCCAACTTACAGGATATCTTTGCCCATGCAGGTCCCAGGCGGTAGATATTGTCATCATGTGTCTTATCACGATTTTACATTTACAGTTCATGGCCGAAAATGTTGGCACCCTTGAAATTGTTCCAGAAAATGAAGTATTTCTCTCAGAAAATTATTGCAATTACAAATGTTTGGTTATACACAAGTTTCCTGTGTGTATTGGAACAAGACAAAAAAAAGGCAAATTGGACATAATTTCACACAAAGCTAGAAAAATGAACTGGACAAAATTGATGGCACTCTCAACTCAATATTTGGTTGTACACCCTTTGGAATACATAACTGCAATCAATCACTTCCTATAACATCAACAAGCTTCTTACACCACTCAACTGGAAATTTGGACCACTCGTCTTTTCCAAACTGCTCCATTTCTCTCATATTTGAATAGTGCCTTCTCCCAACAGTAATTTTAAGATCTCTCCACAGGTGTTCAATGTGATTTAGATCCGGACTCATTGCTGGCCACTTCAGAAGTCTCCAGCTCTTTGTTTCTATCCATTTCTCGATGCTTCTTGAAGTATGTTTGAGCTGGCCTATATATATTTGTATCCGGTTAGAGGCACTTTTTTAATCTATGTGTGTGTTTTATATATCATTATATAAAGTTGTATTTTTAACAAAAAAAAACAAAGACACTTTTTTGACTTGGTATAGTTTAATGACTATCTGGTCAGTATGTTTAAAAAATTTTGGAAAGGTGCCAACAATTTTGCCTGGCCTATTTTGGGGTTTTGTGTGAAATTATGTCCAGTTTGCTTTTTTCTCTATTTTTTTGCGTTGTTGCAATACACACAAAGGAAATAAGCATGAGTATAACAAAACATCTGTAATTCCAATAATTTTCTGTGAGTCTTGAATACTTGGAACAATTTCAAGGGTGCCAAAACTTTCAGCCATGACTGTATATAGATATCAAATATGGCCTGTATAGCATAATCCATCGGACAATTATTAACCCCTTCACGACATGCGCTGTACTAATACGGCGCATGTCGTGTCTCCCCCTTTGATGTGGGCTCCGGCAGTGAGCGATTCACCCGCCGCTATTAACCTGTTAAATGCCGCTGTCAAACGCTGACAGCGGCATTTAACTACCGCTTCTGGCCGCGCAGCCGAAAATGAGCTCATCGCTGACCCCGTCACATGATCAGGGGTCGGCGATGCGTCAGGATGGTAACCATAGAGGTCCTTGAGACTTCTATGGTTACTGATGCCGGCCTGCTGTCAGCGCCACCATGTGGTTAGCGCTCATAGCAAGCCTGCAATTCAGCTACATGGCAGCGATCTGATGATCGCTGCTATGTAGCTGAGCCGATCGAGTGGTACCAGCTTCTAGCCTCCCATGGAGGCTATTTAAGTATGGCAAAAGCAGAAAAAAATGTTTTTAAAAATGTGAAAAAAATAAAAAAATATAACAGTTTAAATCACCCCCCTTTTGCCCCATCCAAAATAAAACAATTAAAAAAAAAAACCTACACATATTTGTTATTGTCGCGTTCAGAATCACCCCATCTATCAATAAAAAAAAGCATTAACCTGATCGCTAAACAGAGTAGCAAGAAAACAATTAGAAACGCCAGAATTGCGTCTTTTTGGTCGCCGCGACATTGCATTAAAATGCAATAACGGGCAATCAAAAGAACGTGTCTGCACAAAAGTGGTATCATTATAAATGTCAGCTCGGCATGCAAAAAATAAGCCCTCACCCAACCCCAGATCACAAAAAATGGAGACGCTACAGGTATCGGAAAATGGCGCTTTTTTTTTAGCAAAGTTTTTAATTTTTTTTCACCACTTAGATAAAAAATAACCTAGACATGTTAGGTGTCTATGAACTTGTAAGGGGAGCGAAAAACGAAAAAGCAAAAATGAAAAAGGGCCGCGGTATGAAGGGGTTAAGTTGGAGGGGTTAGAATGGACTTACAGTGATATGAGTGAATATGTTCTGCTTGTCCCTTCACTACAACGCTGAAAATATATCTCCCATAAATATTGTATCAATGCAAACCACAATGTTCATCATGGACCACTGGCACTGGCCAGGCTGCGAAAGATCCTTTGATGGAAGGAAGCTTGTGCCTCGGCATAAACGAATTCCCATTTTGGTATCTGGTTCCCCAAGAAGATCTTCCTGTATTAATTACCTGGTCAATTTAGTCAAAGGAAGCTTATGCCTCTGTGTAATCAAATCTCAGCTTTTATGTCTTTTTCCCAGAGAAAAACTCCTGTTGTAACTACCTGGTCACTGCAGGGGGCTGCTACTTCAATGGAGATGGAGTGCCAGATAGCTCTCTTACTTCCCCTGTTTTGATTAGTTTTTCTCTTCCTCGGTTATAATTAGTTTTCTCTCTTCACTGTACTAGTTTTCTCCCCATATGTTCAATGTGAGGGCAATATGTTCCCTTTTCTGGAGATGTATTATGGATTTTTTATTATTCTCTATGACAGTCATACAATGCTCCTCTCAGAATTTAAATAGGCAAATATCCTTTTTGGAAAGGGAGAGAACAGGGACTTTATTTTCACCTCTTAGAGGTTGAAATTGTAAAAGTGAATATCGACACTTTAAAAGTCATTAACACTTGTTTTAGGATTGCTACCTCCAATAGGTGGCACAAGAGTCTTTGTTTTATTATTATTTACTAGATGGTGGCCCGATTCTAACGCATAGGGTATTCTAGAATATGCATGTCCATGTAGTATATTGCACAGCCCACGTAGTATATTGCCCAACCACATAGTATATTGCCCAGCCGCGTAGTATATTGCCAGCCACATAGTATATTGCCCAGTCACGTAGTATATTGCCCAGCCACGTAGTATATTGCCCAGCCACATAGTATATTGCCCAGCCACGTAGTATATTGCCCAGTCACGTAGTATATTGCCCAGCCACGTAGTATATTGCCCAGCCACGTAGTACAGTTAGGGCCAGAAATATTTGGACAGTGACACAAGTTTTGTTATTTTAGCTGTTTACAAAAACATGTTCAGAAATACAATTATATATATAATATGGGCTGAAAGTGCACACTCCCACCTGCAATATGATAGTTTCCACATCCAAATCGGAGAAAGGGTTTAGGAATCATAGCTCTGTAATGCATAGCGTCCTCTTTTTCAAGGGACCAAAAGTAATTGGACAATGGACTCTAAGGGCTGCAATTAACTCTGAAGGCGTCTCCCTCGTTAACCTGTAATCAATGAAGTAGTTAAAAGGTCAGGGGTGGATTCCAGGTGTGTAGTTTTGCATTTGGAAGCTGTTGCTGTGAGCAGACAACATGCGGTCAAAGGAACTCTCAATTGAGGTGAAGCAGAACATCCTGAGGCTGAAAAAAAAGAAAAGATCCATCAGAGAGATAGCAGACATGCTTGGAGTAGCAAAATCAACAGTTGGGTACATTCTGAGAAAAAAGGAATTGACTGGTGAGCTTGGGAACTCAAAAAGGCCTGGGCGTCCACGGATGACAACAGTGGTGGATGATCGCCGCATACTTAATTTGGTGAAGAAGAACCCGTTCACAACATCAACTGAAGTCCAGAACACTCTCAGTGAAGTAGGTGTATCTGTCTCTAAGTCAACAGTAAAGAGAAGACTCCATGACAGTAAATACAAAGGGTTCACATCTAGATGCAAACCATTCATCAATACCAAAAATAGACAGGCCAGAGTTAAATTTGCAGAAAAACACCTCAAGAAGCCAGCTCAGTTCTGGAAAAGTATTCTATGGACAGATGAGACAAAGATCAACCTGTACCAGAATGATGGGAAGAAAAAAGTTTGGAGAAGAAAGGGAACGGCACATGATCCAAGGCACACCACATCCTCTGTAAAACATGGTGGAGGCAACGTGATGGCATGGGCATGCATGGCTTTCAATGGCACTGGGTCACTTGTGTTTATTGATGACATAAGAGCAGACAAGAGTAGCCGGATGAATTCTGAAGTGTACCGGGATATACTTTCAGTCCAGATTCAGCCAAATGCTGCAAAGTTGATTGGACGGCGCTTCATAGTACAGATGGACAATGACCCCAAGCATACAGCCAAAGATACCCAGGAGTTCATGAGTGCCAAAAAGTGGAACATTCTGCAATGGCCAAGTCAATCTCCAGATCTAAACCCAATTGAGCATGCATTTCACTTGCTCAAATCCAGACTTAAGACGGAAAGACCCACAAACAAGCAAGACCTGAAGGCTGCGGCTGTAAAGGCCTGGCAAAGCATTAAGAAGGAGGAAACCCAGCGTTTGGTGATGTCCATGGGTTCCAGACTTAAGGCAGTGATTGCCTCCAAAGGATTTGCAACAAAATATGGAAAATAAAAATATTTTGTTTGGGTTATGTTTATTTGTCCAATTACTTTTGACCTCCTAAAATGTGGAGTGTTTGTAAAGAAATGTGTACAATTCCTACATTTTCTATCAGATATTTTTGTTCAAACCTTCAAATTAAACGTTACAATCTGCACTTGAATTCTGTTGTAGAGATTTCATTTCAAATCCAATGTGGTGGCATGCAGAGCCCAACTCGCGAAAATTGTGTCACTGTCCAAATATTTCTGGCCCTAACTGTATATTGCCCAGCCATATAGTATATTGCCCAGCCACGTAGTATATTGCCCAACCACGTAGTATATTGCCCAGCCACGTATTATATTGCACAGCCACGTAGTATATTGCACAGCCACGTAGTATATTGCCCAGTCACATAGTATATTGCCCAGCCACGTAGTATATTGCCCAGTCACGTAGTATATTGCCCAGCCACATAGTATATTGCCCAGCCACGTAGTATATTGCCCAGTCACGTAGTATATTGCCCAGCCACATAGTATATTGCCCAGCCACGTAGTATATTGCCCAGCCATATAGTATATTGCCCAGCCACGTAGTATATTGCCCAACCACGTAGTATATTGCCCAGCCACGTATTATATTGCACAGCCACGTAGTATATTGCACAGCCACGTAGCATATTGCCCAGCCACATAGTATATTGCCCAGTCACGTAGTATATTGCCCAGCCACGTAGCATATTGCCCAGTCATGTAGTATATTGCCCAGCCACGTATTATATTGCACAGCCACGTAGTATATTGCACAGCCATGTAGCATATTGCCCAGCCACATAGTATATTGCCCAGTCACGTAGTATATTGCCCAACCACGTAGTATATTGCCCAGCCACGTATTATATTGCACAGCCACGTATTATATTGCACAGCCACGTAGTATATTGCCCAGCCACATAGTATATTGCCCAGTCACGTAGTATATTGCCCAGCCACGTAGCATATTGCCCAGTCATGTAGTATATTGCCCAGCGACATAGTATACAGCACAGAGCCACGTAGTATATTGCCCAGTCACGTAGTGTAATGCCTAGTCATGTAGTATATTGCACAGCAATGTAGTATACAGCACAGAGCCATGTAGTATACAGCAGAGCCACATAGTATACAGCACAGCCACGTAGTATACTGCCCAGTCACGTAGTATATTGCCCAGCCACGTAGTATATTGCCCAGCCACGTAGTATATTGCCCAGTCACATAGTATATTGCCCAGCCACGTAGTATATTGCCCAGCCACGTAGTATATTGCCCAGCGACGTAGTATATTGCCCAGCGATGTAGTATATTGCCCAGCTGCGTAGTATATTGCCCAGCCACGTAGTATATTGCCCAGACATGTAGTATATTGCCCAGTCATGTAGTATATTGCCCAGTCACGTAGTATATTGCCCAGTCACGTAGTATATTGTCCAGTCACGTGGTATATTGCCCAGTCACATAGTATATTGCCCAGCAACGTAGTATAAAGCACAGAGCCACGTAGTATATTGCCCAGTCACGTAGTATAATGCCCAGTCACGTAGTATATTGCCAAGTCACGTAGTATATTGCCCAGTCACGTAGTATATTGCCCAGCCACGTAGTATATTGCCTAGTCATCTAGTATATTGCCCAGCGACGTAGTATACAGCACAGAGCCACGTAGTATATTGCCCAGTCACGTAGTATAATGCACAGCCACGTAGTATATTGCACAGCGACATAGTATACAGCACAGAGCCACGTAGTATACAGCACAGCCACATAGTATACTGCCCAGTCACGTAGTGTATTGGCCAGTCACGTAGTATATTGCCCAGACACGTATATAACAGCGACGTATAAGTAGGTTATATACTTTTTATACGATGGGATATATGAAAGCTCTCAGACTTTGCATTAAATGTAATCTCACGGTAAAATTAAACTCATACTCCTGGTGCCTGAATCAACTTAAATGTATACTTGACATTTCTTTAAGATTAAGTTTGCCTAGCTCATTTAGCTTGAGCGGAATATAGTGTGCCAACAATAACTTGCTGTGTCCACAGAATAATCCTATAAACTATATTTTAAGTAATTGCTGCCATACTACAACACAGGAGCAAACATTTTCTGAGCAGCCTACCATTTTACAACGCAGTTTTTAGAATTACAGTAACATTAAATATCAAATAGCATAAACAAAGTTTAGAGTATGAACGGCACCAGGCGGTATAGGAACAGACGGTTCAATAGCAGACGTGGGATCCTTATTAGGGCTCATACAGCACGTGTGTATCCAGCAGTGCACGGGTGGTGCTTAACAAGAAGTCGCAGACAAGTACCAACAAAAAGAAATGGAGATGGCACTCACCCGGATTTTGCTGCAATTCAGTGTCCTTTATTCATCTTACAACGAAACAGACATGGTAAGGAGAGGCGGCTGGTGAGAGTTGCGGTGCGGGGAGTGAGGAGAGGACTACGTCCGTTTCGCGCTCGTGCGCTTCCACGGGTCCAGGTGCACAATTAAAAACGTCATATCCTTTATAGGGAACTAGACGGCTTAACATGAACATGTGAATTATTAAAAAACCTTACCGGTTAGGTGCATCAAACAGCATGAATAAGCACAGCTAGAAATAAACATACGTATTATAAGTAAACTAGCTCTATAAGTTTACAACATTTACAAAAAAATAGTCATGTCTAATTTATCGTTCAGTCCGATGGGCCCTTGCGCATTAGTCTCCATGATCCATCTTGCCTCCCGTTGAAGTACAATTTTCTTGCGATCCCGCCTTGAATCGGGCTTTTTGCTACCTCCAAACCTGCAAACCGTGATACATTCGGGCTCACATTATGATGGTCTCGCATATATTTAATGAAACGGGGGCAACCTTTCCCAGATAACACTGAATTAAAATGTTCTCTGCATCTTGTGACCATCGGGCGTATCGTTTTGCCGATGTAAAAGAATAAACATGGACAGAGGATTAAATAGACTACATACTGCGTTTTACATGTAATTAAATGTCGAACTGTGTGATGGACGGATCCTATACGGATGGGAATTTCCAAAAGTCTAAGGTGACAAAAACTACTATTCCCGCATATATGATTACCTGTCGGTTGAAGTTTCTTTAGCCAATTATTATTCTCGATTGGTAAAAGGCGTTTTTTAACTAGTAAATCACCCAAATTCTTCGCACGTTTGTACGCAAATTTTGGGTGATTAATTGTCAGTGCTGCCAATTCCCGATCATTTTGTAACACATGCCAGTTCTTATTTATAGCCGCATAAATTTCTTTGTCTATTGGGCTATGTGTAAAGGTGAATACGATTTTTTTGCAATCTTTCTCATTTGAAAGGGATCCTACAGTTTTCTTACGGTTTTTTAATAGATCTTTTTGTGTGAGCTTCCCCACTCTATGTTCAGCTGCTGACAAAATATTAGGTGGATAATTTCTATTTAAGAAGTTCGTTTTCAGCTCTGCGATTTGTTCTCTAAATATCGCCTCGTTGTTATTGATTTTTCTATACCGCACCATTTGGCTATAGGGTATGCTATTTTTTGTGTGAAATGGGTGGGCACTATTGAAGTGTAATAAATTGTTTGTCGCCGTGGGTTTTTTATGTACTTTCGTACTTAGCTTACCATCCGCTATCTCAATTTTCACGTCCAGAAACTCTAGTTCATTACCCCCAAAACAAGCTGTAAATTGCATATTGTCCTCATTTACTGTATTAAGATGGGCGACGAAAGTGTCAACTTCATTCCTAGATCCGTCCCAGACGATAAAAATATCGTCTGCGAATCTTAGATACATTCGTATATATTTTAGAAAGGGATTAGCAATGGAAGTTATGTATCTTTCCTCAAAAACTGCAAGGAATAGGTTAGCGAAGACACATGCGACGGGCGTCCCCATCGCAGTTCCTGTACATTGTAGAAACCACTTATCAATAAATTTGAACACATTGTGTGAAAGAACGAATTCCAAACTTTCTATAATAAATGCAATAAAGTCCTGATCTTTGTCGGTATTTGACAAAATTGTTCGTACTGCCTCAATGCCTTTAATTTGAGGTATTGTTGTGTATAAATTGACAACGTCAATTGATACTAGGGCGAAAGTAGGTTGCCAATCTAAACATTGTAAGGCTACTAGGAAGTCCCCAGAGTCTTTCACAAACGAGGGGATTTTCTGCAGCAGTGGTTTCAGCAGCCAGTCAAGAAGTTAGGACAAGGGTTCTGTTTTTTAATGATTCACATGTTCATGTTAAGCCGTCTAGTTCCCTATAACGGATATGACACTTTTAATTGTGCACCTGGACCCGTGGAAGCGCACGAGCGCGAAACGGCCGTCGTCCTCTCCTCACTCTCCGCACCGCAACTCTCACCAGCCGCCTCTCCTTACCATGTCTGTTTCGTTGTAAGATGAATAAAGGACACTGAATTGCAGCAAAATCCGGGTGAGTGCCATCTCCATTTCTTTTTGTTACTAACATTAAATACCTTTAATTGTGCAGGAATGGAACTTGACCAGGAACAGAATGTAGATGTGTCAAATTCATGAAGAAGAGCATGTTAATAAATGTAGTGGATCTTATTCCAGCCAACCTTCCTTTTTTTTTTTTTTATGGTAGTATATATTCTGAGCCATGTTGCCTTACAAATGATATGGAAA
The DNA here is from genome assembly GCF_032444005.1 of Ranitomeya imitator. Taxonomy (NCBI): domain Eukaryota; kingdom Metazoa; phylum Chordata; class Amphibia; order Anura; family Dendrobatidae; genus Ranitomeya; species Ranitomeya imitator. The sequence continues at coordinate 126,161,929 of NC_091286.1, forward strand.
CTACAATCATCTATTTTGTGGGTACTAATATAGGAGTATTTTTGTATATATTTTAGTGTCCATTAAAGGTATACTTATATCTATTATAGATTTTATCAGCCACTATAAATATTGTATTGGTCCTTGTGACACCCCGTACTTTTTTCCACCTGTTTTTGTTTTCCCTTTTATATAGGTCATGTTATATTTTTATGATTAATAAAATTATGCTTATTATAATTATCTGAGTTGTGCATTATGTTGTAGGTTATATATTATTGCTGAATGTACGCTATATATTTATTTTTGTATATATGTGTATCCTTTATTTTACCAGCTAGAGTGCCCAAATTTTGCACATACACACTACTAACATTAGTAGTGAGGAATATGCAAAAAATAAGGGATATGAAAAGGTTTATTGTATGTAAACCATGTCTCATATCATGTCGGGTTTGGGAAGGGGATAGCAAAAAACGGCAATTAAATTACCGTTAATGTGTCTCACTGACATATATACATATATATATATATATATATATATATATATATAAATATATATATATATATATATATTGTATATATGTTTTAACAAATATTTGAACCCATGGATCCATTGTATGTCCGTTTTGCAAGCCAGTGAGAAAATCTCGCAGTACGGATGCCATACGGATTTCATACGGAGGATGACATGTGCAAAATACGCTACCACACCCTGCCTTCGGATGACATACGGATCACTATTTTGGGAACATTTCTGCAAATTACGGCTATAAAAAACAGACCGTATTTTCGTACGCCTAGTGTGACGCCGGTCTTAGGCTGTGTCCCGTGTTCCAGTACAATGAGTGTTTTTATCAGCAGGAGTTATCACTATCCAAACTACATCTGGTGCCTGCAAGACCAACCTCATCCCCAGCATTGATTAGCAGCTCACTGTCACAATACAATGTACTCCGAAAGCTGGATTGTGGTGTGGGCTTAGCAAACTGAGCCCTGCTACATCTAAGAACTCTGATTGTGTCACAATTGCTGCACCCAGGCTAAGTTTACATTTGCGTTGCGTGGTGCTGCGTCGGCGAAACGCAGCTTTTTGTGACACATGCATTCATTTTTGCATGATTTTTGGTGCAGAAAAAAATGCATCATGCAGCGTCCTCTGCGCCCTGACGCTTGCGCCAAAATGAAGCATGCGTCACAAAACGCAAGACAACGCATGTCCATGTGCCCCCCATGTTAAATATAGGGGCGCATGACGCATGCATCGCCGCGGCTGCGCCCAACGCAGCACCGCACAACGCTAATGTGAACGTAGCCTAAGTGATACATTGTTGGAATCAGGGTCTTTACCCCTACATCATGCCGCTCTCAAATGAGGTAGCAATAACTTGGCGACATATTACCTTTTAGCCCTTCACAACATCCATCGTACACATACAGTGTTCTGGGAGGTGCGTTCCTGCAAACCGCCATACATGTACAACATGATGATCGCATGAGTTCACGCCAAGCACCGGCATGATCAATAATGGGTGACAGCTCTATTTAAGAGCTAACACCCTGCAGCAACACCCACTATTGGTGCTCGTGCCATTTAACCCATGTCAATAGTGACAGCGACATCGATTGGCATCGCAGAAGGAGGGAGCACCCTCTCTCCTCCGATCGGCACATCTGGATTGCTGATAATTTCCATGATGACCTGGGGCCAAAATATGACCGCAGGGTCACCCAGATACTGTGGCTTGATGCCTCTGCATGCAAATTACATATCTAATGCCCTGCAATGCAAAAGCATTGCAGAGTATTCGATCAGCGAACAGGGAAGGGAAAGTTGATTTCCTATACTGGAACAAGTTTAAAAAAAGTTTTAAAAAATGTTGTTAAAAATATTTTTGAAAAATCACAAAATAAAAAACAAAAAAATAAAGAAATATTAATCCAATAAATGCATATATTTATTTAAAAATAACAAAACAAAATAAATAAAATACACATACCGTATATACTCAAGTATAAGCCGAGATTTTCAGCCCCCAAAAAATAGGCTGAAAGTGCCCATCTCAGCTTATACTCGAGTCATGGAAGGCGGGGGTTCGGTGGGTAAGGGTGAGCGACGCCTGTCAAATACTCACCTGCTCCCAGCGCTCCTGACGCAGTCCCCGCATATCCCACGGTCTTGGGGCACGGCAGCTTCTTCCCCTGTTCAGCGGTCACTGGTACCGCTCATTAAAGTTATGAATATGGACTCCACTCCCATAGGGGTGGAGCCGCATATTCATTACTGTAATGAGTGGTACCACGTGACCGCTCACTAGAGGAAGGAGCAGCCACTCCCAGAGACGTGGGACATGCGGGGACCGCATCCGGAGTGCTGGGAGCAGGTGAGTATGTCATATTCACCTTTCCACGTTCCACCGCTGCCTCGTCTTCCATGTCGTCTGCACTGACTGTTCAGGTCAGAGGGCGCGATGACGTATTAGTGTGCGCGCCGCCCTCTGCCTGAACAGTCAGTACAGAGAGACTGGATGCTGAGGAGCAGCGGGCAGTGACGAGAGGTGAGAATGTCATTTTTTTTTAGTGCAGCAGCAGCATTACATGTGGCTATATGGAGCATCTATGGGGCCATAAAGAACTGCATGGAGCATTATATGGGGCATCTATGGGGCCATAACTGCATGGAGCATTATATGGGGCATTGTATGGGGCCATAAAGAACTGCATGAAGCATTATATTAAGCATCTATGGGTCCATAACTGCATAGAGCACTATATGGAGCATTGTATGGGGCCATATAGAACTGCATGGACCATTATATGGGGCATTATATGGGGCCATAAAGAACTGCATGGAGCATTATATGGAGCATCTATGGGGCCATAACTGCATGGAGCATTATATGGAGCATCTATGGGGCCATAACTGCATGGAGCATTATATGGAGCATCTATGGGGACATAACTGCATGGAGCATTATATGGGGCATCTATGGGGCCATAAAGAACAGCATGGAGCATTATATGGGGCATCTATGGGGACATAACTGCAAGGAGCATTATATGGGGCATCTATGGGGCCATAATGAACTACATGGAGCATTATATGGGACATATTTGTATATGGCGCATCTTATGCGGCCATAATGAACTGTATGGGGCATTATATGGGACCTATTTTGTATGGAGCATCTTATGGGGCCATAATGAACAGTATGGAGCATTATATGGGGCTAAATCTGGTATTGCTGACCCAAAGAATAAAGTTGTCTAATCACTTATACCGAATGAGGAACGGCGTAAAAATAAATAAAACCAATTCTTGACCTGCTGCTGATTTGTTCATTCTGTCTCCCAAAGATCATAGTATGGCTGGGGTCACACTAGAGAGTTTTACGGACATATGAGAGGCGCAAAAACAACGCATTGCACACGGACCAATGATTCTCTATGGGGCAGCTCCTAACTGTCGTATATTTCGCAGCCGTATTTTACGGGCTGAGAAAATCGCAGCATGCTGCATTTGTCAGCGTATTGCGCAAAAAATCTGCCAATGAAAGTCTATGGGGGCAAGAAAAATATGGATTACACACTGACCATCAGTGTGACTTGCGCGAAATACGCAGCAGTGTTCCATAGAAAAGCTGGTAATTCAGCGCGGTGAACAGTAAAATCACATTGACAGGTTAGAATAGAATAGATAGAATAGATGTCAACACATAATATAGGCATATATATATATATATATATATATATATATATATATATATATATATACAGTACAGATGAAAAGTTTGGACACACCTTCTCGTTTAAAGATTTTTCTGTATTTTCATGACTATGAAAATTGTACATTCCCACTGAAGGCATCAAAACTATGAATTAACACATGTGGAATTATATACTTACCAAAAAAGTGTGAAACAACTGAAATTAGGTCTTATATTCTAGGTTCTTCAAAGTAGCCACCTTTTGCTTTGATGACTGCTTTGCATACTCTTGGCATTCTCTTGATGAGCTTCAAGAGGTAGTCACCGGGAATGGTCTTCCAACAATCTTGAAGGAGTTCCAAAAAATGCTTGGCCTTTTTTGGCCCTTTTGCCTTCACTCTGCGGTCCAACTCACCCCAAACCATCTCGATTGGGTTCAGGTCTGGTGACTGTGGAGGCCAGGTCATCTGACGTAGCACCCAATCACTCTCCCTCTTGGTCAAATAGCCCTTACACAGCCTGGAGGTGTGTTTGGGGTCATTGTCCTGTTGAAAAATAAATGCTGGTCCAACTAAACGCAAACCAGATGGAATAGCATGCCGCTGCATGATGCTGTGGCAGCCATGCTGGTTCAGTATGCCTTCAATTTTGAATAAATCCCCAACAGTGTCACCAGCAAAGCACCTCCACACCATCACACCTCCTCCTCCATGCTTCACGGTGGGAATCAGGCACGTAGAGTCCATCTATTCACCTTTTCTGTGTCACACAAAGATACGGTGGTTGGAACCAAAGATCTTAAATTTGGACTCATTAGACCAAAGCACAGATTTCCACTTGTCTAATGTCCATTCCTTGTGTTCTTTAGCCCAAACAAGTCTCTTCTGCTTGTTGCTTGTCCTTAGCAGTGGTTTCCTAGCAGCTATTTTACCATGAAGGCCTGCTGCACAAAGTCTCCTCTTAACACTTATTGTAGAGATGTGTCTTAGGCTAGAACTCTGTGTGGCATTGACCTGGCCTCTAATCTGAGCTGCTCTTAACCTGCGATTTCTGAGGCTGATGACTCGGATAAACTTATCCTCAGAAGCACAGGTGACTCTTGGTCTTCCTTTCCTGGGGCGGTCCTCATGTGAGCCAGTTTCTTTGTAGCGCTTGATGGTTCTTGCAACTGCACTTGGGGATACTTTCAAAGTTTTCCCAATTTTTCGGACTGACTGACCTTAATTTCTCAAAGTAATGATGGCCACTCATTTTCTTTACTTAGCTGCTTTTTTCTTGCCATAATACAAATTCTAACAGTCTATTCAGTAGGACTATCAGCTGTTTATCCACCAGACTTCTGCACAACACAACTGATGGTCCCAACCCCATTTATAAAGCAAGAAATCCCACTTATTAAACCTGACAGGGCACACCTGTGAAGTGAAAACCATTCCTGGTGACTACCTCTTGAAGCTCATCAAAAGAATGCCAAGAGTGTGCAAAGCAGTCATCAAAGCAAAAGGTGGCTACTTTGAAAAACCTAGAATATAAGACATATTTTCAGTTTTTTCACACTTTTTGGTTAGGTATATAATTTCACATGTGTTTATTCATAGTTTTGATGCCTTCAGTGTGAATTTACAATTTTCATAGTCATGAAAATACAGAAAAATCTTTAAATACGGAAGTGTGCCCAAACTTTTGGACTGTACTGTATATATATATACACATATGTGTGTCTCGCTGACATATATGTATATATATATATATATATATATATATATACTGCATATGTTTTCACAAATATTTGAGCCCATGGATCCATTCTATGTCCATTTTTCAAGCCGGTGAGAAAATCTTGCCATACGGATGTCATATGGATGCCATACGGATGACACACGGATAATTTTTAGAGAAAAAATCGCATACGCGCGTTGAATACGGATCACTGTTCAGGAACTCTTCTGCATATTACGCCTGTAAAAAACTTTCCCTACGCTAAGTGTGACCCCGGCCTAAGACTTGATGCACATTTATCCTGTGCTCTATGTTGAACACTTACACCAGGGTCTCCATGTAAACTTAAGAAAAACGTGATTCAGATGGAATCCCCAGAGGAAGATTACCTATAATGAGACCTATGATCCGGCAGTGTCCGTCTTTTTAGGCAAGCATTAAGGTGCTGTTGACCACAGTTTTGTGCACCACTGAAAAGAATGACACTGCTGAACAGAGGCCAGATGGGAGTCTGCAGTATCTCTGCTGCCTCATTATAGTGAATGAATCCTCGGAGGTTTTATCCGAATTGCATCAACAGGAGATTTAGATGGAAACCCAGATGTAAGTGCTCAGCATAGAGCTCGGGATAAATGTTATCCCAAATTTATGCAAAATGCTTCCAATAAAAGCTTCAACTCAATCCACAAAACAGCAAGTCCTCATTAAGGTTCAAAATCTGTCAATGGAAATATAGGGGGCTTCCACGTTATTGGCAGTACAAAGGCTTTGGAAAATCGCTATGGCTCCTCACTCACCAAAAGAACATCAATCAGCTATCAATGGAAGGCATAGACGGTTAGGCACTGACACGTACCGATGAATTCTGACAGTAAGTCCAATATGCCATCAGAATCCTGGGAGCCTTCTGCATACATCCCTGTGTCTCATCATTCTCTAGCTGTCCCAGATACTGAGCTATCAAGACTGGCTCTCCAGAGCCACTTAGCCAACACAAGTTTGGATTATCCATATTGGTCCAGCCCTAAGGAATCCATTGAGACATCAGTCGTCCCATTTGGACCTCCCACTCTGAAGTTATGACCCATCCTAAATACTGGTGCAGCGCCCCAGAGACCTGGTCGTTGCAGTATGGCACTCTGCTGCTAAGGGGAGTGGTGGTACGTCTGATGGCACTAAGGAGTTCTTCTGACCAGGTATCACCAGAACACATTACACTTCACACTCCGGCCACTAGGGGGAGAAAAAGGCTTTATTTATTGGGCCACTCCTCACAGTGGTAAAACTAGGGGCTGGGGAGGAAGTTAGTCAGAAGCTGACTGGGTTGGATTCGGGCAACATCCCGTGGCAGGGGGTGTTGCAGGGAGAAGGCACAGGGGGGTCCCTGTCAGGCGTGGGAACCTGGCAGGTGCCTAGCGAACAGAACAGAACGTTACGGAACCGCGCCTGCACACCCTGCGGCGGTATCCTGAGAAAGAGACACGAAGGGAAGGATATTGTGGAACAGTGTAAACGAGATCAAGCACAAAGGAGAGCCAGTAAGAGTCGTGCCGAGAGAGAGGCAACATCTTACTGAGGCGCGTAGTCGGTGGCCGGAACACCGTAGGAGTAACTGACTTCAGGCCTTACTTCAAACTCCGCCGGACAGTTAATTATACGTTGGCTGTCTACCTTAAATTTCCTAAGAAGACATAGGGGGCAACATTGGGAGAGGGGCGTCTTTAGGGTCCCGGAAGACCTCCAAGCCTTCCCGTTATACGGGTGCGTCCTAGCCAAAACATACTGGGGGACGAGAAACTAGTAACATCTGGAACTAAAGAGAGAGAGAGAGCTGTAGAGAACGAACGAACGAGAACAGCAGTTGTAAGGACTATTCCGAATGCTCAACAGGGTAGAACTACAACACACAGGCGCTAGTGGTAGGCAACGATTTCCATCTGCGAAGGAAACTCTGGATGTGCCCATCAGACCGGCCGGTCTCTGATAGCCCTGTTAAACGTACTCTGGATTGCGGATCCTGAAGCCTTCAGTAAAGAGGTAAAGAGACTGCAACCTTGTGTTCTCGTTATTGCCTGCACCTTTCACCATCGCCACCTACACCACTGGGAAGCCCTGGGGACATACTTCACCTGTGGGAAGGTATACCATCCAGCTGCCATTCCATCACCCCAGCGGACCCCATAGCAGCGTCGGTCACCCTGACCGAACACCACAGGTGGCGTCACGAACCCCTGACAGACTGTACCACCACCTTCATTGGACGCCCCTTAGCAGGGTCGCGGACCGGGTCTAGCCACCGTGACAGCCTCAGAACCGAACCAGAGAGGCCCGGTACCGAGAACCCGTGGTCCTGTGTCTGGGGGCGATCCACTGGGAATTATTTCAGCTTGGAGGTTAGGGGAGGAGATTTCAGTCTGACACAGAGGGATGGTGGCAAATATGGAAGGGGGCGAGTTACTGTTTAAAAGCTAGCTACACACCTTTAGCCATTGTCATTGTTCTGCCATGGAAGCTGCGTCACGTCACACATGGAGATGGACCAGAAACTAAGAAAGAACTTGTGGACTTGAGCACTTCCCTGGGCCCCCATGTTATAAGGAACGGTAATGTGACACATACAGCTAACTGCAATCCCATACCTGTACCCTGCCTTTATCTGTACTTCGGCAATTAAAATATCAATTAATTTTGGGCTGCTCTTTCATTTCAAATCCTGATTTCCCTCGTCCGTGAGTTTGGCTTGTACTTATACGCTACCTGGGGTTGGTTTCTGACCCGATATAAGCTTGTTAATGGACCGGGCTTATATCTAACGAGGAACTGGTGGCAGCATACCGTTCTTGTGTTAAGGTACCTTCACACATAACGATATCGTTAACGATATCATTGCTTTTTGTGACGTAGCAACGATATCGTTAAGGAAATCGTTATGTGTGGCAGCGACCAACGATCAGGCCCCTGCTGGGAGATCGTTGGTCGCTGAACAAAGTCCAGAACTTTATTTCGTTGCTGGATCTCCCGTGGACATCGCTGGATCGGCGTGTGTGACACCGATCCAGCGATGTCTTCACTGGTAACCAGGGTAAACATCGGGTAACTAAGCGCAGGGCCGCGCTTAGTAACCCGATGTTTACCCTGGTTACCAGCGTAAAAGTAAAAAAAAACAAACAGTACATACTTACCTACCGCTGTCTGTCCCCGGCGCTGTGCTCTGCACTCCTCCTGCACTGGCTGTGAGCGTCGGTCAGCCGGAAAGCAGAGCGGTGACGTCACCGCTCTGCTTTCCGGCCGCTGTGCTCACAGCCAGACCAGAGAAGCAGAGCGCCGAGGACAGACAGCGGTAGGTAAGTATGTACTGTTTTTTTTTTTTTACTTTTACGCTGGTAACCAGGGTAAACATCGGGTTACTAAGCGCGGCCCTGCGCTTAGTAACCCGATGTTTACCAAGGTTACCGGCATCGTTGGTCGCTGGAGAGCTGTCTGTGTGACAGCTCTCCAGCAACCAAACAGCGATGCTGCAGCGATCCGGATCGTTGTCGGTATCGCTGCAGCGTCGCTTAATGTGAAGGGGCCTTTATTGGTGGATCCTGGCAGTGACAGACCAGAGGTTTCTATATATATATATTCCTGGCTTGGGACTGGTGATATATATACCGCCCTCACTGCAGAGTGCCTCAATAACCAGTACGAGGCAGGGCAGCCTCTCTAGCGACTAATTATCCTAGGTGCATTTCCCATACTGACCTGAGGGTAAGTGGACGCCAAAGAGCTGTGACTGTAAGCTCTATAACAGATTGTTGGCGACAGTGGGATATCCGTATATCCCCGGCTCTCATTTCATCACATACCTGTGGTGTCAATATGATCACTGCATCCCTAGATGAATTCACTGAGAAGTGTAGTTTACAAAATGAGATCACTTATAGAGAGTTCTGCTGTTCTGGCACCTCAAGGGCTCTTCTAATGTGACATGGCATCCTCAATCGATTCCAGCAAAATGTGCAGTACAATATGGCCCTCCTTCCCTTCTGAGCTTTGCACTCTAAATAAAAAGTACTTTTTGACAATATATGAGGCATTGGCGTACTCAGGAGAAATTGTGTAAATTGTGTAAAATATTTTGCAGTCCATTTTCTCCTGTTATCCTTTTTTCAAAATTGAAAACTTAAAGCCACAGCAATATTTTAGTGGACAAATTAGCAATTTTCCATTGGCTCAGCCCAATGTTATACAATTCTGTGAATCATTGAGGGTTAAAAAATGTTCACAACACTGATGGATGAATTCCTCAAGCGGTGTAGTTTTCAAAATGAGGTCACTTGTTGGGGTATTTGCTGCTTTGGCTTGTCAGGGGCTCTTCAAATGTGACATGGCATTCACAATCTGTCCCAGCCAAAATTGCGCTGCAGAATTCAATTGGCACTCCTTCCCCTCCAAGCCCTGCTGTATGCTCAAACAGTAGTTTTCCACCATATATGGGGTATTGGTGTACTCAATAGAAATTGCACAGCAAATTGTATAGTCCATTTTCTCCTGCTACCCTTGTGAAAATCAAAAATTGGGGCTAAAGCAACAATTTTTGCTGGAAAAATATTTTTTTTTAATTTTCATAGCTCAACGTTATAAAATTCTGTAACGTGCCTGTGGGTTCAAGATGTTCACCACACCTCTAGATAAGTTCCTTGAGGTGTGTAGTTTTCAAAATTGGGTCACTTGTGGGGGGTTTCTACTGTTTAGGCGCATCAGAGACTCTGCTGTCTATTTCAGCCAATTTATGCTCCAAAATTCAAATTGTGTGCCTTCTGTTCCAAGCCCTGCTGTGCACCCAAACAGTACTTTTCCACCGCTTGTAAAAATCCCAAATTTTGGGCTAAATGAACTTTTTTAATTCCTGTGAAGAGCCTAAAAGGTTAATAAACTCCTTGAATGTGGTTTTGAGCACTTTGCGGAGAGTAATTTTTAAAAAGGTCTCACTTTTTGGTATTTTCTGTCATATAGGCCCCTCAGCGTCACTTCAAAGGTCATGTAGTCTCTAAAAAAATGATTTTGTAAAGTTTGTTGAAAAAATGAGACCTGCTGAATAACTTTAACCCTTCTAACTTCCTAACAAAATAAATTATGTTTCAAAAACTATGCTGATGTAAAGTAGACATGTGGGAGATGTTATGTAAAAGTTATTTTTTACAGCATAACTAAGTGGTTTAAGAATATAAAAATTAAATATTTGAAGATTGCTACATTTTCCACATTTTCACCCAAATTATGATATTATCCTAATTAAATGCTAAAAAAAATTAATCTAATTTTACCACTAGCATAAAGTAGAATGTGTCACAAAAAACAGTCTCAGAATCACTGGGATTAGTTGACGCATTCAAGAGTTATTACCACATAAAGTGACACTGGTCAGAATTGAAAAAATTGGCCCTGTCAGGAAGGTGAAAACAGGCTGGGTACTGAAGGGATTAAACAGAAAGCCAACACTTTCTGTTGTAGCCAACAGAAAGCCAACACACTAGTAGCCAACACACTAAAGGTACCTTCACACATAACGATATTGTTAACGATATCGTTGCTATTTGTGACGTAGCAACGATATCGTTAATGAAATCGTTATGTGTGACAGCGACCAACGATCAGGCCCCTGCTGGGAGATCGTTGGTCGCTGAATAAAGTCCAGAACTTTATTTCGTCGCTGGACTCCCTGGAGACATCGCTGGATCGGCGTGTGTGACACCGATCCAGCGATGTCTTCACTGGTAACCAGGGTAAACATCGGGTAACTAAGCGCAGGGCCGCGCTTAGTAACCCGATGTTTACCCTGGTTACCATGCTAAAAGTAAAAAAAAACAAACACTAGATACTTACCTACAGCCGTCTGTCCTCCAGCGCTGTGCTCTGCACTCCTCCTGTACTGGCTGTGAGTCAGAAAGCAGAGCGGTGACGTCACCGCTCTGCTTTCCGGCTCCCGGACAGTACAGGAGGAGTGCAGAGAAGCAGAGCGCAGCGCTGGAGGACAGACGGCTGTAGGTAAGTATCTAGTGTTTGTTTTTTTTTACTTTTAGGATGGTAACCAGGGTAAACATCGGGTTACTAAGCGCGGCCCTGCGCTTAGTTACCCGATGTTTACCCTGGTTACCGGCATCGTTGGTCGCTGGAGAGCGGTCTGTGTGACAGCTCTCCAGCGACCAAACAGCGACGCTGCAGCGATCCGGATCGTTGTCGGTATCGCTGCAGCGTCGCTCAGTGTGAAGGGGCCTTAAGTGTACACTGATTGTTTTGTTTCAAATCCATCGGTGCATTGAAAATGTATGAACGTTTTATAACTGTCCAAATACTTCTGGACCTGTATGTGTACAAACTGCAGATGGTAGACATAAAGGGGTGAACTTCAACACAAAAAAGCCAGTTTTCTAGAACCTGTTTGTTGCCTTTTAGATAATCCGGCAAACAGTATGTGCTTTGTTCAAGTTTAACCCATTTGCAAAGCCAAATAAAATTATTATCTACTAACAATGGTGTTTTTGTCTGAACCAGAGCCTGGAACTGTCTGTGAAGGTCACGACACATCACATCTGATACAGTGACAGCTTTTGAATAATGGTCAGAATGTACAGAAGCCCTTGATTAAAACCAGTTAATGCAATCCCAATGAAATACTGTATAAGGAAACAGATGACATTAATGTCTGACAAATACTTACTGTCACTATGATTTTCTAAGTGCATTCTTCTTTTGTTATCCAAAATTCTCATACAGCCAAGGTGAGACATTTTGTTTGCTACAATAAAGGCTTTTTATAGTTGTTGTATAACATAGTAACATAGTTAGTAAGGCCGAAAAAAGACATTTGTCCATCCAGTTCAGCCTATATTCCATCATAATAAATCCCCAGATCTACGTCCTTCTACAGAACCTAATTGTATGATACAATATTGTTCTGCTCCAGGAAGACATCCAGGCCTCTCTTGAACCCCTCGACTGAGTTCGCCATCACCTGGCTTCGCCTCAGGCAAGCAATTCCAGATTCTCACTGCCCTAACAGTAAAGAATCCTCTTCTATGTTGGTGGAAAAACCTTCTCTCCTCCAGACGCAAAGAATGCCCCCTTGTGCCCGTCACCTTCCTTGGTATAAACAGATCCTCAGCGAGATATTTGTATTGTCCCCTTATATACTTATACATGGTTATTAGATCGCCCCTCAGTCGTCTTTTCTCTAGACTAAATAATCCTAATTTCGCTAATCTATCTGGGTATTGTAGTTCTCCCATCCCCTTTATTAATTTTGTTGCCCTCCTTTGTACTCTCTCTAGTTCCATTATATCCTTCCTGAGCACCGGTGCCCAAAACTGGACACAGTACTCCATGTGCGGTCTAACTAGGGATTTGTACAGAGGCAGTATAATGCTCTCATCATGTGTATCCAGACCTCTTTTAATGCACCCCATGATCCTGTTTGCCTTGGCAGCTGCTGCCTGGCACTGGCTGCTCCAGGTAAGTTTATCATTAACTAGGATCCCCAAGTCCTTCTCCCTGTCAGATTTACCCAGTGGTTTCCCATTCAGTGTGTAATGGTGACATTGATTCCTTCTTCCCATGTGTATAACCTTACATTTATCATTGTTAAACCTCATCTGCCACCTTTCAGCCCAAGTTTCCAACTTATCCAGATCCATCTGTAGCAGAATACTATCTTCTCTTGTATTAACTGCTTTACATAGTTTTGTATCATCTGCAAATATCGATATTTTACTGTGTAAACCTTCTACCAGATCATTAATGAATATGTTGAAGAGAACAGGTCCCAATACTGACCCCTGCGGTACCCCACTGGTCACAGCGACCCAGTTAGAGACTATACCATTTATAACCACCCTCTGCTTTCTATCACTAAGCCAGTTACTAACCCATTTACACACAATTTCCCCCAGACCAAGCATTCTCATTTTGTGCGGCACGGTATCAAACGCTTTGGAAAAATCGAGATATACCACGTCCAATGACTCACCGTGGTCCAGCCTATAGCTTACCTCTTCATAAAAACTGATTAGATTGGTTTGACAGGAGCGATTTCTCATAAACCCATGCTGATATGGAGTTAAACAGTTATTCTCATTGAGATAATCCAGAATAACATCCCTCAGAAACCCTTCAAATATTTTACCAACAATAGAGGTTAGACTTACTGGCCTATAATTTCCAGGTTCACTTTTAGAGCCCTTTTTGAATATTGGCACCACATTTGCTATGCGCCAATCCTGCGGAACAGACCCTGTCGCTATAGAGTCCCTAAAAATAAGAAATAATGGTTTATCTATTACATTACTTAGTTCTCTTAGTACTCGTGGGTGTATGCCATCCGGACCCGGAGATTTATCTATTTTAATCTTATTTAGCTGGTTTCGCACCTCTTCTTGGGTTAGATTGGTGACCCTTAACCCCTTTACCCCCAAGGGTGGTTTGCACGTCAATGACCAGGCCAATTTTTACAATTCTGACCACTGTCCCTTTATGAGGTTATAACTCCGAAACGCTTCAACGGATCCTGGTGATTCTGACATTCTTTTCTCGTGACATATTGTACTTCATGATAGTGGTAAAATTTCTTTGATAGTACCTGCGTTTATTTGTGAAAAAAACGGAAATTTGGCGAAAATTTTGAAAATTTTGCAATTTTCAAACTTTGAATTTTTATGCAATTAAATCACAGAGATATGTCACACAAAATACTTAATAAGTAACATTTCCCACATGTCTCCTTTACATCAGCATAATTTTGGAACCAATTTTTTTTTTTGTTAGGGAGTTATAAGGGTTAAAAGTTGACCAGCAATTTCTCATTTTTACAACACCATTTTTTTTTAGGGACCACGTCTCATTTGAAGTCATTTTGAGGGGTCTATATGATAGAAAATTCCCAAGTGTGACACCATTCTAAAAACTGCACCCCTCAAGGTGCTCAAAACCACATTCAAGAAGTTTATTAACCCTTCAGGTGTTTAATAGGAATTTTTGGAATGTTTAAATAAAAATGAACATTTAACTTTTTTACACAAAAAATTTACTTCAGCTCCAATTTGTTTTATTTTACCAAGGGTAACAGGAGAAATTGGACCCAAAAAGTTGTTGTCCAATTTGTCCTGAGTACGCTGATACCCCATATGTGGCAGTAAACCACTGTTTGGGCGCATGGGAGAGCTCGGAAGGGAAGGAGCGCTATTTGACTTTTCAATGCAAAATTGACAGGAATTGAGATGGGACGCCATGTTGCGTTTGGAGAGCCACTGATGTGCCTAAACATTGAAACCCCCCACAAGTGACACCATTTTGGAAAGTAGACCCCCTAAGGAACTTATCTGGATGTGTGGTGAGCACTTTGACCCACCAAGTGCTTCACAGAAGTTTATAATGCAGAACCGTAAAAATAAAAAATCATATTTTTTCACAAAAATTATATTTTTGCCCCCAATTTTTTATTTTTCCAAGGGTAAGAGAAGAAATTGGACCTCAAAAGTTGTTGTCCAATTTGTCCTGAGTACGCTGATACCCCATATGTGGCAGTAAACCACTGTTTGGGCGCATGGGAGAGCTCGGAAGGGAAGGAGCGCAGTTTGACTTTTCAATGCAAAATTGACAGAAATTGAGATGGGACGCCATGTTGCGTTTGGAGAGCCACTGATGTGCCTAAACATTGAAACCCCCCACAAGTGACACCATTTTGGAAAGTAGACCCCCTAAGGAACTTATCTAGAGGTGTGGTGAGCACTTTGACCCACCAAGTGCTTCACAGAAGTTTATAATGCAGAACTGTAAAAATAAAAAATCATATTTTTTCACAAAAATTATATTTTTGCCCCCAATTTTTTATTTTTCCAAGGGTAAGAGAAGAAATTGGACCTCAAAAGTTGTTGTCCAATTTGTCCTGAGTACGCTGATACCCCATATGTGGCAGTAAACCACTGTTTGGGCGCATGGGAGAGCTCGGAAGGGAAGGAGCGCCGTTTGACTTTTCAATGCAAAATTGACAGGAATTGAGATGGGACGCCATGTTGCGTTTGGAGAGCCACTGATGTGCCTAAACATTGAAACCCCCCACAAGTGACACCATTTTGGAAAGTTGACCCCCTAAGGAACTTATCTGGATGTGTGGTGAGCACTTTGACCCACCAAGGGCTTCACAGAAGTTTATAATGCAGAGCCATAAAAATAAAACAAAATTTTTTTCCCACAAAAATTATTTTTTAGCCCCCAGTTTTGTATTTTCCCTAGGGTAACAGGAGAAATTGGACCCCAAAAGTTGTTGTCCAATTTGTCCTGAGTACGCTGATACCCCATATGTGGGGGGGAACCACCGTTTGGGCGCATGGGAGGGCTCGGAAGGGAAGGAGCGCCATTTGGAATGCAGACTTAGATGGAATGGTCTGCAGGCGTCACATTGCGTTTGCAGAGCCGCTAATGTACCTAAACAGTAGAAACCCCCCACAAGTGACACCATTTTGGAAAGTAGACCCCCTAAGGAACTCATCTTGATGTGTTGTGAAAGCTTTGAACCCCCAAGTATTTCACTACAGTTTATAACGCAGAGCCATGCAAATAAAAAATATTTTTTTTCCACAAAAATTATATTTTAGCCCCCAGTTTTGTATTTTTCCAAGGTTAGCAGGAGAAATTGGACCCTAAATGTTGTTGTCCAATTTGTCCTGAGTACGCTGATACCCGATATGTGGGGGGGAACCACCGTTTGGGCGCATGGGAGGGCTCGGAAGGGAAGGAGCATCATTTGGAATGCAGACTTAGATGGATTGGTCTGCAGGCGTCACATTGCGTTTGCAGAGCCCCTAATGTACCTAAACAGTAGAAACCCCCCACAAGTGACCCCATATTGGAAACTAGACCCCTCAATGAACTTATCTAGATGTGTTGTGAGAACTTTGAACCCCCAAGTGTTTCACTACAGTTTATAACGCAGAGCCGTGAAAATAAAAAATCTTTTTGTTTTCCCACAAAAATTATTTTTTAGCCCCAGTTTTGTATTTTCCCAAGGGTAACAGGAGAAATTGGTCCACAAAAGTTGTTGTCCAATTTGTCCTGAGCACGCTGATACCCCATATGTTGGGGTAAACCCCTGTTTGGGCACACAGGAGAGCTCGGAAGGGAAGGAGCACTGTTTTACTTTTTCAACGCAGAATTGGCTGGAATTGAGATCGGACGCCATGTCGTGTTTGGAGAGCCCCTAATGTGCCGAAACAGTGGAAACCCCCCAATTATAACTGAAACCCTAATCTAAACACACCCCTAACCCTAATTCCAACGGTAACCCTAACCACACCTCTAACCCTGACACACCCCTAACCCTAATCCCAACCCTATTCCCAACTGTAAATGTAATCTAAACCCTAACCCTAACTGTAGCCCCAACCCTAACCCTAACCCTAGCCCTAACCCTAGCCCTAACCCTAGCCCTAACCCTAACCCTAGCCCTAACCCTAGCCCTAACCCTAGCCCTAGCCCTAACCCTAGCCCTAACCCTAACCCTAGCCCTAACCCTAGCCCTAACCCTAGCCCTAAACCTAACCCTAGCCCTAACCCTAGCCCTAACCCTAGCCCTAACCCTAGCCCTAGCCCTAACCCTAGCCCTAACCCTAGCCCTAATGGGAAAATGGAAATAAATACATTTTTTTTTATTTTTCCCTAACTAAGGGGGTGATGAAGGGGGGTTTGATTTACTTTCATAGCGAGTTTTTTAGCGGATTTTTATGATTGGCAGCCGTCACACACTGAAAGACCCTTTTTATTGCAAAAAATATTTTTTGCAATACCACATTTTGAGAGCTATAATTTTTCCATATTTTGGTCCACAGAGTCATGTGAGGTCTTCTTTTTTGCGGGACGAGTTGACGTTTTTATTGAAAACATTTTTGGGCACGTGACATTTTTTGATCGCTTTTTATTCCGATTTTTGTGAGGAAGAATGACCAAAAGCCAGCTATTCATGAATTTCTATTGGGGGAGGCGTTTATACCGTTCCGCGTTTGGTAAAATTGATAAATCAGTTTTATTCTTCGGGTCAGTACGATTACAGCGATACCTCATTTATATCATTTTTTTATGGTTTGGCGCTTTTATACGATAAAAACTATTTTACAGAAAAAATAATTATTTTTGCATCGCTTTATTCTCAGGACTATAACTTTTTTATTTTTTTGCTGATGATGCTGTATGGCGGCTCTTTTTTTGCGGGACAATATGACGCTTTCAGCGGTACCATGGTTATTTATATCTGTCCTTTTGATCGCGTGTTATTCCACTTTTTGTTCGGCGGTATGATAATAAAGGGTTGTTTTTTGCCTCGTTTTTTTTTTTTTTTCTTACGGTGTTTACTGAAGGGGTTAACTAGTGGGACAGTTTTATAGGTCGGGTCGTTACGGACGCGGCGATACTAAATATGTGTACTTTTATTGGGTTTTTTTTTTTATTTAGATGAAGAAATGTATTTATGGGAATAATATTTTTTTTTTTTCATTATTTTGGAATATTTTTTTTAATTTTTTTTACACATTTGGAAAAATTTTTTTTAACTTTTTTACTTTGTTCCAGGGGGGGACATCACAGATCAGTGATCTGACAGTTTGCACAGCACTCTGTCAGATCACTGATCTGATATGCAGCGCTGCAGGCTTCACAGTGCCTGCTCTGAGCAGGCT
Source organism: Ranitomeya imitator (assembly GCF_032444005.1). Taxonomy (NCBI): domain Eukaryota; kingdom Metazoa; phylum Chordata; class Amphibia; order Anura; family Dendrobatidae; genus Ranitomeya; species Ranitomeya imitator. Next base: position 126,180,038 of record NC_091286.1, read on the forward strand.
CTGTGAAGCCACCTCCCTCCCTGCAGGACCCGGATCCGCGGCCATCTTGGATCCGGAGCTGGACTGAGCAGGGAGGGAGGTGAGACCCTCGCAGCAACGCGATCACATCGCGTTGCTCCGGGGGTCTCAGGGAAGCCCGCAGGGAGCCCCCTCCCTGCGCGGTGCTTCCCTGCACCGCCGGCACATCGCGATCATCTTTGATCGCGGTGTGCCAGGGGTTAATGTGCCAGGGGCGGTCCGTGACCGCTCCTGGCACATAGTGCCGGATGTCAGCTGCGATAAGCAGCTGACACCCGGCCGCGATCGGCCGCGCTCCCCCCGTGAGCGCGGCTGATCGGCTATGACGTACTATCCCGTCCAGGGTCAGATAAGCCCAGGGCACCTCGACGGGATAGTACGTCTAAGGTCACAGAGGGGTTAATATAGGGTTTTCATTGTTTCTTGGGATTTCACCTAGCATTTCATTTTCCACCGTGAATACCGTGGAGAAGAAGGTGTTTAATATGTTAGCTTTTTCCTCGTCATCTACAACCATTCTTTCCTCACTATTTTTTAAGGGGCCTACATTTTCAGTTTTTATTCTTTTACTATTGATATAGTTGAAGAACAGTTTGGGATTAGTTTTACTCTCCTTAGCAATGTGCTTCTCTGTTTCCTTTTTGGCAGCTTTAATTAGTTTTTTAGATAAAGTATTTTTCTCCCTATAGTTTTTTAGAGCTTCAATGGTGCCATCCTGCTTTAGTAGTGCAAATGCTTTCTTTTTACTGTTAATTGCCTGTCTTACTTCTTTGTTTAGCCACATTGGGTTTTTCCTATTTCTAGTCCTTTTATTCCCACAAGGTATAAACCGCTTACACTGCCTATTTAGGATGTTCTTAAACATTTCCCATTTATTATCTGTATTCTTATTTCTGAGGATATTGTCCCAGTCTACCAGATTAAGGGCATCTCTAAGCTGGTCAAACTTTGCCTTCCTAAAGTTCAGTGTTTTTGTGACTCCCTGACAAGTCCCCCTAGTGAAAGACAGGTGAAACTGTACAATATTGTGGTCGCTATTTCCTAGATGCCCGACCACCTGCAGATTTGTTATTCTGTCAGGTCTATTAGATAGTATTAGGTCTAAAAGTGCTGCTCCTCTGGTTGGATTCTGCACCAATTGTGAAAGATAATTTTTCTTGGTTATTAGCAGAAACCTGTTGCCTTTATGGGTTTCACAGGTTCCTGTTTCCCAGTTAATATCCGGGTAGTTAAAGTCCCCCATAACCAGGACCTCATTATGGGTTGCAGCTTCATCTATCTGCTTTAGAAGTAGACTTTCCATGGTTTCTGTTATATTTGGGGGTTTGTAACAGACCCCAATGAGAATTTTGTTACCATTTTTCCCTCCATGAATTTCGACCCATATGGACTCGACATCCTCATTTCCTTCGCTAATATCCTCCCTTAAAGTGGACTTTAGACAAGACTTTACATAGAGACAAACCCCTCCTCCTCTCCGATTTTTACGATCCTTTCTAAACAGACTGTAACCCTGTAAGTTAACTGCCCAGTCATAGCTTTCATCTAACCATGTCTCGGTTATTCCCACTATGTCAAAGTTACCTGTAGATATTTCTGCTTCTAGTTCTTCCATCTTGTTTGTCAGGCTTCTGGCGTTTGCGAGCATGCAGTTTAGAGGATTTTGTTTTGTTCCAATCTCCTCGCTGTGGATTGTTTTAGAAATGTTCTTACCTCCCTTCTGAATATGTTTTCCTGGATCTTCTTTGTTCAAGTCTAATGTTTTTCTTCCCGTCCCCTCTTCTTCTAGTTTAACGCCCTCCTGATGAGTGTAGCGAGTCTTCTGGCGAATGTGTGTTTCCCAGGTTTGTTGAGGTGTAGTCCGTCTCTGGCGAGGAGTCCATCGTACAAGTAATTCACACCGTGGTCCAGGAATCCGAATCCTTGTTGTCTGCACCATCGTCTTAGCCAGTTGTTTGCATCAAGGATCCTGTTCCATCTCCTGGTGCCATGCCCGTCTACTGGAAGGATAGAAGAAAAAACTACCTGTGCATCCAGTTCCTTTACTTTCTTCCCCAACTCTTCAAAGTCTTTGCAGATTGTCGGTAGGTCCTTCCTTGCCGTGTCATTGGTGCCAACATGTATCAGAAGAAATGGGTGGACGTCCTTGGAGTTGAAGAGCTTTGGTATCCTATAGGTCACATCCTTGATCATCGCACCTGGAAGGCAGCATACTTCTCTTGCAGTTATGTCTGGTCTGCAGATGGCTGCTTCTGTGCCTCTCAGTAGTGAGTCTCCCACCACCACCACTCTTCGTTGCTTCTTGGCTGTACTTTTTGCTGTCACTTGTTGCTGTGTGCCCTTTTCTTTTTTGCTTGCTGGTATTGCTTCATCCTTAGGTGTGCCATCTTCATCCTCTACAAAGATTTGATATCGGTTCTTCAGTTGTGTGGTTGGTGATTTCTCCATGGTCTTCTTGCTTCTTTTGGTCACATGCTTCCACTCATCTGCTTTTGGAGGTTCTCTGACACTTTTTTCACCTTCTGTTACCAGTAGAGATGCTTCTGTTCTGTCTAGAAAGTCTTCATTCTCTTTGATGAGTTTCAAAGTTGCTATTCTTTCTTCCAGACCCTGCACCTTTTCTTCTAAAAGGGTCACTAGTCTACACTTCTGACAGGTGAAATTTAATTCTTCTTCTGGTCGATCTGTGAACATGTAGCACATGCTGCAGCTCACCATGTAGGTTGTCACATCTGCCATGTTGCTCCTAGATCCTGCTGACTTGCTGTGTGTTTTCCTTCTTGTGTAATCTACTCAGCCAAGCTCTATTGCATTAATGTCCTACAGGCAAAAATTCGGTTTGGTGATTCTTTCCAAGCAGCTGGTCCCGGCTGTACCCAACGATCTTCTAGCTTACGGAGACTCTTCGCTTTTCCCAGAAGGCACCTGGAATATGCAAATTAGCCTCCTCAAGCTTGAATCCCTGATTTGGTATAGTTGTTATAGTTGTTAGTGTGTTAGTTGTGGCTAGTCAGCTAACAAGACCACTTGTGAGGTGTTCAAAATGCACTGCAATGACCATGTTCCTATAGTGCTTGTCCACTGTTTTCATCATTTCACTGTCTTGTATGTTGTACTGCTGTAGTTTTCAGTAATAGTGAATTCACACCTAGCAGTTATTGTAACGTTTAACCCCTTCACAACTAGCCTGTTTTCACCTTCCTGACCAAGCCAATTTTTGGAATTCTGAACCGTATCACTTTATGACAGTGTAACATTTTTCGTGACATGTTGTACTTCATGTTAGTGGTAAATTTTGGTTGATGTAATTTGCAATTATTTATGAAAATATCAAAAATTTGACAACAAATTAAAAAATTTTGCAATTCTCAAAGCTTTAATTTGATGCCCCTAAACCATATTGTTGTGCCACTCAAAATAGTTAATAAATAACATTCACTACATATCTACTTCACATCTGCATAATTTTTTAAACATAATTTGTTTTGTTAGGGAGTTAGAAGGGTTAGAAGGGTTAAACATTTATCAGCGCTTCAACATTTCTGGCGCTTTGCCCGTCTCTTCCCACTTGCCCTGTAGCAGTGGCAAGTGGGGTTAATATTTATGGGATTGATATCACAAGGTCTTACAGATGCCTCTCCATTACTAAGCTGTGGGCTTGATGTCACCGGACAATACAAAGGTGACATCAACCCCACAAACATGAACCCCACTTGCCATCGCTACAGGGCAAGTGGGAAGAGCCAGGCAAAGCGCCAGAATTGACGCATCTAATAGATGTGCCTTTTCTGGGCCGCTGTGGGCTGCTATTTTTAGGCTGGGGGGCCAATATCCATGGCCCCTTACCAGTCTGAGAATACCAGCCCCCAGCTGTCTGCTTTAGCATGGCTGTTGTCAAAAATGGGGGGACCCCACGCCATTTTTTTAAACAATTTATTTAAATAATTAAAAAATACGTTGTGGGGACCCCTCCATTCTTGATAACTAGCCATGCTGAAGCTGACAGCTGAGGGTTGCACCCACGCCGGATTTTTTAAAATAATTTATTTACAGAGCAGGAGCGGCTAATGAATACTTTGATCCGCGGCTTCTGCTCTCATTGTTATTAGCAGCAGCACATGACGGATGATGGGAGCAGTTGTCCCATCAGCTGACACCATTGACTGGAGATAAACTTTTGACAGCGTGGAAACCGCGGCTTTTTGACCAGCGAGGATGATTTCACCGAGAAGCAGTGTTTGCCATGCACATGACAGCGCAGCAAACACTGGATGTTCGGGCCCCCCTTTTAAGGGAATGGGGTCTGGGCTTGGGTTCCGGTCTGGGTACTGCTCTGGTACCCGAACCCAAACTTTTTGTAACTGTTTGGCTGAACCTGCCAGACCCAACCATCCAGGTGTCTGCCCATCTCTAGTAATCACACTTTAGAAAAAAAATGAAAAAATGCTTAACTTTTGGTTGCTTTTGTATATAGGTTCATTTTACACACACATGTAACAAATCACAACCCCTCAATATAATTTTGTTTTAACCACATGGACACATTTTAACATTAAAAATAATTTACAATATACATAATTTTTTTTGTTTCCCAAACACATACAAGTGTTCAATCACATGTACCATTCAGGGGCATTTTCTACTTCTTCTTGTGCCTTTTTTTTAATTGTTATCTATTTAAATTCGTCCATGGTATGTTCTTTTTTAACCCCTATCTGACCTCGGACGGGATAGTACGTCCGAGGTCAGATCCCCTGCTTTGATGCAGGGCTCCGCGGTGAGCCCGCATCAAAGCCGGGACATGTCAGCTGTTTTGAACAGCTGACATGAGCCCGTAATAGGCGCGGGCAGAATCGCGATCTGCCCGCACCTATTAACTAGTTAAATGCCGCTGTCAAACGCAGACAATGGCATTTAACTACCGCTTCCGGCCGGGTGGCCGGAAATGACGTCATCGCCGTCCCCCGTCACATGATCGGGGGTCGGCGATGCATCTCCATTGTAACCATAGAGGTCCTTGAGACCTCTATGGTTACTGATCGCCGGTGGCTGTGAGCGCCACCCTGTGGTCGGCGCTCACAGCCCCCCTCCATTTCTGCTACATAGCAGCGATCAGCAGATCACTGCTATGTAGCAGAGGCGATCGAGTTGTGCCTGCTTCTAGCCTCCCATGGAGGCTATTGAAGCATGGCAAAAGTAAAAAAAAAAGTTGAAAAAAATGTTAAAAAAATAAAAAAAATATAAAAGTTTAAATCACCCCCCTTTCGCCCCAATCAAAATAAATCAATAAAAAAATATAAAATCTACACATATTTGGTATCGCCGCGCTCAGAATCGCCCGATCTATCAACTAAAAAAAGCATTAACCTGATCGCTAAACAGCGTAGCGGGAAAAAAATTCAAAACGCCAGAATTACGTTTTTTTGGTCGCCGCGACATTGCATTAAAATGCAATAACGGGCGATCAAAAGAACGTATCTGCACCGAAATGCCATCATTAAAAACGTCATCTCGGCATGCAAAAAATAAGCCCTCAACCGACCCCAGATCACGAAAAATGGAGACGCTACGGGTATCGGAAAATGGCGCAATTTTTTTTTTTTTTTTAGCAAAGTTTGGAATTTTTTTTTCACCACTTAGATAAAAAATAACCTAGTGATGTTACTGACCTGGAGAATCATAATAGCAGGTCAATTTTAGCATTTAGTGAACCTAGCAAAAAAGCCAAACAAAAAACAAGTGTGGGATTGCACTTTCTTTGCAATTTCACCGCACTTGGAATTTTTTTCCCGTTTTATAGTACACAACATGCTAAAACCAATGATGTCGTTCAAAAGTACAACTCGTCCCACAAAAAATAAGCCCTCACATGGCCAAATTGACGGAAAAATAAAAAAGTTATGGCTCTGGGAAGGAGGGGAGTGAAAAACGAACACGGAAAAACGAAAAATCCCAAGGTCATGAAGGGGTTAATATTGTAGTTCTCCTGATGAAGAAGTTGATCCAAGGTCAAAACGAGTTGAGAATTAACCACGTGGTCTAATTCCTAGCTTGTGCTTTGGATTTATTGAATGCAGCACAGCAGCACAGACTACTGCTCCTATCTTTCTACCACTTTCTCTGTACAGCGAGATGTCCTGACCTAAGGGTACTGCAGCATCTGTCATACCATGATTCCTAAGTAGTGGGTTAAATAATTCCAAAAGCTGAACAATTCTTTTATCTCTCACCTAAATCAATGTCTCCACCAGATAAGACCCTGTTCCTCTTGTGCAACCCCTTTTTCCAGTGCCTTTGTGCTACTAGTAACATGGAAGCTCTCTATATTCCCAAAACCAGAAGATAGAACTGAGTGAGGACTTGCTTTTTTGGTGGATTGAGTTGAAGCTTTTATTGGGAACATTTTACATAACATTTTGGATCACATTTATCCTGCAGTTCCATAGAATAAAGTTGTCTAATCACTTATACCACACAAATATCGGAGTAAAAAGTAAATAGAACAAATTCTTGACCTGATCTTGATTTGTTCATTCTGCCTCCAAAGCTTGAAGAAAGGCTTGGATCACATTTACTCTGCATTCTACGTTGAGCACTCATGTCGGGGTTTCCATCTAAATCTCCAAATTGAGTTATTCACATGAAATCCATTCACTATAATGAGGCAGCAGAGTGCGATCCCCTGTATGCTCTGGTTCCTGCTTCCTTCCTCCTCTGTGCATGCCACACTATTTCTTGGAGGCATGCCTGTTATTAAAGGGGCAGAGCACGTACATTGTAAATGCTCCCAGCAGGTGCTGGGAAGCATTTAGTAAAATGAGCATTCACCTGCAAGATGTCTCCCAGCCAATAGCTGGGAGACATCTTGTATAAAAGACACCCTTCCCTACTGGGAGGGGCCTGAGCAACCCCTATAGAGTTCTCTTAGGTGGTTGGGGGTAACTGTATGTTGCTAGTTCTCCTTCCCTTAGCTGATAGTGTCCCATGTCCAATTTTCCATATCCTGAGTTCCCACTAGTCTGCCATAGTTAGCCCTTGTTTCCTGTGACCACTTTGGGCAACTGAATACCCAAGCCAGAATTGTGAACTGATCCCTGTGGCCTCTCTGTCTGCACAGTTAGAACCTGTCCCCATGGCGGTCCTGTGTGAACATGTCCCAAGTGGGCATCCTGTGTGTATCAGCCACGAGAGAGCATCCTGTGTGAACCTGTTCAGATAGACTGTCCTGTGTGAACTGGTCCCGAGAGTCAGTCCTGTGTGAACTTGCCCCGTGAGGCCGTCCTGTGTGAACTTGTCCTGAGAGGCTGTCCTGCCCAAATTTGCCCCAAGACACTGTCCTGTCTGATTTTGCCCCAAGAGGCTGTTCTGTCTGAACTTGTTCCAAGTGCCGGCCTATCCTACCTGAGAAGCCAAGGTAGTGTCTTTGCCATTTGGGGTCAGCAGCTATGGCTGGACGTCACCCTGGAGTGGCACCTGGCAGCTATATGCAGCACAAGTCTGGCTGCTTAGGCATGCTCCTCCAGGGTAAGTCTGGTCTGTGGCAAAGTGGGTCCATGAGCCACCTGTGCGGATGCCCTGCTTGTGAATTCCAGCCCCGTAGTATGAATAAATAAGAAGACACTACGGGGCTGGGATTCACAGGCAGGGCGTCCGCACAGGCGCAGTCAGCTGGACTGCATATGAGGACAGACGGGCAGCGCTCACTGCGCCTGCCCAAGGCAGGAGAAAAGAGCGCAGGCGCCGGCTCATTTCAAAACAGAAGTGAGGAGGCGGCGCCCGGCGCCAAGAAGATTTGAGTGACGGCTGTGTGGCGTCTGCAGCAGGGGGGAAAGGCCTGCCTCCAGGACTGAAGAAAAGGTATTTAGGACAAATTACAAAACTGATTATTTTGGCAGTTACAGCACCCAGAACTAAAAGAGCCACCTTGTCAGAATGCAGCATTACTGCTGCACAAGGTGGCTCTTTTAGTTAAAACTGCCTGGGGGGGTGACAGGTTCCCTTTAAAGGTGTAAACTAGCATGACAGCTTTAGAGGTCAGGTTGTTCCAGATGCGGCAATACCAAATATGTGTACACTTTTTGTTTATTTTAGTTTTACATAAATATATGTATTTATTGGTATAATATTTTTTTCATTTTTTTATTTACTTTGTGATTTCTCTTTAACCCCTTAATCCCATATGACGTACTATCCCGTCCAGGTGACCTGGGACTTAATTCCCATGGACGGGATAGTACGTCATATGCGATCGGCCGCGCTCACGGGGGGAGCGCGGCCGATCGCGGCCGGGTGTCAGCTGCCTATCGCAGCTGACATCCGGCACTATGTGCCAGGAGCGGTCACGGACCGCTCCCGGCACATTAACCCCCGGCACACCGCGATCAAAGATGATCGCGGTGTGCCGGCGGTGCAGGGAAGCATCGCGCAGGGAGGGGGCTCCCTGCGGGCTTCCCTGAGACGATCGGTACACGGTGATGTGCTCACCGTGTACCGAGCGTCTTCTCCCTGCAGTCCCCGGATCCAAAATGGCCGCCGGGCTGCATCCGGGTCCTGCAGGGAGCACTTCCGGGTCAGGATCAGGCTGCAGCTGCAGCTCTAATCCTGCCCGGCTGTATGTAAGATCACCGATCTAACAGAGTGCTGTGCACACTGTCAGATCGGTGATCTGTGATGTCCCCCCCTGGGACAAAGTGAAAAAGTAAAAAAAAAAATTTCCACACTTGTAAAAAAAAATAAAAAAAAAAATCCTAAATAAAGCAGAAAAAAAAAAAATATTATTCCCATAAATACATTTCTTTACATAAAAAAAAAACAAAAAAAACAATAAAAGTACACATATTTAGTATCGCCGCGTCCGTAACGACCCGACCTATAAAACTGGCCCACTAGTTAACCCCTTCAGTGAACACCGTAAGAAAAAAAAAAAAAAAACGAGCCAAAAAACAACGCTTTATTATCATAACGCTGAACAAAAAGTGGAATAACACGCGATCAAAAAGACGGATATAAATAACCATGGTACCTCTGAAAACGTCATCTTGTCCCGCAAAAAACGAGCCGCCATATAGCATCATAACCAAAAAAATAAAAAAGTTATAGTCCTGAGAATAAAGCGATGCCAAAATAATTATTTTTTCTATAAAATAGCTTTTATCGTATAAAAGCGCCAAAACATAAAAAAATGATATAAATGAGGTATCGCTGTAATCGTACTGACCCGAAGAATAAAACTGCTTCATCAATTTTACCAAACGCGGAACGGTATAAACGCCTCCCCCAAAAGAAATTCATGAATAGCTGGTTTTTGGTCATTCTGCCTCACAAAAAATCGGAATAAAAAGCGATCAAAAACTGTCACATGTCCGAAAATGTAACCGATAAAAACGTCAACTCGTCCCGCAAAAAACAAGACCTCACATGACTCTGTGGACCAAAATATGGAAAAATTATAGGTCTCAAAATGTGGAGACGCAAAAACTTTTTTGCTATAAAAAGCGTCTTTTAGTGTGTGACGGCTGCCAATCATAAAAATCCGATATGAAAAACTCGCTATAAAAGTAAATCAAACCCCCCTTCATCACCCCCTTAGTTAGGCTAGGTTCACATTGCGTTAATGGGTTAACGCTAACGGACAGCGTTGCACGGCGAAAATGTCACAATTAACGCCGTGCAACGGGTCCGTTAGCACAACCATTGACAGCAATGTGATTTTCGGGTGTAGCGCATCGCTAGAGCGTGCCATTTTCGGCTCGCGCTAGCAAGGTGCCGTTCTTTTGTGGCGCGCCTCAGACGCTGCTTGCAGCGTCCGCGGCGCGCCCGAGGTCCGATCCCCGATCTTCCAGAGCGGGGACGTTAACGCGACCACTAAACACGACACCTAAAAAGACATTGCGTTAGCGCAATCCGCTAGTGCTAAACGGATTTCCCTAATGCAATGTGAACCTAGCCTTAGGGAAAAATAATAAAATTAAAAAAAATGTATTTATTTCCATTTTCCCATTAGGGTTAGGGTTAGGGCTAGGGTTAGGGCTAGGGTTAGGGTTAGGGTTTGTATTACATTTACGGTTGGGATTAGGGTTGGGATTAGAATTAGGGGTGTGTCAGGGTTAGGTGTGTGGTTAGGGTTACAGTTGGGATTAGGGTTAGGGGTGCGTTTGGATTAGGGTTTCAGTTATAATTGGGGGTTTCCACTGTTTAGACACATCAGGGGCTCTCCAAACGCGACATGGCGTCCGATCTCAATTCCAGCCAATTCTGCATTGAAAAAGTAAAACAGTGCTCCTTCACTTCCGAGCTCTCCCGTGCGCCCAAACAGGGGTTTACCCCAACATATGGGGTATCATCGTACTCGAGACAAATTGGACAACAACTTTTTGGGTCCAAGTTCTCTTGTTATCCTTGGGAAAATAAAAATTTGGGGGGCTAAAAATCATTTTTGTGGGAAAAAAAAGGATTTTTTATTTTCACGGCTCTGCGTTGTAAACTGTAGTGAAACACTTGGGGGTTCAAAGTTTTCACAACACATCTAGATAAGTTCCATGGGAGGTCTAGTTTCAATATGGGGTCACTTGTGGGTGGTTTCTACTGTTTGGGTACATCAGGGGCTCTGCAAATGCAACGTGACGCCTGCAGACCAATCCATCTAAGTCTGCATTCCAAATGGCGCTCCTTCCCTTCCGAGCTCTGCCATGCGCCCAAACAGTGGTTCCCCCCCACATACGGGGTATCAGCGTACTCAGGACAAATTGAACAACAACTTTTGGGGTCCAATTTATTCTGTTACCCTTGTAAAAATACAAAGCTGGGGGCTAAAAAATCATTTTTGTGAAAAAAAAAAAGAATTTTTATTTTCACGGCTCTGCGTTATAAACTGTAGTGAAACACTTAGGGGTTCAAAGTTCTCACAACACATCTAGATAAGTTCCTTGGGAGGTCTAGTTTCTAATATGGGGTCACTTGTGGGGGGTTTGTACTGTTTGGGTACATCAGGGGCTCTGCAAATGCAACGTGACTCCTGCAGACCAATCCATCTAAGTCTGCATTCCAAATGGCGCTCCTTCCCTTCCGAGCTCTGCCATGCGCCCAAACAGTGGTTCCCCCCCACATATGGGGTATCAGCGTACTCAGGACAAATTGGACATCAACTTTTGGGGTCCAATTTATTATGTTACCCTTGTGAAAATACAAAACTGGGGGCTAAAAAATAATTTTTGCGAAAAAAAAAAAAAAATTATTTTAACGGCTCTGCGTTATAAACTGTAGTGAAACATTTGGGGGTTCAAAGCTCTCAAAACACATCTAGATAAGTTCCTTATGGGGTCTAGTTTCCAAAATGGTGTCACTTGTGGGGGGTTTTAATGTTTAGGCACATCAGGGGCTCTCCAAACCAACATGGCGTCCCAACTTAATTCCAGTCAATTTTGCATTGAAAAGTCAAATGGCGCTCCTTCCCTTCCGAGCTCTGCTATGCACCCAAAAAGTGGTTTACCCCCACATATGGGGTATCGTCGCACTCAGGACAAATTGCACAACAACTTTTGTGGTCTAATTTCTTCTCTTACCCTTGGGAAAATAAAAAATTGGGGGCGAAAAGATCATTTTTGTGAAAAAAAAAAGAATTTTTATTTTCACGGCTCTGCGTTATAAACTGTAGTGAAACACTTAGGGGTTCAAAGTTCTCACAACACATCTAGATAAGTTCCTTGGGAGGTCTAGTTTCTAATATGGGGTCACTTGTGGGGGGTTTGTACTGTTTGGGTACATCAGGGGCTCTGCAAATGCAACGTGACTCCTGCAGACCAATCCATCTAAGTCTGCATTCCAAATGGCGCTCCTTCCCTTCCGAGCTCTGCCATGCGCCCAAACAGTGGTTCCCCCCCACATATGGGGTATCAGCGTACTCAGGACAAATTGGACATCAACTTTTGGGGTCCAATTTATTATGTTACCCTTGTGAAAATACAAAACTGGGGGCTAAAAAATAATTTTTGCGAAAAAAAAAAAAAAATTATTTTAACGGCTCTGCGTTATAAACTGTAGTGAAACATTTGGGGGTTCAAAGCTCTCAAAACACATCTAGATAAGTTCCTTATGGGGTCTAGTTTCCAAAATGGTGTCACTTGTGGGGGGTTTTAATGTTTAGGCACATCAGGGGCTCTCCAAACCAACATGGCGTCCCAACTTAATTCCAGTCAATTTTGCATTGAAAAGTCAAATGGCGCTCCTTCCCTTCCGAGCTCTGCTATGCACCCAAAAAGTGGTTTACCCCCACATATGGGGTATCGTCGCACTCAGGACAAATTGCACAACAACTTTTGTGGTCTAATTTCTTCTCTTACCCTTGGGAAAATAAAAAATTGGGGGCGAAAAGATCATTTTTGTGAAAAAATAAGATTTTTTATTTTTACGGCTCTGCATTATAAACTTCTGTGAAGCACTTGTTGGGTCAAAGTGCTCACCACACATCTAGATAAGTTCCTTAAGGGGTCTACTTTTCAAAATGGTGTCACTTGTGAGGGGTTCCAATGTTTAGGCACATCAGGGGCTCTCCAAACGCAACATGGCGTCCCATCTCAATTCCAGTCAATTTTGCATTGAAAAGTCAAATGGCGCTCCTTCCCTTCCGAGCTCTGCCATACGCCCAAACAATGGTTTACACCCATATATGGGGTATCAGCGTACTCAGGACAAATTGGCCAACAATTTTTGAGGTCCAATTTCTTCTCTTACTCTTGGGAAAATAAAAAATTGGGGGCGAAAAGATAATTTTTGTGAAAAAATATGATTTTTTATTTTTACGGCTCTGCATTATAAACTTCTGTGAAGCAATTGGTGGGTCAAAGTGGTCACCACACATCTAGATAAGTTCCTTAGGGTGTCTACTTTCCAAAATGGTGTCACTTGTGGGGGGGTTTCAATGTTTAGGCACATCAGTGGCTCTCCAAACGCAACATGGTGTCCCATCTCAATTCCTGTCAATTTTGCATTTAAAAGTCAAATGGCGCTCCTTCCCTTCCGAGCTCTGCCATGCGCCCAAACAGTGGTTTACTCCCACATATGGGCTATCAGCGTACTCAGTACAGATTGTACAACAATGTTTGGCATCCATTTTATCCTGTTACCCTTGGTAAAATAAAACAAATTGGAGCTGAAATAAATTTTGTGTGAAAAAAAGTTAAATATTCATTCTTATTTAAACATTCCAAAAATTCCTGTGAAACCCCTGAAGGGTTAATAAACTTCTTGAATGTGGTTTTGAGCACCTTGAGGGGTGCAGTTTTTAGAATGGTCTCACACTTGGGTATTTTCTATCATATAGACCCCTCAAAATGACATCAAATGAGATGTGGTCCCTAAAAAAAAATGGTGTTGTAAAAATGAGAAATTGCTGGTCAACTTTTAACCCTTATAACTCCCTAACAAAAAAAAATTTTGGTTCCAAAATTGTGCTGATGTAAAGTAGACATGTGGGAAATGTTACTTATTAAGTATTTTGCGTGAGATATCTCTGTGATTTAAGGGCATAAAAATTTAAAGTTGGAAAATTGCGAAACTTTCTAAATTTTCGCCAAATTTCCGTTTTTTTCACAAATAAACGCAAGTTATATCGAATAAATGTTACTACTAAAATGAAGTACAATATGTCACGAGAAAACAATGTCAGAATCGCCAAGATCCGTTGAAGCGTTCCAGAGTTATAACCTCATAAAGGGACAGTGGTCAGAATTGTAAAAATTGGCCCGGTCATTAACGTGCAAACCACCCTCGGGGCTTAAGGGGTTAAATATTTCTACTTTTTTTAAACTTTTTTTTTTACTTTTATACTTAGTCCCTCTATGTGACTAACTTTTCTTACCCTGATCACTGGTATAATGCATTGCTATGCACCAGCACTGCAATGCATTATACCTTTCAGTGCTGCTCTGACTGAAACCTCTTAGAACATGCTCCGGGCACCGGAGCTGTCATACCTAGAGGTCGTCATGACGACCTCAGGTTGCCATGACAAAGATCGTCAGCCAGCGATGATGATGATGTCAATGGGGTGCCCTCTCCTATAGACTCCCAAAATCTGACTCTGAAATCTATATTGATTGTGGCATTTAAGGAGTCAAACTGCTGAGGGTGGTGCGGACACCACTCCAGGCAATTAAGCAATTGACTGATGAGTGATGGACGAGGCCATGACTGTTTTCACTACTAGGCCAGTTATTGGGGAACTCACAGTGAATGTATAAGAGAAATACACATCCAATTCCAACACATATACCCCAGCATGGTCACTGCTAAACTCCATAATAGCAAAAGGAACTAGCTGCCACCAACGATCATTTATACAAGCCGATTAAACACCCATTACATATAACGTATGGCCTCAGGGCTGCGATTTATAGAGCATGAGGAACTAAGCTATTACATTTTATATATTTAATCAGAAAAATAGGTAGTGTTTATAAAGATATACAAGATGTTACAAAATGGGAACAAAACAATACAGTAAATACAATCACATACAATAAAAGGGAATAATAAAAAACAGAACTAAATATGTCTCATGGAAATGGTATGGATCGTAGTGGAGGGCAGCACTCCCTTTAGGGAAATGGTACAGAACCACAGCACAATGTGTCTTCTAGTGCTGACAATGAGAAAAACTCAAACTTCTGAATTGTATTAGATAAAAAACACGCCCACATACCTCTCCTCAATGAGATCATATAGGGGCTGTCCATGGGATGTGGCTAGGGTCCCAAAAATTAAGAGCTACCCTACTTTCAGGATATCTTTGCCCCTGGAGGTCTCAGCTGGGAGATATATAGGTCATATTTCCTATTATAATTTTAGCATTCCACAGATAGGAAACATGGTATACAGTGTAGAGTAAAAGGGAAACAATGTTTTGAACTTTTCACTTTTTAGGCTCCATATCTCATTATACACTTTTGCTTTGAACTTGAGACTGCCATAAGTTTATAGACAATCATCTTGGATATCTCATACTTAAATTTAACCTTTGGCTTTCAACACTGCTTGAATAATTCTGGGCATGCTGTCGGTCAGATTCAAACATGTGTTGATCGAAATTTATCTCAGGTTTCTTCTACACGTTCCCAAAGTTGGTGCCTACTGGTCAACTCACTTGGGTATGTGTACAGTTTTTTCTTCAATTCTACCCACAAGTGTTTGATTGAGTTGAGGTCTGGGGACTTTGGGGGCCATTACAGCACCTCTACTTCATTGTCACAAATCTCAACAAATCAATCTCAATCTCAATCTCAACAAATGCTTTGTGCTGTTTTCCTGTTGGAACACTATGTCGTCCTTTTCATACCCATAGTACAAAGTAACTCATCTTGTAGGATACTCACATATAGCGCAGCATTGAGACCACATCCAGCCTAGAGGATACTATTAAAAATTAACTTTTAATTAAATAATAGTTTAAAAAATTCAAAAGAGCAGCAAGAGCCCAAATCCAAACCTAATTATTAACAACTGATGCTGTTCAGTTAGTCAGTGTACAGTAATCATACATTTATTAACAGATTGCCAAAGGCAAATAAACCCCATCTAAAGACTATAAAAACTAACTTTTAATTAGACTATTTAAAGGAAAAACTATTAAAATCTGCTGAGTAAGTATATGTCCCAATTAGATCCCAATTATGCATTACATCCTGACAAACAAAGTCTTCTTATTATATTGAGATCACATCACACAGAGATCATAATTAAATCTCAACAACTAATTTTTGGGTAAGGATATATTGGTGTGGCCACTAACCATATAATCCCATTTGAAAATTCACCATAAACATACTATCTAGCTACTAAAGCAAGCTGCTTAGCCTCCCCAACATGTTTCACCAGCTAGACTGGCTTCATCAGGGGATTGAGGCTGTATTTATATATATTTATAGCCTGCTATTTATCCATGGCCCCTTACCAGCCTGAGAATACCAGTCCCCTAGCTGTCTGCTTTAGCAAGGCTGGTTGTCAAAAATTGGGGGGAGAGCCCACGCCGTGCTTTTAAATTATTTATTTAAATCATTATAAAAACAGCGTGGGACCCCTCTATTCTTGATTCATATGACTAAGGGGCACTGCAGTTGTCTATGCTTTTATATGAAGATTTTGGCATAAAGCTTATTGGAGTGCAACCTCTTGGTGCTGGATTTTTTGCTGTTATTAGCGGCTGCAGGTGTAGGATGATGGGAGCAGTAGTCCCATCAGCCGACGCCAGTGACAGAGCAAAACTTTATACCTCTGATCACAGGTGTGGGCTCACGCTTTCATTTGACAGCGTAGGAACCACGGTTCTCTGACTAGCGGTAATGATTTTACCACTGTTCGGAAGCAGTGTTTGCCATGCTGTCATGCACTGTGAAGTGAATGGGGTTTGGGTCCAAGTACTGTTCTGGTACCCAAACCCAAACTTTTTTAACTGTTCGGCCGAACCCTTCAGACCTAAACATCCAGGGGGTCTACCTTTCTCTAGTCATCAATGTACCTTAACCAGCACTGTGCCTACACCCCATAACAATAGAATATGGAACATTACCAGAATCCCAAAAATAAGTTAGCATAAGACAGGGCACAGGCAACCCCCATTGCAGTGCCGCGTTTCTGAAGAAAGAAATATGTCTTTAAAAATAAAAACCTTGTGGGTAAAAATAAATTCATGGAGTTCCAGAATTAGTTCACATATCTGGCAGTCCCATTTGCAAGGCCCCAGGTAGAAGCGGACTGCCTCCAACCCATCAGTATAAGATATACAAGTATATAGTGACTCGACATCAGCTGTGACAAGCCACATATCTGTTTCAAGAGTTATCCCATAAATATTGGTGAAGGATGAAACATTTTCCAAAGCTGCTGGGAATGGCCAGCAGCCCAACGAGCAAAGGAATCAAAAGAGCTTTATGGGCAAGCCCTGACTTACCCCCTCAGTTTTGCTGACCCCCAAATGTCCAGACAGTGGGATCTCATGGCTAATCTGCAGCAACTCCTCCCTAAACTGATAGGGCACAACCAGCTGAGTTTCCCTCAGCCACTCCTGTTGGGGGTTACAGGGAACAGTCTCCAGGTACAACCTCTTCTGGTCCCAGAATATCTTCTCCTTGTCGAACTCAGAGATGGGCTTCTCTGTCAGGTTTCTCAATGCCTCTAGACTGACATCTAAGTGCAGAGCCACCTTGCATTCCTGACTAGAGGCAACCAAAAAAGACATTAACACCCCAAACTCACATGTATACTCTCTTTCCGAAGACACCATTTTCCCATCACCCGGACAGGTTGTGGGCACCACCTTTTCATCACCCTGACAGGCTGTGGTAATACTTTCCCATCCTTCCCTAATACCTCAGGAGAAATGCTAATCGTGGGGAAGCTACCACCAGCCATGTCCCCGTCCCTCTTGACACTTGTCAGCGGCACATGACCATCTTCCTCATTGTCCTTGCGCCTGCTCCATTGCCCTCAGCACTGATTTTCACTCCTTTGAGGGGATTCTCAGCACCATCACCCCGCAGCATGACATGGCTGAGTTCTCCTGTACAATGAAACACATCATCATCATGCATAAGATTGACATCCACATTAGCAACATCTGAATCACATGACGTACCAGGTCTGGGAGGATTGTCCGGGACATATTGAGCAACCAACTATCCCAGATCGGTCCTCAAAAAATATTTGTGGGGAGGTTCTTAGACACCGCCACTTCCCTCAACCTTCTCCCGCCACCTCAGTTTAGCAAAACCCGGGCCATCGGCAAAGGCCCGTGAACACCCCGAATCTCGGTAACAGTAAGGGTCTCCCCAGGAATAAGTTCTTCAGAGGACACCAATTCAGGGCGGATGAGGGTTCGTTTAGCATCAATGTATTTAAGCCCCACAGTGATGGTGTCGCCCATAGTAGCTGGCATTATGCCCATAGGCCTTGAACATGGGGTTCTTCTTCTGCCTCTACAGGCAGGTGGTACTAATATGTCCAGTCTAGATGCAGGGACAAAATTGCCGTAGGCAGCTATGGCAGACCCTACGACTGAGCCTTTAGCAGGGGTGGCAGGAAAAGTGGCTGGTCTTTGGCAGGGATCTTTACAGTGAACAGCATTACTCCCCTGGGGCCATGGCTCTTGACTGGCCACATAGGAGTCTACTTGAGTCACTGCTTGAGTCATGTACTTAGGTTTTCAGTCCAAAACAAACTGTCGCATATCTGGTGGGCAGACATTTCGGAACTGCTCCATCAGGAACAAGTCTTTGAAGGGGCCCGCAGTGCTGCTGATCCACTGCTGCTATGCAACCCTCTGGTGGTCTGAGAGGGCAGTGTAGGGCTTCCAAGGGTCCCGCCCACTGAACAGCCATGCCCTCCCTACATACACTTGTACATAGTAAAGCCACACCCACTAAATGCTTCTGCTTGGGAGTATGCATATCGCATACATCACCGTTTTTCCCGGGTCATAAACCAGTGAATCATCGCAGTGCACAGTGTGTGCACTAGGGGGAATCAAAAGTCTAAAGTCACATAGAGTGACTGCAGACTTTACATTTTAGCCCTGAAAAGCCCTTTAAGATTCTTACAGAAATAGTCATTAATTTCTTGCACTACCATTTGTTAGGCTTCCAGAGCAGACAGCATACTGTAAGAATGTGAATGACTTATCCAAGTTTACAGTAGCAACTGATGAAAAGCAGACAAGGTCTGGAGCTGCATCCCAATAATTGTAGCATAAATAGTGGAAACTACTGAGGGAACAAGAAATTATAAGAGTTATTCACAATATATAAGCTTAACAAGTATGTTTTTTTTTTAAATAAAGGACAAGTTTGCCTGTTCAATATTTTTAACCCCTTTACTCCCAAGGGTGGTTTGCACGTTAATGACCGGGCTAATTTTTACAATTCTGACCACTGTCCATTTATGAGGTTATAACTCTGGAACGCTTCAACGGATCCCGGTGATTCTGACATCGTTTTCTTGTGACATATTGTACTTCATGATAGTGGTAAAATTTATTTGATATTACCTGCGTTTATTTGTGAAAAAAAAACAGAAATTTGGCGAAAATTTTGAAACTTTCTCAATTTTCCAACTTTGAATTTTTATGCAATTAAATCACAGAGATATGTCACACAAAATACTTAATAAGTAACATTTGCCACATGTCTACTTTACATCAGCACAATTTTGGAACCAAAATTTTTTTTGTCAGGGAGTTATAAGGGTTAAAATTTGACCAGCAATTTCTCATTTTTACAACACCATTTTTTTTTAGGGACCACATCTCATTTGAAGTCATTTTGAGGGCTCTATATGACAGAAAATAACCAAGTGTGACACCATTCTAAAAACTGCACCCCTAAGGTGCTCAAAACCACATTCAAGAAGTTTATTAACCCTTCAGGTGTTTCACAGGAATTTTTGGAATGTTTAAATAAAAATGAACATTTAACTTTTTTTCACAAAAAATTTAGTTCAGCTCCATTTTGTTTTATTTTACCAAGGGTAACAGGAGAAAATGGACCCCAAAAGTTGTTGTACAATTTGTCCTGAGTACGCCAATACCCCATATGTGGGGGTAAACCACTGTTTGGGCGCATGGCAGAGCTTGGAAGCGAAGGAGCGCCATTTGACTTTTCAATGCAAGATTGACTGGAATTGAGATGGGACGCCATGTTACGTTTGGAGAGCCCTTGATGTGCCTAAACATTGAAACCCCCCACAAGTGACAACATTTTGGAAAGTAGACCCCCTAAGGAACTTATCTAGATGTGTGGTGAGCACTTTAACCCACCAAGTGCTTCACAGAAGTTTATAAGGCAGAGCCGTAAAAATAAAAAAATCATATTTTTTCACAAAAATGATCTTTTCGCCCCCAATTTTTTATTTTCCAAGGGGTAAGAGAAGAAATAGACTAGATGTGTTGTGAGAGCTTTGAACCCCCCAAGTGTTTCACTATAGTTTATAACGCAGAGCCATGAAAATAAAAATTATTTTTTCCCACAAAAAAATATTTTTTAGGCCCCAGTTTTGTATTTTCCCAAGAGTAACAAGAGAAATTGGACCCCAAAATTGTTGTCCAATTTGTCCCGAGTACACTGATACCCCATATGTAGAGGGAACCACCGTTTGGGCTCATGGGAGAGCTCGGAAGGGAAGGAGCGCCATTTGGAATGCAGACTTAGTTGGAATTGTCTGCAGGCGTCACATTGCATTTGCAGAGCCCCTAATGTACCTAAACAGTAGAAACCCCCCACAAGTGACCCCTGTTATGATAAGGTAATTCAGTACCACAATGGACATAGAGGTCAGAGCACATCCAGTGACCTGACAATAACCCAAAAACATAGAACGAGCTCTGAGACGTGGGAACTCTGCTGACCACAATCCCTAATCCTCTCCAACCACACTAGAGGCAGCCGTGGATTGCGCCTAACGCTCCCTATGCAACTCGGCACAGCCTGAGAAACTAGCTAGCCTGAAGATAGAAAATAAGCCTACCTTGCCTCAGAGAAATACCCCAAAGGAAAAGGCAGCCCCCACATATAATGACTGTGAGTTAAGATGAAAAGACAAACGTAGAGATGAAATAGATTTAGCAAAGTGAGGCCCGACTTTCTGAACAGAGCGAGGATAGGAAAGGTAACTTTGCGGTCAACACAAAACCCTACAAAAACCACGCAAAGGGGGCAAAAAGACCCTCCGTACCGAACTAACGGCACGGAGGTACACCCTCTGCGTCCCAGAGCTTCCAGCAAGCAGGAAAAAACAAATAGACAAGCTGGACAGAAAAAAACTGGAAACAAAATAGCAAAGAAGAACTTAGCTATGCAGAGCAGCAGGCCACAGGAACGATCCAGGAGGAAACAGGTCCAATACTAGAACATTGACTGGAGGCCAGGATCAAAGCACTAGGTGGAGTTAAATAGAGCAGCACCTAACGACTTCACCACATCACCTGAGGAAGGAAACTCAGAAGCCGCAGTACCACTTTCCTCCACCAACGGAAGCTCACAGAGAGAATCAGCCGAAGTACCACTTGTGACCACAGGAGGGAGCTGTGCCACAGAATTCACAACAGTACCCCCCTTGAGGAGGGGTCACCGAACCCTCACCAGAGCCCCCAGGACGACCAGGATGAGCCTTATGAAAGGCACAAACAAGATCGGGAGCATGGACATCAGAGGCAAAGACCCAGGAATTATCTTCCTGAGCATAACCCTTCCACTTAACCAGATACTGGAGTTTCCGTCTCGAAACATGAGAATCCAAAATCTTCTCCACAATATACTCCAACTCCCCCTCCACCAAAACCGGGGCAGGAGGATCAACAGATGGAACCATAGGTGCCACGTATCTCCGCAACAATGACCTATGGAATACGTTATGTATGGAAAAACAATCTGGAAGGGTCAGAAGAAAAGACACAGGATTAAGAACCTCAGAAATCCTATACGGACCAATGAAACGAGGTTTAAACTTAGGAGAGGAAACCTTCATAGGAATATGACGAGAAGATAACCAAACCAAATCCCCAACACGAAGTCGGGGACCCACACAACGTCTGCAATTAGCGAAACGTTGAGCCTTCTCCTGGGACAAGGTCAAATTGTCCACTACATGAGTCCAAATCTGCTGCAACCTGTCCACCACAGTATCCACACCAGGACAGTCCGAAGACTCAACCTGCCCTGAAGAGAAACGAGGATGGAACCCAGAGTTGCAGAAAAACGGCGAAACCAAGGTAGCCGAGCTGGCCCGATTATTAAGGGCGAACTCAGCCAAAGGCAAAAAGGACACCCAGTCATCCTGATCAGCAGAAACAAAGCATCTCAGATATGTTTCCAAGGTCTGATTGGTTCGTTCGGTCTGGCCATTAGTCTGAGGATGGAAAGCCGAGGAAAAAGACAAGTCAATGCCCATCCTACCACAAAAGGCTCGCCAAAACCTCGAAACAAACTGGGAACCTCTGTCAGAAACGATATTCTCTGGAATGCCATGTAAACGAACCACATGCTGGAAGAACAATGGCACCAAATCAGAGGAGGAAGGTAATTTAGACAAGGGTACCAAATGGACCATCTTAGAGAAGCGATCACAGACCACCCAAATGACTGACATCTTTTGAGAGATGGGAAGATCTGAAATAAAATCCATAGAGATATGTGTCCAAGGTCTCTTCGGGACCGGCAAGGGCAAAAGCAACCCACTGGCACGAGAACAGCAGGGCTTAGCCCGAGCACAAATCCCACAGGACTGCACAAAAGTACGCACATCCTGCGACAGAGATGGCCACCAAAAGGATCTAGCCACTAACTCTCTGGTACCAAAGATTCCAGGATGACCAGCCAACACCGAACAATGAACCTCAGAGATAACTTTATTCGTCCACCTATCAGGGACAAACAGTTTCTCCGCTGGGCAACGATCAGGTTTATTAGCCTGAAATTTTTGCAGCACCCGCCGCAAATCAGGGGAGATGGCAGACACAATTACTCCCTCTTTGAGGATACCCGCCGGCTCAGATAAACCCGGAGAGTCGGGCACAAAACTCCTAGACAGAGCATCCGCCTTCACATTTTTAGAGCCCGGAAGGTACAAAATCACAAAGTCAAAATGGGCAAAAAACAGCGACCAACAAGCCTGTCTAGGATTCAGCCGCTTGGCAGACTCGAGATAAGTCAAGTTCTTATGATCAGTCAAGACCACCACGCGATGCTTAGCTCCTTCAAGCCAATGACGCCACTCCTCGAATGCCCACTTCATGGCCAGCAACTCTCGATTGCCCACATCATAATTTCGCTCAGCAGGCGAAAACTTCCTGGAAAAGAAGGCGCATGGTTTCATCACCGAGCAATCAGAACTTCTCTGCGACAAAACAGCCCCTGCTCCAATCTCAGAAGCATCAACCTCGACCTGGAACAGAAGCGAAACATCTGGTTGACACAACACAGGGGCAGAAGAAAAACGACGCTTCAACTCTTGAAAAGCTTCCACAGCAGCAGAAGACCAATTGACCACATCAGCACCCTTTTTGGTCAAATCGGTCAATGGTTTAGCAATACTAGAAAAATTGCAGATGAAGCGACGATAAAAATTAGCAAAGCCCAGGAACTTTTGCAGACTTTTCAGAGATGTCGGCTGAGTCCAATCATGGATGGCTTGGACCTTAACAGGGTCCATCTCAATAGTAGAAGGGGAAAAGATGAACCCCAAAAATGAAACCTTCTGAACACCAAAGAGACACTTTGATCCCTTCACAAACAAAGAATTAGCACGCAGGACCTGAAACACCATTCTGACCTGCTTCACATGAGACTCCCAATCATCCGAGAAGATCAAAATGTCATCCAAGTACACAATCAGGAATTTATCCAGGTACTCTCGGAAGATGTCATGCATAAAGGACTGAAACACTGATGGAGCATTGGCAAGTCCGAATGGCATTATTAGATACTCAAAATGGCCCTCGGTCGTATTAAATGCAGTTTTCCATTCATCGCCTCGCTTAATACGCACAAGATTGTACGCACCACGAAGATCTATCTTGGTGAACCAACTAGCCCCCTTAATCCGAGCAAACAAATCAGATAACAACGGCAAGGGGTACTGAAATTTAACCGTGATCTTATTTAGAAGGCGGTAATCTATACAAGGTCTCAGTGAACCATCCTTCTTGGCTACAAAAAAGAACCCTGCTCCTAATGGAGACGATGACGGGCGGATATGCCCCTTCTCCAAGGACTCCTTCACATAACTCCGCATAGCGGCGTGCTCAGGCACAGATGAATTAAACAGTCGACCTTTTGGGAATTTACTACCAGGAATCAAATCGATAGCACAATCACAATCCCTATGCGGAGGTAGGGTATCGGACTTGGGCTCATCAAATACATCCCGGTAATCAGACAAGAACTCTGGAACCTCAGAAGGGGTGGATGACGAAATAGTCAGAAATGGGACATCACCATGTACCCCCTGACAACCCCAGCTGGACACAGACATGGATTTCCAATCTAATACTGGATTATGGACTTGTAGCCATGGCAACCCCAACACGACCACATCATGCAGATTATGCAACACCAGAAAGCGAATAACCTCCTGATGTGCAGGAGCCATGCACATGATCAGCTGGGTCCAGTACTGAGGCTTATTCTTGGCCAAAGGAGTAGCATCAATTCCTCTCAATGGAATAGGACACTGCAAGGGCTCCAAGAAAAACCCACAACGCCTAGCATACTCCAAGTCCATCAAATTCAGGACAGCGCCTGAATCCACAAATGCCATGACAGAATACGATGACAAAGAGCAGATCAAGGTAACGGACAGAAGAAATTTTGACTGTACCGTACCAATGGTGGCAGACCTAGCGAACCGCTTAGTGCGCTTAGGACAATCAGAGATAGCATGAGTGGAATCACCACAGTAGAAACACAGCCCATTCAGACATCTGTGTTCTTGCCGTTCAACTCTGGTCAAAGTCCTATCGCACTGCATAGGCTCAGGTTTAAGCTCAGGTAATACCGCCAAATGGTGCACAGATTTACGCTCACGCAAGCGTCGACCGATCTGAATGGCCAAAGACATAGACTCATTCAGACCAGCAGGCATAGGAAATCCCACCATGACATCCTTAAGGGCTTCAGAGAGACCTTTTCTGAAAATAGCTGCGAGCGCACCTTCATTCCATTGAGTGAGTACGGACCACTTTCTAAATTTCTGACAATATACCTCTATCTCATCCTGACCCTGACACAGAGCCAGCAAATTTTTCTCTGCCTGATCCACTGAATTAGGTTCATCGTACAGCAATCCGAGCGCCAGGAAAAACGCATCGATATTACTTAATGCAGGATCTCCTGACGCAAGAGAAAATGCCCAGTCCTGAGGGTCGCCACGTAAAAAAGAAATAATGATCCTAACTTGTTGAACTGGGTCACCAGAGGAGCGAGGTTTCAAAGCCAGAAATAGTTTACAATTATTTTTGAAACTCAGAAATTTAGTTCTATCTCCAAAAAACAAATCAGGAATAGGAATTCTCGGTTCTAACATAGAATTCTGAACCACAAAGTCTTGAATATTTTGTACTCTTGCCGTGAGCTGATCCACACATGAAGACAGACCTTTAATGTCCATCGCTACACCTGTGTCCTGAACCACCCAAATGTCTAGGGGAAAAAAAAGGCAAAACACAGTGCAGAGAAAAAAAAATGGTCTCAGAACTTCTTTTTTCCCTCTGTTGAGAATCATTAGTACTTTGGGCCTCCAGTACTGTTATGATAAGGTAATTCAGTACCACAATGGACATAGAGGTCAGAGCACATCCAGTGACCTGACAATAACCCAAAAACATAGAACGAGCTCTGAGACGTGGGAACTCTGCTGACCGCAATCCCTAATCCTCTCCAACCACACTAGAGGCAGCCGTGGATTGCGCCTAACGCTCCCTATGCAACTCGGCACAGCCTGAGAAACTAGCTAGCCTGAAGATAGAAAATAAGCCTACCTTGCCTCAGAGAAATACCCCAAAGGAAAAGGCAGCCCCCACATATAATGACTGTGAGTTAAGATGAAAAGACAAACGTAGAGATGAAATAGATTTAGCAAAGTGAGGCCCGACTTTCTGAACAGAGGGAGGATAGGAAAGGTAACTTTGCGGTCAGCACAAAACCCTACAAAAACCACGCAAAGGGGGCAAAAAGACCCTCCGTACCGAATTAACGGCACGGAGGTACACCCTCTGCGTCCCAGAGCTTCCAGCAAGCAGGAAAAAACAAATAGACAATCTGGACAGAAAAAAACTGGAAACAAAATAGCAAAGAAGAACTTAGCTATGCAGAGCAGCAGGCCACAGGAACGATCCAGGAGGAAACAGGTCCAATACTAGAACATTGACTGGAGGCCAGGATCAAAGCACTAGGTGGAGTTAAATAGAGCAGCACCTAACGACTTCACCACATCACCTGAGGAAGGAAACTCAGAAGCCGCAGTACCACTTTCCTCCACCAATGGAAGCTCACAGAGAGAATCAGCCGAAGTACCACTTGTGACCACAGGAGGGAGCTCTGCCACAGAATTCACAACAGACCCCATATTGGAAACTAGACCCCCAATCGAACTTATCTAGATGTGTTGTGAGAACTTTGAACCCCCAAGTGTTTCACTACAGTTTATAACGCAGAGCCGTAAAAATAAAAAAAATCTTTTTTTTCCACAAAAATTATTTTTAGCCCCCAGTTTTGTATTTTTCCAAGGGTAACAGTTGAAATTGAACCCCAAAAGTTGTTGTCCAATTTGTCCTGAGAACGCTGATACCCCATATGTTGGGGTAAACCCCTGTTTGGGCGCACGGGAGAGCTCGGAAGGGAAGGAGCACTGTTTTGCTTTTTCAACGCAGAATTGGCTGGAATTGAGATCGGATGCCATGTTGCGTTTGGAGAGCCCCTTATGTGTCTGAACAGCGGAAACCCCCCAATTATAACTGAAACCCTAATCCAAACACACCCCTAACCCTAATCTCAACGGTAACCCTAACCACACCCCTAACCCTCACTCACCCCTAACCCTAATCCCAACCCTATTCCCAACCATAAATGTAATCCAAACCCTAACCCTAACTTTAGCCCCAACCCTAACCCTAAGTTTAGCCCCAACCCTAACCCTAACTTTAGCTCCAACCCTAACCCTAACTTTAGCCCCAATCCTAACTGTAGCCCTAGGTAAAGTCAGTGATCACTGCACTCATATCAAAGAGAGATATATTTTGCTTCAAGTGAAAATGTTTATTTATGAGTGATAAGCGACAGACAATAAATTTTTGACATTTCGGCCACTCTGTGGCCTTGATCACAATGTCGCGTGATATTAGTGTATCAACAAGTCGTACTTGTACATTCCCAATGGGGGGAGAGAGGTATGTTGATGGATATGTCCACACAGAATGAGGCATATGTTGAAGTTTACCACTTTGGTAGGTTCATTGGTGATATTATTATTATTATTTATTGTTATAGCGCCATTTATTCCATGGCGCTTTACATGTAAGGTATAACAAGTACTAGACCAAATACTGATCTGGCCAAGATGTGGAAGGTTGTGTACATTCTTAATGGTCTGGTGGTCTGCCGGTATGTCTCAGGTTGTGGCTGTATAAGCCGACGTTGGTGGTGGTGGTGGTGCCCAGCTTGTCTCCTCCTGGGCACAGACCTGTTAGGTCTCCCACTCCACCACCAATGTCGGCATATCGCGCTGGACATACTATTCCGTCCTTAGGAAGTAAGACCCACCCCACATGGACGGAATAGTACATTCAATGGCAGAAAGGGGTTAATTGCAAAGTGCACTGCCATTCTTTGTTTATATTATAGGGATCTATAATATCACACCAGTAGAGTAGCTATGAGGGGGAGAGGGTGCATTCTCCCAAGACCCTGCGTTCCGAGGGGCCCACCAGGGCCCACTACTTTTAACTGTGTCTGCAAGCGAAAGAAGAACTGAAATATATTTACAAACAAATATGCTGATTATCTGTCATGCAATGCATAGAGATGAGCGGATTGATCTGCTGAGGTATTATCCTAGTGAATGTGAGGGCTGGCCAAGCAACATCATTTTAGGATTTCACAGTCTAAGGATCTAAGTGGTAGGGTTGCTCTTTGTGAACAGTGACAAGCCAGGTCTGGCGTGGCAGTATGAGGAGACTTAAGCGCATGCATGCTTCTCTGGGAAACTAAATATACAAATTGTCTCTTCAGAGAGGAAAAGTACTTTCAACTCTAGTGCCACCTATTAGAAGTAGCAATCCTACCAGTTAATATCAGCCCTTTAACAAGCCTTGCCATGTGACTTAGGATAAAAGGCAAACACGGTGTTTCGAGGTACTGCCCCTCGTCAGGTCAATGTATGAGATCTGATTTGGCCAGGTAAGTGGCTAAGATAAAAGATCAGAGTACAGAGAGGGAGTAATAGTCAACCTCGGAAAATTGATTTGAAGATTCAGGTGATATAGGGAGGTGCTGTACCTGTATAGTTAGTGTGAAGGAGACTTCATTTATCTTCACATTTTATATTTTCAGGACAAATAAAGGCTTAACACTTGAGATTCTCAGTGAATCAAAATTTTTGATGGTGCAAGAATCTCTATATTATAATCACAAGGTGGAAAGCAGTCAATTTTACAAAAATAAAATGAAACTGGTGTTACATATGTACAAGAGATAGCAGGCAGAAAACTTAGTATTCACATTTTTATCTGTCCTAAACTCAGACACAGACATTTTGGTTACACGTTGTGGTTATTATGACTGTATAACCACTATCACAAGGCTTACGTACAAATCAGCAGAGACAAACACCTGAATCCAATAGATCCCTGTTCAGACTAGGAAAGTCCTTAATCTGACCCTGATTTGTCCCTGACTCACCTTGGAGGTTGGCACCCCAAGTGCATTCAATGATGCCCACACTCAACATCGACTTACCCTGAATGTCGTTAGCCGCACCCTCTCTAAAAAACAGTGTGCAACATTAGAGCAATAATAACATAAGGGAAATACACAAAATCTGAGGAAAGGCTCAAGGCTATGAACGTGTTCACACAGACACACAGGAAAGACAGAAGAAAATTAGAAGAACCACATAACAAATGGAACAAGTCGAAAATCTCCAAGACCCCAAACATAAACTAAAGGAAAGGGTACTGGGAAGGAAGACACACAAATAAACCATAGGGAAAGCAAACTGGGTAAAATAATCCCTAACTGACAAGTCTTGAACTACAGCCTGCAAAGATGCAGGTGCAAGGTGAGTATAAAAAGCCCCTCCTAAACAGGACAAAACCAAAATTTGGAAGTGAGACACCTGAACAGAAGCAAACTAAAGAAAGGAAAGAAAAGACAAAATGACCATTAACAGTTGGACAGAAGCCAAGCTGTCTGTTGCTTAGCAGAAAGGGAAACTGACCACACAACAGGAGGTCAATGAATTGAGTTCCGAAAACCAAGGAATGACAGTGGCACTTCACTTGAACACTCCATTCCTTCTATTTGTCTTTGTACTGATTACCAAAACTTTTTTCCAGTGATACCCTTGCTCCAGCTTGACAAGTTCAGTATTTTTCACTACGACTCCCAGATCTAGCCTACAAGTTGCCTTCTTTTCAGCCCCACTACACCTGTGCTGTCTCAAAGGTACCCACTAACCCACCACTATACCTCCTTTGGTCTCCTGGCCATATCCACTGTAACTGAGCTCTCCTTGTGTCTCTAATCCATTTCACCACACAGCGTCCAGTTACAGAATACTGCTATCTCTGTTCTGCCTCTTCCCTTCACACACTCCTCACTATATGGCCCAGTCTATCAGACTCTTTGTGACTGACTTCACTTTACTACTAATAAATAACAGAAAAAACTGACCACCACCTGAAGAACTAGTCTGAACAGGTGGATACCAAATAAAGCAACTTATATATCAAAATACGAAAATGGTTGCACTCAATTGTGTTAAAGCATGTCAATGTGAAATACATGAAATGGCAATAGCAAAATGGCTTTTGAAATTTAGAAAAAATACATGAGACGTTTAGCACAAAACCTGACCAAATAGTGTGAGCCCATCAACCATCGTCGAGGTAATCTCATGACTTGGATGGGTCCCTGACCTAACTGCCCAGTGTGAACACTTATCTATGGCTAATTCTGAATGCATGGGTGAATATACATATATGCTAGCCACCTTAGGGAGAGACCCAAGTTGGGCTAAATGTAGCGGGACGAAATATATAAACACTTTACTACTAACTGCTGACTTACTCTGATAAGGAAGTAACTTTCTTCTTACTCCCATATGCTCTACTACATCTGTAATGGTAGACATTACATTAAATTCAGCATAAAATAGTGCTCAACAATAATACATTTTATAGCAACTCATAAAAGTCTTCATGGAGGGTTTCAGGCATATTTTCTCTCCTTTACATTCTTTAAAATGTTTATAATTTAACATATAGTTGCACTCCATTCCTCATGTTTCCACTGGGTTTGTTGTCTCTTTCTGATTTTTCTGTTAACATGAGATACATAAGTTGCTGCTGGAAGTTGTCCGTGCTCAAACACCTTTTGACTCTGCTAAGAATTGTTTAATACTCAAGGTGCAAAACTCATTGGTCCCAGCCATGTGGAATAATTATTTAAAGTCATAGACAGTCATGTAAGTCATGTGTAAGTCACATACCATAGAAGAGAAGCAGGACAAAGGCACAGCTGTATGACCTCGGGTTGATGAAGCTGCACACACATCAGGGATTATGGGTGCCACTTACAAAGGAAAAGAATCTGTATGTCCATAGAAAAGAAAGCGGATTGGCACATACCGTCCCGTGCAACAAGTCATGAGTAAGGACTGATACAGTCCAAAATGGATTCTGGATAATCTGTTTCTCAGTTTGATGTCACCCTGTCTCAGGGCTTTCCATGAATGGGAGGAACTCTGCTGCCAAGAGTGGTGAGCTGACAATATTTGTTTTGAAAATATGGTCAGACCGGTGGATTTTGGTGAGAAGTAAATAGCGTAAAAATAGTGATAAGGCAAACCTTTAGGTCACTGTTTCATACATATTGCGATTAAGATAGATGGGGCATCAGCAACTCTCGGTAGCACAGTGTAGGTTATTGGCAGTGAGCTTTTATTTTCAATTAGTGGATTGGAAAGATATCACAAAAATGTGTTATTGGGGTTGGCACTTAGGGGATGGAAAATGGATACATATTAAAAGAACATTATCTGGCAGTGTCCTCAAACACATTTTAGACAACATTTTCACTACACCAGGCGATGAAATTGGGGTTGTTGTTTTTTTTCATTTTTATTTAATTTAATTTTTTTCTGTTGGAAGTTACAAATTGAACCTGCTCAACTTCTTTTGAAGCCATTTTAGTAATAGCTGCTTTCTGCATTGATTTTTTGACAACTCTCACAGTGAATAAGCTTGTTTTTGCTCATTGTAAGCAATGCTTGTTGCTGTAGGATGACATCGTCTTAGCTAAAAACAAGCTCCATCTACAGAAAAATAGGACTTATGGATGTCAGAATATGGTGACCAAAAAAAGTCATTTCTTGTGCAAAAGCAGCAAAATAAAAAAAATCTATATCAATTTTGGTATTAATGTGATCATATCTACCCACAGAATAAATATTGTATTTAACAGTGAATGCTGTTTATAAATAAATAAACAAAAACAGAATAATTTTCTTTGCTTTTTTTAACTCCCAAAGAGTTAATAAAAGTGATTAAAAAGTCACTTGGCAGAAATGAAAACTTGCAGCTTGTCACCCCCAAAATAAGCCCTTAACATGGCTCTGCTGATAGAAAATTGTAACACATATGGCTCTCAAAATATGGCGACCCAAAAACAAATAATTTTTTTTAAGAGAATGTGTACAAAAGTAATACAAACATACAGTAAATAAAACTATATCAATTGGGTATCGCTATATTCCTACTGACTATAAGAATGAAGTTAATACTTGATTTGTGCAGCGCGACAAATAGTGTAAAATTTAACAAGCAAAAACACATTGGTAGAATTTTTTTGTTTTTATTTTTTCATAAAGAGTTAATATAAGTTTGTTAATAAGTTATATGTACCCCAATATGATGCCACTGACAAACACAACTCATCCAGAAAAAAACAAGCCCTAATTTGACTATGTTGTTGAAAAAAATACTAAAGTAATGGCTGCTGGACAGCAGCAACAGAAAAGTGGACCAAAAAACGGTCTGGAATAATGACCTAAATTGGTTGTGACGTCAAAGGGTTAATTATGTAATTGGACATTATTTATAAACATACGCTGTTATGTATACTGCATATAATGACTCACGTTAATTCAAACTGATGTATCTATGAGAGTTATTATTTCTTAAACACTAGTTTAATAACTATATACACGTCACTTTCTGATAATTTCCTCTTATAACATAATTATGTGCTTATGTATGACTAATTGCAATAATTACAGCACCCCTCTCTCTCTCTATATATATATTTTATGATATAATGTCACTGTGCTTGTTAAAGGCTCCAGTTAGAAAGCTGAAACATTGCTCTTGGACCCCTTCAGTGCTGCCTCTATTTTTGCTTTTTCAAAAACATACTAGGGGCGTTCGTTAAAGATTCCCCTGACCCACTTCAATTTATCACAGGTCACTGAAACTGCACTGGTAATGATATAAGTCTATAGATTACGTGCACATTTGCAACTTAGAACTGATAACGGTCTTGATTTTACAGGTGCTGAAGTGGTGTGAGGTTTGATAATAGACCCAGTGGAATACAGAGCAGTTATCAAGTTCCTTTACTTGAAAAGCTGCACACAAAGAAAATGTTTGATGAGATTAAAGAGGTTTATGGTGATTTACTATCATATGCTGTAGTCAAATACTAGCATTGTAAATTCAAATGTGGTCGGACTTAGATGCACACAGCTCCAATTCCAGGGCGACCCCACTCTTCTATTGATGAACACACCATCCAGCAAGTGGAGGTCACCATTTTGGAATATCGCCGGGTATCCATTCACCACCTAACCCAAAATGTCAAGATTAGTGTGGGGTCCATGGAAAAAATTCATCTTCACATGCATAAGGTATCCACTCACTGGGTTCTCCGGCTGCTCACATTTTTCCAGAAGCAGGAACAAGTTGAATGCTCTCAGGCTCTATTGATGATGTGCCATGGAAACCAGGAGGACTTTTTCAACAGACTGATCACACAGGATGAAAACTGAGTCCAACACTATGATCCTGAGACTAAAGTCCAGTTGATTCAATGGAAGCATCATGACTCACCACCTCAAAAGAAGGCACGTGCCCAACAATCAGGAGGCAAGTTCATGCTCACAGTATTTTGGGACCAGCACGGAGTAGTATTAATGTATTTCTTAGCAAAGGGTACCATGATCACTGGGTCTTACTATGCTTCACTGCTGCAGAAATTACGAGAGGTGACCAAAATTAAGAGACGTGGCATGCTCACCAAAGGTGTCCGAATTCTGCAAGACAATGCACCAGTTCACAACTCACAAGTTGCCCAAATGGAAGCATGCTACTGTGGCTTTGAAATTGTACCACACCCCCCTTATTAACCTGACCTCGCACAATCGGACTTCAACCTCTTTCCAACAATGAAGTTATTTTTGAAGGGCCAGCATTTTCCTGATGATGAGACTCTGATTCCAAAGTCACAACCTAGCTTTTGGAGCAACCTGTCGACTTCTACAAGTGAGGTGTTTCCAGTTGTTTAGGAGATGGGAGAAGTGTGTGCAACTATGTAGAGAAGCACTAATAACTGTGCCAAATTTCATCGCTCAGTCCACAGGAAATGGGTCAGAGGAACGCCCCTCATAGTTGTGGATATAGAACCATAGAATGTTAGAGTTGGAAGGGACCTCTAGGGTCATCTTGTCCAACCGCCTGCTCAGTCCAGCCTCTGTTTGAAGACTTCCATTGAAGAACTCACCATCTCTCGTGGCAGCCTGTTCCACTCTTTGATGACCCTCACTGTGAAAAAGTTTTTCTAATATCTAATCTATGTCTTCTCCCTTTCAGTTTCATTCCATTGCTTCTTGTGTTTCCATGTGCAAATGAGAATAAGGAAGATCCCTCTACACTGTGACATCCCTTCAAATATTTGTAGACAGGAGGGATGAGTGAGCACTAAAATGCTTGGATGCTTGTTACTCGAACTGAGCAATTCCTAATGATCGTGTTCTTATGTGTAACGAGTAAAATGGGAGTCAATGAGACATCCAAGCATTTTTCCATCAAACCCTAAGGGTATGTGTCCACGTTCAGGATTGCATCAGGATTTGGTCAGGATTTTTCATCAGTATTTGTAAGCCAAAACCAGGAGTGGAACAATTAGCAGAAAAGTATAAAAGAAACATATGTACAACTTCTGTATTTATCACCCACTCCTGGTTTTGGCTTACAAAAACTGATGGAAAATCCTGACCAAATCCTGATGCAATCCTGAACGTGGACACATATCCTAAAAGGCGCTCTGAGGAAGTGAAAATGTTGAAATGGATGGAAAAAGTGCTGAATAGAAGATCAGCATGGGGAAGACCACTTGGAAGCATCTCTGGCTCTCAGATAGCTGCTGAGAACAATGGTGTCACACTTTTAATCCACTTTAACCCCTTCCCGACCTTTGACGCATACGCTGCGTCATGAAAGTCGGTGCCATTCCGACCCATGACGCAGCATATGCGTCATGGAAAGATCGCGTCCCTGCAGATCGGGTGAAAGGGTTAACTCCCATTTCACCCGATCTGCAGGGACAGGGGGAGTGGTAGTTTAGCCCAGGGGGGGTGGCTTCACCCCCTCGTGGCTACGATCGCTCTGATTGGCTGTTGAAAGTGAAACTGCCAATCAGAGCGATTTGTAATATTTCACCTAAAAAAATGGTGAAATATTACAATCCAGCCATGGCCGATGCTGCAATATCATCGGCCATGGCTGGACACACTAATGTGCACCCACCCCACTCCTCCGATCGCCCCCCCAGCCCCCCGATCTGTGGTCTGCTCCCCTCGGTCCTGTGCTCCGCTCCCCCGTCCTCCTGCCCGCTCCCCCCGTGCTCCAATCACACCCCCCGTGCTCCAATCAAACCCCCCGCACTCCGATCCCCCCCGCACAGCGATCCCCCCCGCACAGCGATTCCCCCCCGCACAGCGATTCCCCCCCGTGCTCCGATCCACCCGCCCGCACAGCGATCCCCCACTCCGTGCTCCAATCCACCCCACGTGTTCCGATCCACCCCCCGTGCTCCGACGCCCCCCCGTGCCCTGATCTCCCCCCCTTATACTTACCTGGCCTCCCGGGGACCGTCCGTCTTCTTTCCTGGGCGCCGCCATCTTCCAAAATGGCGGGCGCATGTGCAGTGCGCCCGCCGAATCTGCCGGCCGAATCTGCCGGCCGGCAGATTCGTTCCAGAGTGAATTTTGATCACTGAGATAGGTTATATCTCAGTGATCAAAATAAAAAAAAAAAGTAAATGACCCCCCCCCCTTTGTCACCCCCATAGGTAGGGACAATAAAAAAAATAAAAAAAATTTTTTCCCACTAAGGTTGGGGTAAGAACTAGGGTTAGGGTTAGGGGTAGGGGTAGGGTTAGGGGTAGGGTTAGGGGTAGGGTTAGGGGTAGGGTTAGGGTTTCGGTATGTGCACACGTATTCTGGTCCTCTGCGGATTTTTCCGCTGCGGATTTGATAAATCTGCAGTGCTAAACCGCTGCGGATTTATGGCGGATTTACCATGTTTTTTCTGCGCATTTCACTGCGGTTTTACAATTGCGATTTTCTATTTGAGCAGTTGTAAAACCGCTGCGGAATCTGCAGAAAGAAGTGACATGCTGCGGAATGTAAACCGCTGCGTTTCCGTGCAGTTTTTCTGCAGCATGTGTACAGCGATTTTTGTTTTCCATAGGTCTGCATTGAACTGTAAACTCATGGGAAACTGCTGCGGATCCGCAGCGTTTTCCGCAGCGTGTGCACATACCTTTAGAATTAGGCTATGTGCACACGGTGCGGATTGGCCGCTGCGGATCCGCAGCAGAGTTCCATCAGGTTTACAGTACCATGTAAACATATGGAAAGCCAAATCCGCTGTGCCCATGGTGCGGAAAATACCGCGCGGGAACGCTGCGTTGTATTTTCCGCAGCATGTCAATTCTTTGTGCGGATTCCGCAGCGTTTTACACCTGTTCCTCAATAGCAATCCGCAGGTGAAATCCGCACAAAAAACACTGGAAATCCGCGGTAAATCCGCAGGTAAAACGCAGTGCCTTTTACCCGCGGATTTTTCAAAAATGGTGCTGAAAAATCTCATACGAATCCGCAACGTTGGCACATACCCTTAGGGCTAGGGTTGGGTTGGAATTAGGGTTGTGGTTAGGGTTAGGGGTGTGTTGGGGTTACGGGTGTGTTGGGGTTAGGGTTGTGATTAGGGTTACGGCTACAGTTGGGATAAGGGTTAGGGGTGTGTTGGAGTTAGAATTGAGGGGTTTCCACAGTTTAGGCACATCAGGGGGTCTCCAAACGCAACATGGCGCCACCATTGATTCCAGCCAATCTTGTATTCAAAAAGTCAAATGGTGCTCCCTCACTTCCGAGCCCCGACGTGCACCCAAACAGTGGTTTACCCCCACATATGGGGTACCAGCATACTCAGGACAAACTGCGCAACAATTACTGGGGTCCAATTTCTCCTGTTACCCTTGTGAAAATAAAGAAATGCTTGCTAAAACATCATTTTTGAGGAAAGAAAAATGATTTTTTATTTTCACGGCTCTGCGTTGTAAACGTCTGTGAAGCACTTGGGGGTTCAAAGTGCTCACCACATATCTAGATAAGTTCCTTGGGGGGTCTAGTTTCTAAAATGGGGTCACTTGTGGGGGGTTTCTACTGTTTAGGCACACCAGGGGCTCTGCAAACGCAATGTGACGCCCGCACACCATTCCATCAAAGTCTGCATTTCAAAATTCACTACTTCCCTTCTGAGCCCCGACGTGTGCCCAAACAGTGGTTTACCCCCACATATGGGGTATCAGCGTACTCAGGAGAAACTGGACAACAACTTTTGGGATCCAATTTCTCCTGTTACCCTTGGGAAAATAAAAAATTCTGGGCTAAATAATTATTTTTGAGGAAAGAAAACGTATTTATTATTTTCACGGCTCTGCATTATAAACTTCTATGAAGCACTTGGGGGTTCAAAGTGCTCACCACACATCTAGATAAGTTCCTTTCGGGGTCTAGTTTCCAAAATGGGGTCACTTGTGGGGGGTTTCTACTGTTAAGCCACATCAGGGGCTCTGCAAACGCAACGTGACGCCCACAGAGCATTCCATCAAAGTCTGCATTTCAAAATGTCACTACTTCACTTCCGAGCCCCGGCATGTGCCCAAACAGTGGTTTACCCCCACATATGGGGTATCAGCATACTCAGGAGAAAATGGACAACAACTTTTGGGGTCAAATTTCTCCTGTTACCCTTTGTAAAATAAAAAATTGCAGGCTAAAAGATCATTTTTGAGAAAATAATTTTTTTTTTTTTTCATGGCTCTGCGTTATAAACTTCTGTGAAGCACCTGGGGGTTCAAAGTCCTCACCACACATCTAGATTAGTTCCTTTGGGGGTCTAGTTTCCAAAATGGGGTCATTTCTGGGGAATCTCCAATGTTTAGGCACACAGGGGCTCTCCAAACGTGACATGGTGTCCGCTAATGATTGGAGCTAATTTTCCATTTAAAAAGCCAAATGGCATGCCATCCCTTCCGAGCCCTGCCGTGCGCCCAAACAGTGGTTTACCCCCACATATGGGGTATCAGCATACTCAGAACAAACTGGACAACAATATTTGCGGTCCAATTTCTCCTATTATCCTTGGCAAAATAGGAAATTCCAGGCTAAAAAATCATTTTTGAGGAAAGAAAAATTATTTTTTATTTTCATGGCTCTGCATTATAAACTTCTGTGAAGCACCTGGGGGTTTAAAGTGCTCAATATGCATCTAGATAAGTTCCTTGGGGGGTCTAGTTTCCAAAATGGGGTCACTTGTGGGGGAGCTCCAATGCATAGGCACACAGGGGCTCTCCAAACGCGACATGGTGTCCGCTAACAATTGGAGCTAATTTTCCATTCAAAAAGTCAAATGGCGCGCCTTCCCTTCCGAGCCCTGCCGTGTGCCCAAACAGTGGTTTACCCCCACATATGAGGTATCGGCGTACTCAGGAGAAATTGCCCAACAAATTTTATGATCCATTTTATCCTACTGCCCATGTGAAAATGAAAAAATTGAGGCGAAAATAATTTTTTTGTGAAAAAAAAGTACTTTTTCATTTTTACAGATCAATTTGTGAAGCACCTGAGGGTTTAAAGTGCTCACTAGGCATCTAAATAAGTTCCTTGGGGGGTCTAGTTTCCAAAATGGGGTCACTTGTGGGGGAGCGCCAATGTTTAGGCACACAGGAGCTCTCCAAAGGCGACATGGTGTCCGCTAACGATGGAAATAATTTTTCATTCAAAAAGTCAAATGGCGCTCCTTCCCTTCCGAGCCTTACCATGTGCCCAAACAGTGGTTTACCCCCACATATGAGGTATCAGCGTACTCAGGAGAAATTGCCCAACACATTTTAGGATCCATTTTATCCTGTTGCCCATGTGAAAATGAAAAAATTGAGGCTAAAAGAATTTTTTTGTGAAAAAAAAGTACTTTTTCATTTTTACGGATCAATTTGTGAAGCACCTGGGGGTTCAAAGTGCTCACTATGCATCTAGATAAGTTCCTTGGGGCGTCTAGTTTCCAAAATGGGGTCACTTGTGGGGGAGCTCCAATTTTTAGGCACACGGGGGCTCTCCAAACGTGACATGGTGTCCGCTAAAGAGTGGAGCCAATTTTTTATTCAAAAAGTCAAATGGCGCTCCTTCCCTTCCAAGCCCTGCCGTGCGCCCAAACAGTGGTTTACCCCCACATATGAGGTATCTGCGTACTCAGGACAAATTGGACAACAACTTTCGTGGTTCAGTTTCTCCTTTTACCATTGGGAAAATAAAAAAATTGTTGCTAAAAGATAATTTTTGTGACTAAAAAGTTAAATGTTCATTTTTTCCTTCCATGTTGCTTCTGCTGCTGTGAAGCACCTGAAGGGTTAATAAACTTCTTGAATGTGGTTTTGAGTACCTTGAGGGGTGCAGTTTTTAGAATGGTGTCACTTTTGGGTATTTTCAGCCATATAGACCCCTCAAACTGACTTCAAATGTGAGGTGGTCCCTAAAAAAAATGGTTTTGTAAATTTCGTTGTAAAAATGACAAATCGCTGGTCAAATTTTAACCCTTATAACTTCCTAACAAAAAAAAATTTTGTTTCCAAAATTGTGCTGATGTAAAGTAAACATGTGGGAAATGTTATTTATTAACTATTTTGTGTCACATATCTCTCTGGTTTAACAGAATAAAAATTCAAAATGTGAAAATTGCGAAATTTTCAAAATTTTCGCCAAATTTCCGTTTTTATCACAAATAAACGCAGAATTTATTGACCTAAATTTACCACTAACATGAAGCCCAATATGTCACGAAAAAACAATCTCAGAACCGCTAGGATCCGTTGAAGCGTTCCTGAGTTATTACCTCATAAAGGGACACTGGTCAGAATTGCAAAAAAACGGCAAGGTCTTTAAGGTCAAAATAGGCTGGGTCATGAAGGGGTTAAGAACTGACAATAAAACATTAAAAAATCAACGTGAAATTGGAGTTTACAGGAAAAAGAAATGTTAAGAAACATTTATTCCTGTATAATGACTTGTATATCAAGCAAAATGTAAAAATGATTAAAAAAATTAATAATTTAAGTAAACAAGAATTTTTTTTAAATTAATGTTTATTACATTTTTATTTATTTTTTAAGAAATTGGAAATTTCAATATAATTCATGAAGGAAACAAGAACTGACAAAAAATAGATGGAAGTGGAACTCAAATACACCTTGTATTAGAAATAAAGGAGGCCCTCATAACTTTATGTTCAAATTGTCATGCAGTGGTGGTACTTCTACACTCATAAAGGCTAAGCACTAAGCAACAGAAACAATCAGCCTCCACCTCCTCATTGTTACCCAATCCCCCCTGAGTAGATGAGATGAGGCAGGGCTGGGTAGTATCTCCATGTCTCATGTGTCTTCCTCCATCTCCACTTTAACCACGTGCGTAGCTTCATGTTTAATTGTGAGCAGCAACTGTTTAACTAGGGACAGAAGTGGGATCATTGTGCTGATTATGGCGTCATCGGTGCTCACCGTCTTTCTGGAGTTCTCAAAGTCTTAGAGAACTGCACAAATGTCAGACATCTATGCCCACTCTTCAGTTGTTATGTGTGGAGGCTCACCAGAATACTGATGGGCGTGTTGGAGCTGGTATTCGACAACTAGTCTCTGCTGCTCATAAAGCCTTGCCAGCATGTGCAGTGAGGAACTTCAATGCATGGTGAAGTTGCACACCAGTCGGTGACCTGCCACTTGCATACACTGCTGCAGCAGTGCCAGAGTGTCAGCAGCTGTAGACGACTTGTGGAAATGGGCACTGATGCGGCGTAACTTGACCAGAACCTTTGGAAATGGGTATGTTTGCAGAAACCACTGAACTACCAAGTTGAGCATGGTTCATGTGCAAGCATGCCAAGCTTCACAGCCACCACCAGGTTACGCCCATTATCAGACATGACATGCCTGGTTGGAGGTTCAGCGGCAAAAGCCACAGATCTTTCTGGTCCATTATTCCTTTTAGTAACTCTGCCACGGTATGCAATTTGTCTCCTAGACAAATTAGCATCAACTCAGCCTCTTGCTGCTTCACTGAGGCAATGCTGCAGAGTTTCCAGTTACTGGCTGATGTGGACAACATGCGCTGAGATAACGCATTGGAAATGGAGGATGAGGAGGAGCAGGAGGGGATGCAGGAACTGATGTAGGAGGTGAAGGAAACCCTGGTAGAAGTAGGGTCAGCAAACCTCGGAGTCGGAAGCACATGTGCCGTGCCAAGGTCAGACTCGGCCCCAACCTCCACAATGTTCACCCAGTGTGCTGTTAGGGAAATGTAGTGTCCCTGGCCACAGGCGCTTGTCCATGTGTCAGTCAATAAGTGGGCAATGCCAGTGTATTGGAAAGAACACGGGTGATGTTCCTGGATATGTTCTGTTACAAAGCAGGTACGTCACGCCAGGAGGAAAAATGGTGGCTAGGAACCTGATACCATGGGAAGGCTGCCGCCGTAAGTCAGCCTAATCAGCAACATTTTCACAGCAAGTAACATGGAAATGTACCCATTTAGCTTTTGGGCCTGTGGGTGAGGGGCAAGAAATTTTCTTTCTTTTTTTGTTAGGCCTGGGGTATTTACAACTGAATTCTGTGCTGGGAAAATGATTTGGAAGCGTCGTTGATAGTGCGTCAGAATGTGCAAGTACAGGTTCAGTGTGGGAGGCATCTGCACCAGTGTCATGGACAGAGATTTGGGATGCACCTAGCCCAGGGGAAGAGGCAGTGATGTCACCTGCTCCAATTGTGGATAAAGGCGTTCAACCCACCGAGTCGGGTGCTTAGATGACATGTGCCTGATCATGCTGGTGGTGTTAGGCTCCTAGTGGTCATGCCCCTTCTGATCTCAGCATGGCACAGGTTGCAAATGACTATTTTTTGTCTCAGAAGTCTCTTTAAAAAGTCCCAGACTGAGGAATACCTAACTCTTTGATGGAGAAATTCACAAGTGTCAGTGTTCTGTGGAATAGTTGCCCACCTTCTTCCTCAGGTCATACCATTGCCTCTTTCTGCCTGTTTTGGTGCTGCCAATCCCTCATCCTCAGCACTGGTGGCCTTGGTATGCATGCCAGCTTCCCAGGCTGGGTTGGTTGGTTCGTCATCCACCATCTCGTCTTCCAGAGTCGCACCTTTGTCCTCCTGACTTGGTGACTTATTAACAACCTGGTTTATCGTCAGCGGCATCTCATCATTATCTTCCTCCTTAGATAAACTTGCCATTCCCCACAGTCATCTTCTTGTGGCCATGGCTGCTCTAAGTTTTGTTCATCACTAAACAGCATGTCCTGCTGTCCCTCTTGGACCATGCAGGGTAAGAAGCCACTATCAAGAAATTATGTTGTAAAGAGCTCCTCGGAGTGTTCTACTGTGGGATCATTAGTCTCATGGTACTCAACATGGTGGGAGAAAGGAGTATCAGGGTGAGGGTTAAATGATCCAGTCTCTTGGCTGCTGAGAGTGAACCACGTGGAAGACTGGGTGGGGCTGCCAAGCATACTGGAAACATTATCTGCTATCCAACCGACCACCTATTCACACTGGTGTGGCTTCAGAAGTGGTGTAATGTGCCTCCCTGCAAAGTGGGACAGGAACCTATGAGTTGTAGATGGGAGGGTTTATTGTGCTTCAGCAACAGGGGTAGTTGCACCTGCCCCACGTTCTCGGCATCTGTGTGCAACATCATAAGCATTTCCACTTCCTCATCCCTTACCGTATGCCTAACGCATTTTCTAATTGCTAGGTGTCTTCAAACCAAGTTTATTTTTAATTTAAAAAAAAATTGTTCACTTGCAGCAAAGTGTTTTTTGGAGTTTAATAGCACCGTAATGTAACACAAAGCACATAAAAGTGTATGGATGACAAACTCAATCTATGGATAACAAATTAATTCCAGAAACATTTTTGAACGCTTTTTTTGAGTGTTATATATCATCAAAATTAAATGAAAAGCATGTAGTACTCTATGGATGACTAATTGAATCCAGAAAAAAATGAACCCTTTTGTGCAATGTTACATACCACCGAAATGTAAAACAAAGCACTTAATATTTTATGGATGACAATGTAGTCAATTTTTTCATTAAGAAAAGAATGTGTTCATGTGCAGCAGCTATATATTTAGCAACAGACTGCAAAGCCCTAAGCCCTTCCAATGCTCTGTATTCTGCTACTCTCTCTTCTCCAACTGTCCCTAGGCTAAATGCAGAATATATCCGATGCAAACAGTAAAGCACAAGATTAGCCCCTAGAAGGACTGTTAGTATGATGGTCAGGTACGGACTGGGGCTGAAATTCAGCCCTGGCATTTGAAATCACACAGGCCCATGTTTTCTCCATCTCCAAGCACCAGATGGGATATATTACTAATATTACCCTGGATAGAGGGAAAACGAGATTTACTACAAGACCAATATGTCTGATGATACCCGTGGCCTACTGGGGTAAGTGATGGAGTCAGCGACTGTGTGCTCTGTCACAACTCTTAACAGTATGGGTGTCCTGATAACACAGATTTTGTTAACAATGCAGCAGCAAGGCAGCCCACAACCAGACCGGCCCTCCTGGCATTTGCCAGAATTGCCAAATGGCCAGTCCGGCCCTGATGATAGTTCATCATCAGCACCAGTATCAACACTAGATGACTCTGATTAGTTAAACTGTACACACACAGGCCTGGATAACTGCTCTCCCTCCAATCGGAACTGTCCCTGAGCTGTGCAATGGTATCAGTGAGCCAAGCGTGGCAGCGCAAGTCCTTTTACAATGATGAGGTAATTGTCAAGCACAGTGTTGGAAGACTGAGTGCAACACAAGGGGATGACGGGAAGGAAGCCCAAATGCTATGGAAAGGGGGAGTGGAGACCACAAGGCATTTGTAAATGTCATTTTTGTTTTTCTTGCCAAGATGTAGAATTTTGCATTTCTCCCCCTTAAATACCATTCTATTAGTTGCTGCCCATTGTTCAAACTTATCTAGATCCTTCTGGATCCTTTCTCTATTTTCTCTAGTGTTAGCTGTCCCACCTACCTTAGCATCATTTGATTAGTTTACCTTCAATAACCTTATCTTAATCATTTATGAAAATGTTGAACAACACTCGGGCCAGGACAGAGCCTTGTGGTACCCCACTTGAAACACTCTTCCAATTGGATGTGCAACCATTTATTACCACTCTTTGAGTACAATCACTGAGCCAGTTATGAATTCACTTAACCTTAGCCTTGTCAATCCCATACTTGGTCATTTTTTTTCAATAAGGATAGTATGAGATACTTTATCACATGCTTTGTTGATTGTTGAAGTTGAGATATACTATATCTACCACATTTCCCTGATTCACCCAGTTACTGATTCCATCATAGAAGGAAATTGGATAAGTTTGGCATGACTTGTTTGCTAAAAACCCATGCTGTCTCTGGTTAATTACTGTATTCTTATCCAAGTACTAAGATACATGTTTCCTGGTATAGAAATAAGGCTCACTGACCTGTAATTTCCTGGTTCCATCTTCTTTCCTTTTTTTTCGTCAGAAACTTTCAAAGATTCTGGCTAGTGGTTCGGCAATTTCCTCTATCTCTTCCTGTACCCTAGGATATACAAGAAGTATCGTTTCTCCTTGCAGAGATTGACATGCTAAGCATGCCAAGATGAGGAGACTTAAAGCCGCAATGCTCCTCTGGGAAATATGCTAATTATGCAAATTGTCTCTTCAGGGAGGAAAAGAACTAGAACTCTAGTGCCACCTATTGGAAGGTAGCAATCCTACAAGTCAATGTCGACCCTTTTACTAGCTTTGTCACATGACTTAGGATAATAGCCAAACCAGAATCTCAATTTGCAGACACTGTGTTTCAGGGTACTGCCCCTCGACAGTGCAAAGTGGAGATCTGGTTTGGCTGTGTGAGAGGTGTCCAACCGATATCCAAGAAGTATTGTTTCTCCTTGTGGAGATTGACATGCTAAGCATGCCAAGATGAGGAGACTTAAAGATGCAATACTCCTCTGGGATATATGCTAATTATGCAAATTGTCTCTTCAGAGGGGAAGAGAACTAGAACTCTAGTGCCACCTATTGGAAGGTAGCAATCCTACAAGTCAATGTCGACCCTTTAACGAGCCTTGTCACATGACTTAGGATAATAGCCAAACCAGAATCTCAATTTGCAGACACTGTGTTTCGGAATACTGCCCCTTGTCAGTGTACCCTAGGGTTTAATTCATCTGGGCCAGGAGATTTAAATTAATTTAAATTAGCTAAGTGTTCCCTCACCATCTGTAATACTCTGGTATTACAGTATAAAGCACATGCGATCAAACAATCAATTTCATATCCCCTAAGGGAAGTTAAAAAAAATAAAGTAAAAAACATGTATTTCAAATAAATAAATAAA
This sequence comes from Ranitomeya imitator, assembly GCF_032444005.1. Classification (NCBI taxonomy): domain Eukaryota; kingdom Metazoa; phylum Chordata; class Amphibia; order Anura; family Dendrobatidae; genus Ranitomeya; species Ranitomeya imitator. Next base: position 126,224,830 of record NC_091286.1, read on the forward strand.
TAAAAGTTTGAATAATTAAAAATAAAGAAATAACAAAAATTTAAAAAATAAACATAATTGGTATGACTGTGTCAGGTCTATCAAAATATAAAATTGATTAGCCCGTACAGTAAAAACTGTAAATAGAAAAAAAATTGAAATGCAAGAAATGCGTTTTATTTTGGTCGCCACAACTTCACCAACAAATAGGAAGGAATCAAAATGTTTTAGTTCTCCCAAAATGGTATCACTAAAAATTTCATCACACTATGTAAAAAAAAAACAGGACGCTCACACAGCTCCATTGACGTAAATATGAAAACATTATAGGTCTCAGAAAATGGCTACAGAAACCAGAATTTGTGTTTTTTATGCATTTCTGATTTTTGCTTCATAAGTTTTAAAAAATATGAATTTGGCTTTGCCATTTATGTATAAATAACACATTCCGATTACTGTACTGACTTTATTATTATACATTTATATAGCACCATTTATTCCATGGTGCTTAACATGTGAGAAGGGGCAAATATAGACAAGCACAATAAACATCGGCAATACAAGGCACACATAAGTACAGAAGGAGAGACGACCCTGCCCACGAGGGCTCACAGTCTCCAGGGGATGGGTGAGGATACACTAGGAGAGGGTAGGGCTGGTAGTGTGGCGGATCAGCAGACTAAGGATCACTGCAGTTTGTAGGCTTGTCGGAAGAGGTAGGTCTACAGGTTCTTTTTGAAGGTTTCCATGGTAAGCGAGAGTCTGATGTGTTAGGGTAGAGAGTTCCAGAGTATGGGGGAAGCACGGGAGAAGACTTGTATGCGGTTGTGGGAAGAAGAGATAAGAGGGGAGTAGAGAATGAGATCTTGTGAGGATCGAAAGTTGCATGTAGGTAAGTACCGGTAGACCATGTCACAGATGTATGGAGGAGACAGGTTGTGGATGGCTTTGAATGTCATAATGAGAAAGAATGTGATAAAAAAATAAGTGATGCCTTAGCAATTACTTGCCACTTCCCACATTCAGCACCAGTCATATGAATTTATAAGGACCTGTAGACAAAACCTAGATTCATGCCATGTTTGGTCTTTATTATAGGTATTATCATTATTTCTGGTACCCTTTATTTATGTGCATTTTTGTCTCTATTTAGACTTTAATGCGGTATCGGGTGAGAGTAGCCACACCAAGGGGGCTAAAAGATAAACATGACAGGTACTAATTCCCAAAAGAGAGAGAGCAATATGGGGAGAAACTCCACATGTATTTCTGCACAGAAAGACAGCTTCTTCAGGGCAAAAGAGTAAACAAAGCTCTCCTATATATAACATGAGGAGCCCCATAGCTCCCTAAAAAGAGTATAATGATCTCCACAGCCTACACACAGACACACACTATGAGATCCCCCCACACAATATGATGTCCCCAACAGATCCCAGTCAGTATCTCACCCACATCCCCACAAAGTATGATGACCCCACACACAATGATATCCCATACAGCCCCAACATGCACTATGAGGGCGCCTACAACTCTCAATATAGTATTAGGGCCCCTACACACAATGATGTCCATCACAGAGCCCACAGGCAGTGTGAGGGCCCTTATGAGGTCACCCACTTCTCCACACACAATTTGAAGTCCCCAACATTCAGTTTGAAGACCCCACAAAGTATGATGGCCCCTAAACCCTCCAAAACAGTATGGAGACCCCCCAAACAGTTTGAGCGCCCTGCAGCCCCCTTTAAAAAAATACAAACTACCCACCTTCCTCCATTCCCATGTCTGATTCGGGCAGTGCACATTGCTGACTGAGGCCATGTCCGCACAGGAGGCAGAGCCAGTAACATGCAATGGCAGAATAGTGCAGCAGGAAAATGACAGCTCCCTCCTGCACCATGCTATTCAGCAGTAGGATGCAGATAACGTTGAAATGGCAAATGTTCAAAACTGTAACTCATTCTGCCAAAAAAAAAAATCCTTCACATAAAAAAGTTATGGAGGAAAAAAGGAAAGCCCAAAAACAAAATCGCCTTGCTGGGAAGGGGTTAAATAGCGGCATGATTTATTACTGTTTGAGCCTTTTAATCCTCTTATTTTAACTCTGTCCATTTTATCTATCTAAATTACATTTCATTTGAATGTCATTTTTCCTAGAAAAGGGAGAATTTACATGTAAAAGCATTAAAGCATAATCTGAAATATCACTTGGGTTCTAATACATTTTCAGCTTCATAGATAAGTGATATCGATGAATTTCCATGTACCACACAAAGCTTTATTTTGTTACATAACACAATACATTCATGTGACATTGAAGCACCAGCTGTTCAATAGTGTAACCTAATTTGATATATAAAAAAATAGTTTATTGTTAATTTTTCAGGACATGTCAAGATACCATGCTGGAAAAACTGTAACAGAACAATATAAAGGATTTTTTTAAAGATTTTAAAATGCTGTATTTTATGTCTATAGGAAATTCATATATTTAGCTTTAAAACTGTGATTGCAATGGTCAGGAAAATGCATAAAACTTTTCTCCAAAAAAGTAAAAAAAAAATGGTGAATTATATTGCCCCTGCAGCTATACAAATATAATTGATGTACAAAAAATTAAAATTAGAAATTTATACTGTGTCCGCTTTTATTCATGTCATAAATGTCCCATTTAAAGTTCATGTAAAAAAAATATATATATAGGATGAACGGAACAAGAATTACATGTAGGAATAAAAGAACATGCACAAAACATTATAACGAAAAAAACAATGGAAATCTGAAGGGAAAGAGAAGACTTCAAAATATAAGATGGGGGGGGCAGTTATACAGAACAAGTGTCGAGAGCAGAAACCAGCTCCAACACAATATATTGAAACTGGCAGGATTTTCTTTAAATACATTTTTTTCCTTTGGCACAGTATTGGTCAATGAATATCCAGAATAGAGCTCACTTCAGATATATGAAATCCAATATATCTCAGAAAGCTGACAAAGGAGAATGTGTTTTTGGTCAATTGAACTTTCTGTAGCTCTGTGACATCAAAGGAGCTGGACGCAGTCTGCCTACACGCTAATGGCCGTGGCGAATAGGACAATCTGCTTTTCCAGAATTGTGTGCCCAGTAAAAAAGTAGAAATATCAAAAGACTGACTGTGTCTTCCAAACAGAAATCAGGTGTGTACATGTGCTTACTAAGAGTAGCCATCTCCATATATAACCAACAAAATGAAGTAGCACTCTGTAACGCTATAGCATGAAAACATGAAATTTCAATTGCATTACTGCTCTAGAAAATATGAAAAATTGAGAATACTTAGTGCATAAATTGGCCAAATCATCCATTCCTTGCTGCCGCAATAATATATATCATATATTTCATGTTTGCATGCTATAACTATGTGAATACTTTTCTGCTCAATGATGACAAAAGTATTTTGGGAGTGATACCTTTATTTGCTAACCAGAAAATAATATGTTTGCAAGCTTTCAGAGCACAGTGGCTCCTTCTTCAGGCAGGATTACAGATAGATTAATAAGAAGAAAGCACAACATTTAGGGTATGTGCACACGTCAGGATTTTCTAGCAGAAATTTCCTGACAAAAAAACGGACATTTCTGCCAGAAATCCGCATGCGGTTTTTTTGGGTTTTTTTGTGCATGTTTTTGCGCTTTTTCCCAATGCATAGAATAGCGGGAAAAATGCGAAAAATCCGCAAAATTAATGAACATGCTGCTTTTTTTTACCGCAATGCGTTTTTTTGGCAGAAGAAAACGCATCATGTGCACAAAAATTGCAGAATGCATTCTAAATCATAGGATAGAGAGGGCTCCCTGCGTGCTTCCCTGAGACCCTCGGAACAACACGATGTGATCGCGTTGTTCCGAGCGTCTCCTCCGTCCTCCTCCCTGCAGGCCCCAGAACCAAGATGGCCATGGGGGTCCTTCCGGGTTCTGCAGGGAGGTGGCTTGTGCCGGCAAGCCTCCAGCTCTTCATGTCAGATTGCTGATCTGACACAGTGCTTTGCAAAGTGTCAGATCAGTGATCTGACACTATAGCATGATGTCCCACCATGGGACAAAGTAAAAAAAAAAATCCTAAATAAATAAATAAAAAAAATTTGTTTCAATAAATATATTTCTTTATGTAATTAAAGAAAACAATAAAAGTACACTTATTTAGTATTGCTGCGTCCGTAACAACCCGACCTATAAAACTGTCTCACTAATTAACCCCTTCAGTGAACATCGTAAAAAAATTAAAAAAAAGAGGCAAAAAACAATGCATTAACATAATACAGCCGAACAAAAAGTGGAATAACACGCGATCAAAAAGACAGATATAAATAAACATCGTACCGCTGAAAACGTCATCTTGTCCTGCAAAAAACGAGCTGCCACACAGCGTCATCAGTAAAAAAATGAAAAAGTTATAGCCCTCAGAATAAAGCGATGCAAACAATTATTTTTTCTATAAAATAGTTTTTATTGTATAAAAGAGGGTTATAGATATCGTTTACAGTAAACAGGTTTACAGTGATAGACTGGTACTGAGGGGAGAGGACCCTGTCCTTGCAGACTTATTTAATGGGATAGTGGGGAGGAGACAGAAGGTAGGGGTGAGGCGGAGGCTCTGGCGGTGGTGAGGCGGCGGTTCTGGCGGCGGTGAGGCAGCGGCTCTGGCGGCGGCATGGTTATTGTAGGCTGTAGGCTTTCCTGAAGAGATGGGTTTTCAGGTTCCGTCTGAAGGATCCGAGGGTAGTGGATAATCGGATGTGTTGAGGCATGGAATTTCAGAGGATGGGGGATATTTGGGAGAAATCTTGGAGGCGGTTGTGTGAGGAATGAATAAGTGTGGAGGAGAGTAGGAGGTCTTGGGAGGATCTGAGATTACGTGAGGGAAGATATTGGGAGATTAGTTCAGAGATATAGGGAGGGGACAGGTTGTGGATGGCTTTGTAGATAAGTTTTAGTAGTTTGACCTGGATTCGTTGGGGAATTGGGAGCCAGTGGAGGGATTTGCAGAGGGGAGAAGCAGGAGAGTAGCGAGGAGAGAGGTGGATTAGTCGGGCAGCAGAGTTAAGGACAGACTGGAGTGGTGCAAGAAAGTTAGCTGGGAGGCCACAGAGGAGGGTGTTGCAGTAATCGAGGCGGGAGATGATGAGAGCATGCACAAGAGTTTTGGTAGATTGTGGGCTGAGGAAGGAACGGATTCTGGCAATATTTTTGAGTTGGAGGCGACAGGAGGTGGCAAGAGCTTGGACGTGAGGTTTGAAGGACAGGGCAGAGTCGAGAGTTACCCCGAGGCAGCGGCTTTCAGGTGCAGGAGAGAGCGTGATGCCGTTTACCATAATAGATAGATCGGGTAGGGGGGATACGTGAGGTGGGGGAAAGATGATGAATTTGGTTTTGTCTACATTGAGTTTTAGGAAGCGAGAGGTGAAGGAGGATATGGCTGACAGACACTTTTTACATAGTTACATAGTTATTAAGGTTGAAGGAAGACTATAAGTCCATCTAGTTCAACCCATAGCTTAACCTAACATGCCCTAACATGTTGATCCAGAGGAAGGCAAAAAAAAGCCCATGTGGTAAAGTGTAAGCTCCACATTGGGGAAAAAAATTCCTTCCCGACTCCACATACGGCAATCAGACTAGTTCCCTGGATCAACGCCCTATCGAGGAATCTAGTAAATATACCCTGCAACATTATACTTTTCCAGAAAGGTATCCAGTCCCCTTAAATTTAAGTAATGAATTACTCATTACAACATCATACGGCAGAGAGTTCCATAGTCTCACTGCTCTTACAGTAAAGAATCCGCATCTGTTGTTATTATACTTAAACCTTTTTTCCTCCAAACACAGAGGATGCCCCCTTGTCCCTGTTTCAGGTCTATGATTAAAAAGATCATCAGAAAGGTATTTGTACTGTCCCCTCATATATTTATACATTAAAATAAGATCACCCCTTAGTCTTTGTTTTTCCAAACTAAATAGCCCCAAGTGTAATAACCTTTCTTGGTATTGCAGACCCCCCAGTCCTCTAATAACCTTGGTCGCTCTTCTCTGCACCCGCTCTAGTTCAGCTATGTCTTTCTTATACACCGGAGACCAGAACTGTGCACAGTATTCTAAGTGTGGTCGAACTAGTGACTTGTATAGAGGTAAAATTATGTTCTCCTCATGAGCATCTATGCCTCTTTTAATGCATCCCATTATTTTATTTGCCTTTGTAGCAGCTGCCTGACACTGGCCACTGAACATGAGTTTGTCATCCACCCAGGTCTTTTTCATTGACGGTTTTGCCCAGAGTTTTAGAATTAAGCACATAATTATACATCTTATTACTTCTACCCAAGTGCATGACCTTACATTTATCCCCATTAAAGCTCATTTGCCATTTATCAGCCCAAGCTTCTAGTTTACATAAATCATCCTGTAATATAAAATTGTCCTCCTCTGTATTGATTACCCTGCAGAGTTTAGTGTCATCTGCAAATATTGAAATTCTACTCTGAATGCCCCCTACAAGGTCATTAATAAATATGTTAAAAAGAAGAGGGCCCAATACTGACCCCTGTGGTACCCCACTGCTAACCGCTACCCAGTCCGAGTGTGCTCCATTAATAACCACCCTTTGTTTCCTATCCCTGAGCCAGCTCTCAACCCACTTGCACATATTTTCCCCTATCCCCATTATTCTCATTTTATGTATCAACCTTTTGTGTGGCACCGTATCAAAAGCTTTTGAAAAGTTCATATACACTACATCCACTGGGTTCCCTTGGTCCAATCCGGAACTTACCTCTTCATAGAAGCTGATCAAATTAGTCTGACATGAACAGTCCCCAGTAAACCCATGCTGATATTGGGTCATGAGGTTATTCCTCTTCAGATACTCCAGTATAGCATCCCTTAGAATGCCCTCCAGGATTTTACCCACAGTAGAGGTTAAGCTTACTGGCCTATAATTTCCAAGTTCAGTTTTTGTCCCCCTTTTGAATATTGGCACCACATTTGCTATACGCCAGTCCTGTGGTACAGACCCTGTTATTATGGAGTCTTTAAAGATTAAAAATAATTGTCTATCAATGACTGTACTTAATTCCTGTAGTACTCGAGGGTGTATCCCATTCGGGCCCGGAGATTTGTCAATTTTAGTTTTTAGATGCCTCCGCACTTCCTGCTGGGTTAAGCAGGTGACATTTAATTGGGAATTTTTATCACTAGTCATTTTGTCTGCCATTGGATTTTCTTGTGTAAATACTGATGAAAAAAAGTCATTCAGCATATTGGCTTTTTCCTCATCCTCATCCACCATTTCACCCAGACTATTTTTAAGGGAGCCAACACTATCATTTTTTAGTTTCTTACTATTTATGTAGGTAAAGAATATTTTAGGCTTATTTTTACTCTCTCTGGCAATGAGTCTCTCTGTCTCAATCTTTGCTGCCTTGATTTGCTTTTTACAGAATTTATTTAATTTTTTGTATTTATTTAATGCCTCCTCACTACCTACTTCCTTTAATTCTCTAAATGCTTTCTGTTTGTCACTTATTGCGCCCCTTACAGCTCTATTTAGCCATATTGGTTTCCTCCTATTTCTAGTATGTTTATTCCCATACGGTATATACTGTGCACAGGTCCTATCCAGGATGCTAATAAATGTCTCCCATTTTCTTTGTGTATTTTTGTGTCTCAGGATATCGTCCCAGTTAATTGCACCAAGATCCTCTCTCATCCGTTGGAAATTTGCCCTCCTGAAGTTTAGTGTCCTTGTAACCCCTCTATTACACATCTTTTTAAAGGATAGATGAAAACTTATTATTTTGTGATCGCTATTACCCAAGTGACCCCCAACCCTTATATTTGATATGCAGTCTGGCCTGTTGGTTAATATTAGGTCCAGCAGTGCCCCCCTTCTTGTTGGGTCCTGAACCAGTTGTGAAAGGTAATTGTCTCTCATAGTTGTCAAAAACGGATTACCTTTGCTGGAACTGCAGGTTTCTGTTCCCCAATCTATTTCAGGGTAGTTGAAGTCCCCCGTAATAATGACTTCCCCTTGAGTTGCAGCTTCATCTATTTGCTTTACGAGGATATTCTCCATTGCTTCCATTATTTTTGGAGATTTATAACAAACCCCTATCAGTAATTTATTATTTTTTCCCCCTCCCCTTATCTCCACCCACAGGGATTCTACATTTTCATTAAATTCACCTATATTATCACGCAGGATGGGTTTTAAGGATAATTTTACATATTGACACACCCCTCCCCCTCGCTTCTCTGCACGGTCATTTCTGAACAGGCTATAGCCCTGCAAGTTAACAGCCCAGTCATGGCTCTCATCCAGCCATGTTTCAGATATCCCCACCATATCATAATTATGCTCCAACAACATTATTTCTAATTCGTCCATTTTGTTGGCGAGGCTTCTGGCATTAGTATACATGCACTTAATGTTCCTCTCTCTACCTCTATTTCTTAAATTATTAACTGTTCTAACCCCACCCCCCATGCCACCGCCACCCCCAACTTCCTTATTTGTGCCCAGGTCTCTATCTGCACTATCTTCCCCTCCTATAAAATGAATACCCTCCCCCCTAATTCCTAGTTTAAACACTCCTCCAACCTTCTAGCCATATTCTCTCCCAGCATAGCTGCACCTTCCCCATTGAGATGCAGCCCATCCCTAGCGTAGAGCCTGTAGCCAACTGAGAAGTCGGCCCAGTTCTGAAGGAACCCAAACCCCTCCTTCCTACACCAATTCTTGAGCCACTTATTAACCTCCCTAATCTCCCGTTGCCTCTCTGGCGTGGCACAGGCAGTATTTCGGAAAATACCACATTGGAGGTCCTTGCTTTCAGCTTGCGGCCTAATTCCCGGAAATCATCTTTAAGGACCTTCCACCTACCTCTAACTTTGTTATTTGTGCCAATGTGCACCATGACTGCTGGGTCCTCACCAGCCCCTCCCAGTAGTATGTCCACCCGATCAGCGATGTGTCAGACTCGAGCGCCAGGTAGGCAGCACACCGTTCGATGATCCCTGTCTTTGTGACAGATTGCCCTATCTGTTCCCCTAATAATTGAGTCGCCCACTACCAGCACCTGTCTGGCCTGCCCTGCTCTCCTATTTCCCTCCTTACTGGAGCAGTCACTCCTCCGGCTTTCAGAGGACATGCCTGGCTGCAGCAGTGCAACCCCTGTACTAGCACCCCCCTCATCTGCCAACTTAGCAAACTTATTGGGGTGTTCCAGATCAGGACTAGCCTCCCTGGCACTTTTCCCTCTACCCCGCTTCCTAACTGTCACCCAGCTTCCTACTTCACCATCCTGCAGCTCCATCCTACCATCACCCCCCTCATCTATCCCATTGAGCGTCTGCTCCGTGAGCAGAAGACTCCTCTCCATATTGTCTATGGATCTCAGTGTTGCCAGCTGCACATTTAGATTCAGAATCTGGTTTTCCAAATGCACAACGTGCTCACATCTCGCACAGCAGTATGCACCCTCGACCGGCTGCTCAAGGACTGCATACATGTGGCAAGATGTGCACTGGATGGGATTCTGGACAGCAGGGAGGTGACATCTGGGCCAGAGAGGTATATCTGAGTGTTGTCTGCATACAGGTGGTACTGGAAGCCATGGGACTTTATGAGTTATCCTAGGCCAAGGGTACAGATGGAAAAAAGTAGGGGCCCTAGGACAGAGCCTTGAGGGACTCCAACAGAGAAAGGGCGGGATGAGGAGGTAGTGTGGGAGTGGGAAACGCTAAATGTGCGGTTTGATAGGTATGAGGCAATCCAGGACAGGGCAAAGTCTTTGATGCCAAGGGAAGAATCTGTAGCAGTAGGCAGTGATCGACTGTGTCGAAAGCAGAGGACAGGTCAAGAAGGAGGAGGATGGAGAACTGTCTGTTAGCTTTGGCTGTGACTAAGTTATTAGTAATTTTTGTCAGGGCAGTTTCGGTGGAGTGGTGGGGGCGGAAGCCAGATTGGAGGTTGTCAAGGAGAGTTAGATGAGAAGTGGGAGGAAAGTTGAGCATGGACATGCTGCTCAAGGAGTTTTGAAGCAAACGGGAGCAGTGATATGGGGCGATAGCTGGGCATAGCAGTTGGGTCAAGGTTAGTTTTTTGAGGATGGGTGTGATGGTGGCATGTTTAAAGTCAGAGGGGAAGGTACCAGAAGAGAGTGATAGGTTGAAGAGATGGGTTAGGGCTGGAATGAGCGTGTTAGTGAGGTTGGGGAGCAGATGTGAAGGGATGGGGTCAAGTGCACAGGTGGTGAGGTGTGATTTGGAAAAGAGGCGAGTTAGCTCTCCTTCAGTGATGTTGGAGAGGGAGGTTATTACGGAAGGGCAGAGGTCTGGTATATGGAGTGGTTGGGGTGGACAAGTAAAGGTTTGCCTTGTTTGGTCGATTTTGTTTTTGAAGTAGGTGGCAAAGTCCTCGGAAGAGATGAAGGGAGTTGGAGGTGGCAGTGGTGGGCGGAGGAGAGTTAAATGTGCTGAACAGTTGTTTTAGGTTGTAGGATAGTGAAGATACAAGGTTAGTGAAAATGGTCTGTTTAGCAGAGGTGAGGGCTGATTTGAAGTCAAGTGTAACTTGTTTGAAAGCAGTGAAGTCGTCTGGCAGGCGTGTTTTCTTCCAACGCCGTGACCCTGGATGCTTGTCGAGGTTTTTTTGGGAGATTGTTATGCCAGGGTTGCATATTGGTTCGTCGCACTTCGCCATGCATGAGAGGGGCGACTGAGTCTATGGCTGATGTGAGGGTGGTGTTATAGAAAGCGGTGGCGCTGTCTGTGTCATGGAGTGAAGATATGGAGGACAGGGGTAGGAGAGAATCTGAGAGTCTGTGAATGTCTAGGTTTGCAAGGATTCTGCCTTATAAATAGGGTATCGTTGTAATCGTACTGACCTGAAGAATAAAACTGCTTTATCAATTTTACCAAACGCGGAATGGTATAAACGCCCCCAAAAATAAATTCACGAATTGCTGGTTTTTGTTCATTCTGCCTAAAAAAATCGGAATAAAAAGCGATCAAAAAATGTCATGTGCCCGAGAATGGTACCAATAAAAACGTCAACTTGCCCTGCAAAAAACAAGACCTCACATGACTCTGTGGACCAAAATATGGAAAAACTATAGCTCTCAGAATGTGGTAACCCCAAAAATATTTTTTGCAGTAAAATGCGTCTTTTAGTGTGACTGCTGCCAAACATAAAAACCCGCTATAAATAGTAAATCAAACCCCCCTTTATCACCGCCTTAGTTAGGGAACAATAAGAAAATTAAAAAAATGTATTTATTTCCATTTTCCCATTAGGGTTAGGATGGGGCTAAAGTTAGGGTTAGGGTTGGGGCTGGGGCTAAAGTTAGGGTTGGGGCTAAAGTTAGGGTTGTGGCTAGAGTTGGGGTTAGGGTTTGGATTACGTTTACGGTTGGGTTAGGGGTGTGTCAGGATTAGGGGTATGGTTAGGGTTGGGATTAGGGGTTTGTTGGGGTTAGGGGTGTGGTTAGGGTTGGGATTAGGGTTAGGGGTGTGTTGGGGTTAGGGTTGGAGTTAGAATTGGCGGGTTTCCACTGTTTAGGCACACCAGGGGCTCTGCAAACGCAACATGACATCTGATCTCAATTCCATCCAATTCTGCATTGAAAAAGTAAAACGGTGCTCCTTCCCTTCCGAGCTCTGCCGTGTGCCAAAACAGGGGTTTACCCCCACATATGGGGTATCAGCATACTCAGGACAAATTGGACAACAACTTTTTGGGTCAAATTTCTCCTGTTACCCTCGAGAAAATACAAAACTGGGGGCTAAAAAATAATTCTTGTGGAAAAAAAAAGGATTGTTTTTATTTTCACGGCTCTGAGTTATAAACTTTAGTGAAACACTTGGGTGTTCAAAGTTCTCACAACACATCTAGATAAGTTCCTTGGGGGTTCTAGTTTCCAATATGGGGGTCACTTGTGGGGGGGTTCTACTGTTTAGGTACATCAGGGACTCTCCAAACGAGACATGGCGTCCTATCTCAATTCCAGACAATTTTGCATTGAAAAGTCAACTGGCGCTCCTTCCCTTCTGAGCTCTGCCATACTCCTAAACAGTGATTTACCCCCACATATGGGGTATCAGCGTACTCAGGACAAATTGCACAACAACTTTTGGGGTCCAATTTCTCCCGTTACCCTTGGTAAAATAAAACAAATTGGATCTGAAGTAAATATTTTGTGAAAAAAAGTTAAATGTTCATCTTTTTAAAAACATTCCAAAAATTCCTGTGAAACACCGGAAGGGTTAATAAACTTCTTGAATGTGGTTTTGAGCACCTTGAGGGGTGCAGTTTTTAGAATGGTGTCACACTTGGGTATTTTCTATCATATAGACCCCTCAAAGTGACTTCAAATGTGATGTGGTCCCTAAAAAAATGGTGTTGTAAAAATGAGAAATTGCTTTTAACACTTATAACTTTTTGGTTCCAAAATTGTGCTGATGTAAAGTAGACATGTGGGAAATGTTACTTATTAAGTAGCTTGTGTGACATATCTGTGATTTAAGGGCATTATAATTCAAAGTTAGAAAATTGCGAAATTTTCAAAATTTTCCCCAAATTTCAATTTTTTTCACAAATAAACGCAAGTAATGTCAAGGAACTTTTTACCACTAACATGAAGTACAATACCTCACGAGAAAACAGTGTCAGAATCCCTGGAATTCATCCAAGCGTTCCAGAGTTATAACCTCATAAAGGGACAGTGGTTAGAATTGTAAAAATTGGCCATTGGTCATTAACATGCAAACCACCCTTGGGGTTTAAGGGGCTAAGAATAGGGTATCTATACAAAAGTGACATACAAACCCTTTTAATTTTCTAATAAATTCTGAATGTTAGATACACCATCAGTATTCTCCGTATATAGCTCTTACGATGATTTGTCCAAGCGCATTTAGTTCTTATTCCGTTCTCAATATTGTCAGCAGTTACTCACACATGATATAGTTAGCAAGTAGCAATCATGGTATGAAGAGTACTTAAGATAACAGGGTTAAAATTAAAGGTTATGTTCAGGAGCATGTGGAATGGGAGCTACAAAATATAAAAAGGATATGCCCTAAATGTCTGATAAGTGGAGGTTCAGCCTCTGGGACCCTCTGGTATTGAGAGAAAACAATGTAACAGGGTTGCTTCCATGTTAAAGGGAACCTGTCACCCCGTTTTTTGAGATTGAGATATAAATACTGTTAAATAGGGCCTGCGCTGTGCGTTACTATAGTGTATGTAGTGTACCCTGATTCCCCACCTATGCTGAGAAATACATTACCAAAGTCGCCGTTTTCGCCTGTCAATCAGGCTGGTCAGGTCGGGTGGGCATGTTCACAGCGCTGTTTCTTCCTCAGCTTTACGTTGGTGGCGTAGTGGTGTGCGCATGTTGAAGTGACTAATCCACTGTGAGCACGTGAACAAGCAGCGCGCGATCTGCGCTGTCATCCCTTTCATCGGTGGGGGCGGCCATCTTCCTGGGGCCACGCGTGCGCAGATAGAGTGCTCTGCTGCACGGGGCTTCAGGAAAATGGCCGCGGGATGCCGCGCGTGCGCACAAGAGATCGCAGCGGCTATTTTCCCAAAGCCGTGTTTGCATCTCGGCTTTGGGAAAATGGCCGCTGCGATCTCTTCTGCGCACGCGCGGCATTCCGCGGCCATTTTCCTGAAGCCCCGTGCAGCAGAGCACACTATCTGCGCACGCGCGGCCCCAGGAAGATGGCCGCAACCACCGATGAAAGGGATGACAGCGCAGATCGCACGCTGTGTCTTCACGTGCGCGCAGGGAATTCGGAACTTGGACATGCGCACACCACTACGCCACCAACGGAAAGCTGGGGAGGAAAAGAGCGATGTCACCACGCCCACCCGACCTGACCAGCCTGATTGACAGGCGAAAACGGCGACTTTGGTAATGTATTTCTCAGCATAGATGGGGAATCGGGGTACACTACATACACTATAGTAACGCACAGCGCAGGCCCTATTTAACAGTATTTATATCTCAATCTCAAAAAACGGGGTGACAGGTTCCCTTTAAGTTGTTGTAATTTTATCACAAAGTTGGAAAACATTCTTAGTAACTTGAGTAAGTTAGTGAGAAACCGGTATAAATATTTTTTGTTTATATTGAAATAGCTCCCATTTATTGTCCATCAACTTATTACACATCATACAGGTCTGAATGTAGAGTCATGATTATAAAAATAGGGCAAAATTAACTAAAAATGTTTTACATTTGTCCTAGGCTATGTGCACACGTAGGAAATGTGGTGCAGAATTTTCTGCACAAAATCCGCATCTCCTGGCAGAATCCGCAGCTGCGGATTTGCCGCGGTTTTTATGTGGATTTTGCGCGGATTTGCCGTGGAATTGATGCGGATTTTCTGGAGATTTTGCCACTGCGGATTTCTATCATGGAGGGGTGCAGAAACTCTGCAGATCCGCACAAAAGAAGTGACATGCACTTCTTTTAAATCTGCAGCAATTCCGCACTGATTTTTCCGCACCAAGTGTACAGCTTTTTTTTTTACATTCATTTACATTGTACTGTACATCACAGTGCGGATCTTCAGCGTTTTAACACGGAAAAATCCGCTGCGGATCCGCAGCAAATCCGCATCGTCTGCACATATCCTTAAAGTAGTTTGCAAGTATCAATATAGTGAACCTAGATTGATGTGACCTTGTAATTAGCTCTGTCTAAAGTAGAAACATCAAGTGTTTTGCATTGCACTAGGAGGATCAGGTTCATTTTCTGAGATATAAACAGAAGCAATCTGGTCAAGGAAGAGTGACGATTGATCTTTGGTTCCCAAATGATGTATTTGAAGAGTTTTGCCCTTGAAGCTCTTGTCTTCATGACGGCAATGACACCTGTGCCGGAGTTTTTCTTTACAGTCTACATAGTTTGTTTCTAAAACTAAGCAATCTTAATGGGTTATTTTCTTAAGATTAGTAAAAATAAGTTAAACCAGATGTTTTTCATCTTTCCAGGATTTTAATTTCCCTAAACACTACCAGTCAATGGCCACTTTTACCTGCAATCTCATCAATCTTTTTTTTACCTGCAATTTCATAAAGACGTCTTTTTAATTTATGTGTGGTAAAAACCAGTGGCTTATTGTACCCTTTACCCATTTTCTATCTTTTTTTCAGGAATTATGAAACATGCTATGTTATGACAGGTGTGAAAGGCTAGGCCGGTACAATTCTCAGATTAGCTACAGTGCCATCTAAACTTTTAGGTTGTAAACTTTATTATGATGCGCACTGTGGACAAAGGAACATCAAGATCTCTGGAGATGGACTTGTAAGCTTGATAATTATTGATATTTTGTTTCTCAGGTCCTCAAACAGTTCTCGTCTCCTCTTTCTGTTCTCCATGCTTAGTGTGGCACACACAGGCACCAAATGCAAAGATTGAGTCAACTTCTACCATTCTTATGTTTTCAGGTGTGATTTTCATATTGCCCTCACCTGTTACTTGCCACAGGTGAGTTTTTTTTTTAAATTATGTTCAATTTGCCTTTTTTCATTTTTTTGTGCTGTTCCAAAACATACAAAGGAAATAAATGTGTATAACAAAACGTGTGTAATTGAAATATTATATATGTGTAATTGAATATTTTTTCTTCATTGGCTTATCATTTACATGTCTATTGATCCTATGATTTTGGACCCATACAAACATATCTTCTTTCCCCTGTACTCACTCCTGCATTATGCTGAATGATGTCCATATGATTTGGAACAAAGGACTTATAGCTGCAAGAATTCGGTGAGTGCTGCTTTTCATTGTTCTACAATTTTCCTGATCCTATGTTTTTCATAACTCCATGACTTTTCTTGTTATTGCAATTTCAATGTTGAGGAGCATAGGATTATGCTCTGATCTAAATGAGCATAATGCCTGTTGGGCTTCAGCATTGCATCTTCCTCCTTTTAGTCACTATCATGGTGAATAGTGGGGCATTTTGGGATGTCAGCCATCCAAGCTAACACCTAAAGGTTTTGTGTTTTACCATGTGAAACCTCTATTGACCCTAGATTACTTCACTATGCTTCTGCCTACATTATTATACCACATTCCTGTTGTATTTAACTTTTGTCACTGGCCCTTGGCTTATTTGACCAACCTGATTATGTCACAGTATTAAATCCTTGATCTGCCTGATCCCCTTTATCAACCTCAGCTAATCCAATATATTCTACTTTTCACCAACAACTCCAGTTCAACAATCAAACTTCACTTCATTGATATGTTTCGGCATAGATTTTTAATTGCCTTGCATAGTGCATAGTGACCCTATCTCCAAACTACTCTAAGCAGTAAGTGGCTATTTGAAGTAGCGAGTTTCACATTTCACAATTTGAGCCTCGGCCTTGGCACGTAAGTTAGGCATGAGGCACATTTTACTTATTGTAAGGTTAACATTTACTGGATTAACCTTTATTAATACATCTAAATCTCGATTGGATATTCTTTTCTCCATTACTACATTTCCAATTATTTCTATGGCACCTCAGTCAACTACTTGTTTTATGTAGCCTATTCAAAGCCTACTGTGTGTCGTATGGTTTTATAGCAACAAGTAGCAAGAAGTGATTATTGATTATTGCTGATGCATGTGAGGTTAATAGTATGGATTAACCTCAAAAGAGTACATCTAAATATCAACGACTTGCTATGTCAAAAGGTGCAAAATTATTTGTATTACTCAATAAATACACATAAACAAGACAATTGAGCAAATTCATACACCAAAGTATTCATAATAAATGATAAGCGGGCAGCAGTGCAACCATGGGGCAATGGAGGCCAAAAGGTATAAACGGACAGGTGGAAGAACCCTAGGCACCTGGGTCAAAATTTATATCCCAGTACATGTTGCTGAATGCAATAATATATGCAGGTACTAAAGTTATCCCACAAAAATTCCTAAGATGAGAAAAGAGAAAATATCATGATGTCTGACAATTTCCATTCCTTATAATTGTAACCGAGCCAGTGTACGGGTATGAGAATATTGCCAAACACATTGTTACATAATTATAAAGTGTCACTAGTGCATGTAAAGGGATATTATAAGGGCCTCTTAGGCTGGTTTCACACTAGCGTTTTTGAACGCATGCGTTTTTCTAAAAAAAAACGCATGCGTTTTTTTCCCTATATTTAACATTAAAAACGCGTGCGTTTTTTGATGTCCGCGTTTTTGAACGCATGCGTTTTTTAACTGCATGCGTTCACTTTCTAAAATGCAACACCCATGATTGGTATACCAACACCCATACACTGACCAGGTTACAATTGTAAGGAGAAAATAATTGTGCACCTTTGACATAGCAAGCCTTTGATATTTAGCCTCTTTTGAGGCTAATCCATACTATTATAAGGATATTTAAACTCTCTATGTTTCTTATTCTCTCTTTATAGTCTTTGGAGTGTATCCTGCAAAGAGTATATGCATTTTGTTGCACTGCATCAGTTCCAGTATGCTCTTAGAACTATTCTATAACTGTATGATGATTTAAAAACATAAATGGATTACTTAGGGGGGCAATGACTATAAAATAAGGGCATATTGCAAAAATGATAAATAAGACCAAAATAATTCGGAATATTCCACATACTTTATTAAAACTTAATTGTTTACAATATAAAATATGTCAAGAATTCCAAATCGACATGGAGACGGGTGCAAACAGAAAGTACATTGTCTGTCCCTAACTCACAGGAACAGAAAACAGATGCTGCAAAGGAATTCTGGATAATATGTTCTATGTAACATCATTTCAGCTTCCGGAAACTGGCGAAACAGGACAGATTTATTGACCAGAGAACACATTAATGCAAAGCATCAGTAGGCCTGCTAAGCAAACGTTGAAATGAAAGGCTGTATACACTTTTGCCATCATTTCTGTATTGTTCCAATGCATTATATTAACATTAAGAAAACCAGAAACAAACCGCCTGTGTAGTCTGATCCCGTAGTCACACAGTATATTCTCTTTTCCCCCCTTTTTTATGGTTTGTGGGTAATCAAAAAGAAGTGGAATAAAAAAAAAACTAGTAGCATATTAGTGAAAATCTAACACCAAATTAATAAAATTTGTACTTTAAATGCATTGGAGATGTTAAAAAAGTTGCAAAAGTGTTCATGGCCTTTACTTTTCAAAAGTTACTTTCTCGGGGGACACCCAGTTTTAGAATATCTATTGATGTTGAGGTTTTTGGAAATTCTATATAAAATAGTTTTAGGTATTTCAGGTTTCATAAAATATGTTGTTTGTTAGTAATAGTGCATAGTAATGAGATGTTCAATATGTACGGTCTCTATTATGTATGCCAAGGAATGTGTTTGTATTATCATCGGTCATTAAAGTAGCACTCTCATCAAAGTTTTTATCCTCTTAATATATTGAAGTCATCATATTATATAGCACTGTGCACTTACAATTGCTCATTTTGCCATTATACCCAGTTAATTTCTCTTTTTTCCATTAGGTCTATGACATCACGTGATTAAAAACTGACTTGCTGAATCCTTGTATGTAAGTCATTAGCACGGTGGAGGAGCGAAGCAGCTGAGTCAAGAAATGAAGGGTGATGTAGAATTGTAGTTCTAATGCTGCCTCATGCAGGGAAAAGAGACTTCCTGTTTTTACATAGAGCTTAGAACGATTCTGCTAGTCAGTTTTTAATCACGCGATGTCATAAACGTAATGGAAAAGAGAAGTATTATCTGGGTAGAAAGGAAAATTAGTAATTGTAAATGCACAGTGCTATATAATGTGATGATTGCAGTATACAAAGAGGATGAAAAGTTTTATGGTGTGTTTTTTTCTATGGTCATTGAATTGTACACTCTGCAAAATATTGGGCTATTAACCAGATATTGCGGCATTTGTTACAATTTACACAACTGCTTATTTCATTACTCAAGACCACATCAGGAATAATACTCACATGACGGCTGTCGCTCCATTCATTTTAATCATGATTAGTAACGGATTAGCCTTAATAGTAACAGATTCACCTTAATAAATACACAATCAAAGTGTGAATCTTCCTCATAGAGCCACTTAATAACACTCCCAAAACACAGCGTGTATCTAGCGTTTACTATACCGTTTATGCAGTGGATGGATATGTTTTAATATAAGGTGGGTTACAAACAAAACGTGTAGCAGAGACAAAACTGAATGCTGACAAATATCATCTTCCCGAGACTTAAGGCAACTATGTACATAGAAAAAAAGGTCTATTTTGAAGAAATGCCTATAAACCCTCTAAAAATAATGATTCTGCTGAGAAATAGTTTTGCGTATGTTATATGCCTTTTTAATATAAGTCTTGCATAAACAAATAATATAAAACAGCTTCTAGATATAAAAGTGTGCATCTCACAGATCTAAATGAGACTGGTATCTCACGTATTATCTCCGTTCTGCAGCTCGTAACAATAGGATTAGAATATCTTATGCTAGAAGTAGGGACCATTGATCCCTATAAAGCCCTGAATGCATTGTGTGTGCAAATTGTATCAGGTAAACAGAAGAAGACCTGAGACCAAACTGTATCAAGGTGAATCATTAAACTGCGGAAGAAGATAGACATTACAAACAACTGTATGTAATGTGAGCCGTCACCTATTGTATTAAGACGACTGAAGAGTAACATGCAACACAAGGGTTAGTTAAATACTGACTTAAATAAATGGTCCACTAAGTAAAAATATAACAAGGCCTGAGATTTAAAAGTGGATACAATTGTATAATAGAAGAAAATACTAAAAAAAGTATCACTATGTTAAATTATAGGAATTTTTTATACATGTACAGCCTGTGCAATCTACTGATTTCAATAAAGGTTTGCTTGGTTGTTTCTTTTTTTTATCTTTTATTATTGTATTTTTCAAAAGTTTAAACTGAATAACTGCTATGGAAACAGCTTTAGTAACGGATTTGAAAAAGGATTTTGTAAAGCAGACAACCACTTTAACAAAGAATAGACATTATTAACTGATTTAACAAAATAAGAAAGGTTAGTTTCTTTTAATTAAAAAGGAATTACTAATAAATTGTAAATCATCTTTAGAAAATAAATACTAAATTCGTACCAATAGATATGTAAATCACATGACTTTGAAATAACATTATTGCCTTTTTATTTATTTTAGAAGTCTGTTACTTAAGGTACCGTCACACATAACGATATCGTTAACGATATCGTTGCTTTTTGTGACGTAGCAACGATATCGTTAAGGAAATCGTTATGTGTGACAGCGACCAACGATCAGGCCCCTGATGGGAGATCGTTAGTCGCTGAGGAAAGTCCAGAACATTCTTTCGTCGCTGGATCTCCCGCTGACATCGCTGGATCGGCGTGTGTGACACCGATCCAGCGATGTCTTCACTGGTAACCAGGGTAAATATCGGGTTACTAAGCGCAGGACCACGCTTAGTAACCCGATGTTTACCCTGGTTACCAGCGTAAACGTTAAAAAAAACAAACACTACATACTTACCTTCAGCTGTCTGTCCCCGGCGCTGTGCTTCTCTGCACTCCTCCTGCATCCTGTGTCAGCGCCGGCCAGCCGGAAAGCACAGCGGTGACGTCACCGCTCTGCTTTCCGGCTGACCGGCGCTGACAGTGCAGAGGAAAGCAGAGCGCGGAGGACAGACAGCTGAAGCTAAGTATGTAGTGTTTGTTTTTTTAACGTTTACGCTAGTAACCACGGTTAACATTGGGTTACTAAGTGCGGCCCTGCGCTTAGTAACCCGATGTTTACCCTGGTTACCGGGGACCTCGGGATCGTTGGTCGCTGGAGAGCTGTCTGTGTGACAGCTCTCCAGCGACCAAACAGCGACGCTGCAGCGATCGACATCGTTGTCGGTATCGCTGCAGCGTCGCTGAGTGTGAAGGTACCTTTACTCATGCTGGTCCCCATGTACATATTTTTTGTAAAGGAATATGGTCCAACATAAACAGCAGTATATATACATACACACACACACACTACATGTGTGTGTATAAAATTTATAATATATAGAAAATTGATCAGTTGTATACATATATATATACTAGCTGAAGAGCCCGGCGTTGCCTGGGCATAGTAAATATCTGTGGTTAGTTATAGCACGTCACTTCTCTTATTTTCTCATCACGCCTCTCATTTTCCCAATCACATCTTTAATTTTCCCCCTCACATCTCTCATTTTCTCCCTCACTCCTCTCATTCCCGCCTAACACTTGTCATTTCGACCTCACATCTGTCATTTTCCGATCACTACACTATTTTCCCTCACTCCTCTCATTTTGCACTCACACCTTTTCATTTTCACCTCACACCTCTCATTTTCACCTCAGTATATACATGTTTGTCATTTCCCTTATATATAGTATACACCTGTATGTCATCTCCTGTATATAGTATATACCTGTATGTCATCTCCCCTGTATATAGTATATACCTGCTGTGTGTCATCTCCCCTGTATATAGTATATACCTGTATGTCATCTCCTCCTATATATAGTATATACCTGTATGTCATCTCCTTCTATATATAGTATATACCTGTATGTCATCTCCTCCTGTATATAGTATATACCTGTGTGTCATCTCCCCTGTATATAGTATATATCTGTGTGTCATCTCCTTCTATATATAGCATATACCTGTATGTCATCTCCCCTGTATATAGTATATACCTGTGTGATCTCCCGTATTAGACCTCGTTAACACGTTATTTGCTCAGTATTTTTACCTCAGTATTTGTAAGATAAATTGGCAGCCTGATAAATCCCCAGCCAACAGGAAGCCCTCCCCCTGGCAGTATATATTCGCTCACACATACACATAATAGACAGGTTATGTGACTGACAGCTGCCGTATTTCCTATATGGTACATTTGTTGCTCTTGTAGTTTGTCTGCTTATTAATCAGAATTTTATTTTTGAAGGCTAATACCAGACTTGTGTGTGTTTTAGGGCGAGTTTCGTTTGTCAAGTTGTGTGTGTTGAGTTGTGTGTGGCGACATGCATGTAGCGACTTTTGTGAGATGAGTTTTGTGTGGCAACATGCGTGTAGCAACTTTTTGTGTGTCGAGTTGCATGTGACAGGTTAGTGTAGCAAGTTGTGTGCAGCAAGTTTTGCGCATGGCGAGTTTTGCACGTGGTGAGTTTTAGGTCTGGTGCCTTTTGAGTATGTGCAAGTTTTGTGTGAGGCAACTTTTGCATGTGTTGCAAATTTTGTGCATGTGGCAATTTTACCGCATGTGCAAGTATTGCGTGTGGCGAGTTTTCCATGAGGTGAGTTTTGCACTTGTGGCGAGTTTTGCGTGAGCCTATTTTTTGCATGTGGCGAGTTTTGCGCGTGGTGAGTTTTGAGCGGCGACTTTTGTGTTTCGACTTTTATGTGGCGAGGTTGGTGTATGTGTGGTGAAATGTGTGCTGAGGGTGGTATATGTGTTCAAGCTCGTGGTAGTGTGTGGCGCATTTTGTGTGTGTGTTCATATCCCCGTGTGTGGTGAGTATCCCATGTCGGGGTCCCACCTTAGCAACTGTACGGTATATACTCTTTGGTGCCATCGCTCTCATTCTTTAAGTCCCCCTTGTTCACATCTGGCAGCTGTCAATTTGCCTCCAACACTTTTCCTTTCACTTTTCCCCATTAAGTAGATAGGGGAAAAATAGTTTGGTGAATTGGAAAGCACGGAGCTAAAATTTCACCTCACAACATAGCCTATGACGCTCTCAGGGTCCAGACGTGTGACTGTGCAAAATTTTGTTTCTGTACCTGCGACGCCTCCAACACTTTTCCTTTCACTTTTTTCCCCATTATGTAGATAGGGGCAAAATTGTTTGGTGAATTGGAAAGCGCGGGGTTAAAATTTCACCTCACAACGTAGCCTATGACGCTCTCAGGGTCCAGACGTGTGACTGTGCAAAATTTTGTTTCTGTACCTGCGACGCCTCCAACACTTTTCCTTTCACTTTTTTCCCCATTATGTAGATAGGGGCAAAATTGTTTGGTGAATTGGAAAGCGCGGGGTTAAAATTTCACCTCACAACGTAGCCTATGACGCTCTCAGGGTCCAGACGTGTGACTGTGCAAAATTTTGTTGCTGTAGCTGCGACGCTTCCAACACTTTTTTTCTTTTCACTTTTTTCCCCATTATGTAGATAGGGGCAAAATTGTTTGGTGAATTGGAACGCGCGGGGTTAAAATTTCACCTCACAACGTAGCCTATGACGCTCTCGGGGTCCAGACGTGTGACTGTGCAAAATTTTGTGGCTGTAGCTGCGACGGTGCAGATGCCAATCCCGGACATGCACACATACACACACACACACACACACACACATTCAGCTTTATATAGTAGATATATATATATATATATACATATATATACACACACACACACACACACACACAGTATATATGTAATATATTATATATACATATGCGTGTTTGTGTACAGTATATATATATACACACACACACACACACACAGTGGGTCAGTAAAGTCATGGTGCACTTTTGACCAGTCACAGGATCTATTTATAGTTTACATTTTGGCACCCTTTCTCTGGCCCAATCATATCAAACCTGTTCATGAGGAGAGATAACAAGAACCAATCAAACAACACCAACTCATTTAAGCTGTTGCTGAGCCCCCAGTCAGATTAACCCCTGATAAACTGAACTCTGATTAATACACTGCCAGGTCTGTGACATCATGCAATCACAAGCTTATGCCAGCTGTGTGGTTTTCCATGCCAGTGGAGAAGTGGACGGTACAGAGGAAAGTTCAGTGTGTTCGGTGGCTCGCTAAATTCGAATCCGTGACCAAAGTGCTACGTGAATATCGGCGCGTTTATAACGAAGCGCCACCACTCAGGAATAGGGAAAAGCAGTTGAAGGAAACCGGCAGTTTGTTGGAGAAACCCTATGATAGGTCCATTTTTTTTTCGCGGAGCGGTCTGTGACAGCAAACGCTTATCTTGACATGTTGGAATTGTATGCAGTGTCACAATTTCCAGAAGGTGTCATCTTTTAACAGGAAGGCGCTCCTCCGCACTACGCCACCATTGTTTGAGAGATTCTAGATAGAAAAAACAGCAAAACGAGGCAGAGCTTCTTACCTGCCTAGGCCTCTAAACAAATGCACTATCAGGATGCAGTGGACCCATGTGGTTAAGATGGAGACTACACAGGTGCAGCATAACCGATGAGGCAGCCACTCACCAGCTACCAAACTAATGGAGGGGGTGGCTGCTTGGCACAATGCTGCACATAAAAGACTTGTATGTGGCGCTGTTCACACAATGGAGATGCACAGCATCCAGGCAGGCCTAGTAGTGACACACTTCTATTAGGTCAGGCGGGCCTGCCCAGCGCTATCCAAATGCACCCCATGTGAACAGACACCACAGTTTACAAGACAAAAATGGGCCCAACTGCACCCCGAAAAAAAGTGCAAAAAACACAAAAAAAATATAAATACCTCACAAAAATTTTTTTATATTTTTTTGTGTTTTTTGCACTTTTTTTTTGCATTTGTTTAGAGGCCTAGGCAGGTAAGAAGCTCTGCCTCGTTTTGCTGTTTTTTCTATTTTTTGGAGGATCTCTGAATCCTCTTCTTGTGCTCTTGCTGTTTAGAGATTCTAGATAGAACATTCCCCCGGCAGTGGATGGACAGGGGTTCTGTCAAGCCATAGCCACCACGATCCCCGGATCTGACGCCCTTGACTTTTACTTTTGGGGCTATGTGAAGCAACATGTGTACATTGAAAATATCAACGACCTTAATCATTAAAACAGAAAATCACACACGTTATTCACTCTGTTACACCAGACATCCTTATCCGTGTGTGGCAAGTACTTCACTATCGTTTGGATGTGTGTAGGGCAACAAATGGAGCCCACATCGAACTGCACTGAATAGGTATGAAACTGGGAGAGTTTCTCTTTTATTTGGACCAGATTTCATATTTCTATCGTTTTTTGTTGCTTTCCAGTGACTGGTCAAAAGTGCACCGTGACTTTACAGACACGCTGTATATATATAACAAACTGATCAAATTTCTATCTTTATCCCGTGAGATGCTAAATGTCTAACAAGCTAAATATAAATACGTATTGTTGTGCAACTGATATATCTAGTTATTAAAGAATATGAGAAAAATAATATTATATAAAAAAATCCACCTGTTTTGATAAATATATTACCGCCGCATCCTACTAACCAAATTGACCTATTATCTTGGTGTTAGACCTATGAGAGGAAGTTCTTCAAAGGTTATAATATTACAAACTAAGTTCTAGATACCTATAATGCTCGGTGGAATTTGATTGCTCCTGATACCAGATTCCCAAAGGATTCCATTCGTCACAAGCAGTACAAACATGTGATGCCCTAGTACCCCAGTGACCAGCAGCACAGAAATGATGGCCTTTTTTAGTAATATTGAAGTGGAAAGCCTTAGACAAGATGAATGCGATCAATATCATCTATCAGGGCTCTTGTAATGCATGTGACTTGCCCCTAAATTCTGCCTCAAGCGTATGTAGTGTATAATCGGTTTCCACTACTGTCATCGGATCTATTTATTACGGAGTTATGACAGCTTTACTGTCAAATCCTGATGGACCGCATTGATTTTGGCATTTTTGACAGAAAGAGCAATGCAAAATGTGCTCTTATAGAAGTTTTATCTCCTACTCCAATCAGTTTTGTTATCAACTTGCATGAACATGGAGGACGTCACCCAACCGATTTGAGAATATTTCTATTGACCATTTAATACAATTTTGTTTTTCTTCTTTTTGATCTATTTAGATATGTGAGATGATTTAATCTCCAAAGACAAGCCCAGCAATACTAGTATCAAGTAGAATACTTTGATTTAAAGGGAATCTGTGACCAGTTTTGTCCCACCTAGCTGAGCACATCATGATGTAGTGGCAGAGACCCTGATTCCAGCAATGTTTCACTTAATGTACTGCTTGCTGTAGGCAGGATTATACAGAACTAACTAAGAACTTAAGAGGACTGCTAGATCTGCAGCAGATAAAACAGCGATTTTAGCAAAACAGCAAAAAGCAGCCCAGTAAGTGACACATCACTGGAATCAGGATCTCTGCCCCTACATTATGCTGCCTGCAAACAAGGTAGGAAAAACCTTGTGACAAATTCTCTTTATGTAAATAGGCATTTTTGGTTTTAGTGTAATTTCAAGAGCACTAGTGTAACAAAATGACTAAACGTTGTAGGAAACATGATACAGGCACAGTATAGGTACCATTAAAAAACACCTTGACTTCACCAAAACCAGTACATAAAAGGTTTAGCTAACAAATGCATCACAAAAGTATAGAAAATAAGGATTACAGTTTTACAAAAAGCCTTATAGGAAGAGATTGCAGGTAACAGCTAAACCATCCGATAAAGGAAATAATTAGCACGTGTCTTCCAACAGATTCCAACAGTACCGATGATCCTTGTTACCAGTTGTCAAGGAAATCAAATCCAGACTTCAAGAGTACACTACTAGTGTTAATCTGTGGAGGAAAGAAGAACTGTGGTAAAATTGTGACTGATTAAATTATTCATTGACGTCTGAATGGTTCTGTACATGGCGGTGTATGCTCTCAAAAGTTATGCAATATCTGATCCTCCTAAAAATCGGTTAATATGCATTCTGTCATTAGAAAAAGAAAACAATGAACACTACCTTGTTAAAGATGTTTTAGGCATCGTTATGACGTACAAGTCCTGCAAAAAGCAAGAGCTCACACAGCTACAGCATAAAAAATAATAAAAATACAAATTATGACCGTCTGAACGTGGGTGAAAAACTTGGATCTCACCCTACACGTGAAATGATGGGTCAGTATTTAACTGTAAAAAAAAAAAGATATTTTATCACAAAAATATACTTGTGACATGTTAAAGGAAATTGGTCCCCAGTTTTTTGTGTTATAAACTATGACTACCACCTTTACAATCATCTAAATGGGGTTTCTATAACCCCTTTAAACCTACGTAGGTGCCTGTGCATAATGCTTTATGCATGCAAATTGTGTGGTCCGGTATAATGGGTGAATCTAGATCGTGCTCAGCGCTGCACCGGGCACTTCAAATGCTGCCTCCTTTATTACGATGACATCTCCTACATCATCCATACGGTGCTCAAAGTCTCGCACCAGCGCAGTGGGAACAGAGACCGGCAGCACAACGTCAAGTAATGTGCCAGCGCTGACTTTACTTGTATGTCACCAGCTCCCTGGCTGTTCAGTATAGCGGAATAAGTGGTCTCTGACTCCACTGCCCAGGTCTCTGAATCCACTGCCCAGGTCTCGGACTCCACTGCCCAGGTCTCGGACTCCACTGCCCAGGTCTCGGACTCCACTGCCCAGGTCTCGGACTCCACTGCCCAGGTCTCGGACTCCACTGCCCAGGTCTCGGACTCCACTGCCCAGGTCTCGGACTCCACTGCCCAGGTCTCGGACTCCACTGACCAGGTCTCGGACTCCACTGACCAGGTCTCGGACTCCACTGACCAGGTCTCGGACTCCACTGACCAGGTCTCGGACTCCACTGACCAGGTCTGACTCCACTGACCAGGTCTCTGACTCCACACTGCGCAGGTCTCTGACGCCACTGACCAGGTCTCTGACTCCACTGACCAGGTCTCTGACTCCACTGACCAGGTCTCTGACTCCACTGACCAGGTCTCTGACTCCACTGACCAGGTCTCTGAATACACTGACCAGGTCTCTGAATACACTGACCAGGTCTCTGAATACACTGACCAGGTCTCTGAATACACTGACCAGGTCTCTGACTCCACTGCCCAGGTCTCTGAATACACTGACCAGGTCTCTGAATACACTGACCAGGTCTCTGAATACACTGACCAGGTCTCTGACTCTACTGACCAGGTCTCTGAATACACTGACCAGGTCTCTGCAGTACATTTAATTTCACACTATTATACTCTCCTGACCTTTACCTCACTCCATGCTATCTCCCCCCCTTTTTACAGTTCAACCTCTGCAGTGTATTCCACTACCTCAATACAGACTGCATCCCATGTTGTAAACTTAAACCTAATCAGCTTTCGGTATGTCTTTGCATTATCTCCCCCAGTCACATATTTCGCTTATGTTTTAACCCTGCACATTCCCCTTTTCCCCATCTTGTATTTCTGCATGCGTCTACTATTTCACTGAGCATCCTTCTTTACCAACAGTACCCGATACATGGTCTGTTCTGTTTTTTCAGTATATTTCCCTATGATGCTCTATCGCGACATACCTTTCAATATACCTTTTCCCGGATGGGAACATACAAGTACGACTGTTGATTCATTAATTCAATGGTATGTCCTCATTTATATTATCTTTACATTTCCTCTGTATCTTCCATCTCACTACGTTTTTTACTTTTCTGGCTCTTTCTGCCTAGCCCCGGTACTGATGTCTCCACTTTCTGGACATTTTTTCCCCAGGTCTCTGAATCCACTGACCAGGTCTCTGACTCCACTGACCAGGTCTCTGACTCCACTGACCAGGTCTCTGACTCCACTGACCAGGTCTCTGACTCCACTGACCAGGTCTCTGACTCCACTGACCAGGTCTCTGACTCCACTGACCAGGTCTCTGACTCCACTGACCAGGTCTCTGACTCCACTGACCAGGTCTCTGACTCCACTGACCAGGTCTCTGACTCCACTGACCAGGTCTCTGACTCCACTGACCAGGTCTCTGACTTCACTGCCCAGGTTTCTGACTTTACTGCGCAGGTCTCTGACTCCACTGTCCAGGTCTCTGACTCCACTGCCCAGGTCTCTGACTCCACTGCCCAGGTCTCTGACTTTACTGCCCAGGTCTCTGACTTTACTGCCCAGGTCTCTGACTTTACTGCCCAGGTCTCTGACTCCACTGCCCAGGTCTCTGACTTTACTGTCCAGGTCTCTGACTCCACTGCCCAGGTCTCTGACTCCATTGCCCAGGTCTCTGACTGCACTGCGCAGGCGCGAGACATCGAGCACCGTGTGGTTGACGTAGGAAAGGTCATCGTAATAAAAGAGGCAGCATTTGAAGGGCCCGATGCAGTGCTGAGCACGATCTAGATTCGCCCATTGATCTGGGCCACATAATTTGCATGCAGTGTGGGACATGAATAATGCTTTGTGGGCATAAAGGGGTTGTAGGATCCCCTTTTACATAATTTTAAAGTTGATGAGCAGGGTTTATAAGGCAAACAATTGGTGACAGGTTCCTTTTAAGAGATTTTCTTTCTGAAATTTCTAGACATTTAGGTATCACATTATTTAGCTAGATATTTCCAGTCTCTCCACAAAAAAAACTACAAATGTAAATAAAATCTTGGGAGAAGAGGAATCGGAGAAGAGACATAACATTTCATTTACTAACATGACTGCATTGCTAATGGGCACTGGCAGGAGATTACAGACATTACGTTCCCAGTGTATAAAATCATATCTGCCAATTATGAACAGTCACTTCCTTCCAAGAGGCATGCTGGCCAATTATCCCAGACAATTCTATTTCGCTGTGTATTTATTTTGTGGATAACAAACCCTAGGAAAATTAGATTTCAGGGCCCATGGATGTTGTGGCATCACAATGAAGACTCATCAGTACACAGCAATAATGAGCAGATGGCAGCTTGTTACATTAATGATCAGCTGTCGGCATCTGACCATTCTGTACTATATTGCAACATTGTGTTTCCACAGCATACCTGTGTTTCTACTTAAAACAGATCTGCTACTTTTATTTTGATAATTTTCCTAAATCGAAAATAAATTATTACATGCAGTAACAGTAAGAGCTGGAAAATAACAGTACTGTAATATGGCCACAAATTGTATTTTCAGAGGAAGAAGACTTGAACTCTATCGCCACCTATTGGAAGTATCAATCTTAAAAGTCAATATCAAGCCATTAATGAGCCTCGCCACATGACTTAGGATAAAAGCCAAACCAGACACTCCATGTGTAGATACGTGTTTTGGGGTGTTTGCCCCTTTCTCAATGCAAAGCAAGAGGTCTGATTTGACTGGAAGAAAGGACTCTGATGAGGGTCTGAGTGTTAACGTCTCTCCTTGTGGAGAGTGCCAAGTCGATGTAAGGAGACTTATAGGCAATGCAATGCTTCTCTGTGAAATTAAATATGCAAAATGTCTCCACAGATAGGAAGAGGACAACAACTCTAGCGCCTCCTATTGGAAGTAGCAAGCCTAAATATAATATGGCCCTAAAATCTGTAGCAAAGATTTCCTAAGTAACACTACTATACCATGACAAACAGTTCCCACATAATACTTACATATAGTGCCTATATAACAGTATGAAGACTATATTATTCTTCCATATAGCACCAAAACAGTGAACACATAATTCTACTATACAGTGCCAACAGAAAAGGGCTAAAAAAGCGATCAAATAATTCTCTAAAATGCCTGAATAATATTATAAATGGTCCTATGATTTGAATTTACACTAAAGCGATGGTAGGGTGGTACATGTCTCTAAATGGTGGAGTTCCAAAGGGGATTGCCTCCTTTTGACTAATATTAAAATTCCACTTTGATTATTATCATATCTGGGTGGGTTCCTCTAAAATCTACATGGAAAACATAGTGGGAAAATTAGCTACATTTGCTGTGCTTAAATAAGTAGTTTCCTCCAGCCTCTCTTGTGAACTGGAGCCATTTTTGTAATGCATGGAAGATCAGTCATCTGAGCATCACGTCGCCCGCAGTGAAGCCATGGGCAAAGTGCCCCATGATAGTTTCCTCCAGCCTTTCTTGTGAACTGGAGCCATTTTTGTAAGGCATGGAAGATCAGTCATCTGAGCATCACGTCGCCCTCAGTGAAGCCATGGGCAAAGTGCCCCATGATAGTTTCCTCCAGCCTTTCTTGTGAACTGGAGCCATTTTTGTAAGGCATGGAAGATCAGTCATCTGAGCATCACGTCGCCCTCAGTGAAGCCATGGGCAAAGTGCCCCATGACTTGGTTTGTAGGGCAAGCATCGTTGTATGATGTCTGATGCATCATGCCATGATACAAGCCTGACAATCAGTGGCTTCCTCTGGTAAAATTAGCTGTGTCCTGTGGGTGCTGCACACTGCTGACCATCGGGGGGATTGGCTGTATTCTACAATGGGAAGCCCATAACGAGACAACTATGCAACAGAATCCCAAATAACCTACGGATACATAACCCATTTGTAAAGAAGAGAAGCAATTTCAAAACCCTTAATATTTCAATTGTACCCATGCTCGGCATAGTGCAGAGTGAGTATCCTCAGTATTTTCAGAAGGTAGAGGGACAAGTGCTTCCCGGTTTTAGCACAAGATCTGCCTCTCGTTGTTTTGCCTACCATAAACCATATTCTAAGAAGAGGCCCATACTGTAAATTCCAAGAGGACACTTGTTAAGAAGTCTGACTATTTTACACATCTTACACTGACCTGTGAAAACAGCTGAGGTCCTGATGAAGAAGCCTCATTTTCAGGTTCCTTACTGATTTCTGTCACTGGCGGCATTCGTGCTGGTGGCTCTGGAAGAAAGACATCATCTAGAGTGCTGACAGAAGACTGACTTTGTCTTGGAGTCTCCAAAGCTAAAGAAACACTACTTGGATTGGTTGTCTTTGGCTGCTTAGTGACCACAGATGGCTTTTCAGACACAAGAGACTTCTCAGGTTTTTCTGGCTTTATCACTTCCTTCTCCTTCGGGAATGAATCTTGTCTACAGAAGACGGGAAGTGGTTTCTCTCCCTTTTCTAAGGACTTTATTTGACTGGGTGTCAAAGACTGAAATTCTGACGGTGAACCTTCAACTCTAGAACGTTCCATGCTTATTTTCCAAAATGCTGATTCTTCTTCTTTTCTGACTGGCGTAGACCCATCACAATTAGGTGTCCTGATTCCCTGAGATGGCTTGGCTGCTGAACTTCCAAGGGGAGTCTTAATTTGGGTGCTTTGACTGGCCGATTTGGGGGTTTGTTTCTGCTCACTCTGTACGATAGTGCTTGCTGGTTCTTGAGAAGACAACGAGGCAATGCTGAAGTCTATCTGACTCTAATGAGAAAGAAATAGAAGAAAATGAACAATGACAGGTTATTACGATTCAATAATTGACATCATCCATTTCCAATAACAGATGAAGATGGGGCTGGTGAGTATAATACAGGGAACCTACATTAGGCTAGGTTCACACTAGCGTTGCGCCGCCCTGCGTCGGCGACGCAACGCGCGACGCACGTAAAAACGCGCGCAAACGCGCGCGTTTTGCGACGCGTGCGTCGTTTTTGACGAAAATCGGACGCACAGAAAATGCTACAATGTAGCGTTTTCTTGCGTCCGACGCTAGCGTCGGAAACGACGCACGTGGCGAAAAACGCCACCAAAACGACGCACGCGTCCCCTATGTTAAACATAGGGGCGCGTCGCCGCTGCGTCGCCGGCGCGTCGCCGGCGCAACAGCGACGCACATTGGCGGAACGCCAATGTGAACGTAGCCTTAGTGACACCACTCCAGTGGTAAAATAAAAACAAGTGCTGGAGTGGTACTTTAATTACATATAGCCATCCCATCACTGTCCAACCCCATTATGGCTAGCCAACTGGCTGTAAATAGCAGAACATTTAGCCACAGGCATTAAACGTGGTAAAATGAATATTTACCTGCCAAATCTCCTGCTGCACTGTTGACTTCTGAAAATTTTTATTTATCTGGTCACAGCAATGATGCATTGCAAACCCTGTGACTGCGCAGCCAATCAATAGCATCAGTGATGCATGGGAATGGCTGCACCGTCATACAACATGTCATTGCTACAGTCAAGCATTCAAAGACCGTTAACAAACTGGCATTACCTTCCCTGCCAATGGCCAATTTTTTATGTCCAAAACAAAAACAATATTTTTTGATACCAAAGATAGTTAAAAAAAAACACTAAATGTAGAAATGATGAAAGTAAACAATTAGTTTAACGAAGGTAATGGCAGAGAAAACAACGGGTTAAATATCTTACAGAGTCCTTTACATTCACTGGAAAAAGACTAGGGGGAGGGGGGCAAACAGATGTAAGTCAGCCAAACCTGATGATTTTAGCAGGACTGACTATTGAATGTGAATGAGGGCCTCCTGTTTTTCCCCAGACAGATAATGTCAGGTTAGATGAGCATTAGGCATTATGAAATCAAGTGCGAGATCCTTTTGTCCTAAGTGGAGGTAAGCCACTGCCAAAGTCTGACACATGGTTTAAAGGGGTTATCCACTACTCGGACAATCCATTCTTGAATACTATGATCCTTACAAATGGCTGAAGAACCTCCCTCCATTGCGCAATCTGGAGCAGACCACACATGTTTTTATCCCCTTTGTCAAATACACATTTAGGAAATTTTAGGAAATAAAAAAAAATATTGGAAGTGCTTCTTTAAGTTAAGCACTATATTCTTTAAAGGGAACCTGTCACCCCCAAAATCGAAGGTGAGCTAAGCCCACCAGCATCAGGGGCTTATCTACAGCATTCTGTAATGCTGTAGATAAGCCCCCGATGTATCCTGAAATGAAAAATGAGAAAAACAGGTTATATTATACTCACCCAGGGGTGGTCCCGATCCAGTTCTGGTCCGATGGGCGTCGCGGTCCGGCGCCTCCTATCTTCTTACGATGACGTCCTCTTCTTGTCTTCCTGCCGCGGCTTCAGCGCAGGCGTACTTTGCCTGCCCTGTTGAGGGCAGAGCACAGTACTGCAGTGAGCAGGTGCTGGGCCTCTCTGACCTTTCCCTGCGCACTGCAGTACTTTGCTCATGATTAAGGGAGCCTAGTCTCCAGAAACGCGTTGAGATTCTTACCCATATGGTTGTGCTGAAGTCTGTATCCTCCATGTTCAAAGTTTGTTAATAAAGAAAAAGCTTTTTTTTACGGACTCGGTGAAGCTGGACATTTCTTTCTTCTTTTTCTGGATCTTGCACGCCTGGACACAGCGGGTCCGTGCTCCCGAGGTTTGGTTGCTGAATCACGGGTGAGCTGGTTTATGTTCCTTCTTACTAAGTACTTTGCTCTGCCCTCAACAGGGCAGACAAAGTACGCCTGCACCGGAGACGCAGCATGAAGACAAGAAGAGGACGCCATTGTAAGAAGATGGGAGGCCCCGGACCGGACCGCGACACCCTTCGGACCAGAACTGGACCGGGACCGCCCCTGGGTGAGTATAATCTAACCTCTTTTTCTCATCTTTCAGGATACATCGGGGGCTTATCTACAGCATTACAGAATGCTGTAGATAAGCCCCTGATGCTGGTGGGCTTAGCTCACCTTCGATTTTGTGGGTGACAGGTTCCCTTTAAATATGTCAGGTCATCAGGTCACATGTGGTCAGTTTTTACTTTTATTTTATTCCCGCCACTTAATTTTTTTTCTAAATCTGCAATACAGAATACTCAAGGGAGTAGCGGGAATAAAATAAAAGAGAAAAAAATGGCCAGTTTTGACCAGACGATGGGTCAAATGAAATGTTAGCTCCATAGGATTACACTGTACAAGCTACTTCTGCCTCGGTGTGATCTGGGGAGTCAGAAGCCACGTGAGAAGAGGACTAGGGCAGCGCTGGAAACTGGGGAACATGACAATCAGTAAGTATTTGTTTGGTACTTACACTACATTACATAACAATTTAAACATAAAAAGAATTCTTGTAAGTTCTTCTTTATTATTATTAGTATTTATTATTATAGCGCCATTTATTCCATGGCGCTTTACATATGAGGAAAGAACCTGTATGTTTCACACTTTGCTATGTTCCTTTTCTTTGGAAAATCTGTGCATGTATTTTTGGTTCCCTTCTCGCTGCTCTAAATAAGAATTGTAATCTCTGCCAGACCAGCTGTGAAAATAGCATTATAAAGAAAGGCCCCTCAGAGACCCACTGTAAATGTTTGTATGAGTAATAGCAAATGTATAACAACTTGTGCTAACAACACACAAAGGTTCTGACACAAATGTTATATTTGGTAAGATGTGGGAAAGGAGACAAGGGTGCTCCTGAGCCTCTTCCCCCTTCCCTGCAGACCTGTATTCTGACACCCAGCTTGGAGATGACTAGATGAGTCATTTGTCCGAAAACTGGAAACCAGGGATGCACTGCCTACCACCTACCTCTGTGTAACGAGAGATGCCAGACCGCACAGGTATGCAAGTGTGTTAGCAAATGCTGCTTATGCAGATAACTGCTATGCCATATGCTCTCCCCAGTCTTGGCAGCTACATTTCACTTTATCTTAGATCAAACAAGCTTAAATATAGGGTACATTCTGCTCATATACTTCACTGTCAGTAATATATATATATATATATCTATAATATAATGCTGGGAGCGTCACTCTGTCCGAAGCCTTTATAGACTGTGCAAGCGCAAGCGCCGGCGCAGTTTGGACCCCACAGAGTGACGCAGCCCAGGAGATCGCGGTATGCGTAAACACTGAACGCACACCGCGATCTCCACCGGAGAGGCAGGGACCGCCAGGGGGGTGAGTATGCTATATTCACCTGTCCCGTTCCAGCGCTACGCGCCGCTCCATCTTCCGGGTCCTCTGCCTGTGACGTTCAGTTCAGAGGGCGCGATGACGCGTTTAATGCGCGCCGCCCTCTGACTGAACAGTCACAGCCAGAGGACCCGGAAGATGGAGCGGCACGCAGCGCTGGAACGGGACAGGTGAATATAGCAAGTGTCGGGGGCCTGAGCTAGCGGCGACTCCGGCACCTGACCCCCCACAGCGCACCGGTGTCCCCGCCTGCTCAGGCCCCCCAGCACTCGGCGCCCAGCGACGATAGGTGAGTATGTTTTTTTTTTTTTATATATCACAGCAGCATACGGGGCATATAATACTATGGAGCATCTTATGGGGCCATCAACATTTATGGAGCAGTATACGGGGAATATACTATGGAGCATCTTATGGGGGTCATCAACCATAATGGAGCAGCATACGGGGCATATACTATGGAGCATCTTATGGGGGCCATGAACCATAATGGAGCAGCATATGAGGCATATACTATGGAGCATCTTATGGGGGCCATCAACCATAATGGAGCAGCATATGAGGCATATACTATGGAGCATCTTATGGGGGCCATCAACCATAATGGAGCAGCATATGAGGCATATACTATGGAGCATCTTATGGGGGCCATCAACCATAATGGAGCAGCATATGAGGCATATACTATGGAGCATCTAATGGGGGCCATCAACCTTTATGGAGCAGCGTATGGGGCATATGGATGGGAGCAGCAAATTACAGAACGGTGGCGCAGGATGGGAGCAGCACATGACAGAACGGGGGCGCAGGATGGGAGCAGCAAATTACAGGATGGGGGCGCAAGATGGTAGCAGCACATGACAAGATTAGGGCGCAGGATGGAAGCAACACATACCAGGATGGAGACCATATACCAATATAAATGCTCGCCACCCGGGCATAGAACGGGTTCAATAGCTAGTATATATATATATATATATATATATATATTTATATATATGTGTGTGTGTGTGCGTCTGAGAACAGAACCTTCTAAATTATAAAGAAATCTCCAAGAAGTGAATAGTGAATACAAAGACTCGGCTATGCAGAACACATTGCTCCAGCACCCAGCTGTGTAACTGCAGTAATGCCCAAAGATGGCCTACTTATCCTATCTATAGAGATACATTTGAAAAAGGACCTGTCGCCAGGTCAGAAGTGGCCAGGATTTATTCTTAATGTATTCCAGCTGTTTCCCTTACTATTCTTTTTTTTTTCTATTATCCAACATATTTGAAATCAGCTGGAGATATGGGCCTTTTTCATTTAGTTCTAATTTTCAAGGTTTTAATCAGGGGGTCAGGGGGATGTGACCCACATGTTTCTCTGTCGGCATGTATTAAGGCTTCTTTGCATAATTACCATGTAAATTTCAAAACACCAATACTATGGAAAATAAAGGGGACCATAATCCCTCAATTGCTAGGCAACTCCTAATTGAATATATCCTATAGAAAAAAAGGGAGTGATTAATGCCAAAAAGCTAAAACAAAATAATAGAGACCTATTTGAGCATAAAAAAAATAAAACAGCTCCTGTGAAACACGTGTTGGGGCTGCAGGCGTACACAGGGTCATTACTTTATGGGTAAGCACTAGTCACTTTACATTTTTAGACATACCGTATATACTCGTGTATAAGCCGAGTTTTTCAGCACATTGTTTTGTGCTGAAAATGCCCCACTTGGCTTATACACCAGTCATTGTCCAGAAAGCCGGCGGGGAAGGAGGAGCGGCGGAGCAGCGGCAGGAGCCGGCAGCTGTTGCTGTAACTGTGCAGCTGCTAAGGAGAAATGAATTTTAATTTCTCTTATAGAGCACAGTGATAGCTGCATCATACTCACCCTCCACTGTGCCCGTGCAGCATCTTATTGGTCTCTGTGTCGGCAGCTCTTCCTGTGCTGAGCGATCACGTGGCACCACTCATTAAGGTAATGAATATGCACGCGTCTCCACTCCCATTGTGGATCGCTCAGCACAGGAAGAGCTGCAGGAAGCCAGAACGAGATGCTGCGACGGTGCGGAGTAGGAGGGTGAGTGGGATGTTTTGTTTTTTTTGGAACAGGAAGCATGCATACCGGGATGGGGGGAAGCCATGCATACAATGATGGGACGGGGTGGGGAGCCATGCATACAATGACGGGATCGGGGGAGCCATGCATACAACGATGGGACAGGGGGAGCCATGCATACAGGACAGGATGGGGGGTGAGCCATGCATACCAGGACAGGAAGGGGAGCCACACATAGCAGGACAGCGACAGGGAAGCAACACATAGCAGGACAGCGACGGCGGAAGCCACGCATAGAAGGACAGCGATGGGAGGAAGCCACACATAGCAGGACAGCCACGGGAGGAAGCCACACATAGCAGGACAGTGACGGGAGGAAGCCACACATAGCAGGACAGCGAAGGCGGAAGCCACGCATAGCAGGACAGGATTTCCGTAGAAAAATTAGGTGCCTCGGCTTATACTCGGGTCAGCCTACGCTCGAGTATATACGGTAATTATATTTCACCTATTTTATCTATATGTATTAAAAATTCATATTTTTTATACCCAAATAAGTCTCCATCATTTTGTCTCAGCTTTTTGGGATTAGTCACTCCCTATTTTCTGTAAGATATACACTGTGTTCCAAATTATTATGCAAATTGAATTTAAGTGTCATAAAGATTTAATTGTTTTGTTTTTCAACTAAACTCATGGATGGTATTGTCTCAGGGCTCAATGGATCACTGAAATCAATCTTAAACACGTGATAATTAGTTTTCCAGTTGATTCTAATTAAAGGAAAACTACTTAAAAGTTATGTTCCACATTATTAAGCAGGCCGCAGGTTTCAAGTAATATGGGAACTAAAAAGGATCTCTCTGCTGCTGAAAAGCATTAAATAGTGCAATGCCTTGGACAAGGTATGAAAACATTAGATATTCCACGAAAACTTAAGAGTGGTCATCATACTGTGAAGAGATTTGTGACTGAAACAGAGCACAGACAGAGTTCATGCAGATAAAGGCAAAATGAGGGAGGTTTCTGCCAGACAAATTCATGGGATTAAGAGAGCAGCTGCCAAAATACCATTCCAAAGCAGCAAACAGTTATTTGAAGCTGCTGGTGCCTCTGGAGTCCCTCGAACCTCAAGGTGTAGGATCCTTCAAAGGCTTGCTGTGGTGCATAAACCTAATATTCAGCCACCCTTAAACAATGTTCATGAGCAGAAATGGTTAAAGTGGGCCCAGACATACATGAACACTAATTTCCAAATAGTCTTGTTTACTGATGAGTGTCAAGCAACCCTGGATGGTCCAGATAGATGGAGTAGTGGATGGCTACCATGTCCCAACAAGGCTGCGACGTCAGCAAGGAGGTGGAGGAGTCACATTTTAGGCCAGAATCACGGGGAAACAGCTGGTAGGACGCTTTAAGGTTCCTGAAGGTGTGAAAATGACCTCTGCAAAGTATTTAGAGTTTCTGACTGTCAACTTTCTTCCATGGTCTAAAAAGCAGAAATGTGCCTTCAGGAGCAAAATCATCTTCATGCATGACAATGCACCATCTCTGCTGCAAAGAATACCTCTGAGTCATTGGCTGCTATGGGCATAAAAGGAGATAAACTCATGGTGTGGCCACCATCTTCCCCTGACCTCAACCCTATAGAGAACCTTTGGAGTATCATCAAGCAAAAGATCTATGAGGGTGGGAGGCAGTTCACATCAAAACAGCGGCTCTGGGAGGCTATTCTGACTTCATGCAAAGAAATACAAGCAGAAACTCTCCAATAACTCACAAGTTCAATGGATGCAAGAATTGTGAAGTTAATATCAAAGAAGGGGTCCTATGTTAACATGTA
The DNA here is from genome assembly GCF_032444005.1 of Ranitomeya imitator. Taxonomy (NCBI): domain Eukaryota; kingdom Metazoa; phylum Chordata; class Amphibia; order Anura; family Dendrobatidae; genus Ranitomeya; species Ranitomeya imitator. The sequence continues at coordinate 126,264,352 of NC_091286.1, forward strand.
ACTTGGCCTGTTAGGAGGTTTTGGAGTTAAATAGCTTTTTATGTTCAGTGAATGTGACCTCCTAATGCTGCAAATTCCACAAATGAGCATTTTCAGTTCCTTAAAACATATCAAATGTATAAAAATTCTACTGTGCCTAATAATTTGATAAGTGCATTTTGAGTTTATTTATTTTGCAGATTATACTGTTATCATTGGGAGGTTTCTTCAATAAAATTCGATGTATACTCTAACGGGTGATGACTTTTATTAGACTGACTATCATTTGCACTGACCATTTAGGAAAATCTGAGAAAAATGTCATTTGCATAATAATTTGGAACACGGTGTATATGATTACCCTGTAAGTAACACCGCCTTGGTGAAGACCACACAAATTAGCCATACATAAGAAGGTCAATATCCCTGGAATTGTTTGGGACATTTAAAAAAAAAAAAAACAAAGAAAAAAAAAGAACACTCAGGGGAGCATAATAATAATAAAAATAATTTTATATCGTCAACATATTCCACAGCAATTTACCATCAATTGGGGGACATGAACAGACAATACCATGCAATTCAAATGTAACACAAGGAGCGAGGGTCCTGCTCACTAGCTTACAATCTGTAAGAATAGATAAAGAAGAAAAACTGGACACTATAGGCCCTCCTTAAAGGGAACCTGTCACCCCCCCCCCAGGCGTTTTTAACTAAAAGAGCCACTTGAGCAGCAGTAATGCTGCATTCTGACAAGGTGGCTCTTTTAGTTCTGTGTGCTGTAACTGCCGAAATAATCTGTTTTGTAATTTGTCCTAAATACTTTTCTTCAGTCCTGAAGGCAGGCCTTTCCCCTCCCCCCTGCTGCAGACGCCTCACAGCCGTCACTCAAGTCTTCTTGGCGCCGGGCGCCGCCTCCTCAGCGCTGTTTTGAAATGAGCTGGCGCCTGCGCTCTTTTCTCCTGCCTTGGGCAGGCGCAGTGAACGCTGCCCGTCTGTCCTCATATGCAGTCCAGCTGACTGCGCCTGGGCGGCCGCCCTGCCTGTGAATCCCAGCCCCGTAGTATGAATAAATAAGAAGACACTGCGGGGCTGGGATTCACAGGCAGGGCAGCCGCACAGGCGCAGTCAGCTGGGCTGCATATGAGGACAGACGGGCAGCGCTCACTGCGCCTGCCCAAGGCAGGAGAAAAGAGCGCAGGCTCATTTCAAAACAGCGGTGAGGAGGCGGCGCCCGGTGCCAAGAAGATTTGAGTGACGGCTGTATGGCGTCTGCAGCAGGGGGGGGGAAATTACAAAAAGGAAAATGGACCAATGCAAAAGTTTGGCCACCATTGGAGATTTGTGTGATTAGATTACTATGACCAAGGTTTCAGTCCTTAATTAGCCTGGTGGGGTTATGGCTTGTTCATTATCATCAGTAGGAAAGGCCAGGTGATGTAAATTTCCCAGCTTAATAAAACCCAGCCTACTCTAACCTCTTGCCAACAAACAGCAGTCATGGGTTTTTCTAAGCAGCTGCCTTGTATTCTTCAGTGATAGCTGCTCATAGGATTGCTAGAGAGGCAAATCAGAACCTACGCTTGGCTGAAAAAACCTTCAGGAAGATTTAGCAGCCTCTGGAGTTGTGGTACATTGTTCTACTGTTCAGGTACACCTGCACAAATATGGGCTTCATGGAAGAGTCATTAGAAGAAAACCTCTCTTGAGTCCTCACCATAAAATTCAGAGTCAGAAATGTGCAAAAGAACATCTAAACAAGCCCGATGCATTTTGGAAACAAGTCCTGTGGACCGATGAGGTTAAAATAGAACTCTTTGGCGACAATGATCAACGGTATATGTGGAGAAAAAAAAAAGGACACAGAATTTCAGAAGAACTTCTCACCAAACATTAAGCTTGGGGATGGATCAATTATTCTTTTGGGTTGTGTTGCAGCCAATGGCATGGGGTACAGGGAAGAATAGATTCCAAGAAATTTCAACAATTTCTTGATGCAAACATAACACCATCAGTAAAAAAAGCTGAAGTTGAAAAAATGATGGCTTCTACAAATGGATAATGATCCTAAACACACGTCAAAATCCATAATAGACTAACTCAAAAGGTGCAAACTGAAAGTTTCACAATGGCCCTCACAGTCCCCTGATCTGAACATAATTGAAAATCTAAGGTCAGACCTCAAAATAGCAGTGCATGCAAGACGACCCAGGAATTTCACAGAATGAGGGATTTTCATCCATTCTTCCTTGAAAATTTTTTCTCAAACAACAATTGAAAGACTCTTTGCTGGCTACAAAAAACATTTATAAGCTGTGATACTTGCAAAAGGGGATGCTACTAGGTACTAACCATGTAGGGTGCATCTGCCCATTTTCCTTTTTGTAATTTTTAAAACATAAAAAACGACAATATATTGCCTATGCATTATCAATAGTAAAAAGATCAAATGTTAAAAAAATTAATAATAAATATAATATAATAATAAAAGTTAATAAAAAATCATTATATTCTCACCTTCTGGCACCTTTCCCGCTCCTCGCGATGCTCCGGTCCCAAGAATCCATTGCGGCAATGACTGGAGATGCCGCAATGCATTATAGGGAACGGAGCGTCGCGAAGAGCATCGCTAAAGGCCTGGGCTGGATCCGGGGGCCGCCAGAAGGCGAGTATATAACTATTTTTTATTTTAATTCTTTTTTTAACAGGGATATGGTGCCCACATTGCTACTTACTATGTGGGCTGTGTTATATAGTACGTGGGCTGTGTTAGATACTGCGTGGGCTGTGCTATATACTACGTGGCTGTGCAATATACTATGTGGCTGTGTAATATACTACATAGGCGGTGCTATATACTACGTCTCTGCTATATACTACGTGGCCTGTGTTATATACTACATGGGCTGTGTAATATACTACGGGGGCTGTGCTATATACTACGTGGGCTGTGTTATATGCTACGTGGGTTGTGTTATATACTGCGTGGGCTGTGTTATATACTGCGTGGGCTGTGTTATATACTGCGTGGCCTGTGTTATATACTGCGTGGCCTGTGTTATATACTGCGTGAGCTGGGTTATATACTGCGTGGGCTGGGTTATATACTGCGTGGGCTGGGTTATATACTGCGTGGGCTGGGTTATATACTGCGTGGGCTGGGTTATATACTGCGTGGGCTGGGTTATATACTGCGTGGGCTGGGTTATATACTGCGTGGGCTGGGTTATATACTGCGTGGGCTGGGTTATATACTGCGTGGGCTGGGTTATATACTGCGTGGGCTGTGTTATATACTCCGTGGCCTGCGTTATATACTAACCACAGAAAAAGAAACGACAAAAAGCTCCCAGAATTATTTCGAATACTATATATAAATTTATTAACAGATCAGGTAAAAGATGACAAGCACAGGAAATGGGAGGGGAGTACAGCCACATAACACATGTCAAAAAAGGACACTCATAGGACTACAAAACAATCATAACCTTGTATGTAGGCAACACAGGACATACCTGCTAACGATAAAGTGTAATACAGTGTGAATACTGCACGGCGCCCATACTGCCTGATTGTAACCAAAATAGGTGCTAGGGTATGAATTACAAGTTCCAGAGATTGAAAGGGCCAAAGTTGAGCCACATAACATAAATAGTATATTTACCCGTATAGCACCAGGAGAGGAGTCCCAGAGTGTGAGAAAGGCCACACCCCTTGAGAAAGGCCACACCGCCGAAACGCGCGTTGGGGTGGACACTCTGGGACTCCTCTCCTGGTGCTATACGGGTAAATATACTATTTATGTTATGTGGCTCAACTTTGGCCCTTTCAATCTTTGGAACTTGTAATTCATACCCTAGCACCTATTTTGGTTCCAATCAGGCAGTATGGGCGCCGTGCAATATTCACACTGTATTACACTTTATCGTTAGCAGGTATGTCCTGTGTTGCCTACATACAAGGTTATGATTGTTTTGTAGTCCTATGAGTGTCCTTTTTTGACATGTGTTATGTGGCTGTACTCCCCTCCCATTTCCTGTGCTTGTCATCTTTTACCTGATCTGTTAATAAATTTATATATAGTATTCAAAATAATTCTGGGAGCTTTTTGTCGTTTCTTTTTCTGTGCTGCGTTATATACTGCATGGGCTGTGTTATATACTGCATGGCCTGCGTTATATATTGCATGGGCTGTGTTATATACTGTGTGGGCTGTTATATACGTCTCTCTGCTATATACTACGTGGGCTGTGCAATATACTACGTGGCTGTGTTATATACTACGTGGGCTGTGTCACATACTACGTAGGCTGTGTCACATACTACGTAGGCTGTGTTATATACTATGTGGGCTGTTATGTACTGCGTGGGCTGTGTTATATACTGCTTGGGCTGTGTTATATACTACGTGGGCTATGTTATATACTACGTGGGCTGTGTTATATACTGCGTGGGCTGTGCTATATACTACTTATCTGTGTTATATACTACGTGGGCTGTGTTATATACTACGTGGGCTGTGCTATATACTATACATATTCTAGAATACCCGATGCATTAGAATCGGGCCACCATCTAGTAGCAAGCAATATAATTGGTAAAAGTGACAGGAAACTGGAGATTTAAATAGAATATGGGCAGCACATTTACCCACAAAATAACTCATGGATTGGTCCACTGAGCAGCCCTTGTGATTGGACAGTCAGTAGGACTAACTATATAACAATGCTGTAAACTACATTACTTGGGCATCGCCCAGACTGCCCAGCATCATAGTAAGTAACGCTACAAGGGTAGAGGATGGTTTAGACTGGACGGGCTTTAGGATGTTTCTTGCTATCCACACCCTGTAATGGATAACAGCCAAACATAACTATTTCGAAACATATGCTATGGTGGTGTATTAAGGTTTAAAATAGTATTGTCTGCAAGAGTAGGAATTTTCCAAACATTGACAGACACCAGATTGGAATGTGAATATATAAACTTCCACATACCAACATCTGGAAAGTCCAGTAGTTAAAAGGGAGAGTGCTGCAAAAGATTTTGTTCAAAATCTAGCAATTCTTAGGATTTTTAACACTGCCACCTCCATAAAAAGAAATATGGCCTTGACATTCCACTGCTATGTCAGTGTGTTAACTACTGCAATCCTACAAATGACAGAACCTCATCTCCAGCTTGCTCAGTTCTAGCTGGAATGCTTGCTACTTCTGTTGTCCTCAGACCATACCAAGGAGGCCGGGAACACAGGCTTCGAATAAAGGATTCTTCTGATCTTTTTATACATTGTTAAATGTATTCACATGAAGCTGAGATTTAAGCATCTGGCTGACAGAACTTACAACTGAGGAAATACGGTAATTATTTGATCCCTTGCTGATTTTGCAAGTTTGCCACTGACAAAGACATAAACAGTCTGTCATTTTAAGGGTAGGTTGTAGGTAGCATGTTGCTTGTCCAACTGCAAGCAGCCTGTGTAGCTTAAAACATGCTACCATGGCTAGCAGCATCTCCAGACTTGTATCTCATCGAACACATCTGGGGCGTCATTGGTCTGCAATTGCAAAGGTTGCTGGATATATACGTTATGGAGCATATTAGGGTGTTTGGAGCAGGTTCAGGAGTTGAGCACACTCCACAAAGTGCAGCTGCTGGTTACATTACATAGCCGGCATCTGGTTTTAACTACAGCCATCAGCGCTACCACCAATGACTGTTGTTAAAACTATTAAATGCTGTTGACAATCACTAACAGCAGCATTTACGCATCGCAATGCGGGCCTCGCGCTCGTTCTGGTGCCCATTGTCCAGACATAAAGCAATCGCAGGAAGCCGATGAGTTGAAATGATAGCTGGTGACTTGTCAGCTTACTGTGTCTGTTAGGTCATTTCTCCCAGGATGTCTAGCCCCAGGCTTGACATCATAGAAGACTGTGATTTGTACTATATACAGCAATACTGGAATATTGCAGCATATGGTACAGACAATAAATCGATCACAAGTTCAGATCCCCTAAAGAGACTGAAAAATAAAGTGAAAAGTAAAAACAAACAAAACATAATTAAACATTTTAAAATATATATAAAAAGTGAAGATATGTAAAAACTATACAAATATATACATATTTAATATTAAAGTATCCGTAAAAGTCCGATCTATGAAAATACAAGATTAACATGACCAGTAAACGTTGTAATGAGAGAAAAAAAATCACTAGCTTGCCCCGCAAAAGAACAATCTCTTACATGGGTCCATTGACCCCAAAGCATTATGGATCTCAGAAAATGGTGTCAGAACCCAATTTTTTGTTTACAAAGTTAGAAAAAAAAAGTTATGGCTAATAGAAAACGAGGAGAAAAATGAAAAAAACAAAAACAAAAAAAAACACAAAATTGTCTGCATCCTTAAGCGATTTATAACCTTATTTTTTAATATTTTGTTTCCATTTTTTAAATATTTGCATATCAATGATATATCTATTGATCCATAATTGTACAACTTTTCCTTCTTGGTGTTGCAATTTCAATATTGAGGCATGTATATAACCTGTCACAAAAAAATATGTGTCAGTTCAACTCACCTCATATGTAACCCCAAGATAAGCTGAGAGAATCACAGGCGGTGCAAGGACAAAAGGAATCTGAGTTGGAATCGGACAAGCATGAACATCATTTCAAAGAAACCAAGGGGTGAGTAGTCCAGCACTCAAACTCCAGAAGTGATAAGATAAAGTATAACTTCATACAATCCCTGGCCTATTCTACCACTCCTGGAGTTTGACTGCTGGAATACTCAACACCTGGTTCTTTGGGAACGGATATATGTACACTGTCTCAAAATCATTTATTTAGTAGAAATAGATTCTTCACAAGCTGCAAAGAAAGCCCCTTTAAACTCAGTTGTAAAGGGCATCTTTATAATAGGATCAAGCATTGTTACGGGTCAATATGGGCATGTAAGTCATAGAAAGTGGAATAAAATGATATCTTGAAATCCGTAATCCGATGTCTTATTCCAAATCCATATTTTTGTCATGTGATCTGATAAGAGCTATAGGCCAGACACTGATCTCCATGAGACTCTGCCTCCAGAGCTTATTTTAAATAAAAAAATACCAGTGTGATATGTAATGGTTACCAGCGTGATGTGTAATGGCTGCTCTTCTGATCTCACTGCAGAGCTGTGGGTGATTATACCGGACACATCTGCAGGTTCCTCTCAGCGTCCATCTCTGTTGCAATACGGCAGAGCTCTGAGAGCTGCTGCTGCAATTGTGTTTGTAATGAAACAAAGTTCAGTTCTACTGTTCTGTGTTGGTTACAGATCTTACACTGGTAACTTCTCCTTTCATTCAAAGGGAATCTGTCACCAGAAATAATGCTGTTAACCTGCAGATATGCGGTTAATCTGTACGCAGCCGAATGTTGGAGGAGAAAATGATCAATATTCTCCCCGGCAGCATTTGGCTTCAGTCATGGGGGCAGAGGCCGGTTCAGTCACCGCTGTGAGTATACAGAGCGGCCGCTGTGCCACAATGTAGAGCCAGTGTCAGTCAGGGTCCGGGAGCTTAGATTAGAGGCACTGGCATCACTCAAACGCTGAAATAAAACCCCCCCAATGGAGTGGTGCTTAATTCTGATCATATCAAATTAAAATCAGAATTGAGCTTAACATTCAGGGGAAGACAAGAGGGACTATTGACTAAAGGTACCTTCACACTAAACGACGCTGCAGCGATCCAGACAACGATCCGGATCGCTGCAGCGTCGTTGTTTGGTCGCTGGAGAGCTGTCACACAGACCGCTCTCCAGCGACCAACGATGCCGGTAACCAGGGTAAACATCGGGTTACTAAGCGCAGGGCCGCGCTTAGTAACCCGATGTTTACCCTGGTTACCATCCTAAAAGTAAAAAAAACAAACGCTACATACTTACCTACCGCTGTCTGTCCCCGGCGCTCAGCTTCTCTGCTCTGGCTGTGAGCGCCGGGCAGCCGGAAAGCAGAGCGGTGACGTCACCGCTCTGCTTTCCGGCCGTTGTGCTCACAGCCAGAGCAGAGAAGCTGAGCGCCGGGGACAGACAGCGGAAGGTAAGTATGTAGCGTTTGTTTTTTTTACTTTTAGGATGGTAACCAGGGTAAACATCAGGTTACTAAGTGCGGCCCTGCGCTTAGTAACCCGATGTTTACCCTGGTTACCAGCGAAGACATCGCTGAATTGGTGTCACACACGCCGATTCAGCGATGTCAGCGGGAGAGCCAGCGACCAAAGAAAGGTCTGGCCCTCTAGCCCCGACCAACGACATCACAGCAGGATTCTGATCGCTGCTGCGTGTCAAACTAAACGATATCGCTAGCGAGGACGCTGCAACGTCACGGATTGCTAGCGATATCGTTTAGTGTGAAGGTACCTTTAGACCGCATGTTGTGATTAACACTGAACAGCACTGAGCAGCTTGTAATGTATTGTAATACATACAAACTACAAAACAGTTACTTTTTAAAATGAAACCAGTTAAAGAAATGCTTCTCTTCATATGATACTTAAAATCAAACAAAAAAAATGAAAAGATATCCATAGTCTTTAAGACTAAAATGAAATTCAGTTTTTCTGGTTATGAGGCGGAAAGCTCAGAAGTCTATTTTTACATGTTATTCAGTTAGTCGGAATGTATACTATTTCACAAGCATCTAAGGCCTCTTGTGACCAGAGGAAGCTGTTTAGTTTGGCAGGCTGGAAAATTTTAAATAGCAGAGAGAAAGGAATCTGATTCTGTCTCTTTGTACCTGAACATTAAATGAGAGCAGAACCAAAGAGACTGGCCAAAAATGTAAAAGGTCCAAGTCTATGTAAAGCCAAATATAGAATACTGAGCTATAGTTCATGGAACAACCTAATCAGCAAAAAAGCTGTACTTTACTAGTATTTTGTACTTAAAAGTTAAAGAGTTGGCCACTCAAACTTTTTTTCTGCTTAGAAAGAATGTGATAAAATTAACAAGTGCCACTTCCCACATTCAGCACCAGTCATATCTACTATATAATTGTCTAAGGGTCACTTCCGTCTTTCTGTCCTTCTGTCTGTCTGTCACGGATATTCATTGGTCGCGGCCTCTGTCTGTCATGGAATCCAAGTCGCTGATTGGTCGTGGCAAAACGCCCACGACCATTGCTACGACCAATCAGCGACGGCCACAGTCCGGCGGCAATATGGCCGCTCTTTCCTCCCCGCAGTCAGTGCCCGCTCCATATTCCCCTCCAGTCATCCAGTCAGCCCTCACGCAGGGTTGATGCCAGCGTTACCGGAGCGCGGTGTAACGCACTCCGGTTACGCAGCTTTTAAGCCTGTGTGACCAACTTTTTACTATTGATGTTGCGTATGCAGCATCAATAGTAAAAAGATCTGTTACAAATAAGAATAATTAAAAAAAAGGTTATTCTCACCCTCCTACGTCGCGTCCTGTCCTCGGCAGTGCAAGTGGCAGGTTCCGGTGCTAAGGATGCTATGCGAGAAGGTCCTGCATCACAGGTCCTGCGCTCATACCAACCCTGGGACCGGAAGCTGCCGCGTGCATCGCACAAAGGCGCCAAGACTACAAGGGGCCCTCGGAAGGTGAGTAATGAGTGTATGTTTATTTTTTATTTTTTAACCTGTTACATACGTGGCTGGGCAATATACTACGTAGCTGGGCAATATACTACGTGACTGGGCAGTATACTACGTGTCTGTGCTGTATACTACTTCGCTGTGCAATATACTACGTGACTGGGCAATATACTACGTGACTGGGCAATATACTACGTGACTGGGCAATATACCATGTGGCTGGGCAATATACTACGTCACTCGGCAATATACTACATAGCTGGGCAATATACTACGTGACTGGGCAATATACTATGTGACTGGGCAATATATGTGGCTGGGCAATATAGTACGTAGCTGGGCAATATACTACGTGGCTGGGCAATATACTACGTGGCTGGGCAATATATTACGTGGCTGGGCAATATACTACGTGGCTGGGCAATATACTACGTGGCTGGGCAATATACTACGTGGCTGGGCAATATACTACGTGGCTGGGCAATATACTACGTCACTGGGCAATATACTACATAGCTGGGCAATATACTACGTAGCTGGGCAATATACTACGTGGCTGGGCAATATACTACGTCACTGGGCAATATACTACATAGCTGGGCAATATACTACGTAGCTGGGCAATATACTACGTAGCTGGGCAATATACTACGTGGTTGGGCAATATAATACGTGGCTGGCCAATATACTATGTGGGCTGTGCAATATACTATGTGGACATGCATATTCTAGAATACCCAATGCGTTAGAATCGGGCCACCATCTAGTGAATTTATAAGGACCTGTAGACAAAACCTAGATTCTTGAAACAGCTTGTTAATCTTCATGAAGACCAGGCAACTGGGTTTTGCCCAAACCTGGTTTAAATCTAATGATCTTTAGGTGCCTATTCACACATTGCTAGAATTTTCACAATAATAATTCTTGAATTCTTTTAACGCTTCTGTAAAATCCACCACAATAAAGAGGATACAGTAAGTACAACTCATCAGAAGAGGAGCGTGTACACGCAGACATGTAGTTTAAAGGTACCTTCACACTAAACGACGCTGCAGCGATCCAGAAAACGATCCGGATCGCTGCAGCGTCGCTGTTTGGTCGCTGGAGAGCTGTCACACAGACCGCTCTCCAGCGACCAACGATGCCGGTAACCAGGGTAAACATCGGGTTACTAAGCGCAGGGCCGCGCTTAGTAACCCGATGTTTACCCTGGTTACCATCTAAAAGTAAAAAAAACAAACGCTACATACTTACCTACCGCTGTCTGTCCCCGGCGCTGTGCTTCTCTGCTCTGGCTGTGAGCACAGCGGCCGGAAAGCAGAGCGATGACGTCACCGCTCTGCTTTCCGGCCGCTGTGCTCACAGTGAGTGCAGGAAAGCAGAGCGCTGGAGGACAGACAGCGGAAGGTAAGTATGTAGCGTTTGTTTTTTTTACTTTTAGATGGTAACCAGGGTAAACATCGGGTTACTAAGCGCGGCCCTGTGCTTAGTAACCCGATGTTTACCCTGGTTACCAGCGAAGACATCGCTGAATCGGTGTCACACACGCCGATTCAGCGATGTCAGTGGGAGAGCCAGCGACCAAAGAAAGGTCTGGCCCTCTAGCCCCGACCAACGACATCACAGCAGGATTCTGATCGCTGCTGCGTGTCAAACTAAACGATATCGCTAGCGAGGACGCTGCAACGTCACGGATTGCTAGCGATATCGTTTAGTGTGGGGCTAGTGAGGGGCGATCTAATAACCATGTATAAGTATATAAGGGGACAATACAAATATCTCGCTGAGGATTTGTTTATACCAAGGAAGGTGACGGGCACAAGGGGGCATTCTTTGCGTGTGGAGGAGAGAAGGTTTTTCCACCAACATAGAAGAGGATTCTTTAATGTTAGGGCAGTGAGAATCTGGAATTGCTTGCCTGAGGAGGTGGTGATGGCGAACTCAGTCGAGGGGTTCAAGAGAGGCCTGGATGTCTTCCTGGAGCAGAACAATATTGTATCATACAATTAGGTTCTGTAAAAGGACGTAGATCTGGGGATTTATTATGATGGAATATAGGCTGAACTGGATGGACAAATGTCTTTTTTCGGCCTTACTAACTATGTTACTATGTTACTAGTGTGAAGGTACCTTAAGACCTAGAAGATCCTCTTCCTACAAGTCTGCAGAGTGACTCTATGTGACTGCAGACTTGTGATTCCTCACATTGCACTTTGTGAGGATTGTCCGTCCAGGGAAAAGCTGATGGTGTGACCGCAAGTACTTCTGGCCACATTCCAACTAGACTGTTGCCGGCCTTGCTTAAAACATTTGCATTGAGTGAGGCCAGCCCATTTAGTCAGAATGTGGCTGGGAGTATGCATATCCCATACTTACAGTCACATAACAGACTGCTCAAGGCGCCAGCACTGGGGAATCCTCACAGAGTGCAGTGCACGCAATGTGAAGATTCACAAGTCTGTAGTCACATAGAGATACTACTGTATTGTAGCTTAAAACTGGACAACCCCATTTAAAGGGAATCTGTCACCCCAAAAATCGTATATGAGCTAAGCCCTCCGGCATCAGGGGCTTATATACAGCATTCTGTAATGCTGTAGATAAGCCCCCGATGTAACCTGAAAGGTAAGAAAAACAGGTTATATTATACTCACCCAGGGGCGGTCCGGGTCCGATGGGCGTCGCGGTCCAGGTCCGGCGCCTCCTATCTTCATACGATGAAGTCCTCTTCTTGTCTTCCTGCCGCGGCTCCAGTGCAGGCGTAATTTGTCTGCCCTGTTGAGGGCAGAGCACAGTACTGCAGTGCGAGGGCGCTGGGCCTCTCTGACCTTTCCCTGCGCACTGCAGTACTTTGCTCTGCCTCAACAGGGCAGACAAAGTACGCCTGCGCCGGAGCAGGAAGACAAGAAGAGGACATCATCGTATGATGATAGGTGGCGCCGGACCCGGACTGCGATGCCCATCGGACCTGGACAGCAACGGGACCGCCCCTGGGCGAGTATAATATAACCTGTTTTTCTTACCTTTCAGGTTACATCGGGGGCTTATCTACAGCATTACAGAATGCTGTAGATAAGCCCCTGATGCCGGTGGCCTTAGCTCATATACGATTTTTGGGGTGACAGATTCCCTTTAATAAAGAAAAGCAAACTGTACTTGTGACGCCCAGGAGACCGGGATACCCAGCACCGGACCAATGGAGTCTGTCTCTTGAGGGGGGGGATGCCACGGGTGGCTTGACCCGGTGCTGTGGCCTCAGGCAATGCACAGTGTAAGGGGTATCGTGAGGGGACAGGCACTTACTTGATCAGCAGCAGGTTCTCCCAGCGGTGACGATCCCGATCCTGGATAGATGGCTATTGTCCAAATGAAAGACTGAGGCACTGAAACGTTTAACCAGTTTACTTTAACAATAAAGGATTTACAACCAGTCCTGTCACCGGAGTCTGTATGGGAACTCTGAGTTACTTTGACCCTGCCGGGGTCTTCGCCTCTTATTGTGCGCAATTTCTGTGTGGCCCTGCTGCTGTATGTGAACTGGCTGCCGGCCCAATCTGTCCCCTCCGGGTCCTGGTTCGACAGGCAACCCGAGTCCTTTTATCGGTTTACCCCCTCTGGGAGTACCGCTGAACTCTGTGTCTGTTGCTGCATCCGGCCCTAGTGAAGCTGATATCACTTCACGTTTTTCCGGTTGCTGTATTATATATAATGAATACAGCCACTGATCCGGTATCCGTCTTTGCGCCTGTTCTGGGTAGTGATTAATGCTACCCGGTTCTCACAATGTCCTTTTTCTCTATCCCTCTTCTCCTCAGGCCGGTGATTTTGGCCTGGTAACAGTCACAGGGCTGTTAGATATTAAACTGTATGACCTCTCACTTTCAGCTCCTTGGCCCAACTGCCATTTCTTCTCTCAGACCAGAATGGATCAAGGGGAGTCTCTGGAGCTCCCCCTTCTGGCCGGAGGTGGTAGTGCAGTCTTGCTATTTTAGTATTTGTATTTACTGTCAGTAACTATTTTTGTGGCAAATACCCCTAGGGGTGCCACATTCCCCCTTAGTTAAGAACAGTACTCCGGGACTGTGGGACAATAACATTTTGAAATAACAATTAATATGTACAGAGTCTTAAAAATGAAAAGTTACAAAAACCACTCAAGGAAACAAAAATAGAGTTCTGTAAAAAGTCACTTCAAATAGCGTCCATTAATACAGTTCTATCCTTGAAGGTATTAGGAAAGGCACTGTACTTAGTGTCCAGGAATTTAGTTCCATTTTTCCAACGGAGTTGTCAATATAAAGTCTAAAGAAAGTTCAAAAAGAGCAAAAAGCAAAGTTCAAAAAGCAGTCTTTCCGGAGCTTTGATTTAGTGCCTCCGGGCTGATAAAAAGTTCAAGAATATGCAAGAAGTTCATACAGACAAGTCTCTGTAGGCACTGGGCTTAAACGTTGCAGACTGATAACAATGACTATACTACATTTTCTGTTTAACTATATACGGCATAACATATATACAATTCACATTATGAGCTTTATAGTTGGTAATCTGCATACCTGGCCGGTAATTGACCCTGGGTACTACGCTGTGATCTACGTAATAGCGGTGTCTTTTCATGTGGTGTACTACTGTCTACTGTGGATGTAGTATCTGCCCGCTCTGCTAAAGATAATTCCACGACTATGGAGTTGGCAAGTCCACCGTGAATGGGATTACTCTGACCAGGAATCTGTTCTTCCTAGCCTGGAACCTCCTGTAGTACGGGGTCAGCCTCTTCCTGTCTTGGGACTTCTGGTATTGGGTTCGGTGTTGGGTAAAAGGCCACCATGGGAACCACTACTGCACCATGGTATGTTAGTAGGGTTTTGGGAAAGTCTCCTATACAGGTGTGATACACGTCCTCTTCTTTTTCCTTTACTGGTTAAACCTGTATGTGTTGAATAACTTCTGGTTCTGGCTGGACAACGTCTGGCTCTTTCAATGCTTCCGGACATAATTTAAGATTGTCTCTTGACACTAGTACAGATGTTAAGCCTCCGTTTTTGCTAATGAGACACATTTTAGGATTATCCACTCTTGTTGGTAAAACTGTGTAGGGTACGGCTTCCCACTGATTGTCCAGTTTATTGGTTCGACGATTTCTCTTGAGCACTTGGTCACCTGGTCTTAATGGGGTCGCTAGAGCATTCTGGTTGAAAGTTCGCTCTTGTCTTTCTCTAGTTTGCTGAAGGCTTCTTTCCACACTCTCTTGCACTTGGCGATACTGCTTTTGCCGTATGATATCCCAATTGGAGTCTTGAACTTCTGCATCTGGTTTCAGAATTCCCATTTCTAGATCGATTGGTAATTGGCCGGGTCTTGCACGCATAAGGTAAGCTGGGGTGCAGTTGGTGGAGCTCACCGGGACATGATTATACAGATCCACCAAGTCAGGCAATTTCTCTGGCCATTGATTCCTTTCTGTCTCAGGTAAAGTCTTTAGTAGGTCTATTACAATATGGTTCATCTTCTCGCATAAGCCGTTTGTTTGTGGATGATAGGCCGTCGTCCGGATCTTTTTGCAACCATACATATTACAGAATTCTCTGAAGATCTCTGATTCAAAGGCTGTACCTTGGTCGGTGAGAACCTGTTCCGGATATCCATGGGGTCTACAAAAGTACGTTTGGAACGCTTTGGCTGCTGTTTTTGCTGTCAGATCTTTTACGGGTACTACTACCAAGAAGCGTGAATAATGGTCCACGATGGTCAAGGCATAGACATAGCCGGACCGGCTTGGTATTAACTTCACGTGGTCTATGGCTACAAGTTCAAGTGGTTGTTTGGTGATTATGGGCTGCAGTGGTGCTCTTTGGTTCTTTTGATCGTTTCTTCTGAGGTTGCACGGGCCACAATTTCTGCACCACTGTTCGATTGATTTTCTCATCCCGACCCAATAAAATCTTTCTCTTAGAAGTACTTCTAACTTTTTCCAACCGAAGTGACCAGCACCATTATGGTAAGCTTCGAGGACCATCTTGACATCTTGTTTAGGCACGATAATCTGCCAAACCAATTCATGTGTTTTCGGATTGGTGTACCTTCTACAGAGCTTCTCTTGATACAGGAACATTTTGCCTCTCTCTTTCCAGAGTTGATGCGTCTCTTCTGGGGCATCCTCATCGGGATATGCACTTTGGTCAGTTAACAGTTCCTTCACCAACTTCACAGCCGGATTGCTGTCTTGGGTGTCAGCCCATCTATGGTGTGCTAACGGATTAAAATTCACCTCTTGTTGTTTCTGATAGGTACTTGACTGATGATGTTTTGCCTTGGGATGATGGAAGGCTGGTAGTTCAATTTCTTCAAGCTCCCCCGTTTCTTCTTCTACATCTCTCAAGTGTGGCATCCGGGATAGGGCATCGGCATTTCCATTCTTGCGACCTGCTCGATACTTGATCTTGAAGTTGTAATTAGATAACCGGGCTATCCATCGCTGTTCTAACGCACCTAATTTGGCTGTGTCCAGGTGGGTCAACGGATTGTTGTCAGTATAGACAATAAATTCTGCAGTGGCCAGATAGTGTTTGAAACGTTCAGTCACAGCCCAAACTACTGCCAGTAGTTCCAATTTGAAGGAGCTATAATTTTCTGGATTTCTTTCAGTAGGCCGGAGCTTTCTACTTGCAAAGGCGATGACATTCTCCCGACCTTCTTGCTTTTGTGACAGCACCGCTCCTAGTCCGACATTACTGGCATCGGTGTAGAGGATGAAAGGTTGATGGTAATCTGGGTATGCCAGAACCTCTTCTCCGGTTAGTGCCTTCTTTAGTTGTTCAAAGGAGTCTTCCCTTTCGTCGTTCCACTGGAAAGGAGGGTTTCGGTTTGAAGGTTTCTTCGTCTGCCCTACCAAGGCGTCTTGCAAGGGTGCTGCCAACTTGGTAAATCCTTTTATAAATCTGCGATAGTAACCCACCAATCCCAGGAATTGCCTCACTTCTTTTGCGCTGGTAGGTCTCGGCCAATCCCTTATGGCGGTTATTTTCTCGGGATCCGGTGCTACTCCCTCCGAACTCACGATGTGTCCCAGGTACTGTACCTTTGGCTTGAGAAGGTGACATTTGGATGGCTTGATTTTCATGCCATACCTGGATAAGGCTTCGAACACTTCTGCAAAGTCTTTTAAGTGTTGTTCGTAAGTCTTTGAGTAGACGATCACATCATCTAGGTACAGGAGGACGGTCTCGAAGTTCTTGTGTCCGAGGCAGCATTCCATCAGCCGCTGGAAGGTACCGGATGCATTGCAGAGTCCGAACGGCATGCGATTAAATTCACTTAGACCCATTGGTGTGGTGAATGCCGTCTTTTCCTTATCTCTCTCAGCCACAGGGACTTGCCAATACCCGCTTGTTAAGTCTAAGGTGGAAAAATAATTAGCAGATTTCAAAGCAGTCAAGGACTCTTCTATCCTAGGCAAGGGGTAGGCATCTTTATGGGTGATGTTATTAATCTGCCGGTAGTCTACGCACATTCTCATGGTTCCGTCTTTTTTTTTGACAATCACTAGAGGGGCCGCCCAGGGGCTACAGCTGTCTCTTATTACCCCGGCCTGTTTCATCTCCCTCAGCATATCTTTTGCACATTGATAGTGAGCGGGCGGTATGGGTCTATATCTTTCTTTTATTGGGGGATGGTCACCGGTGGGGATTGTGTGTTCTACCCCTTCTATCCGTCCGAAGTCCAATGGGTGTTTACTGAAGACTTGTTCATATTCCATCACTAGCCTATACACCCCTTGTTTTTGATGGGTAGGTGTTGAATTTATGCCCACGTGTAGCTGTTGGCACCAATCCTCCATTTCTCCATCTGAGCCATTGCCTTCCACCTGACAGGTTGGTTCTAAGGGCTCAATGGTTGTGATGGCATTGTTGTCAACAGTATATAGCTTTGCCATTGTAGCATACCTTGGCAAAGTGACCTCTTCCTCTCCACAGTTCAAAAGTCGTACCGGCACTCGTCCCCGGTGTACCTCGACTATCCCTCGTGCTGTGAGTATAGTGGGCCTGCTGTCGGTGTACACTGGTTCTATTAAGGCTTGATAATCTCGTCCCTTAGTACCAATGGCTGCTCTACACCATACCAGCATTTCTGTTTTTGGTGGGATTACAATAGACGTTGGATCACTTACCCTCACACTGCCGATTTCTCCACCTGCAACTTCTACCTGTTGCCTTAACATCAATACTTTTATTTCCCTCCGGAGAACTCTCTGCTGGCAAGATTGGGCAGTTTCAGCAATTTGCTGTAAGACAGAAATGACTTCGGAAAAGCAGTTCTCTAACACATTCATTCCTATCAATACAGTTGGTTCACAGTTCCGCCGGTCAACATCAACAACAATTATACCCTGTTTCTTCAATTCTACTTTACCAATCTTTATGGTCATCTCCCTGAATCCTAGTTTCGGTACCAACTTACCATTACTGGCCCATATATCTAGTTCAACATCAGAGGGCCCTTTATCAATATCTGCATCAGCCCAGTACCTCTTATAAAGGATATACGGAATAGATGAAATCTGGGAACCTGTGTCCAGCAAAGCGTTGAGAGGAATTCCGTCCAGCACGATAGGGATAATGGGTCGTCCTCCGATGTACCTGTCATGCCAGGGTGTTGGGCCTTGAAAGTTCATTCCTGTGAAGCGGCCCGCATTCCCAGGGGATTCCCATTTAAATCACAATCTCGTGCAAAGTGGCCTGGCTGCTGGCAACGACGGCAAATGGGCTGTCCATCCGGTTGGTAGCGGTCGCGGGGTCGTCCTCTCCATGTCGGGTATCTCCGGGGTCTCATCCATGGAACATCTTCTCTAAGGTTTGCCAACTCCATCTTGGGTCCTCTCATCTCCTGCATGGTTTTAGCCATTGAAGCAACAACATCAGTTAAAGAGTCAAGCTTTTGTTGAAGAGCCTCATTAGTACTGGGCCCCAGGGGCTTAGCAATGGCCCCGGACATAGCTGATGTCACTGGTACTCCATGTTGTTGAGGAGCCTCTGCCATGAGTTGCACAGGCTCCTGATCCCGAGGTGCTTCTGCCAGCTGGAGACGTATAACGCTCTCCTTTAATTGGGCAAATGTCAATTCAGGGTTCTTAAAAACAAGCATGCTCACATGCCCCCGGTGAGAAGGGGTGTAGAGTCCCTCAATAAATTGATCTCTTAGCAGTTTATCCGCTCCGGTGTTAAAAATGGGTTCAGCCAGTGTAAGTGATTTAAGGGCTTCCTGCAGGTTTAAGGCAAAGTCTCTCACGCACTCATTAACTTTTTGTTTGCAATTAAAGAATCGTACTTTAGCTTTGCTGCTGGCAGTGGTTTCAAATGTAGCTTTTAATCCAGCAAATATGCGTTCAACAGTGCCTTTTAGATCAGCTGCCCATGCTGTGACTTCTCGCTTAGCATGGCCACTTAGCTGCATCATCAGGAGACTAACACGCTGAACTTCACCCACGGGGAACATGTCAAAATGGGCCAGCATCTTTTCTCTGAAATCGTCAAGGGTATTAGGCTCACCTTCATACATTGGAAGCCATGGACCACCCGGGGTATATGGCATCAGCACCGGCATGATGGGCGCCACTCCTTGCACCGCTGCGCTACCGGACTCTCTATCGACACTCTGTCTTTCAGCTGCATTAGCGTCGCCGGGTGCTGCGGCGTCTCCGTGCTGCGACATACTGTGCCCCCTTAGTTAATCCGGACCCTTCCGGTCCTCCGCTTCCGTCGGGATAGTGTAGATTCGTTCCGCTGTGCAGCAGGATCGATTTTCCCCTTGCTCTGATGTCAGAGCGCTCAGCTTGGTGCCGCCCACAATGACACGCCCCCTGCTGCTCCCACCCGCCGCACGCTCTGTAATGGCGGATTCTGAAGTTTTTCAGTTAGACTGGGGCTCAGATGATGGCGTAGCTCAATTAACAGTCTTGTGCCTAACGGTTATGAGGTGATTACCTCAGGGGATGGCGGCCATCTTTACTCCATTATAACCAATGGGGAAAAGTCACTTTCAATAGTTTTCAATGGGAAATGGAATTTTCTTTAATAAAGTCAATTTTCAAGATTTTTCATCCAAGTTTTCACAATTTTGGACTCCAATCATGGCACACAATACCCGGTATACGGGCTGGCTGAATCCTGTTCGTGACGCCAATTGTGACGCCCAGGAGACCGGGATACCCAGCACCGGACCAATGGAGTCTGTCTCTTGAGGGGGATGCCACGGGTGGCTTGACCCGGTGCTGTGGCCTCAGGCAATGCACAGTGTAAGGGGTATCGTGAGGGGACAGGCACTTACTTGATCAGCAGCAGGTTCTCCCAGCGGTGACGATCCCGATCCTGGATAGATGGCTATTGTCCAAATGAAAGACTGAGGCACTGAAACGTTTAACCAGTTTACTTTAACAATAAAGGATTTACAACCAGTCCTGTCACCGGAGTCTGTATGGGAACTCTGAGTTACTTTGACCCTGCCGGGGTCTTCGCCTCTTATTGTGCGCAATTTCTGTGTGGCCCTGCTGCTGTATGTGAACTGGCTGCCGGCCCAATCTGTCCCCTCCGGGTCCTGGTTCGACGGGCAACCCGAGTCCTTTTATCGGTTTACCCCCTCTGGGAGTACCGCTGAACTCTGTGTCTGTTGCTGCATCCGGCCCTAGTGAAGCTGATATCACCTCACGTTTTTCCGGTTGCTGTATTATATATAATGAATACAGCCACGGATCCGGTATCAGTCTTTGCGCCTGTTCTGGGTAGTGATTAATGCTACCCGGTTCTCACAATGTCCTTTTTCTCTATCCCTCTTCTCCTCAGGCCGGTGATTTAGGCCTGGTAACAGTCACAGGGCTGTTAGATATTAAACTGTATGACCTCTCACTTTCAGCTCCTTGGCCCAACTGCCATTTCTTCTCTCAGACCAGAATGGATCAAGGGGAGTCTCTGGAGCTCCCCCTTCTGGCCGGAGGTGGTAGTGCAGTCTTGCTATTTTAGTATTTGTATTTACTGTCAGTAACTATTTTTGTGGCAAATACCCCTAGGGGTGCCACATACTCATCGCCGAGTAGTAACCGTACAATGTCCTGCACAAGGTTCTACAGATGGGCTTTATTTTTCCCCCTCTTTCAAGTTCTGTATTCTTCAATGGACTCCCCTGACATCAATGGGACACAAAGAAATCAATGAAATGCCTAATGATAGATTTTAACCCTTTTCTGACATGAGACGTACTATTCCATCCATGATCCCTGGGCGAATTTGACCATGGACGGAATAGTACGTCTCAGCGATCGGCCGTGCACATGGATGGTGAGTGGCCGATCGTTGCTGGGTGTCAGCTGATTCTCACAGCTGACACCCGGCACTAAGCAGCATTCCAGGAGCAGGCAGAGGGCTGACAGCCCCTCTGCCTTTGGATCGGAGACCCCGCAGCGTGACGAGGGATCCAGATCGCTGCCATGGTAACCCAATGTCGTCATGATGACATCCGGGTTACCAGAGCTGAGAAACTTCCTGTCATGCTCAGTGCATGTCAGGAAGTCTCTCAGGTCAGTGTGCACTGATTGCAGCGCTGACAGCTTTTATAACATGCAGATGCTGCTTCATCTGCATGCTATAGAAGCGATCAGCCTGCAAAAAATTAGTGTCCCATAGTGGGACAAAGTGTAAAAGTTAACCCCTTTAGTGAACAACATAAAAGAAAATAACAAAGGCAAAAAACAATGCTTTATCATCATACCTCCGAACAAAAAGAGGAATAAAACGCAATAAAAAAAAGGGATATAAATAAACATGGTACCGCTGAAAACGTCATCTTGTCCGGCAAAAAATGAGCCACAATACAGTGTCATCAGCGAGAAGATAAAAAAGTTATAGCTGTCAGAATAAAGTGATGCAAAAACAATTATTTTTTCTATAAAAGAGTTTTTATTATATAAAAGCGCCAAACCATAAAAAAAGATAATCAGTAATCGTACTGACCTGAAGAATAAAACTGCTTTATCAATTTTATCACACGTGGAAGGTGGAACAGTGTAAAGTGATAAAAAATAAAGTCATGTGCCCAAAAATGGTACCAATAGAAACGTCAGCTTGTCCCACAAAAAACAAGACCTCATATGACTCTGTGGACCAAAATATGGAAAAATTATAGCTCACAAAATGTGGTGATACAAAAACTATTTTTTGCAACATAAAGAGTCTTTTAGCATGTGACAGCTGACAAGCATAAAAACCCGCTATAAGGTCTCTTTCACACGTCATGATATTTCCGGTACCGCAGATGTCAGTGTCCGTGTGTGCAATACTTGCGGCACACGTGTAGCATGTGTGTGCCACATCAGTACCACATGGACGGGCACTAGGGAAAAAGCGTTGCAGTGAGCGCTGTTCCCCAGTGCCGGGTTCTGAACAAGGCTCTCATCATTCTCCCTTGCTCTGCCGGCGATCGGCACGAGCAGGGGAGAATGAGGAGAGTTACATTTAACCCCTTAACGACCACCAATACGCCTTTTAACGCCAGCAGTTAAGTACTTAAACCACGCTTTTTAACAGTGCTGAGGTTTAAGGTTATAGCGCCCCCCAGCGTCAGAATTTCTCCGGGGTCTCGGATGCTGGGGGTAGCCGAGACCCCACAGAACATGAGTTGGGTCGGTTTTTACCGACCCCGGTGTTGCAGTAAATGAAACCTCAGCTTTATCACCCCCTTAGTTATGGAAAAATAATAAAATAAGAAAAATGTATTTATTTCCATTTTAGGGTTGAGCTAAAGTTAGGATTAGGGTTGGGGCTAGAGTTGGGGTTAAGGTTTGGGATTAGGGTTAGGGGTATGTTAGGGTTAAGTTTGTGGTTAGGGTTATGGTTAGGATTGGGATTAGGGGTGTGTTGGGGTTAGGGTTGGCGTTAGAATTAGGGGGTTTCGGCACATCAGGGACTCTCCAAGCGCGACATGGCGTCCGATCTCAATTCCAGCCAATTCTGCATTGAAAAAGTCAAACAGTACTCCTTCCCTTCTGAGCTCTGCTGTGCGCCCAAACAGTGATTAATTATTATTATTATTTATTTATATAGCACCATTGATTCCATGGTGCTGTACATGAGAAAAGGGGTTACGAACAGAGTTATAGATAACGTTTACAGTAAACAAATTTATAATGACAGACTGGTACAGAGGGGAGAGGACCCTGTCCTTGCGGACTTACATTCTACGGGATTTATCCCCGCATATGGGGTATCGGCGTACTCAGGACAAATTGGACAACAACTTTTGGGGTCCAATTTCTCCTGTAATCCTAGGGGAAAAAAAACATTGGGGGCGAAAAGATTATTTTTGTGATTTTTTATTTTTACAGCTCTACGTTATAAACTTCTGTGAAGCTCTTGGGGGTTCAAAGAGCTCACCACATATCTAGATAAGTTCTTTAGGGGGACTAGTTTCCAAAACGGAGTCACTTGTGGGGGGTTTCCACTGTTTAGCCACATCAGGCGCTCTCCAAATGCAACATGGCATCCGATCTCAATTCTAGCTAATTTTGCATTGAAAAGTCAAACAGCGCTCCTTCCCTTCCGAGTTCTGCAATGCGCCCACACAGTGGTTTTCCTGCATATATGGGGTATGAGCATACTCAGGACAAATTGTACAACAACTTTTGGTGTCTAATTTCTCCTGTTACCCTTGGTAAAATAAAAACAATTGTATCTGAAGTAATTTTTTTGTGAGAAAAAGTTAAATGTTCATTTTCCAAAAATTCCTATGAAGCACCTGAAGGGTTAATAAACTTCCTGAATGTGGTTTTGAGCACCTTCATGTGTGCAGTTTTTAGAATGCGTCACTCTTGCGTATTTTCTATAATATTATAGAGTATATTATATAGTATTTTCAAAGTGACTTAGAATGTGCTGTGGTCCCTTAAAAAAATGGTGTTTTAAAAATGAGAAATCGCTGTTTAAATTTTAACCCTTATAACTCCCTAACAAAAAATAATTCTGGTTCCAAAATTGTGCTGATGTAAACATGTGGGAAATGTTACTTATTATGCATTTTATGTGAGATATCTCTGTTATTTAATGGAATGAAAATTCAAAGTAGGAAAATTGCGAAATTCTTAAAATATTCGCCAAATTTCCATTTTTTCCCCCACAAATAAACGCAAGTAATATCAAAGAAATTTTACCACTATCATGAAGTACAATATGTCACAAGAAAACAATGTCATAATCACCGGGATCCATGGAAACGTTCCAGAGTTATTACCTCATAAAGAGACAGTGGCCAGAATTGTAAAAATTGACCTGGTCATTAACATGCAAACCACTCTTGGGGGTAAAGGGGTTAAGCTTGCAAGCAGGGCCCTCAATCCACTTGTACTCGTTGAATTATGTGTCACACTGTAATGTCTGATATTGTCCCTAGTGAATTGTAAAGGGATGCAGAATATGTTGGTACTATATAGTTATGGCCAAAAGTGCGGAACCTTTGAAATTGTTCTAGAAAATGAAGTGTTTTTCCCAGAAAGTTATTGCAATTACACGATTTGTTATACACATATTCATTTCCTTTGTGTGTATTGGGACAACAACAACAACATCATCAAAAATGGCAAATTGGAAATACTTTTACGCAAAAACCCAAAAATGTGCTGGACAAAATTGTTGGCACCCTCATCTTAAGATTTGTTTGCACACCCTTTGCAATACAGTCATGGCACCCTTGAATTTGTTCCAGAAAATTAAGTACCGTATTTTTCAGACTATAATACACTTTTTTCCTCCAAAAATGTGGAGGAAAATTGGGGGGGAGAGGGAGGGTGCATCTCATAGTCCGGATGTACCTGTTCTGGCTGTGGTGAGGAGGTGCGGGAGCGGCAGCGGGTCACAGGAAGCAGGAGTCGGCTACTGCAACTAAAGCCTGTGCCCGCTGCTAAAGAGAAATGATTATTCACTGCATTCCACGCCCATGGGCGTGGAGGACCGTGAATATTCATATGTCTTGAACATCCAAAGAAAAAGAAAAGGTGGCACTCCACCTGGACCCGTTGAAGCGCATCGTGCGCGAAACGGCCGTTGTCCGGTTCACTCCCCGCACCCTCTCGTTTTACCTGCAGCCCAAAAGGCATGTCCTTACTCCGATATATGGAAGAATAAAGGATTTTTAATACATCGCTTGGTGAGTGCCACCTTTTCTTTTTCTTTGGATGTTCAATACGAATTACTGTTTGGTAGAGCACCACAGTGCGATTATATTCCGTTAGTCCGATTGCCATGAGAGACTTTGATTGCTGCAGTAAATTGCTCACTTGAAGGCCATCTAAAACCATCTATCCTGGTGCCGTCATACTTTCTTCTCTTTTTATATGGACTATTCATATGTCTTTAATAGCATCCTGGTATGCATGGCCTCACCCTTATTCTGGTATGATTGGACCCCATCCTGATATGCAGGGCCCATCAGAAAAACATTTAAAGAAAAAAACCCAAAACATTACACTTACCTTACTTCGCTCCCTCACAGCATCTTGTTCCGGTGCCAGCAGCTGCTCCAAAGGTCAGCTAACGGAATACTCACTACTCCACACATCGGGACTATGTGCGTGGAGGGCAGTGAGTATTTATTGCTCTTTAGTATCACGCACAGTGTTAGCAGGCTTCCTGCAACTGCCGGGCTTTCACGTGCCCCCGATATTAAAGGGACTGAATATTTAATGCTCTCCACTCCCATAGGCGTGGGATGCAGTGAATATTCATTCCCTTTAGCAGCGGGGACATGTGACTGCCCAGCGCTGCAGGAAGCCTGCGGCTAACATTGCGCGCGCTACTAAAGAGCAATGAATACTCACTGTCCTCCATCTACATAGTTCCGGCGTGGGGAGAAATGAGAATTCCGGCAGATATCCTTCGGCTTTTAAGCAGCGCATGACATCCCTGCCATAAGGGCTGTGGAGTCGTAGGCTAAGGCTATGTGCACATGTTGCGGATTTTGCTGCGGATCCGCAGCGGATTTGACGCTGCGGATCTGCAGCTGTTTTCCATGTAAACATATGGAAAACAAAATCCGCAGTGCACATGCTGCGGAAAAAAACAGCATTCTGGAATGCTGTAGATAAGCCCCCGATGTATCCTGAAAGATGAGAAAAAGAGGTTATGTTATACTCACCCAGGGACGTTCCGGCTGCGGTCTGGTCCGATGGGCGTCGCGGTCCGGGGCCTCCCATCTTCATAGGATGACGTCCTCTTCTTGTCTTCACGCCGCGGCTCCGGCGCAGGCGTACTTTGTCTGCCCTGTTGAGGGCAGGGCAAAATACTGCAGTGCGCAGGCGCTGGGCCTCTCTGACCTTTCCCGGTGCCTGCGCACTGCAGTACTTTGCTCTGCCCTCAACAGGACCGCCCCTGGGTGAGTATAATCTAACCTCTTTTTCTCATCTTTCAGGTTACATCGGGGGCTTATCTACAGCATTCTAGAATGCTGTAGATAAGCCCTTGATGCCGGTGGGCTTAGCTCACCTTCGATTTTGGGGGTGACAGGTTCCCTTTAAACCTCCTCTTTGGGACAGGCAAAACAACAAGTTCTTCCACTCCTGTATAAAAATGCCAGGAGTTAAATTCTCAGCTTGTAACTTTTCAGTCACTTTAAATGGGTGATGAAGAAATTCCTTCAATTCAGCCACCTGTGTCCATTGAACTTCATGTAGTGTTACCTGGGGGCTGGCCATATCTACAAGGAAGGGATTCAGCTTAAACAATCAATAATCATTAAATAGGTGCTGCCCCACCGAGTGGCTTGATCCACAATTGCCCCTTTTCCAGCACGTCTCTTCAGGATGGAATCAATTTTAGGGGTTCTGGCAGCATAGCCCATTTCCTCACTTTGCTAATAAGAGTTCCAGCATGTCCCTCTTCCAGACTATCTCTTATTGCCAGCTGCAGCATGTGCACAACACAGCGCATGTGATGAATAGGAAAGAGGTGTGAAGCAGCTTCAACAAGATCATCTAATTTTAAAGAATCATTTTGATGTTCTTCTGTAGTAATATCTGTTTGTTCCTCCGTTATGGGAATAGGACTGTGGCCTTCCACCTCCAACATACTGAATGTGAACTGTTCTTCTAGCTGCTGTTCACCTTCATTATTCTCATTCATCAGTTTAATTGTACGTATCATGTTTGCAGCATTATCAGTTACACTAGCAAGAACCTGTTTTTTTATGTCATAATCTTGTAGAACTTTTTCCACTAAGGTGTGGAGAAACTGGCTGCTGTATCTTTTAATGCAGCATCATAGTAACAATTTTTTTGTTGTCACAAACATATCATTGATAGCAAAATATTTCACTCTGTGACGTGTGCAGGCATCCATTTTAAGAAATACAAATCATCTCGAGAGTCTTTTTAAGATCTTCCTTTTGGTTAATGGCTTCTTCAATCACTAATTTTCTTATATTTTCTCTTTCAAGAGAAACACCAAGTTTGTGGGCCATTTCTCCATTAAGAGCTATAAAAGCTGGTCATGCAAATAATGATAATGGTACACAGTCCTTCACAATAAGCTCGATGAGCTGTCTTTCAAGCACATCTGTCATTGTTGCAGTAACTTTGTCACTTACAAAATATCTTGTAACTGATGTTTGAGATGCTCTTTCCTCCTCCTTTGCCTGGCGGGAAGTGCTGGTCTCTGGTTTCATGGTGCTGCTGTGATCTTTTTCAATCACAGCTTTGTAAATTTATGGGTGACAGCGTTGGAAATGTCTTCTTAGATTGGAAGCTCTTGAAGGAGCATTTTTATCACTGCCTGAGAATGCACTGATTTTGGCATCACAGCATTTGTTTTCATCTGGGTCACTTATACACTGACACACAAAATGTTTTTTATCTCGGGTCGCTGTAAAATGCTCAAATACAGCTGACTTCATAAGATGCTTCTTAGACATTTTGTAATTATGTAAATTCGCTCTCAAAATATTTTTGTCCTTTAAAAAAATAAGGTATATTGTAATTCTTGCAAGAGTAGGGAATCATGAACTGTATAATTTAGGATATAAATAAAACAATCTTTGCATACATCAATAGGACAGATGATAAGCATAAAGTTTGTAAAATATGTTAGCTAGCTTTATGCTGAACTTTCAATGTCAGGCTTGTCTCAGGGTACAGCTCACTAAATGCTTCACATCTTATTTCTTCACAGTCTATGAAGAGGGGAGGAGGGAGTGAGCATGTTTGTGCTGAATCGTATTGCAGAACACACACACACAAATATATATGTTATCATCGATCCTGTTACTGTATTTCTGAATTTGAGATGTTAGAAAACAGTTTTTCCTCCTTATATTCTATGTATAGTGTATATAAGTCATCAGGCCAGCTAATTTCTCCAAACATGAGCTAAGAGGAAAAACAAACTAAAACATCAAGCATACAGAGACAACATATACTGGACGATTGATTTATGCACAGTTTATTGAAAGTTTAGATATCCATTAGGAAGTACTTACCTTCCTTAATCCTGCTTTCCTGTTCACTCCAGAAGTTTTGAGATGAAGAAGGCTTTCCTTCCCTGTGTTTGTTATTTTTTCCCCTTATCTGTAGATGAGGAGCTTCACTACTTATCATGAACATAAACTGCAGCACAGATTCATCTCAGCTGAAAGTCTAGACCTTAGATCAGGAATAGAACAGACATTTATAGGACATTTCATATCTTTACCAAATTCTTATGAAAAAAATATTCCATACAAACTGCATTGAACTACTGTACCAAATTTATGATATATTTTAGGAGTTGGAGTCAGTCCATTTTATACCGACTCCAAATTCACCAAAATGGGGTCAGACTCCGACTCCACGACTCCGACTCCACAGCCCTGCCTGCCACGTGCTGCTTACAAGCATAAATCAGCTGCTGGCACCGGAATTAGACGCTGCGAGGGAACACAAGAAGGTAAGTGTAATGTTTTTTTTTTATGTTTTTCTGATCATACCAGGATAAGGATGAGGCCATACATACCAAGGCGGGGATGGGGGCCAATCATACCAGGATAAGGATGGGGCATTGCATACCAGGATTGGGATGGGGGCCAATCATACCAGATTAAGTACAGAATTGACCATATTTTTTGCTTCAATTTTTTTTCTAAATCTTCCTCCAAAACCTAGGTGCGTATCATAGTTCGGTGCATCTTATAGTCCAAAAAATATGGTATTTCTCCCAGAAAATTATTTTTTTGTGTTATTACAATTTTAAGATCCCTCCACAGGTGATCAATGGGATTTAGATACGGACTTATTGCTGGCCACTGCAGAACTTTCCAGGGCTTTGTTTCCATCCATTTTTGTGTGCCTTTAGAAGTATGTTTGGGGTCATTGTCCTGCCGGAAGACCCATGGCCTAGGACGCAAACCCAGCTTTCTTACACAGGGCACTGCGCTGAAACCCAAAATCCGTTAGTAATCTTCAGATTTCATGATGCCTTGCCCACAGTCAAGACACCCAATGCAAGAATCAGCAAAACAACCCCAAAACATCTTTGAACCTCCACTATATTTACTGTAGGTACTTTGTTCTTCTCCTTGTAGGGCACATTCTATTTTAGGTAAACAGTAGAATTATGAGCTTTACAAAAAAATCTATCTTTGTCTCCTCTGTCCATAAGACGCTTTCCCACGAGGATTTTGGTTTACTCATGTACATTTTGGCCAACTGCAGTCTAACTTTTTTAAGTCTCTGTGTCAGCAGTGGGGTCCTCCTGGGTCTCCCGCCATAGCATTTCATTTCATTCATATGTCGACACGTAGTTGGTGCTAACACTGATGCACCCTGAGCCTGCAGGACAGTTTGAATTTCTTTGGAACTTGATTGGGGCAGTTTATCCACCATCCGGATTATCCTGTGTTACAACCTTTCATCAATTTTTCTCTGCCGTCCACTTCCAGCTAGATAAGCTACAGTACCATGGGTTTTAAACTTCTAGATTATATTGCACACTGTGGACAAAGGAACATCAGGATCTCTGGAGATGGACTTGTAACCTTGAGATTGTTCATATTGTTCAACAATATTGGCTCTCAAGTCCTCAGACAGTTTTCTTCCCTCTTTCTGTTCTCAATGCTTAGTGTAGCACACACAGACACACAATGCAAAGATTGAGTAAACGTCTCCCCTTTTTATCTGGCTTCAGGTGCGATTTTCATATTGCCCACACCTGTTACTAGCCGTAGGTGAGTTTGAACGAGCATCACATGCTTGAAACAAAGTAGCTTACCCACAATTTTGGAAAGGTGCCAACAATTTTGTCTGGCTCATTTTGGGGGTTATGTGTAAAATTATGTCCAGTTTGCCATCTTTTCCTGTTTTTTTTTTTTGTGTTGTTCCAATACGCACAAAAGAAAAACAGTTTATGGCGATGTTCACACCATCCTTTTTTCATGCGGAATCGCCGCGATTTTCCCGCTGCGGGTCCGCAGCTGTTTTCCATGCAGGGTACATTACAATGTACCCTATGGAAAACAGGAACTGCTGTGCCCACATTGCAGAAAATCGCGAAAAAAGCCGCACTGAATAGCCGCGGTAAAAAAGAAGTACCATGTCACTTCTTTTTGCAAAACTGCAGCGGTTCTGCACCCATTGACCTCCATTGTGAGGTCAAACCCGCTGTAAAACCCGCAGATGAAAAATATATCTGCGGGTTTTACTGCGGTTTGTGGTGCAGAACCGCTGCAGTGTGGCTGCCCCCCGTACCCCAATCCCACCCCCCCCATGCTCTGATGCCACCCCCCCGTGCTCCGACGCCCCCCCGTGCCCTCATCTCCCTTCCTTATACATACCCGGCCTCCCGGTGTCCGGCCGGCAGTCTTCTCCCTGGGCGCCGCCATCTTGCAAAATGGCGGGCGCATGCGCAGTGCGCCCGCCGAATCTGCCGGCCGGCAGATTCGTTCCAAAGTGCATTTTGATCACTGAGATATAACCTATCTCAGTGATCAAAATAAAAAAAATAGTAAATGACCCCCCCCCTTTGTCACCCCCATAGGTAGGGACAATAAAAAAAATTAAGAATTTTTTTTTTTCCACTAAGGTTAGAATAGGGGTAGGGTTAGGGGTAGGGTTAGGGTATTTTCAGCCATTTTAACCCTAAAAAAACTTCCTAGAAAACACACAGACTCTGCATAGAAAACTGCATAAAAAACGCATCAAAAAACGCATCAAAAAAGCACCAAAAAAAGGACCTGCGTTTTCTGCCAAGAGCTGCGGTTTTTAGTCCTGAAATAAAAGGAGGGAAATCAGGAACGTGTGAACATAGCCTAAATGATCTCCCCATGTTTGCGTGGGTTTCCTCCAGGTAAAATTTTTTACTTTATTAACCCCTTTACCCCCAAGGGTGGTTTGCACGTTAATGACCGGGCCAATTTTTACAATTCTGACCACTGTCCCTTTATGAGGTTATAACTCTGGAACGCTTCAACGGATCCCAGTGATTCAGACATTTTTTTCTCGTGACATATTGTACTTCATGACAATGGTAAAAATTCTTTGATAGTACCTGCGTTTATTTGTGAAAAAAACGGAAATTTGGCGAAAATTATGAAAATTTCGCAATTTTCCAAATTTGAATTTTTATGCAATTAAATCACAGAGATATGTCACACAAAATACTTAATAAGTAACATTTCCCACATGTCTACTTTACATCAGCACAATTTTGGAACCAAAATTTTTTTTTGTTAGGGAGTTATAAGGGTTAAAAGTTGACCAGCAATTTCTCATTTCTACAACACCATTTTATTTTAGGGACCACATCTCATTTGAAGTCATTTTGAGGGGTCTATATGATAGAAAATACCCAAGTGTGACACCATTCTAAAAACTACACCCCTCAAGGTGCTCAAAACCATATTCAAGAAGTTTATTAACCCTTCTAGTGCTTCACAGGAATTTTTTGAATGTTTAAATAAAAATGAACATTTAACTTTTTTTCACAAAAAATTTAATTCAGCTCCAATTTGTTTTATTTTACCAAGGGTAACAGGAGAAAATGGACCCCAAAAGTTGTTGTACAATTTGTCCTGAGTACGCTGATAGCCCATATGTGGGGGTAAACCACTGTTTGGGCGGATGGGGGAGCTCGGAAGGGAAGGAGCGCCGTTTGACTTTTCAATGCAAAATTGACAGGAATTGAGATGGGACGCCATGTTGCGTTTGAAGAGCCACTGATGTGCCTAAACATTGAAACCCCCCACAAGTGACACCATTTTGGAAAGTAGACCCCCTAAGGAACTTATCTAGAGGTGTGGTGAGCACTTTGACCCACCAAGTGCTTCACAGAAGTTTATAATGCAGAGCCGTAAAAATAAAACAAAATTTTTTTCCCACAAAAATTATTTTTTTAGCCCCCAGTTTTGTATTTTCCCGAGGGTAACAGGAGAAATTGGACCAAACAATTTGTTGTCCAATTTGTCCTGAGTGCACTGATACCCCATATGTGGGGGGAACCACTGTTTGGGCGCATGGGAGGGCTCGGAAGGGAAGGAGCTCCATTTGGAATGAGGACTTAGATGGAATGGTCTGCAGATGTCACATTGCATTTGCAGAGCCCCTAATGTACCTAAACAGTAGAAACCTCCCACAAGTGACACCATTTTGGAAACTAGACCCCCTGAGGAACTCATCTAGATGTGTTGTGATAGCTTTGAA
This sequence comes from Ranitomeya imitator, assembly GCF_032444005.1. Classification (NCBI taxonomy): domain Eukaryota; kingdom Metazoa; phylum Chordata; class Amphibia; order Anura; family Dendrobatidae; genus Ranitomeya; species Ranitomeya imitator. The sequence goes on from NC_091286.1 coordinate 126,296,632, forward strand.
CCCCCAAGTGTTTCACTACAGTTTGTAACGCAGAGCCGTGAAAATTAGAAAAAAAAATCTTTCCCCCCCAAAATTATTTTTTAGCCCCCAGTTTTGTATTTTCCCGAGGGTAAGAGGAGAAATTCGACCCCAAAAGTTGTTGTCCAATTTGTCCTGAGTACGCTGATACCCCGTATGTTGGGGGGAACCACCGTTTGAGCGCATGGCAGAGCTCGGAAGGGAAGGAGCTCCATTTGGAATGCAGACTTAGATGGAATGGTCTGCAGGCGTCACATTGCGTTTGCAGAACCCCTAATGTACCTAAACAGTAGAAACCCCCCACAAGTGACCCCATATTGGAAACTAGACCCCCCAGGGAACTAATCTAGATGTGTTGTGAGAACTTTGAACCCCCAAATGTTTCACTACAGTTTATAACGCAGAGCCGTGAAAATAAAAAATCTTTTTTTTCCCCACAAAAATTATTTTTTAGCCCCCAGTTTTGTATTTTCCCAAGGGTATCAGGAGAAATTGGACCCCAAAAGTTGTTGTCCTATTTGTCCTGAGTACGCTGATACCCCATATGTTGGGGTAAACCCCTGTTTGGGTACACGGGAGAGCTCGGAAGGGAAGAAGCACTGTTTTACTTTTTCAACGCAGAATTGGCTGGAATTGAGATCGGACGCCATGTCGCGTTTGGAGAGCCCCTGATGTGCCTAAACAGTGGAAACCCCCCCCAATTATAACTGAAACCCTAATCCAAACACACCCCTAACCCTAATCCCAACGGTAACCCTAAACACACCTCTAACCCTGACACACCCCTAACCCTAATCCCAACCCTATTCCCAACTGTAAATGTAATCTAAACCCTAACTGTAACTTTAGCCCCAACCCAAACCCTAACCCTAGCCCTAACCCTAGCCCTAACCCTAATGGGAAAATGGAAATAAATACATTTTTTTAATTTTTCCCTAACTAAGGGGGTGATGAAGGGGGGTTTGATTTACTTTTATAGCGGGTTATTTAGCGGATTTTTATGATTGGCAGCCGTCACACACTGAAAGACGCTTTTTATTGCAAAAAATATTTTTTGCGTTACCACATTTTGAGAGCTATAATTTTTCCATATTTTGGTCCACAGAGTCATGTGAGGTCTTGTTTTTTGCGGGACGAGTTGACGTTTTTATTGGTAACTTTTTCGGGCACGTGACATTTTTTGATCGCTTTTTATTCCGATTTTTGTGAGGCAGAATGACCAAAAACCAGCTATTCATGAATTTCTTTTGGGGGAGGCGTTTATACCGTTCCGCGTTTGGTAAAATTGATAAAGCAGTTTTATTCTTCGGGTCAGTACGATTACAGCGACACCTCATTTATATCATTTTTTTATGTTTTGGCGCTTTTATACGATAAAAACTATTTTATAGAAAAAATAATAATTTTGGCATCGCTTTATTCTCAGGACTATAACTTTTTTATTTTTTTGCTGATGATGCTGTATGGCGGCTCGATTTTTGCGGGATAAGATGACGTTTTCAGCGGTACCATGGTTATTTATATGTCTTTTTGATTGCGTGTTATTCCACTTTTTGTTCGGTGGTATGATAATAAAGCGTTGTTTTTTGACTCTTTTTTTTTTTCTTACAGTGTTTACTGAAGGGGTTAACTAGTGCGCCAGTTTTATAGGTCGGGCCGTTACGGACGCGGCGATACTAAATATATGTACTTTTATTGTTTTGTTTTTTTTTATTTAGATAAAGAAATGTATTTATGGGAATAATATTTTTTTTTTCATTATTTTGGAATATTTTTTTTTATTTTTTTTTTTACACATTTGAAAAAAATTTTTTTTACTTTTTTACTTTGTCCCGGGGGGGACATCACAGATCGGTGATCTGACAGTTTGCACAGCACTCTGTCAGATCACCGATCTGATAGCAGTGCAGGCTGCTTCACAGTGCCTGCTCTGAGCAGGCTCTGTGAAGCTACCTCCCTCCCTGCAGGACCCGGATCCGCGGCCATCTTGGATCCGGGTCTGGAACAGGCAGGGAGGGAGGTAAGACCCTCGCAGCAACGCGATCACATCGCGTTGCTGCGGGGGGCTCAGGGAAGCCCGCAGGGAGCCCCCTCCCTGCGCGATGCTTCCCTGCACCGCCGGCACATCGCGATCATCTTTGATCGCGGTGTGCCAGGGGTTAATGTGCCGGGGCGGTCCGTGACCGCTCCTGGCACATAGTGCCAGATGTCAGCTGCAATAGGCAGCTGACACCCGGCCGCGATCGGCGGCGCTCCCCCTGTGAGCGCCGCCGATCGCGCTGGACGTACTATCCCGTCCATGGTCATGGGGGCCCACCCCACCTCGACGGGATAGTACGTCCGATGTCAGAAAGGGGTTAAATAACCAAATGAAAAATAATTAAATACCCGGAAAAAGGGCCCTACGTGATGAGTCAACTCAGAAAAGGGAAAAAAATGATCCCCCAGAACAATTGTAGACTGATAAAAAATACAGTCAAGAACAATATAAATTGAAAAATACACGTATAATACTTCAGATATAAGGCAATATAAGTGATACACACGTGTATTATCTTATACTTAGTACCAAGGGTGTACAGATATACGTGAGATATCCCTAGAAGCTGAAAAAAACCTATAGATGTACGCCTACCTAGATGCGGAGGTTGGCACCCTAAGAGACAAAACGAGAATGGCACCCCCGTTCGTGCGATGGCTGTCCCTAATCTCCTACCTCTTCCCTATAAGGAATAGAGTGAGAAAAGAAGGCCAGGTGGCTGGTAGTATCATATGACCATATGTGATGTTCAATTACAACATAAAAGGCCTTCCCCTCCAATGTGATGTAAGAACAGAGGATAGAGATTATGAATAGATAAATAATAATATATAAATCAAACTGAATTAGCTCATCATAAAGTGGGCTGTTATGGCTGGCAATCAGGCAACACAGCGTGCAGTAATCAGCGCACATACAGAGATCTGGCAATAACCCAAAACAATAGGACGAGCTCTGAGACGTGGAATCTCTGTAGACTGCAGTACCTGATCTATCCTCACACAACTGTAAGCAGCAGTGAATTGCGCCTATCAACTACCTATGCAACTCGGCACTGCCTGAGGAGCTGACTAGCCTGAAGATAGAAATACAAGCCTGACTTACCTCAGAGAAATACCCCAAAGGAATAGGCAGCCCCCACATATAATGACTGTTAGCAAGATGAAAAGACAAACGTAGGAATGAAATAGATTCAGCAAAGTGAGGCCCGATATTCTAGACAGAGCGAGGATAGCAAAGAGAACTATGCAGTCTACAAAAAACCCTAAAACGAAAACCACGCAAAGGGGCAAAAAGACCCACCGTGCCGAACTAACAGCACGGCGGTGCACCCCTTTGCTTCTCAGAGCTTCCAGCAAAAGTTAATAGCAAGCTGGACAGGAAAAACAGAAAACAAACTAGAAGCACTTATCTAGCAGAGCAGCAGGCCCAAGGAAAGATGCAGTAGCTCAGATCCAACACTGGAACATTGACAAGGAGCAAGGAAGACAGACTCAGGTGGAGCTAAATAGCAAGGCAGCCAACGAGCTCACCAAAACACCTGAGGGAGGAAGCCCAGAGACTGCAATACCACTTGTGACCACAGAAGTGAACTCAGCCACAGAATTCACAACAGTACCCCCCCCTTGAGGAGGGGTCACCGAACCCTCACCAGAACCCCCAGGCCGACCAGGATGAGCCACATGAAAGGCACGAACAAGATCTGGGGCATGGACATCAGAGGCAAAAACCCAGGAATTATCTTCCTGAGCATAACCCTTCCATTTGACCAGATACTGGAGTTTCCGTCTAGAGACACGAGAATCCAAAATCTTCTCCACAATATACTCCAATTCCCCCTCCACCAAAACAGGGGCAGGAGGCTCCACAGATGGAACCATAGGTGCCACGTATCTCCTCAACAACGACCTATGGAATACATTATGTATGGAAAAGGAGTCTGGGAGGGTCAGACGAAAAGACACCGGATTGAGAATCTCAGAAATCCTATACGGACCAATAAAACGAGGTTTAAATTTAGGAGAGGAAACCTTCATAGGTATATGACGAGAAGATAACCAAACCAGATCCCCAACACGAAGTCGGGGTCCCACACGGCGTCTGCGATTAGCGAAAAGCTGAGCCTTCTCCTGGGACAAGGTCAAATTGTCCACTACCTGAGTCCAGATCTGCTGCAACCTGTCCACCACATAATCCACACCAGGACAGTCCGAAGACTCAACCTGTCCTGAAGAGAAACGAGGATGGAACCCAGAATTGCAGAAAAATGGAGAGACCAAGGTAGCCGAGCTGGCCCGATTATTAAGGGCGAACTCAGCCAACGGCAAAAATGACACCCAATCATCCTGGTCAGCGGAAACAAAACATCTCAGATATGTTTCCAAGGTCTGATTGGTTCGTTCGGTCTGGCCATTAGTCTGAGGATGGAAGGCCGAGGAAAAAGATAGGTCAATGCCCATCCTACCACAAAAGGCTCGCCAGAACCTCGAGACAAACTGGGAACCTCTGTCAGAAACAATATTCTCAGGAATGCCATGTAAACGAACCACATGCTGGAAGAACAAAGGCACCAAATCAGAGGAGGAAGGCAATTTAACCAAGGGCACCAGATGGACCATTTTAGAAAAGCGATCACAGACCACCCAAATGACAGACATTTTTTGAGAAACGGGAAGGTCAGAAATGAAATCCATCGAAATATGTGTCCAAGGCCTCTTCGGGACCGGCAAGGGCAAAAGCAACCCACTGGCACGTGAACAGCAGGGCTTAGCCCTAGCACAAATTCCACAGGACTGCACAAAAGCACGCACATCCCGTGACAGAGATGGCCACCAGAAGGATCTAGCAACCAACTCCCTGGTACCAAAGATTCCTGGATGACCGGCCAGCACCGAACAATGAAGTTCAGAGATAACTTTACTAGTCCACCTATCAGGGACGAACAGTTTCTCGGCCGGACAACGATCAGGTTTATTAGCCTGAAATTTCTGCAACACTCTCCGCAAATCAGGGGAGATGGCAGACACAATGACTCCTTCCTTGAGGATACTCGCCGGCTCAGATAACCCCGGAGAGTCGGGCACAAAACTCCTAGACAGAGCATCCGCCTTCACATTTTTAGAGCCCGGAAGGTATGAAATCACAAAATCAAAACGAGCAAAAAATAACGACCAACGGGCCTGTCTAGGATTCAAGCGCTTGGCAGACTCAAGATAAGTAAGGTTCTTATGATCAGTCAAAACCACCACGCGATGCTTAGCACCCTCAAGCCAATGACGCCACTCCTCGAATGCCCACTTCATGGCCAGCAACTCTCGGTTGCCCACATCATAATTACGCTCAGCAGCAGAAAATTTCCTGGAAAAGAAAGCACATGGTTTGAACACTGAGCAACCAGAACCTCTCTGTGACAAAACCGCCCCTGCACCAATCTCAGAAGCATCAACCTCGACCTGGAACGGAAGAGAAACATCAGGTTGACACAACACAGGGGCACAGCAAAAACGACGCTTCAACTCCTGAAAAGCTTCCACGGCAGCAGAAGACCAATTAACCAAATCAGCACCCTTCTTGGTCAAATCGGTCAATGGTCTGGCAATGCTAGAAAAATTACAGATGAAGCGACGATAAAAATTAGCAAAGCCCAGGAATTTCTGCAAACTTTTTAGAGATGTCGGCTGAGTCCAATCCTGGATGGCCTGAACCTTAACCGGATCCATCTCGATAGTAGAAGGGGAAAAGATGAACCCCAAAAATGAAACTTTCTGCACACCGAAGAGACACTTTGATCCCTTCACGAACAAGGAATTAGCACGCAGTACCTGGAAAACCATTCTGACTTGCTTCACATGAGACTCCCAATCATCTGAGAAGATCAAAATGTCATCCAAGTAAACAATCAAGAATTTATCCAGATACTCACGGAAAATGTCATGCATAAAAGACTGAAAAACAGATGGAGCATTGGCAAGTCCGAACGGCATCACCAGATACTCAAAATGACCCTCGGGCGTATTAAATGCCGTTTTCCATTCATCTCCCTGCCTGATTCTCACCAGATTATACGCACCACGAAGATCAATCTTAGTAAACCAACTAGCCCCCTTAATCCGAGCAAACAAGTCAGAAATCAATGGCAAGGGATACTGAAACTTAACAGTGATCTTATTAAGAAGGCGGTAATCAATACACGGTCTTAGCGAACCATCCTTCTTGGCTACAAAAAAGAACCCTGCTCCCAATGGTGACGACGATGGGCGAATATGTCCCTTCTCCAGGGACTCCTTCACATAACTGCGCATAGCGGTGTGTTCAGGTACGGACAAATTAAATAAACGACCCTTAGGGAATTTACTACCAGGAATCAAATCGATAGCACAATCACAATTCCTATGCGGAGGTAGGGCATCAGACTTGGACTCTTCAAATACATCCTGAAAGTCCGACAAGAACTCTGGGATGTCAGAAGGAATGGATGACGAAATAGACAAAAATGGAACATCACCATGTACTCCCTGACAACCCCAGCTGGTTACCGACATAGAGTTCCAATCCAATACTGGATTATGGGTTTGTAGCCATGGCAACCCCAACACGACCACATCATGCAAATTATGCAGTACCAAAAAGCGAATAACTTCCTGATGTGCAGGAGCCATGCACATGGTCAGCTGGGCCCAGTACTGAGGCTTATTCTTGGCCAAAGGTGTAGCATCAATTCCTCTCAACGGAATAGGACACCGCAAAGGCTCCAAGAAAAATCCACAACGTTTAGCATAATCCAAATCCATCAGATTCAGGGCAGCGCCTGAATCCACAAACGCCATGACAGAATATGATGACAAAGAGCACATTAAGGTAATGGACAAAAGGAATTTGGACTGTACAGTACCAATAACGGCAGAGCTATCGAACCGTCTAGTGCGTTTAGGACAATTAGAAATAGCATGAGTAGAATCACCACAATAGAAACACAGTCTGTTCAGACGTCTGTGTTCGTGCCGTTCTACTTTAGTCATAGTCCTGTCGCACTGCATAGGCTCAGGCTTACTCTCAGACAATACCGCCAGATGGTGCACAGATTTACGCTCGCACAAGCGACGACCGATCTGAATGGCCAAGGACATAGACTCATTCAAACCAGCAGGCATAGGAAATCCCACCATTACATCCTTAAGAGCTTCAGAGAGACCCTTTCTGAACAAAGCCGCTAGTGCAGATTCATTCCACAGAGTGAGTACTGACCATTTTCTAAATTTCTGACAATATACTTCTACATCATCCTGACCCTGGCATAAAGCCAGCAGATTTTTCTCAGCTTGATCCACTGAATTAGGCTCATCGTAAAGCAATCCCAGCGCCTGGAAAAATGCATCAACATTACTCAATGCAGAATCTCCTGGTGCAAGAGAAAACGCCCAGTCCTGTGGGTCGCCGCGCAAAAAAGAAATAATAATCAAAACCTGTTGAATAGGATTACCAGAAGAATGAGGTTTCAAGGCCAAAAATAGCTTACAATTATTTCTGAAGCTCAGGAACTTAGTTCTGTCACCAAAAAACAAATCAGGAATCGGAATTCTTGGTTCTAGCATCGATTTCTGATCAATAGTATCTTGAATCTTTTGTACATTTACAACGAGATTATCCATTGAGGAGCACAGAGCCTGAATATCCATGTCCACAGCTGTGTCCTGAAGCACTCTAATGTCTAGGGGAAAAAAAAGACTGAAGACAGAGCTAAGAAAAAAAAATGATGTCAGGATTTCTTTTTTCCCTCTATTGGAAATCATTGAAGGGCTCCTTGTACTGTTATGGCTGGCAATCAGGCAACACAGCGTGCAGTAATCAGCGCACATACAGAGATCTGGCAATAACCCAAAACAATAGGACGAGCTCTGAGACGTGGAATCTCTGTAGACTGCAGTACCTGATCTATCCTCACACAACTGTAAGCAGCAGTGGATTGCGCCTATCAACTACCTATGCAACTCGGCACTGCCTGAGGAGCTGACTAGCCTGAAGATAGAAATACAAGCCTGACTTACCTCAGAGAAATACCCCAAAGGAATAGGCAGCCCCCACATATAATGACTGTTAGCAAGATGAAAAGACAAACGTAGGAATGAAATAGATTCAGCAAAGTGAGGCCCGATATTCTAGACAGAGCGAGGATAGCAAAGAGAACTATGCAGTCTACAAAAAACCCTAAAACGAAAACCACGCAAAGGGGCAAAAAGACCCACCGTGCCGAACTAACAGCACGGCGGTGCACCCCTTTGCTTCTCAGAGCTTCCAGCAAAAGTTAATAGCAAGCTGGACAGGAAAAACAGAAAACAAACTAGAAGCACTTATCTAGCAGAGCAGCAGGCCCAAGGAAAGATGCAGTAGCTCAGATCCAACACTGGAACATTGACAAGGAGCAAGGAAGACAGACTCAGGTGGAGCTAAATAGCAAGGCAGCCAACGAGCTCACCAAAACACCTGAGGGAGGAAGCCCAGAGACTGCAATACCACTTGTGACCACAGAAGTGAACTCAGCCACAGAATTCACAACAGTGGGCCCCCTTATTGGTCTGAAAAAAATCTGCTGGTTCCTTTGGTGTTGAAAGTAGGCCCCTTTTACTGTTTGAGGCCCTTCGCAGCAACGGTATGTCTGCCCCTGGGCTGAAGTTATCTCACAATCAATGTGTGGAGACAAAGTTCAGTAGGTGCTCTCGTCCGCTGGCCCGGCTGTCTTAAGACTGTATGGACCAGGACTCATCCCACTAAACACCTGCACTTCTTTCCCGTGGGCAGAATACCATTCAGACAACACAAGGTGAGGTCATCAGTGACAATTTATTGAACCACCAACAGACAATAACATATACAACAGTCCCAGCAAATATCTAAGATGTCACAAAATACAGGGTCTCACCCTTCTGCTGACTCGCCTGGATTAGAGCAGCTGCAAATTTTGGGCTTCCATGTCAGACTACCCCCACCAGTGGCACCCCCTTTTTGGGGGCAGTCACAGAGAAGAGGTGAAGACAAGCTTAAGAAGCTGACAGTCTATTAAGGTATGTGGACAGGTGATCTGTCCCAACCTGGCTTCTTCTACCGACTATGTGGGGTCAGATTACCGGAGGATCCAACCTGGCTTATCCAAACATCTTTGAGGGTTCAGTGATGGTCAATGAGTCAGATCTTTATTCCTCCAGCTGGGGCCGTGGTCCCTTAAGCTGCTATCTCAAATCAGTATTCCTTTTGATGGAGCCATGATGTCCTGGCTGCTGTTCTGTAGAGTCTCCTTGTAGAAGGATAGGGATCCTTTTCATACCCAGAGCTGTCCTCCAGGCCATCATCCTCAGGTCTGGGGGAAGGTGGGATGAGGCTAACTCTCATTGTTTGAGAAATTAATCAATCTACATAGCTTGTCCTTCACTGTTTTCTGGTCATCAAGCTACAGGGACTTACACAATGGGTAAATAACATATTACCAAACATCGATTGTTCAATGACCCTGCGTCCCTGTCCTCCAATGATAGCAACACAATAAACTGCAGAAGCTGATATAATAGGTAGACAGTAGCCAATCAACAATTCACAAACATCAATTCAAGAGTCAACATTCAGACTCATATGAACATCAGTCTATGTCTCCTGGCATATTGAAAATATACGTGTAGCATAATTAAGAGAGTCATCACACTATGCAATATTTTTAACTAAAGTAGTGTCCAAAGTAGTTTTACTTTTAAAAAGAATCTTATTAAAGGGCAAGAATGAAAAGTCAAATAAGGTCATTTCATTTTATTTATGAACACCACAAGTGTCTCTCTCTCTCTCTCTCTCTCTCTATATATATATACACACACACATACATACACACACACACACTTACTCTAGTTTCCCAGGAAAACGGTGCAGAATGTTCATCTTGCCAAGTAATATCCTACAATAGAAAAAAAAGAATGGAATGTAAATATGCTGCGGCATCACGTTCACTACATTTTAGGCTCTGATCACATTGTTTTTTTTAAATAATATTGGCAAATTATGAAGTTGTAAAAAAATAATAATAATAATTTACAGATATACTTAAAATTTCCAAACTACGCAGATCAGGAAGATAGCCCCCCCTTTCCATCAGTAGACTCTTACGCTACTGGAGGGGCCTGGTTTTCACAATAAACTGAGTCCAAAAGCCAAACACAATACTTTTTTACCTCTGTAGTGTAGAGTTTCAACTTTTTATATAAAAATATGTCTCCTTTACATTTTGATATTTACCAATTTGGAGTTTCAATTTGGATTTTGAGACCATAACTTCTAGAATTATGTAATGTACTGATGGCTTCTGAAAGACTAGTTACTAAAACTGACTTTAGATAAGTGATAAAAAATATATATTTGTGTTAGAGCATCTTTCATTTATATTTTAAGGCTGCTCCAACTAAATTACAGAGCTCCTGATGTCAGATCTAAATACAGACACACGGAAACACATAAATATAGGTTTACCCTACCATACTTTTGAACAGACATGAGGACAACCAGAAAAATGCACTCTCAATTCCTGTTTGTATTATTGTGGTGCCAAGTATGTAAGATAGGAAGCCGCAGAGGACGCCTAGTATACGCACTTAGGCTGCCGTCACACTAGCAGTATTTGGTCAGTATTTTAAATGAGTATTTGTAAGCCAAAACCAGGAGTGGAACAATTAGAGGAAAAGTATAATAGAAACATATGCACCACTTCTGTATTTATCACCCACTCCTGGTTTGGGCTTACAAATACTGATGTAAAATACTGACCAAATACTGCTAGTGTGATGGCAGCCTTAGGCCGGCTTCACACTTGCGAGTTTTACGGACGTAAGAGCGCAGAAACTACGTCCGTAAAACTCGCAAAACATACGGCACAATTATTCTCTATGCCCCTGCTCCTATCTGCCGTATTAAACTGATCAGTATTATACGGCTTTCTACGGCCGTACAAAATCGCAGCATGCTGCGTTTGTCACCGTATTGCGCAAATTCAACGTCAATGAAAGTCTATGGAAGCCCCAAAAATACGGATCACACACGGACCAGCAGTGTGACTTGCGAGAAATACGCAGCGCTGTTAGAGAGAAAAGCCGGCAATTCATTGCGGTGTACAGTAAAATCACACTGACAGCTTACAGTAGAATAGGTAGAATAAATGTGGACACATAGAATAGGTATATATATATATATATATATATATATATATATATATATATATATATATATATATGTCAGTGAGACACATATATATTAATATTTCTTCCAGCGCTAGACAGCTTTAAAGCCGGTAATTCAATCACCGGCTTTTGCTTTCTCCTTCCTAAACCCGACATGATATGAGACCTGGTTTACATACAGTAAACCATCTCATATCCCATTTTTTTTTGCATATTTCACACTACTAATGTCAGTAGTGTGTCTATGCAAAATTTGGCCGTTCTAGCTAGTAAATTAAGGGGTTAAATGGCGGAAAAAATTGGCGTGGGCTCCCGCACAATTTTCTCCTCCAGAGTGGTAAAGCCAGTGACTGAGGGCAGACATTAATAGCCTGGAGAGGGTCCATGGTTATTGGCCCCCCCCCCCCCGGCTAAAAACATCTGCCCCCAGCCACCCCAGAAAAGGCACATCTGGAAGATGCGCCTATTCTGGCACTTAGCCACTCTCTTCCCATTCCCGTGTAGCGGTGGGATATGGGGTAATGAAGGGTTAATGCCACCTTGCTATTGTAAGGTGACATTAAGCCAGATTAATAATGGAGAGGCGTCAATTATGACACCTATCCATTATTAATCCAATACTAGTAAAGGGTTAAAAAAATACACAAACACAATATTAAACATTATTTTAATGAAATAAAAACAAAGGTTGTTTTAATATTTTATTGAACGCCCAATCCAATCACTGAAGACCCTCGTTCTGTAACAAAAAAAACATAATAAACCAACAATATCCTTACCTTCCGCAGATCTGTAAAGTCCAACGATGTAAATCCATCTGAAGGGGTTAAAATATTTTGCAGCCACGAGCTTTGCTAATGCAACATTGCTCATGTCTGCAAAACCCCGGAGAATGTAGGTAAAGTAGGTCAATGACCTATATTTACCTGCATTTGCGGTGAGGCGCCCTCTGCTGGCTGTTCCTAGATTGTGGGAACTTTCCTAGAAAGCTCCCTGGCTCGAGTTCATATGAGGACAACCAGCAGAGGGCGCCCTCTGCTAAACAGCTAAACCGCTATACCGGGGTCCAATAAGGAGACTGTGGTTGAGTCTGTGCTTTATTAAACGTAGTGGTATATTGATGCGGTGAAACTGTGAACAATGATATACATAGAATCAGTGCATGGTATAGAACAGATACATACTACACGTGATGTACATTATGCATAACATTTAGAAAGCTAGTAACTGAACTAGGAGTACAACTGGTTAAACTAAGCTAATATAGAGCAGAAATATCTATAGGAAGCATAAAGACATACCGGCAATGCAATCGCAAGGGGGATGAAGTGAAGCGTCTTTCCTTGAAGGCAAACTGAAGAAAGTGAAAGGAAAAATGGAGGGAAATGGAGGCTGAGCTACCATAATGCATTGCAAAGGAGGAGGAGAATCAGACATGGATAATACAAAAACAGAAGATTGAACTGCCAACATAACTCTGACCGCTAGAGGGAGCCAAAGCATCACAAACAAATAAAGATATGAATATCCATACTGAGAAACCTGCAATTATGCAAACAGATAATCAGGGTAACAATATTAGATGGCGGAGACAGAACAGACATATATATATATATATATATTATATATGTTTTTTTTTTTTTTAACACATGGATCCCTTGTATAGCCGTATGTCGGTTTTGCAAGCCTGCGATAAAAACACGCAGTACGGATGACATACGGATTACATACGCCGACACAGGATGCAGGAGGAGTGCAGGGAAGCGGACGCCGGTGACGTGACAGGCACCGGAATGTGAGTATGTGTTTTTTTTTTTTTTACATTTACAATGGTAACTAGGGTAAACATCGGGTTACTAAGCGCGGCCCTGCGCTTAGTAACCCGATATTTACCCTGGTTACCAGTGAACACATCGCTGGATCGGCGTCACACACGCCGATTCAGCGATGTCAGCGGGTGATCCAGCGACTAAATAAAGTTCTGGCCTTCTAGCTCCGACCAGCGATGTCACAGCAGGATTCAGATCACTGCTGCGTGTCAAACACAACGATATCGCTATCCAGGACGCTGCAACGTCACGGATCGCTATCGTTGTAATGTTGTTCAGTGTACCTTTAGTTTGAGAAAGTAGCTACAGGAGATGTTGTGTGCACCAACAATGCTGCAGAGTTTTCACATGTGCCAGAAAGGGAGTTAAGCGTACAAAGTACCATCCTTTAGGCTATAGTCACACGTCGTGCTTTCTTCAACATTTTTTTAATGCTTTTTATGCAAATTTTCAGCTGCGTTTTTACCAGCAAAAGTCTATGAGATTTCAGAAATCTCATGCACACAGCTTTGTTTTTTTCTCCTCAGTATTTTATGCTAAACCATGGTTTTCAGCATTTTTCACCAATTGAAAGCAATGAGTACGTGCAAAAAACGCTGAAAAATTGCTTCAAAAACACAGGTATAAGGTTTTGCTGTGTTTTTAGTGCCAAAACCTGATGAACTTAAATCAGATAATTTTTTTATGCACTAAACTATATCACCATGCACAATAGACAAATGTACCCTGACAAAAACGTAGGAGAAAATGCAGCAAAAAATGTAACAAAAACTAAGCAAAACCTGCTTTTTTGAAGCAAGTTTCTTACTGCCAGGCGCCTAATCATCAGAGGAAGGATTACAATAAGTCCGGGATCATACACAGCGAGATACGGCCGGCCAGTCTTGCTGGTTAAAAACAAGCTCTGGCACCGGCACTCCGGAGCGGAGCGTGCAGCCGCACAGCAATACATGGAGCTGCACGCTCCGCTCTGTAGTCCCGATGCCAGAGCTTGTTTTTAACCAGCAAGACTCAGCCGTATCTCGCTGTAGTGTGATCCCGGCCTAAAGCCGGGATCACACATGCGAGAAACATGGCCGAGTCTCGCATGTTAATACCCGGCACTGCCGCCGGCACTCAGGAGCGGAGCGAGCGGCTCCATGTATTGCTACAAATAGCTGATAACACAGGATCTCCCAATCACAACAAAGCTGACCCTGGTTTTCTCTCCCTTTTGAAAGACCTTTCCACAAACTCATTAGATGCATCAATACAAAATATAGGGTTGTAGTCCATTCATTGTAGCTAATGTACATTTGGATTTCTTGAAACAAGAGTTAAAGCCTAAAAAACAACCCAAAAGCCAGTGTGAAAATTGTAAGATTTCAAATGTTTTTTTTTTAATAAAAATTGTAATATGGAAACATTAAATTGCCCAAATTAAAAAATAAAATAAAAATCTTTAAAGGGACACTGTCACCTGAATTTGGAGGGAACAATCTTTAGCCATGGAGGCGGGGTTTTGGGGTGTTTGATTCACCCTTTCCTTACCCGCTGGCTGCATGCTGGCTGCAATATTGGATTGAAGTTCATTCTCTGTCCTCCATTGTACACACCTGCGCAAGGCAAGATTGCACCTTATGCAGGCATGTACTACGGAGGACAGAGAATGAACTTCAATCCAATATTGCAGCCAGCGGGTAAGGAAAGGGTGAATCAAACACCCAAAAACCCCGCCTCCATGGCTGAAGATTGTTCCCTCCAAATTCAGGTGACAGTGTCCCTTTAAAGGGAACCTGTCACCCCGTTTTTTGAGATTGAGCTATAAATACTGTTAAATAGGGCCTGCGCTGTGTGTTCCTATAGTGTATGTAGTGTACCCCGATTCCCCATGTATGCTGAGAAATAACTTACCAAAGTCGCCGTTTTCGCCTGTCAATCAGGCTGGTCAGGTCGGGAGGGCGTGGTGACATCGCTGGTTCTTCCTCAGCTTTACGTTGGTGGCGTAGTGGTGAAGACACAGCGCGCGATCTGCGCTGTCATCCCTTTCGTCGGTGGGGGCGGCCATCTTCCTGGGGCCGCGCGTGCGCAGATCGAGTGCTCTGCTGCACGGGGCTTCAGGAAAATGGCCGCGGGATGCCGCGCGTGCGCATTAGAGATCGCGGCGGCCATTTTCCCAAAGCCGAGTTTGCATCTCGGCTTTGGGAAAATGGCCGCCGCGATCTCTAATGCGCACGCGCGGCATCCCGCGGCCATTTTCCTGAAGCCCCGTGCAGCAGAGCACTCGATCTGCGCACGCGCGGCCCCAGGAAGATGGCCGCCCCCACCGACGAAAGGGATGACAGCGCAGATCGCGCGCTGTGTCTTCACCACTACGCCACCAACGTAAAGCTGAGGAAGAACCAGCGATGTCACCACGCCCTCCCGACCTGACCAGCCTGATTGACAGGCGAAAACGGCGACTTTGGTAAGTTATTTCTCAGCATACATGGGGAATCGGGGTACACTACATACACTATAGGAACACACAGCGCAGGCCCTATTTAACAGTATTTATAGCTCAATCTCAAAAAACGGGGTGACAGGTTCCCTTTAAGCTCACACTGGGCGTTTTTGCTGCCTTTTTTCATGCAAATTTTCAGCTGCATTTTACAGCACCAGCAAAGTCTATGAGATTTTGTCATCAGGATTTTGTGCTTTGCATGATTTTTGCATAATGGAGTAGGTCACTCCAATGAATGGTTGGTGAAAAAAAATCCTGAAAAACCCACCAAAACTGCAGGTATCGGGTTTTGCTGTGTTTTTTGTGTCAAAACCTGATTCTATAGAATAGGACTTTTTTCAACACAAAACTTTATAAGCATGCACAAGAGACAAATCTAGCATGACAAAACTGCTGCAAAAAAAAAAAAAGTATCAAAAATGCCATGTAAAATTCAAGAAAAAACAAGGAAAACATGCTGAAAAAATGACTAGTTTGAACCTACCCATAAGGAGTAGATCAACTATGGTAAATCCAAATTTAAAAACAATGCATAGCCATTCTGGCTTTAGTACTGGCCCAATATATACAAGAGATAGAATCACTATGTGTCTTCCTATAATCCTGAAAAGAACGACCTGGGTACAAACAAGACTTTGCCATCACAACCTCCCCTATATTACATTGTCCATCGCTGTTATTATATATCATCGGAAAGTCGATTCAAGGTGACAGGAGTATTTTAAGCTCAAGCACACTGAGGACATTGTATGAGCAAACCACAGTTCACTTTGATAATCCAAAGTTAACCCCTTATATATCAAGAAAATTTTGGTGTTTAAAGACCACAGTATTTTTTTTTACACTGTCATATGCAGAAATCCATTACTTTTTTTTTCTACTGATGTCGCTGTGTAAAAGCTTGGTGTTTGTTTTGCAGGAGGCGTAGTTTTAAATGGCATTATATTGATGGGTATATAAGTTATTGATTAGCTTTTATTAACTTTCTGTGGGAAGGAAACTGCAGTTCCACTGTCGTTTTTTGAATTTTAAAAAGTAATCTTTGTTTTATTTTTTCATGTAAATCAAATGTGCATGTAAACATAAGAAACTTTGTAATATATCTTGTTAGAGAAATCTTTTTTTCTCCCCCCAGGACTGATCATTCATTCTCAAAAGTCTTAATTCAGGGGTAAAATGTGTCTTGAGTGAGTACAGACTTTCCCATTAGGCCGGTTTCACACGTCTGTCTCCGGTACGTGTAGTAACAGTTTTCTCACATACGGAAGACACTGACACACGTAGAACCATTCAAATGAATGGGTCTGTGCACATGTCAGTGTGTTTCCACGGACCGTGTGCAAAACACGCAGACATGTCCGTTTTCACCCGTACACATGGGCCGCAAAACGTGCCACACACGTGCACACGGAGAACAGTGTACACTCTCCTCTGTATGCACGGATGGCAGCCGGGAAAGTAGCGCTACTGTAAGCCGCTGTTTCCAGGTGGCTGGTGCTGAACGCGGCTTTCATCCATTCACCCCTGCTCTGCCAGCGAGCAGGGGAGAATGAATGAATGAATGAAAAACCCGACGTGGGGACCCCCTATGTTTTTAAACCTACCAGGCTGGTAAGGAGCCATGAATATGGGCTCCCCAGCCTAAAAACAGCAGCCCGCAGCTGCCCAGAAAAGGAGCATCTATTAGATGCGCCAGTTTTGGAGCTTTGCCTGGTTTTTCCCACTTGCCCTGTAGTGGTGGCAAGTGGGGTAATGGGGGGTTAATGTCACCTTACAATTGCAAGGTGACATTAAGCCCAGCTTAGTAATGGAGATGTGTCAATAAGACACCTATCCATTACTAATCCTATAGTTAGTAAAGTGTTAAATAAACACCACACAGTAAGAACAAATAATTTTTTTGAAATCATACACCACACAATTTTGCCATCTTTATTGTACTGGTAATCCAAGTGACACCCTCCATCTCCTGTAAAAAAAAATAAAATAAACCAACACTATACCCATACCTGTCTGGCGTTCAGTCAGTCCCACGCCGTAATCCATATCTAGAGGATAGACAGTTTATAACCGGGAGCGGTGCTAATGCAACCGGCCCGGCTATAAACTACTGAATGATATGAATGAATGAATGATACACAGCGGGCACAGGCTCAGTAACTAGCGGTGACGTCACTGAGTCTGTGCTCGCTGCCGGCATGAACTCCTGTGACCTCAGGACCATGGAAGAATGCAAGTAATGAGGTCACTGTGACAGAGCTTGAACTGCCATGACCTCATCACTTGCATTCTCCCACGGTCCTGAGGTCACAGGAGTTCATGCCAGCAGCACAGACTCAGTGACGTCACCGCTAGTTACTGAGCTTGTGCCCGCTGCGTATCATTCATTCATTCTCTTCTGCTCACGTTGCTCGCTGGCAGATCAGGGGAGAAGGGATAACAGTCGCGTTCAGCACCAGCCGCTGGGGAACAGCACTTACAGTAGCGCTACTTCCCCAGTGGCCTTCCGTGTGGCACTGATGCGGCACATGGTTGACACATGTGTGCCGCACGTGGTACACACACGGACACTGATATCTACTGTACCGGAAATATCAGGACGTGTGAAACCGGCCTTACTGAGATAGGAGATGGCAGTTAGTGCTCATAAAACCCTATGGAGACTTGTACGTTTCAGAACTTTTCTGTCTCTAAGGCCGGAGTCACACTACCATTGAATACGGACGAGTGCTATGCGATAAAAAAAGGGCATAGCACTCAGACCAGTATTCTTCTATGGGGCAGCTCACTTCACCGTATTTTTTCTCGGCTGTTTTCAGTGTGCGAGTGAAATCGCAGCATGCTACGATTGTCACCGACACTCGGCTGAGTCTTGGCTCACTCGCACCGATATAAGCCTATGGGTGCGAGTGAGACAGCGCACACCACTCGGATATCATCCGAGTGATGTGCAATATACGCTGACCCCGGCAATAGAGATGGAGAAATTCATTTCTCCGCCTCCTCTGCAGCTGTGCTCCGATCCTCTCTGTGCGAGAAGCTCGGAGCACAGACACATGACACTCGGCTCCCGCTCGCAGCAGAGCAGGAGCCGAGAGTCATTAGCATATCGCATTCGATGTGACTCCAGCCTAACAATTCCCTCCACAGAATTTTAAAAGCATCAATCTCCTATCTCTGCAATGAGAAAGTGTTTTCACTGAATATAGATTGTACAGCTTTACCCATGAAATGAGAGTGAAAAATCAGTCCAGATAGAGAAAGATTGCAAAGATGCTGATTTGCATGTCTATTAACCCCTTCCTAGTGTGAGACGAAGGGTGCCATTCAGTTGTCATGGCAGCTGAGGGCCCCTTAGGCTATGTGGCCATGATCCAGAAGCAGTGCATGTTCGATGCCTCCAATGTGCTGCCATCTATTGAACGCAGGTGAATCCTCTGTGATCACTGAACTATGCGGATTTACAGCATCCAATACATTCTACTGATTAAATTTCTATTGCAGCGACTAGCGTCCCCACAAGAAAAATTGGCATGCTGTGGTTCTGAAAGACAAACCACATGTCAGTGTCCGTGGGTGATCTGCAGGCACACATACACGCATAGTGGACATGGGATTTCTAGAAGTCCCATCCACTATGCTGTAACATCTGGCCGCTGCGGGTTTGACGCTGCATAAATACACAGAGTCAAACCCACAGCAGTTCCTAATCATGGGCACATACCCTTAGCCCTATGGCTGGGTTTTATAGAAGGTTGTTTTGACTATACTCTATACTGCAATACTGTAGTAGTGTGCAAGACTGTAAAATTGCAGAGCAAAGATCAAGCATTTGTAGGTTTAAGTCCACTAAGAAATATATATGGAGGACTTTGCCACACACTTTAAAAATAAGATCGACCAGACAAGGCAAGTCTTCATTGTCCAACCACCACAACCCCTTTGTATACCAGACCAATGCCCAAACCCCATAACCTCCCTATCCAACATCACTGAAAGGGGGCTTAATTGTCTCCTCTCCAAATCGCACCTCACCACCTGTGCGCTTGACCCCATCCCATCCCACCTCCTCCCCAACCTCTCCACCACTCTTAGCCCATCCCTAACCCACCTCTTCAACCTATCACTAACTTCTGGCACCTTCCCTTCTGCTTTCAAACATGCCACAATCACCTATCCTTAAAAAGCCGACCCTCGACCCAACTGCTATGTCCAGCTATCGCCCAATATCGCTGCTCCCATTCGCTTCCAAACTCCTGGAGCAGCACGTCCACTCTGAACTTTCCTCCCACCTCTCATCTAACTTGCTCTTTGACAATCTACAATCTGGTTTCCGCCCCCATCACTCAACAGACAGCCCTGACCAAAATCACTAACGACCTACTTACCGCCAAAGCTAATGGACAATACTCTGTACTCCTCCTTCTAGACCTGTCCCCTGCTTTCGACACAGTTAACCACTGCCTCCTACTACAGATCCTCTCCTCCATTGGCATAAAAGACCATGCCCTATCCTGGATTGCCTCGTACCTTTCCAACCACACATTCAGTGTCTCCCACTCCCACACTACCTCCTCATCCCACCCTCTCTCTGTTGGAGTCCCCCAAGGCTCTGTTCTAGGACCCCCTACTCTTCTCAATCTATACACTTGGCCTGGGACAACTCATAAAGTCCCATGGATTCCAGTACCACCTCTATGCTGATGACACTCAGATCTACCTCTCTGGCCCAGACGTCACCGCTCTGCTGTCCAGAATCTTAGAGTGTCTATCTGCCATATCCTCCTTCTCCTCTCGCTTCCTCAAACTCAATGTGGACAAATCTGAACTCATCATCTTTCCTCCATCCCATACATCTTCCTTACCTGACCTATCTATCGCAATCAACGACATCATGCTTTCCCCCGTACCAGAAGTCCGCTGCCTCGGAGTAACCTTTCAAACCACACATCCAAACTCTGTCCACCTCCTGTCGCCTCCAGCTCAAAAATATCTCCAGAATCCGTCCTTTCCTCAACCGTCAATCTACTAAAATGCTTGGGCATGCCCTCATCATCTCCCGCCTAGACTACTGCAACATCCTTTTCTGCGGCCACCCTGCTAACACCCTTGCACCTCTCCAGTCCATCCTTAACTCTGCTGCCCGACTAATTCATCTCTCTCCTCGCTACTCCTCCGCTTCCCCCTCTGCAAATCTCTTCACTGGCTCCCATTCCCTCAGCATATCCAGTTCAAATTACTAATTCTGACCTACAAAGCCATCCATAACCTGTCTCCTCCATATATCTCTGAACTAATCTCCCAATATCTTCCCTCACGTATTCTCCGGTCCTCCTAAGACCTCCTTTTTTCCTTCACACTTATTCGCTCCTCATCCAACTGCCTCCAAGACTTCTCCAGAATATCCCCCATCCTCTGGAATTCTCTGCCCCAACACATCCGACTATCAACCACATTCGGATCCTTCAGACGAAACCTGAAAACCCACCTCTTCAGGAAAGCCTACAGCCTGCACTGACCCCGCTGCCTCCTTACCAATAGCGAAGCTACCGCCTCACCAACACCAGAGCTCCTGCAACCCTCAACCTATTGTCTCCTTCCCCATAATTCTGTAGAATGTAAGCCCGCAAGGGCAGAGTCCTAGCCCCTCTGTATCAGTCTGTCATTGTTAGTTTGTTTACTGTAAGCGATATCTGTAACTTGCATGTAACCCATTCTCATGTACAGCACCATGGAATCAATGGTGCTATATAAATAAATAATAATAATAATAATAAAAAGATTAAACTTTTTTTATCACTATTTGAATTAGGCACATATAAATAATTAATTTTTAGGATTTTTGGACTGCATTCAAAAATTCTTTAACAGATTCTTATGAGTTGAGTGCCAAGTTTTATTTTCATTGATTGTTTGGCTTGGGAACCTACTTGAGCACCATCACAGCTGTGCCACGATATACTTTTTAACTCTATGTGACTACAGACTTTGGAATTCTCACATTGAGTGCACAGAAAGGATTGTCCAGTCCCGGCGAAGGGAATGGGTGGTCATGTGACCTCAATTATGGAATATGCTTACTCCTGGCCACATTCCGACTAGACTATGTGCGGCCTCGCTTAATACACTTGCATCTAGCCGGCACGTGTCCGCATGTATGCAAATCACATACAGTGCCTACAAGTAGTATTCAACCCCCTGCAGATTTAGCAGGTTTACACATTTGGAATTACCGTATATACTCGAGTATAAGCCGACCCGAGTATAAGCCGACCCCCCTAATTTTGCCACAAAAAACTGGGAAAACTTATTGACTCGAGTATAAGCCTAGGGTGGAAATGCAGCATTTACCGGTGAATTTCAAAAATAAAAATAGATCATTATTTCCCCATAGCTGTGCCATATAGTGCTCTGCACCGTTCATATTTCCCCATAGGTGTGAACCATATAGTGCTCTGCACCGTTCATTGTGCCCCCTAGCTGTGCCATATACGGTGCTCTGCACCGTTCATTGTGCCCCATAGATGTGCCATATACGGTGCTCTGCACCGTTCACTGTGCCCCATAGCTGTGCCATATACGGTGCTCTGCACCGTTCACTGTGCCCCATAGCTGTGCCATATACGGTGCTCTGCACCGTTCACTGTGCCCCATAGCTGTGCTGTGCCATATACGGTGCTCTGCACCGTTCACTGTGCCCCATAGCTGTGCTGTGCCATATACGGTGCTCTGCACCGTTCACTGTGCCCCATAGCTGTGCTGTGCCATATACGGTGCTCTGCACCGTTCACTGTACCCCATAGCTGTGCTGTGCCATATACGGTGCTCTGCACCGTTCATTGTGCCCCCTAGCTGTGCCATATACGGTGCTCTGCACCGTTCACTGTGCCCCATAGCTGTGCTGTGCCATATACGGTGCTCTGCACCGTTCACTGTGCCCCATAGATGTTCCACATAAATTTGTGCCGCCGCTGCCGCAATAAAGAAAAAAAAACACATACTCACCTCCCTTGATTGCAGCTCCCGGCGTCTCGTTCCGGCGCCTCCATCTTCCCGGCGTCTCTGCTCTGACTGATCAGGCAGAGGGCGCCGCGCACACTATATGCGTCATCGCGCCCTCTGCCTGAACAGTCAGAGAGCAGAGACGCCTGGAAGATGGAGGCGCCGGCCGGGAAGATGGAGCGGCGCCCGGCGGCTGGAACGAGGCCAGGTGAATATAACATACTCACCTAGTCCTGGCGATCCTCGCGCTGTCCCCTCCTGTCTTCGGCGCTGCAGCTTCTTTCTCTATCAGCGGTCACCGGCACCGCTGATTAGAGAAATGAATAAGCGGCTCCGCCCCTATGGGAGGTGGAGCCGCTTATTCATTTCTGTAATGAGCGGTCCCACGTGACCGCTGAAGAGAGGAAGAAACTGCAGCGCCGAAGCCCGTGGGACGGCAGGGACAGCGCGAGGATCGCTGGGACTAGGTAAGTATACCCCAGCGCCCTCAGCCCCTCACCTGCCGACCCCACCGCTACCGTGACTCGAGTATAAGCCGAGGGGGGCACTTTCAGCCCAAAAATTTGGGCTGAAAATCTCGGCTTATACTCGAGTATATACGGTAACTTGGCATTGTGACATTTGGACTGTAGATCAGCCTGGAAGTGTGAAATGCACTGCAGCAAAAAAGAATGTTATTTCTTTATTTTTTTTTTAAATTGTGAAAAGTCTTTTCAGAGGGTCATTTATTATTCAACCCCTCAACCCACCAGAATTCTGTTTGGTTCCCCTAAAGTATTAAGAAGTAGTTCAGGCACAAAGAACAATGAGCTTCACATGTTTGGATTAATTATCTCTTTTTACAGCCTTTTCTGACTATTTAAAACCCTCCCCAAACTTGTGAACAGCACTCATACATGGTCAACATGGGAAAGACAAAGGAACATTCCAAGGCCATCAGACACAAGATCGTGGAGGGTCACAAGGCTGGCAAGGGGTACAAAACCCTTTCCAAGGAGTTGGGCCTACCTGTCTCCACTGTTGGGAGCATCATCCGGAAGTGTAAGGCTTATGGAACTACTGTTAGCCTTCCACGGCCTGGACAGCCTTTGAAAGTTTCCTCCCTTGCCGAGGCCAGGCTTGTCCGAAGAGTCAAGGCTTACCCAAGGACAACAAGGAAGGAGCTCCGGGAAGATCTCATGGCAGTGGGGACATTGGTTTCAGTCAATACCATAAGTAACGTACTCCACCGCAATGGTCTCCGTTCCAGACGAGCCCGTAAGGTACCTTTACTTTCAAAGCGTCATGTCAAGGCTCGTCTACAGTTTGCTCATGATCACTTGGAGGACTCTGAGACTGACTGGTTCAAGGTTCTCTGGTCTGATGAGACCAAGATCGAAATCTTTGGTGCCAACCACACACGTGACGTTTGGAGACTGGATGGCACTGCATACGACCCCAAGAATACCATCCCTACAGTCAAGCATAGTGGTGGCAGCATCATGCTGTGGGGCTGTTTCTCAGCCAAGGGGCCTGGCCATCTGGTCCGCATCCATGGGAAGATGGATAGCACGGCCTACCTGGAGATTTTGGCCAAGAACCTCCGCTCCTCCATCAAGGATCTTAACCCCTTTACCCCCAAGGGTGGTTTGCACGTCAATGACCAGGCCACTTTTTCCAATTCTGACCACTATCACTTTATGAGGTTATAACTCTGGAACGCTTCAACGGATCCTGGTGATTCTGACATTGTTTTCTCGTGACATATTGTACTTCATGATAGTGGTAAAATTTCTTTGATAGTACCTGCGTTTATTTGTGAAAAAAACGGAAATTTGGCGAAAATTTTGCAATTTTCAAACTTTGAATTTTTATGCAATTAAATCACAGAGATATGTCACACTAAATACTTAATAAGTAACATTTCCCACATGTCTACTTTACATCAGCATAATTTTGGAACCAAATTTTTTTTTTGTTAGGAAGTTATAAGGGTTAAAAGTTGACCAGCAATTTCTCATTTTTACAACACCATTTTTTTTTAGGGACCACATCTCATTTGAAGTCATTTTGAGGGGTCTATATGATAGAAAATGCCCAAGTGTGACACCATTCTAAAAACTGCACCCCTCGAGGTGCTCAAAACCACATTCAAGAAGTTTATTAACCCTTCAGGTGTTTCATAGGAATTTTTGGAATGTTTAAATAAAAATGAACATTTAACTTTTTTTCACAAAAAAATTATTTAAGCTCCAATTTGTTTTATTTTACCAAGGGTAACAGGAGAAAATGGACCCCAAAAGTTGTTGTGCAATTTGTCCTGAGTACACCGATACCCTATATGTGGGGGTAAACCACTGTTTGGGCGCATGACAGAGCTTGGAAGCGAAGGAGGGCAATTTGACTTTTCATGCCAAAAATTGACAGGAATTGAGATGGGACGCAATGTTACATTTGGAGAGCCACTGATGTGCCTAAACATTGAAACCCCCCACAAGTGACACCATTTTGGAAAGTAGACCCCCTAAGGAACTTATCTGGATGTGTGGCGAGTACTTTGACCCACCAAGGGCTTCACAGAAGTTTATAATGCAGAGCCATAAAAATAAAACAAAATTTTTTTCCCACAAAAATTATTTTTTAGCCCCCAGTTTTGTATTTTCCCTAGGGTAACAGGAGAAATTGGACCCCAAAAGTTGTTGTCCAATTTGTCCTGAGTACGCTGATACCCGATATGTGGGGGGGAACCACCGTTTGGGCGCATGGGAGGGCTCGGAAGGGAAGGAGCATCATTTGGAATGCAGACTTAGATGGATTGGTCTGCAGGCGTCACATTGCGTTTGCAGAGCCCCTAATGTACCTAAACAGTAGAA
Source organism: Ranitomeya imitator (assembly GCF_032444005.1). Classification (NCBI taxonomy): domain Eukaryota; kingdom Metazoa; phylum Chordata; class Amphibia; order Anura; family Dendrobatidae; genus Ranitomeya; species Ranitomeya imitator. The sequence continues at coordinate 126,322,062 of NC_091286.1, forward strand.
ACCCCCCACAAGTGACCCCATATTGGAAACTAGACCCCTCAATGAACTTATCTAGATGTGTTGTGAGAACTTTGAACCCCCAAGTGTTTCACTACAGTTTATAACGCAGAGCCGTGAAAATAAAAAATCTTTTTGTTTTCCCACAAAAATTATTTTTTAGCCCCCAGTTTTGTATTTTCCCAAGGGTAACAGGAGAAATTGGACCCCAAAAGCTGTTGTCCTATTTGTCCTGAGTACGCTGATACCCCATATGTTGGGGTAAACCCCTGTTTGGGCACACGGGAGAGCTCGGAAGGGAAGGAGCACTGTTTTACTTTTTCAACGCAGAATTGGCTGGAATTGAGATCGGACGCCATGTCGTGTTTGGAGAGCCCCTGATGTGCCTAAACAGTGGAAACCCCCCCAATTATAACTGAAACACTAATCCAAACACATCCCTAACCCTAATCCCAACGGTAACCCTAACCACACCCCTAACCCTAATTCCAACGGTAACCCTAACCACACCCCTAACCCTGACACACCCCTAACCCTAATCCCAACCCTATTCCCAACTGTAAATGTAATCTAAACCCTAACCCTAACTTTAGCCCCAACCCTAGCCCTAACCCTAGCCATAATCCTAGCCCTAACCCTAGCCCTAACCCTAGCCCTAATTCTAACCCTAGCCCTAATGGGAAAATGGAAATAAATACATTTTTTTTATTTTTCCCTAAGGGGGTGATGAAGGGGGGTTTGATTTACTTTTCTAGCGGGTTTTTTAGCGGATTTTTATGATTGGCAGCCATCACACACTGAAAGACTCTTTTTATGGCAAAAAATATTTTTTGCGTTACCACATTTTGAGAGCTATAATTTTTCCATATTTTGGTCCACAGAGTCATGTGAGGTCTTGTTTTTTGCGGGACGAGTTGACGTTTTTATTGGTAACATTTTCGGGCACGTGACATTTTTTTATCGCTTTTTATTCCGATTTTTGTGAGGAAGAATGACCAAAAACCAGCTATTCATGAATTTCTTTTGGGGGAGGCGTTTATACCGTTCCGCGTTTGGTAAAATTGATAAAGCAGTTTTATTCTTCGGGTCAGTACGATTACAGCGATACCTCATTTATATCATTTTTTTATGTTTTGGCGCTTTTATACGATAAAAACTATTTTACAGAAAAAAATAATTATTTTTGCATCGCTTTATTCTCAGGACTATAACTTTTTTATTTTTTTGCTGATGATGCTGTATGGCGGTTCATTTTTTGCGGGACAAGATGACGTTTTCAGCGGTACCATGGTTATTTATATCTGTCTTTTTGATCGCGTGTTATTCCACTTTTTGTTCGGCGGTATGAGAATAAAGTGTTGTTTTGTTTTTTTCTTACGGTGTTTACTGAAGGGGTTAACTAGTGGGCCAGTTTTATAGGTCGGGTCGTTACGGACGCGGCGATACTAAATATGTGCACTTTTATTGGTTTTTTTTTATTTAGATGAAGAAATGTATTTATGGGAATATTTTTTTTTTTTCATTATTTAGGAATATTTTTTTTTATTTTTTTTTACACATTTGGAAAATTTTTTTTTTTACTTTTTTACTTTGTCCCAGGGGGGACATCACAGATCGGTGATCTGACAGTGTGCACAGCACTCTGTCAGATCACTGATCTCACTTAGAGCACTGCAGGCTTCACAGTGCCTGCTCTGAGCAGGCTCTGTGAAGCCACCTCCCTCCCTGCAGGACCCGGATCCGCGGCCATCTTGGATCCGGGCCTGGAGCAGGGAGGGAGGTGAGGAGACCCTCGCAGCAACGCGATCACATCGCGTTGCTGCGGGGGGCTCAGGGAAGCCCGCAGGGAGCCCCCTCCCTGCGCGATGCTTCCCTGTACCGCCGGCACATCGCGATCATCTTTGATCGCGGTGTGCCGGGGGATAATGTGCCGGGGGCGGTCCGTGACCGCTCCTGGCACATAGTGCCGGATGTCAGCTGCGATAAGCAGCTGACACCCGGCCGCGATCGGCGGCGCTCCCCCCGTGAGCGCTGCCGATCGCTATGACGTACTATTCCATCCAGGGTCAGATAGGCCCAGGGCACCTCGACGGGATAGTACGTCTAAGGTCACAGAGGGGTTAAGATGGGTCGTCATTTAATCTTCCAACAAGACAACGACCCAAAGCACACAGCCAAGTAAACCAAGGCCTGGTTCAAGAGGCAAAAAATCAAGGTGTTGCAGTGGCCTAGTCAGTCTCCTGACCTTAACCCAATTGAAAACTTGTGGAAGGAGCTCAAGATTAACCCCTCTGTGACCTTAGACGTACTATCCCGTCGAGGTGCCCTGGGCTTATCTGACCCTGGACGGGATAGTACGTCATAGCCGATCGGCCGCGCTCACGGGGGGAGCGCGGCCGATCGCGGCCGGGTGTCAGCTGCTTATCGCAGCTGACATCCGGCACTATGTGCCAGGAGCGGTCACGGACCGCCCCCGGCACATTAACCCCTGGCACACCGCGATCAAAGATGATCGCGATGTGCCGGCGGTGCAGGGAAGCACCGCGCAGGGAGGGGGCTCCCTGCGGGCTTCCCTGAGCCCCCCGCAGCAACGCGATGTGATCGCGTTGCTGCGAGGGTCTCCTCACCTCCCTCCCTGCTCGAGCCCCGGATCCAAGATGGCCGCGGATCCGGGTCCTGCAGGGAGGGAGGTGGCTTCACAGAGCCTGCTTAGAGCAGGCACTGTGAAGGCTGCAGCGCTGCATGTCAGATCAGTGATCTGACAGAGTGCTGTGCAAACTGTCAGATCACTGATCTGTGATGTCCCCCCCTGGGACAAAGTAAAAAAGTAAAAAAAAAATTTTCCAAATGTGTAAAAAAAATAAAAAAAAAATATTCCAAAATAATGAAAAAAAAAAAAAAATATTATTCCCATAAATACATTTCTTCATCTAAATAAAAAAAAAAAAACCAATAAAAGTACACATATTTAGTATCGCCGCGTCCGTAACGACCCGACCTATAAAACTGTCCCACTAGTTAACCCCTTCAGTAAACACCGTAAGAAAAAAAAAAAAAAAACGAGGCAAAAAACAACGCTTTATTATCATACCGCCGAACAAAAAGTGGAATAACACGCGATCAAAAGGACAGATATAAATAACCATGGTACCGCTGAAAGCGTCATATTGTCCCGCAAAAAAAGAGCCGCCATACAGCATCATCAGCAAAAAAATAAAAAAGTTATAGTCCTGAGAATAAAGCGATGCAAAAATAATTATTTTTTCTGTAAAATAGTTTTTATCGTATAAAAGCACCAAACCATAAAAAAATGATATAAATGAGGTATCGCTGTAATCGTACTGACCCGAAGAATAAAACTGATTTATCAATTTTACCAAACGCGGAACGGTATAAACGCCTCCCCCAATAGAAATTCATGAATAGCTGGCTTTTGGTCATTCTTCCTCACAAAAATCGGAATAAAAAGCGATAAAAAAATGTCACGTGCCCAAAAATGTTTTCAATAAAAACGTCAACTCGTCCCGCAAAAAACAAGACCTCACATGACTCTGTGGACCAAAATATGGAAAAATTATAGCTCTCAAAATGTGGTATTGCAAAAAATATTTTTTGCAATAAAAAGGGTCTTTCAGTGTGTGACGGCTGCCAATCATAAAAATCCGCTAAAAAACTCGCTATAAAAGTAAATCAAACCCCCCCTTCATCACCCCCTTAGTTAGGGAAAAAGAAAAAAAATGTATTTATTTCCATTTTCCCATTAGGGCTAGGGTTAGGGCTAGGATTAGGGTTAGGGCTAGGGTTAGGGCTAGGGTTAGGGCTAGGGCTAGGGTTAGGGCTAGGGTTAGGGCTAGGGTTAGGGCTAGGGTTAGGGCTAGGGCTAGGGTTGGGGCTACAGTTAGGGTTAGGGTTTAGATTACATTTACAGTTGGGAATAGGGTTGGGATTAGGGTTAGGGGTGTGTCAGGGTTAGAGGTGTGGTTAGGGTTACCGTTGGAATTAGGGTTAGGGGTGTGTTTAGATTAGGGTTTCAGTTATAATTGGGGGGTTTCCACTGTTTCGGCACATCAGGGGCTCTCCAAACACGACATGGCGTCCGATCTCAATTCCAGCCAATTCTGCGTTGAAAAAGTAAAACAGTGCTCCTTCCCTTCCGAGCTCTCCTGTGTGCCCAAACAGGGGTTTACCCCAACATATGGGGTATCAGCGTACTCAGGACAAATTGGACAACAACTTTTGTGGACCAATTTCTCCTGTTACCCTTGGGAAAATACAAAACTGGGGGCTAAAAAATAATTTTTGTGGGAAAACAAAAAGATTTTTTATTTTCACGGCTCTGCGTTATAAACTGTAGTGAAACACTTGGGGGTTCAAAGTTCTCACAACACATCTAGATAAGTTCATTGAGGGGTCTAGTTTCCAATATGGGGTCACTTGTGGGGGGTTTCTACTGTTTAGGTACATTAGGGGCTCTGCAAACGCAATGTGACGCCTGCAGACCATTCCATCTAAGTCTGCATTCCAAATGGCGCTCCTTCCCTTCCGAACCCTCCCATGCGCCCAAACGGTGGTTCCCCCCCACATATGGGGTATCAGCGTACTCAGGACAAATTGGACAACAACTTTTGGGGTCCAATTTCTCCTGTTACCCTAGGGAAAATTCAAAACTGGGGGCTAAAAAATAATTTTTGTGGGAAAAAAATTTTGTTTTATTTTTATGGCTCTGCATTATAAACTTCTGTGAAGCCCTTGGTGGGTCAAAGTGCTCACCACACATCCAGATAAGTTCCTTAGGGGGTCTACTTTCCAAAATGGTGTCACTTGTGGGGGGTTTCAATGTTTAGGCACATCAGTGGCTCTCCAAACGCAACATGGCGTCCCATCTCAATTCCTGTCAATTTTGCATTGAAAAGTCAAACGGCGCTCCTTCCCTTCCGAGCTCTCCCATGCGCCCAAACAGTGGTTTACTGCCACATATGGGGTATCAGCGTACTCTGGACAAATTGGACAACAACTTTTGAGGTCCAATTTCTTCTCTTACCCTTGGAAAAATAAAAAATTGGGGGCAAAAATATAATTTTTGTGAAAAAATATGATTTTTTATTTTTACGGTTCTGCATTATAAACTTCTGTGAAGCACTTGGTGGGTCAAAGTGCTCACCACACATCCAGATAAGTTCCTTAGGGGGTCTACTTTCCAAAATGGTGTCACTTGTGGGGGGTTTCAATGTTTAGGCACATCAGTGGCTCTCCAAACGCAACATGGCGTCCCATCTCAATTCCTGTCAATTTTGCATTGAAAAGTCAAATAGCGCTCCTTCCCTTCCGAGCTCTCCCATGCGCCCAAACAGTGGTTTACTGCCACATATGGGGTATCAGCGTACTCAGGACAAATTGGACAACAACTTTTTGGGTCCAATTTCTCCTGTTACCCTTGGTAAAATAAAACAAATTGGAGCTGAAGTAAATTTTTTGTGTAAAAAAGTTAAAATGTTCATTTTTATTTAAACATTCCAAAAATTCCTATTAAACACCTGAAGGGTTAATAAACTTCTTGAATGTGGTTTTGAGCACCTTGAGGGGTGCAGTTTTTAGAATGGTGTCACACTTGGGCATTTTCTATCATATAGACCCCTCAAAATGACTTCAAATGAGACGTGGTCCCTAAAAAAAAAATGGTGTTGTAAAAATGAGAAATTGCTGGTCAACTTTTAACCCTTATAACTCCCTAACAAAAAAAAAAATTGGTTCCAAAATTATGCTGATGTAAAGGAGACATGTGGGAAATGTTACTTATTAAGTATTTTGTGTGACATATCTCTGTGATTTAATTGCATAAAAATTCAAAGTTTGAAAATTGCGAAATTTTCAAAATTTTTGCCAAATTTCCGTTTTTTTCACAAATAAACGCAGGTACTATCAAAGAAATTTTACCACTATCATGAAGTACAATATGTCACGAGAAAACAATGTCAGAATCACCAGGATCCGTTGAAGCGTTTCGGAGTTATAACCTCATAAAGGGACAGTGGTCAGAATTGTAAAAATTGGCCTGGTCATTAACGTGCAAACCACCCTTGGGGGTAAAGGGGTTAAAGTCCACATGAGACACCCAAAAAACCTAGATAACTTGGAGAAGATCTGCATGGAGGAGTGGGCCAAGATAACTCCAGAGACCTGTGCCGGCCTGATCAGGTCTTATAAAAGACGATTATTAGCTGTAATTGAAAACAAAGGTTATTCCACAAAATATTAAACCTAGGGGTTGAATAATAATTGACCCACACTTTTATGTTTAAAATTTATAAAAATTTAACAGAGCAACAAAACTTTTTGGTTTGTAAGATTTATGCATCTGTTAATAAATCCTGCTCTTGTTTGAAGTTTGAAGGCTCTAACTTATTTGCATCTTATTAAACCTACTAAATCTGCAGGGGGTTGAATACTACTTGTAGGCATTGTAGCTATGATCACACGTCCATCACTCCCGGCACCAGAGAATCATCACAGTACGCATTGTGCATGATGTGAGGATTCACAATTTTGCAGTCATATAGCGTGGCTGCAGACTTGTAGCTTGAAGAGGATATCCATTACTTTTTCATTGCTGACCTATCCTTAGGATAAATCATCAATGTTTGATCGGCCACCGGGCATCCTCGCTGATCAGCTGCTATCAGTGTCGTGCCAGCAGCCGGAAATACTCACTTGTGGAGCTGCTCCGTCTTCTGATAGTGGCCTCGGCCGGTTACTGCACATCCACATCCTATTCAAATCAATAGGAAACGGATGTATAGCATCCTGTGGTGGCCACTAGCAGAACATGGCTCCGCAAAACAGTATTAATAGCCACCAGTCACCAACAGCTAATCGGTTGGGGTGCTGGGTGTCGGACCCCGACCGATCAGACATTGATGACTATCTTCTTGTTTCTATGTAAACCATAATGAGATCTGCTAATTGCTTATGTAATGTATTTGGTGTAGTTATTATACCAAAGGATTGTTGTCTGTCAGTAATTACCTAACCAGCAATCCATTAGGTGGACCAGACCTTTTGATATGAAAATATAGATCAAATGCAGATATACATCATGAAAACAGAAAATACTTGGTATCTTCGTTAAAAATTCTTTTGATAATTTTATTGATAGTCCATTAAAAAATCGTCAAAGCAGGAAAGCGATACATGTTGATATGTAAGTGTTACAATTAAGACTTGTCATGATTAAGTCTCCAGAAACGCATTGAGATTCTTACCCATATGGTTCGTGCTGAAGTCTGTATCCTCTATGCTTAACCCCTTAATGACCGCCAATACGTCTTTTAACTGACCTGAGATATAAGAGAATAGCCTCCCCATACAGGTGACAATCCAGGAGCTGTTGGCTGTACACTATAGCTGACAACTTGCTGTATCAGCGACGATCAGTGTTGGCATCGTACATATCTGTTTAACCCCTTAGATGCTGCTGTCAATAGTGACTACATCATTATAAATGGTTAACAGAGTGTGGGGGCTTCCTCTTTATCCCAATCGGTGCCTTCAGATCATGATTTTGTGGTCCTGATGTTTGCGATGATAATTCACAACCAAAGAGCGGCCTTAGAGTCTGTCGGCTGTTGTAACCTGTTCAGAAGTTACCGACATTTAGGTAGCAAAAATGCACATTGTCATTTCTGTCATACCACTTTGCATTAATTCCTGTAAAGCATCTGAAGGGTTAATAAACTACCTGACTGCAGTTTTCAATATGTCAGGGGGTGCCGTTTTTAAAATGGTATCACATTTTAGGGTTTCCCAATATGTGGGACCCCTAAAGTCAATTCAAACATGGATAGTTCCCTAAAAAAATAAATGTTGTAAATTTCCTTGAAAAAATGAAAAATTGCTGCTACATTTTTAAACCTCCTAAAATGCTAACAAAATAAAAGAACATTTTACAAATGGTGCTGATGTAAAGCAGACATGTGGGAAATGTTGTTTATTAATAGTTTGCTGTGATATGACCATCTGGATTAACCCTCCGTCACATACAATATTCGGACTAACGAGTTCACATACAATGTGCCTGTCAGGCGCCTGCTGGAAAAATACCTATAATATCTAATGTTTGCAATTTCAGTGCTCTAAAAGTGATCAGTGACCTTCATAGGGATGTAATATAAGAGACTACACATAATCAGTTGCAAAAAAAACATTTACTTAACATAAAACTAATAACTATGAAATATAAACTTTTCAAAACTCCCGCCAAATAGTCCCCAGTTCGACTCTCTCAAAAAAATGTACAAAGAAAATTTTTGAACACAAACTTAATTTTAAGGTACCTTAAGTACTATTAAAAACATATTCAATCAGAAGTAGATGCTGAGGTTTCCCCAGAAAAGTCACACTTGCAGAGCAAATAGCAAGAATTACACACCATTTTTGCATGTGTCAGGCAAATTGCTTTATGACATTTGAGACATTCATAATTTGAAAGCCTTCTGGTTCCGCTTTCCGTTTGGCAGGTGGTGCATCTCCTTCTTTTGTGAGGTGGTGACTTTTCACCATCATCTTCTGGGCGGAACCTTTTGAGCTGAACTTGAAGGCGAGAGGGGATACCGATTGTTTTCACGCTTTTCCTGCGTAGCTCTCCAAGTACTAGTTCATGGGCCAATTTTTTCAGATACAATCGTCTACGGAGTGGTTCAAGCTTGTTTTCAAGATAAATTACTTGTGAATTTATACCACCCAAGTTCAACATAGCAAAAAATATGACCATTGGCCAGCGTTTGATGTTTCTGCTGACGTTGAAAGTGGAGGACATCTGATCTGCTGTATCCACACCCCCTTTGGTGGCATTGTAAAATGTAATTATCTCTGGGTTTTTTTCTGCCCCAGTCCCAGGATCGATGGCAGCATCATCATGAAGTGTTGATAGAAGAAGTACGATTTTTTTTGGCATGTGGTACATAGGAAACTAAAGCCTTTACATTATGGAATGCAAACATACTGCTGTACTGTTGTCTCTCTTTCACACTTACAAACTGTGGCGGCAATTCCCTTTTGTTTTTTCTTACAGTTCCCACATATGACAGCTTCTGAATTTTCAGATAATCAATCAGATCACAACTTGTAAACCAATTGTCAGCTGTAATATTGCGACCCGATCCAAATAAGGGTTCAGCCAGTCTTTTTACAACATCAATGGGTTTGTTGCTCACACAGTAAGGACCTTCTGGTTGTTTTCCTGCATAAACTTCCAGGTTGTAAGTGTAAGTCTTACTGGCATCAACAAGGGCATACATTTTTATTCCATATTTGTTTGGCTTTGATGGAATATATTGACGAAAGGCACATCTACCACGAAAACCAGGGAGCATTTTGTCAATAGTGAGATTCTCTCCAAGGTAATAACTTTGTTTACAGTTTACAACAAATCTTTGAAATATATCACGAATTGGAGCAAATCGGTCATGTGTTTTGCGTTCGGTTCGGGTAGTTCTGTCGTCAAACCGAAGGCAACGAATTAGAATCTTGAATCTGTTTATGGACATAACAAGGCTAAATTTTTCAACTCCATCCCCATCTTTACCCCAAAGTTCCTCCAAACTTTGTCTATTTGCCCTATAAGCTCCTGCAAGGTACAGTAATCCAAAAAAAGCACGCAGTTCTATTTCATCTGTGGGCTTGATGGTTCTGTTGCAGATGTACTTGTCCTTTATAATGTCTATATATTGGTTGGTATATGTGACAATAGAGTCCAGAATGTCATCTGTAAATATACTGTTCCAGCATTCAACTGCAGTTTTTGCATTACGTGCAGTTCCTATTACTGCAGGAAGGTGAGTAATAATGTTTAAAGGTTCCCTACGTTTTTTCTGGAATGGCTTCTTGTTCCATTTAGTATTTTTATCTTTTCCAATATAATATGATCCAACTTCTTCATCCTCACCACTGTCACCATCTTGCTCTGTTTCAGAATCCAGGACACATTCTTCCACCTCATCATGAGAATCAATCTCACTTTCCTCTCCTAAATCCTCATTCAGTGTGAGGTCTCTATCATCTAACAGCATGTATGTTACTTCCTCAACATCAAGTTGTTTGGATAAATTGTACATTTTCCTCTCCATTTCAGCAGATAATCTGAAGCAAGAGAAGGAATATGTTAGGGAACTACTGTATATGCCTGAGCAGCACACTTTCTTTTATAAAATCTCCCTTATTTCTATGAAATATCCTCACATTTTGTGCTATACATTCATAAAACAAGCTAAATAAACTATTGTGATGAATAAAAACATAAAATACCAACCTTACTGAATGTGACGTATTCACATACAATGAGCCTGAGAGATCTGTGCAGCTATATCCTCTCCCCTGAAGCTCTGAAATCCAACTGTGATATCAGGTTTCACAGACCTTCAAGAGACAGGAGACTACCTGGAGGGAGGGGGTTTCCTCACAATCTGGTGAGGAGGGAGAAATGAAAGTAAAAGAGAAGCGCCTGTCAGATCAGTTGTATGTGACGGAGGGTTAAAGGGATAATCATTCAAACTTTGAAAATTGCTAATTTTTTAACATTTTTCTCAAATTTTTGATATTTATTATAAATAAACACAAAACATATTGACCTAAATTTACCATTATCATAAAGTATAATGTGTCACGAAAAAACAATCTCAAAATCACTGGCATTTGTTGAAGCGTTACAGAGTTATTACCACATAAAGTGACACTGGTCAGATTTCAAAAATTTGGCTCCGTCACTAAGGGGTTAAAGAAAACTCTTTTTTACGGATTCGGTGAAGCTGGACATTCTCTTCTTTTTTTACAATTAAGACTGCCAAGTTGAAACGTGTCAACATGTATCGATGTCCTGCTATGACTATTTTTCCAGGGCTGTGGAGTCGGCAAGCCAAACTTCCGATTTCCCTGATTACAAACTCTGACTCCACAGCACTGCCTCACTACTGAGCTTGTACATAAAGCAGTACTGTGGAGTTGGAGTTGTGGAGTCAGAGTCTGTGTTCATTTTGGTGGAGTTGGTATAAAATGAACCAACTCCCGACTTCTAAAATATATAATACATTGGGCGCTCAGTAGTTCAATGCAGGATGTGCTGTAAATGTTTTCATAAGAATTTGGGAAAGTTATGAAATGTCCTATAAATGTCTGTTCTGTTCCTGATCTAAGGATCTTGGCTTTTAGTTGAGATGACTCTGTGCTGCACTTTATGTACATGCTCAGTAGTGAGGCAGGGCTGTGGAGTCGGAGTGGAGATGAATCTGTGCTGCACTTTATGTACATGCTCAGTAGTGAGGCAGTGCTGTGGAGTCGTGGTGGAGATGAATCTGTGCTGCACTTTATGTACATGCTCAGTAGTGAGACAGTGCTATGGAGTCGGGAGTGGAGATGAATTTGTTCTGCACTTTATGTACATGCTCAGTAGTGAGGCAGGGCTGTGGGGTCGGAGTGGAGATGAATCTGTGCTGCACTTTATGTACATGCTCAGTAGTGAGGCAGTGCTGTGGGGTCGAAGTGGAGATGAATCTGTGCTGCACTTTATGTACATGCTCAGTAGTGAGGCAGTGCTGTGAAGTCGTAAGTCAGGGAAATTGAGGAGTCAGAGGTTTGGCTTAAGGACTCCACAGCCCAGAGTGCAGCCCAGATTCATCTCAACTAACAGCCAAAATCATTACATCAGGAACAGAACAGACATTTATATGCCATTTCATAACTTTCCCAAACTCTTATGAAAACATTTACAACACATCCTGCATTGTACTGCTGTGAAAGATTAAAATAAGCTGATTGACAAGCTGGTGTATACCGGAGGAGGAAAAGCCTTAAGCAACTGGACGCGTTTCGAACACATGTAGTGTTCTTGGAAACTGAAGACTAAGAACACTACACGTGTTCGAAACGCGTCCAGTTGTTTAAGGCTTTTCCTCCTCCGGTATACATCGGCTTGTCAATCAGCTTATTTTAATCTTGTTCAATAAAGAATCTTTTTAATTTTATTCCGGAGCTGGATATCTTCGTTCTTATGTGCAAGTGCCAAGCGTCAAGCAGAGACGTTTTTCCGTGCTCGGATCAAAACTCATGGGCTATGAGACTTATCTTCATGTGGTAAAGTATAGCGTGGCACAGCTGTGTCGGTGCTCAAGTGAGGTTTCCCACACCAGTAAATATAGTAAATAAATAACTTGGCACTCAACTTGGTGAATAGTGATAGTCAAGAAAAAAATTCAACCGCGTTGATGTTCTCCTTCTGCCCACGTCTTTTCGGAGCTGCCTGATATCTGCATCTTCATATGGATTATTCCTGAATACTTTGTACTATAGAGATTTTTCCCGCTCCCATTTTCTACTATGTGTCTCTATTGAGACCTCCTTACTTATGTTACCCTTTGGACACTATCGGTTCCTATGAGTGCGACATTACTTCCGTAGCCACTTACTCCTTCTTCTAGGTTATCCCTTGCATATATCTTCTGTGGATAGGAACAGATATCCTTTTGTTCGGCTCTCAGCCGCCATCAGTTAGGTCCTACTGGATCTATCATAGGACCATTCAATCATACACATAAAGTGCCGTTTATACTCATACATCACAGCAGTCGGTTTACTGAAGAAGGTCTTAATGTTTGACCGAAACGTCTAATTTGCTGGACTGCTACCCTAAGTAATAAAATTTTTTTTTCTTGACTACCACTATTCACCAAGTTGAGTGCCAAGTTATTTATTTATCTTCATGTGGGTGAGCTGAATTCATATTTTTTTCATTGTACTGCTGTACCAAATTTATAATATATTATAGGAGTCCACAACTCCAAAACCAGGGATTTTTTAATTGATTATCAATAAAATTATCAAAGAATTTTTAATGGAGATACCAAGTTTTTTTTATTTTCTTGAAGTATATTTGCCCACTCTGGCGGACAGGCTTTCTGGATCTCTGTAACTTCACAAGCGGTGAGGAAGACATCGACCTGGTGAGTTATAATCTTTTGAATTATCAAACACAGATGCCCAATATAAATGTTTCTTTTATTACATTTTTTTTAAATTTAATTTCCACATTGTACTTATTCCGTAATGTTATGAGTTGTCTGTTTTTATCCATTTTTCTTAAGATTTTAGGATTAAAATGTGTTGTTTTTTGTAAATCTGCAGAACTATTTATGATTAAAAAAATAAAGAATTAATATGTACATGTGAACCATCCAAAAACAGAACATGTGTTTTTAATATGATCCATGGACCAGAAACTGTAGCTGTAGGGAAAATTCCAGCAGCAGAAAGATCAAGTAATATCCAATGATTTATTTGAATATATAAAAATCAATTGCAACCATAACCACCACCTATAAACATTAAAAAGTCAGGAAGATGCATTGTGAATACATGTCCTTACTCATTACAATGACTGTGTTATGACTGAGGGAGAGGGCTCCTTCTGTCACCCCATGTGATCACTGATTGTAATGAGCAAGGACATGCATCTACAATGCATCTGCCTGCTTTTTTTTAACGTTCATAGGTGGTGGTTATGGTTGCAATTGATTTTTATATATTTCTTCAAATAAATCATTGGATTTTACAGTGCCACACAATCACATCATGGGGTGACAGAAGGAGCCGTCTCCCTCAGTCATAATATATAGATGCTTGAGATGCTATTCAACAGAACCGATACTGTTATCTGAAAAATATAGTCAATATACGGTATGAAGTATTCTTCTTATTATATATATTCTGCCAACTCCTTCTCCCATCTCAGCCAACATAATATAGGACCCTCTAGTTGAATCATTTTATACCCCCTAACGTGGCAGGTTGATGACCACTTTGAGTAGGTGAAATTGAAATGTTGTGGATGGGTTAAATCTGTGTCTGAATGCCATATTTACTTCTGGTAATGTCCACAAGACTATGGGTAGCCTCAGGGCCAAGACAAGGGTTAGGCGGATGCTTAGGGCACCACCTCAGGTGAAGAAGCAAGAGGCGCGCATTATTAAAGGGAAAAAAAATTGAATGAATCTTCAACCCCAGTGCTGTGCTGTGTGCTGGTTTCTTATTAACCAGTTGCGCGCTGCTAATGCCTATGCCACCACAGGAGAGTGCCGTCGGTCCTGGCAACTCTCAGATCTGCTGGGACGGACTAAACTGCATATTGGGATGATGGGATGATGGGCTGCAATACTAGACTCCACCACTAGATGGCAGCACATTTTACAAATGCAGCCCAGGAAATGACTTCTTGTAATATAGCAAGAAGGGAATATGGGTATAACTATTGTTCTGTATGGGGATTATGGGTGAAATATCACAAATACACATGCCCAGGAACATACTTCATCTACTTCTGATAGGAATATGGGTATAATTATTGTTCTGTATGGGGATTATGGGTGAAATATCACAAATACACATGCCCAGGAACATACTTCATCTACTTCTGATAGGAATATGGGTATAATTATTGTTCTGTATGGGGATTATGGGTGAAATATCACAAATACACATGCCCAGGAACATACTTCATCTACTTCTGATAGGAATATGGGTATAATTATTGTTCTGTATGGGGATTATGGGTGAAATATCACAAATACACATGCCCAGGAACATACTTCATCTACTTCTGATAGGAATATGGGTATAATTATTGTTCTGTATGGGGATTATGGGTGAAATATCACAAATACACATGCCCAGGAACATACTTCATCTACTTCTGATAGGAATATGGGTATAATTATTGTTCTGTATGGGGATTATGGGTGAAATATCACAAATACACATGCCCAGGAACATACTTCATCTACTTCTGATAGGAATATGGGTATATCTATTGTTCTGTATGGGGATTATGGGTGAAATATCACAAATACACATGCCCAGGAACATACTTCATCTACTTCTGATAGGAATATGGGTATATCTATTGTTCTGTATGGGGATTATGGGTGAAATATCACAAATACACATGCCCAGGAACATATTGTATCATTATTTTAAGAACATATATATTTATCCCAAATAGTCATGCCCAGTACCACATTTGATGAATTTCCCATAATAATATGAATAGAATTATTCACCTCCATGGTAATTCAATGTGAAATATTATATTTACAGAGGCCAAATAATTTTGCAGCTTTGTTTGAAAAAATATCTTTAAAAACTTGTGGGCACCTAAGCTCCATAATAAATGAATACCTATATGTACATTTATATTACAGCGTCAAATAGGCTAAGTAATTTCCTTTTACAGCTTGGTAATTCTGCATTCAATAGCGCTGTAATAAGTCAGTATACGCTGTTTATTGTCTCTATATGACGGCTTTTCATTAATATAGCGATAACAGTTTGAACTATTAATTTGAAAATATCTGCATTGATTTCCTGGACATATGCAGTGTTTATACGCTCAAAGATGCTGAAACAGGCCTGGAAAGACGGGTTTAACAAAGTTTTTGCTTTTTTTTTTTTTTTCTTCAAGATTGTGAAAACTGTCTGAAGCATTGACTTGAAAATAGCTTTTGTGACTTTATTGATATATTTTGTGGTTGGACGTCAAGGTTGCTGAAATAAGTAAATAAAGGCTGATTTAAAAGACTTTTAACTGCTTATCTTCAGTACTGAGAAAAAGGCTTAAAGCTGACCTGTCATCACATTCAATGCCACCAAGCCGCAGCTATGGAGGCATAGCTGACAGGTCCAGCAGTGTGGACAGCCCTCTATCCGCCTCCCTGGTGCCTCCGCACTAAAATATTACACTTTATTCCTCTCGACGGGCACCACTGGAAGCATGAAGTGTCTGTATCGGTCCAATGGAGTGTGAATAAATCTGCGCTATCTACAATGCACTGCGTCATCAGTTGCTGGGCAAGAATTTTTTTACTGCCCAGCGACTGATGACGCGGCACAGCGCAGGGCTCAAGCACTGATTGGTTCACACTCCAAAACACCAACAGGACCACTTCTTGATTCCTGTTACGCGCACCAAGGGGGCAATAAAGTTTAGTATTTCAATGAGGAGGCACCCAGGGAGGTGGACAAAGGTCTCTCCACACAGCTGGACCTGTCAACTATGCCACCATAGCTGCGGCTTGGTGGCATTGAATGTGATGACAGGTCCTCTTTAAAGCGTCGAGTTGAAAATAGCCTGTGTTTTCCTTGTGAAATTTAATACTTAGCTGCTCAATCGTGCATAGTGTGTGCTGTCAACCAACAAACACCTTACCCCACTAATTTCACATAAAATGTAATGTGATATGATCATCAGATGTGGATGATTATATTATTGACTATTATCAATATTCATTTATATGGGGATTATGATTTGGATAACATGGCTACAAATCCCAACTCCCATATTTATCCTTTACCTGATAAAAATATCCAGTAGAGTCTCTTTTATCCAAGCTAAGCGGGAGCAGAGGGTGCTTGGATTTGTGAAAAACTGGGATAACTCAAACAACTGAATAAAATGCCCCCCTTGTATCCTGCTGTCCCACTTTGGGTCTTCCTGTCCCTCTGTCCCTCTGAGTATCCTCCTTTTGTGTCATCCTACCTCTCTTTTATGTTCTACTGTCCGCTTGTGTCCATTTTTTGTGTCTTTGTGTCTAAAAGGGGAGCCTTGGGCAGCCGCCTGGATGCTTGGATAAAGCAGTAAATTGGCTGGCAAAGTGCTGTACAGTCATGGCCAAAAGTATTGAGAATGAGACAAATAGTAATTTTTCCAAAGTCTACTGCTTCATTTGTGTAATGGCAATTTGACATTCAGGAGTATATGCAAAGAGTGATCAGCTTAACAGCAATTACTGTACTTGCAAAGTCAATATTTGCCCAGAAAATGAACTTTAACCCCCAAAACACATTTTAACATCATTGCAGTCCTGCCTTAAAAGGAGCCGCTAACATCGTTTTAGTGCTTGATCCATTAACACAGGTGTGGGTGTTGATGAGGACAGGGCTGGCGATCAATCAGTCATGATTAAGTAAGAATGACATCACTGGACACTTTAAAAGGAGGCTGGTGCTTGGTATCATTGTTTCTCTTCAGTTAACCATGGTTATCTCTAAAGAAGCACGTGCAGCCATCATTGCACTGCACAAAAATGGCCTAACAGGGAAGAGTATCGCAGCTACAAAGATTGCACCTCAGTCAACAATCTATCGCATCATCAAGAACTTCAAGGAGAGAGCTTCCATTGTTGTCAAAAAGGCTCCAGGGCGCCCAAGAAAGACCAGCAAGCGCCAGGACCGTATCTTAAAACTGTTTCAGCTGCGGGATCGGACTACCAGCAGTGCCGAGCTTGCTCAGGAATGGCAGCAGGCTGGTGTGAGTGCTTCTGCACGCACTGTGAGACTGCGGAGACTCTTTGAGCAAGGCCTGGTTTCAAGGAGGGCAGCAAAGAAGCCACTTCTCTCCAGAAAAAACATCAGGGGCCGACTGATATTCTGCAAAAGGTACAGGGAGTGGACTGCTGAGGACTGGGGCAAAGTCATTTTCTCTGATGAATCCCCTTTTCGATTGTTTGGGACATCTGGAAAACAGCTTATTCGGAGAAGAAGAGGTGAGCGATACCACCAGTCTTGTCTCATGCCAACTGTAAAGCATCCTGAAACCATTCATGTGTGGGGTTGCTTCTCAGCCAAGGGAATCGGCCTAAAAACACAGCCATGAATAAAGAATGGTACCAGAATGTC
Organism: Ranitomeya imitator; assembly: GCF_032444005.1. Lineage (NCBI taxonomy): Eukaryota > Metazoa > Chordata > Amphibia > Anura > Dendrobatidae > Ranitomeya > Ranitomeya imitator. The sequence continues at coordinate 126,339,771 of NC_091286.1, forward strand.
CTCCAAGAGCAACTTCTCCCAACCGTCCAAGAGCAGTTTGGCGCCCAACAATGCCTTTTCCAGCATGATGGAGCACCTTGCCATAAAGCAAAGGTGATAACTAAATGGCTCATGGAACAAAACAGAGATTTTGGGTCCATGGCCTGGAAACTCCCCAGATCTTAATCCCATTGAGAACTTGTGGTCAATCATCAAGAGACGGGTGGACAAACAATAACCAACAAATTCTGGCAAAATGCAAGCATTGATTATGCAAGAATGGACTGCTATCAGTCAGGATTTGGTCCAGAAGTTGATTGAGAGCATGCCAGGGAGAATTGCAGAGGTCTTGAAGAAGAAGGGTCAACACTGCAAATATTGACTTGCTGCATTAACTCATTCTAACTGTCAATATAACCTATTGGTACTCATAATATGATTGCAATGATATTTCTGTATGTGATATAAACATCAGACAAACACTAATAAAAACCAGAGGCCAGCAGATCATGTGAAAATATAATTTTGGTGTCATTCTCAAAACTTTTGGCCATGACTGTATACGTTACCCTCATCTTTTTCCCACAGCCACACACAAAAAAAAAAATCTGCCCTGTATAGCGGGGAACAATATGAAGGTTTCCATTCCCATTCAAGTGAACCTGGATGGAAAACAGGCACATAAGATTCAATTATGCCTTGCCTACTGACGAAGAAGCAATACCGAGTCCTATATCAGACATGTGAACGTAAGCAGGATCATTTATTGTTCCATGAAAGCTATTTTGTTGGATTTGTTATGATGGCCTTCGTATTAACCTAGAGACCAGTATACACTAAAATACATGTTCCATTTCCAAATATTTTTGTTAAGATAACTTTTAATAAAATAATAGGTTTTATTTAAAAAAAAAATCTATATATCTCCATTAAAAGTTATTGATGTCAACAAACCTAAGTAACCAATAAAATCCTGCAAAACATCCAACATCCTATAAAGAACAATGTATTGAGAATAATATAGGTATATAAGCAAGAAGTATCGTGCAAGACTGCTCATCTCTATGACATGGCCGGCCTAATAAGGAGGTGGGAACACTGGGTCAAAGACCTATGATGCCAGGGGTGGGAGAAGTCAATGGACATGTAATCCTGTCAGATGCAAATAGGTTACAGGATCTGTATCTCCATAGCATTCTGACCACAACCCCATATAGAATAATAAATATACTAATATTCTTACCGGAAGTTAATGAAATGTTTCATCATATTTTACCAATAATCAACATATAAAACAATAATTGTACACATACGTGTTCTTACCAGGAATTGATTGAATATGACACTGGGCATGTGTATTCATGATATATCACCTATAATACCCACAAAGAACCATTATACCGATATTCCTATCAGAAGTAGATGAAGTATGTTCCTGGGCATGTGTATTTGTGATATTTCACCCATAATCCCCACACAGAACAATAATTATACCCATATTCCTATGAAATGTTGATGAGATATATCACCAGGCGTGTGTAACCCGATATTCTACACATAATCCCATGTAGTTACAATCTTTTTTCCCTGGTTCTATTATTAAACTTTAATCCAGCCCTGTGGATGTTCTGATTCATTTAAAGGGAACCTGTCACCCCGTTTTTTGAGATTGAGATATAAATACTGTTAAATAGGGCCTGTGCTGTGCGTTACTATGGTGCAAAACTCGGCTTTGGGAAAATGGCCGCCGCGATCTCTTCTGCGCACGCGCGGCATCCCGCGGCCATTTTCCTGAAGCCCCGTGCAGCAGAGCACTACATCTGCGCACGCGCGGCCCCAGGAAGATGGCCGCCCGCACCGATGAAAGGAATGACAGCGCAGATCGCGCACTGTGTCTTCACGTGGGCACAGGGAATCCGGACCTTGGACATGCGCACACCACTACGCCACCAACGGAAACCTGGGGAAGAAAAGAACGCTGTGAACACGCCCACCTGACCAGACCAGCCTGATTGACAGGCGAAAACGCCGACTTTGGTAATGTATTTCTCGGCATACATGGGGAATCAGGGTACACTACATACACTATAGTAACGCACAGCGCAGGCCCTATTTAACAGTATTTATATCTCAAAAAACGGGGTGACAGGTTCCCTTTAAGTATTTCCATTGAATTCCCTTCTTGCTATATTACAAGAAGTCATTTCCTGGGCTGCATTTGTAAAATGTGCTGCCATCTACTGGTGGAGTCTAGTATTGCAGCCCATCATCCCAATATGCAGTTTAGTCCGTCCCAGATCTGCTTGACGCCGCTTATGCCCCGGCCCCCGAGGGCTGGCATCGGGCACAGATTGACTACTCTTCACTTCTGAAGCGGTGCTCAGCAGTGATCCAAGCCTACTTGTTGGTGGTTTCCATCTAGCAACAGGTTATTCCCGTACTGCAAGAGTAAAAATAAGTTAGAGATGAAGCAAATATACTGGCTATTACCTTGTGCACTCAGGGCTGATCAGTGGCATAGAGGGCGGCCACGAGGATCTGTGCAGTCGCCCACAGCATTGTTGGACATGGTCATTATGGATGATCATTTAAAAATATATAAAAATAAGGACCTGTTCATACAGTCATCAAGAATTCTACCTGGAAGCATATGACAGATCTGTCATTTTATGGGGTGTAATAGAGTGTAAAGCCTATCTAATGAATGAGTGCAGACTTTCCAGGCCTAGTACTAATGATGGCGCCAGCGTTATGAAGCCTCATATTGCCATGTAAACATGATGTAGTGTCCCATAATATTTGTACTATAAGCAGATCCAGTAGTCAGACATGTCCCCACCTCTGTCACCATGTGGCCCCCCAACACTGTGATATCAGGCGGTGTGAGGGGCCAGAAGTACAGGCAGCCTACTGTCCCAACCCCAGGACATTCTATAATCATCTGATCCCTCCAAAATATTACATCCCCTAGTTCACTTGTCTGTGGCTTCCTCTTCTGAATACTACTGTGAAATGCTGTGGATTTTACGTGTGACCACAGCCATGACTAGTGTCCACGGGGTCTCTGTGGTGCCCACCTCCCTAGCACAGCACCTACCTCCTCCCCAAAGTGCACCACCTTCTGTCCGGTGTGGGTCTTGAGCACCGGGTAACAGGGCACGGACTCGGTGTGGCCGGGGCTCCGGTGCAGGGCATATCTCTTCTCCAGCTCCGGGTCCACCATGCTCTTGTCTATGGCTTCCTCCTGCTCCTTGGGCTGCATCTTCTCCCACTGAGCCCCATAGCGCTCCCGCACCCGCTCCTTGTCCTGCATGATCTTCTTCGCCATGGAGTTCAGGGAGGAAAAATAGGCAAATCTGTTCCTCTCCTTCTCGTCCAGGGGTCGGTTCCCCGACACCGAGATCCGGGCTGCGGCTATTGCCGCCGCCATAGAAGCCATGTCCTGTGTCCTTTGTGTGGCTCAGCTGTGTCCCTGACAGGCTGCAGCTCGACTGGCACCGAGCAGACGGAGCAGCAGCCCTCAGTCCTCCTCCCTCAGTCCTCCTCCCTCAGTCCTCCTCCCTCAGCTCCTGTACATTCTGCAGGAACAGTGACTTCCTTTATTCTCCTTCCCTCCACAGACACACGCCAGCCTCCATGTCTCCTTATATGTGGCTTCCTCTGCTCAGCACTGCCCTTCTCCAGCCTCCTGGTGCCATTCTGCTCTGCCCCCATTACTTCAGAAGCAAATATTATCATCACCTACACATTCTGCTGGAGAAGTAGTGTGAGGCCATATGTTCACACGTTCAGTATTTGGTCAATAGTTTACCTCAGTATTTGTAAGGGTATGTGTCCACGTTCAGGATTGCATCAGGATTTGGTCAGGATTTTATGCAGGTAAAATCCTGAACAAATCTGCACCTGAGGTCACTGGCAGGTCACCTGCGCTGTCCTTGCATTTTTTCTGCAACATAGGACATGCTGCGTTCTTAAAAGACACGCCGCATGTGCGTTTTTGCGGGTATGCCGCATGCGTCTTTGGAGACAGGATTTCATGAAATCCCCTCCACTATGCTGTAACATCTGGACGCTGCGTTTTTGACGCTGTGGCTCAACGCTGCATCAAAAACGCAGCGTTTCCTGAACGTGGAAACATACCCTAAGCCTAAGGCCGGCATCACACTACCGTAGAATACGGACGAGTGCTATGCGAGAAAACATCGCACTCGGGCCAGTGTTAATCTATGGGGCAGCTCCCATCACCGTATTTTTTCTCAGGCGTATTCGACGTGTGTGTAAAATTGCAGCATGCTGTGATTGTACGTGTATATCGTCTGAGACTCGCCAATGCAAGCCTATGGGTGTGAGAAAAACTCAGACGCCACACGGACCATCCATCTAGCTTGTGGCAAATACGTACACATTTTCCTCATTTCAGCCCATTGAGCAATTTCATTCAATGGTGAAAATCAGAGAGAAATATAAAGCCATACGCATGTCATACGGATACATAGGTGCGAGAAAATCGCATCATTGCATTGCAAACGCATTACACACGGATGACCATACGGAGAACACTTGTGCGACTCTCGGCAGGGAAACTCGCACCGATTTTTCCATACGTTTAGTCCGACTCTGGTCTAAACCAAAGGAAAAGTATAATAGAAACACGTCACCACTTCTGCATTTTTCACCCTCTCCTGGTTTTGGATTACAAATACTGAGGTAAAAAACTGAACAAACACTGAATGTGTGAACGTGGCCTTACACAGTGAGTGCTTCACTCTTGCGCCAACCACCAATAAAGGTAGATAGATATATGAGCAGAGCACACCACTAATATACAAGTCATACCAATACTGAACTTGTGCTACATATTGTAGTGAACCATAGTAACAATATCGAAAGAAGAAAAAAGGACTACATGAGGCCGGCTTCACACTCAGCGTATGAAAATACGGTCCGTATATTACGGCCGTAATACGCTGAAATGTCCCGAAAATAGTGGTCCGTAGCTCCTCCGTAGGCAGGGTGTGTCAGCGTTTTTTGCGCATGGCATCCTCTGTATGTAATCCGTATGGCAGCCGTACTGCGTGGTTTTCTCGCAGGCTTGTAAAACCAACATACCGCTATAGAAATGATCCATGTGTCCCAAAAAGAAAAAAAAAAATATATATACTGTCTATATATATATATATATATATATGTCAGTGAGACACATATATGTATATATACAACTATTTATTCCAGCGCTATACAGCTTGAAAGCCGGTAATTCAATTACCGGCTTTTTCTTTCTCCTTCCTATAACCCGACATGATTTGAGACATGGTTTACATACAGTAAACCATGTCTTCTCTCCATTTTTTTTGCAGATTCCACACTACTAATGTCAGTAGAGTGTATCTGCAAAATTTGGCCGTTCTAGCTCTTAAAATAAAGGGTTAAATGGCGGAAAAAATTGGCGTGGGCTCCCGCGCAATTTTCTCCGCCAGAGTAGTAAAGCCAGTGACTGAGGGCAGATATTAATAGCCTGGAGAGGGTCCATGGTTATTGGCCCCCCCCTGGCTAAAAACATCTGCCCCCAGCCACCCCAGAAAAGGCACATCTGGAAGATGCGCCTATTCTGGCACTTGGCCACTCTCTTCCCATTCCCGTGTAGCGGTGGGATATGGGGTAATGAAGGGTTAATGCCACCTTGCTATTGTAAGGTGACATTAAGCCAGATTAATAATGGAGAGGCGTCAATTATGACACCTATCCATTATTAATCCAATTGTAGTAAAGGGTTAAATAAAACACAAACACATTATTTAAAATTATTTTAATGAAATAAAAACAATGGTTGTTGGAGTATTTTATTCTACGCCCAATCCAGTCACTGAAGACCCTCGTTCTGTGAAAGAAAAAACATAATAAACCAACAATATACTTACCCTCCGCAGATCTGTAACGTCCAACGATGTAAATCCTTCTGAAGGGGTTAAAACATTTTGCAGCAAGGAGTTCCGCTAATGCAGGCTGCTCCTCGCTGCAAAACCCCGGGGAATGAGGCTAAAAATAGATCAATGAGCTATATTTAGCTTCATTTGCGGTGAGGCGCCCTCTGCTGGATGTTCATAGATCGTGGGAACTTACCTAGAAAGCTCCCAGGCTTGTAAACCATGTCTCAAATCATGTCGGGTTATAGGAAGGAGAAAGAAAAAGCCGGTAATTGAATTACCGGCTTTCAAGCTGTATAGCGCTGGAATAAATAGTTGTATATATACATATATGTGTCTCACTGACATATATATATATATATATATATATATATACCTATTCTATGTGTCCACATTTATTCTACCTATTCTACTGTAAGCTGTCAGTGTGATTTTACTGTACACCGCACTGAATTGCCGGCTTTTCTCTCTAACAGCGCTGCGTATTTCTCGCAAGTCACACTGCTTGTCTGTGTGTAATCCGTATTTTTCACGCTTCCATAGACTTTCATTGGCGTATTTCTTGCGCAGTACGGTGACAAACGCAGCATGCTGCGATTTTCTACGGCCGTAGAAAGCCGTATAATACTGATCAGTAAAATACGGCAGATAGGAGCAGAGGCATAGAGAATAATTGTGCCGTATTTTTTGCGAGTTTTACGGACGTAGTTTCTGCGCTCTTACGTCCGTAAAACTCGAAAGTGTGAAGCCGGCCTGACAGTGTGCACACCTGAGATATCTAAAAAAAAAATCAAATCAATTTTTATTAGGAGAAAAATGGACAAACATTATAAAACATTTAAAAACCGCGTACCCTGCCAACCCCTGAAATAATGTATAGCTTACATAAGTCAAAGTACTGGACAGATATGTAAAATGACACAAATAGCGGTCCTGAAATCACCAGGTAATTAATACCAGTTTAGCCATTTTTTATATTTATATAATGTGCAGTGAACCATAGAGCTGAGGTATATAGACAATAATATAAATAATGCACAGGCATTGGAAGTTCAGTCATGCACCAAGGGAGGCACATGAGAATTATCATATAACATTAGTGGTATAGATAACACCATAGGGATTTGATAAAGTCCTGAAAGGAAATATGACTAATGTAAGACTATAACAACCATGCACATAGCAAATATAAACCCATGCATCGTGGCTACACATAGCAATACCATAAAGATGGATACATAAAAATGAAAGCGAAGAAAGTCTTCTGTCCCTCTAAAAATCCCCTACCTCATGTATAATCATATACAACTAAGGCCTCTTTCACACTTCAGTCTTTTGGCGTCAGTCTGAAACCGCCATTTTCGTCAAATAGCGGATCCGCCTTTTTTTTTTGGCGGATCCGCTATTTTCCCATAGACTTGCAATAGCGACAGATTGTGGCGGATGGTCGTCCGTTCCATCCGCCATGCAACGGATCCGTCGAGATGTGGCAGAGGTTGTGTAGACATTGACGGACTTTGTAACGTTTTTTGTCGGCGCCAAAATGGCAGACCGCGGCAGATCCGTCGCATCCGCCACTTCCTAGAATGGGCGCCTATGGGTGACGGATCCGCCAAATGACCCGGATCCGTCGCCCATAGGCGCCCATTCTAGGAAGCGGCAGACGTGCCAATCCGTTTTTTTAATTGAGCATGCTCCAAAAAGTGGATACTTTGCCCAGACAACCCCAAAACTATATAAGAGGACAGGTGGGCTTCATTCCAAAATGTGCCAGCCAGCCAGAGAGACCCTGCCAGCCAGAGAGACCCTGCCAGCCAGAGAGACCCTGCCGGCCAGAGAGGCCCTGCCAGCAAGAGAGACCCTGCCAGCCAGAGAGGCCCTGCCAGCAAGACAGACCCTGCCAGCAAGACTGACCCTGCCAGCAAGACCCTGCCTGAGACAGCCATGTGAGTACTGCCATCCAGTATGAGTTCTGCATGTGTGTGCTTGTGCGTGCGTGTTTGTGTGTGCGTGCGTGTGCTTGTGCATGTGTGTGTGCGTGCGCTTGTGCGTGCGTGTGTGTGCGTGCGCCCGCCTTGTTTATATTTTTATTTTCATACTATGCTGGTATTTTGAATAGCTGTGCTGTAACATGTGTTTTGTGTGTGTATAAATGTTGTGTGATGTGTTCTGCATTTTTTTAATTATTTTCCATACTGTATTAGTATTTAAAATAAAGAGCAGTGTAGCTCCTACTTTCCAAACAAAAAAAACAATTAATTTAAAAAAATATAGTAATAAAAATTTCACAAAACTGTCCGTAGTCTCATTTCAATATAAATTTAAAACTGGGTATACATGCAATAAAGGTTCTATATACAAATGGGGAATGCAAACCTTTGGTATAGAAAATGTTATCTGGTTTTAGAAAATACAAACTGGAGGGTAATCATAATTACCATTTTCGGGAATTGGTATTTTAATTTTGAATGAGGAACATTTTTTATAAGGTTAATACTTTGTTTAGGTGGGTTTACCAGCATGCGCATGGCACATATCAAGTTTGAAGTAGTTTTGGTGTTGCTTTCAAGGGATTTTTGTTTTGTTTTTTTTTGTGGGGAAACAGGAGGTGGAGGGTTTGGCAGCTTGTGCATCAAGCATATGTAGCATATCAAGTTTGAAGGTTAAAATTATTTTTTATTTTTTTTGGGGTGAGGGAAAATCAAAATGTAAGTTAGTTTTAATTAGAATGATTACTAATTGGTATGCTATCTTTAAATTGGAAGATTTTAGAGGAACCAAACAAGGGACCGACCCAAGACATATGCAGGCAGGCCCCCCAAGTTTTGAAAACAGATGTAAGTGTAAAGTCCCGAAAGCTGCATCTATCCTTTTGTATAGTAGCTTAGAACTCTCTTTATACTTGCAGATTCTAGGGACCAAGAGGGACCGACCCAAGATAGACGCCCCAAGATAGACACAAGCCCGCAAGTTTTTGACCCAAGACAGACGTAGGCAGGCCCCCCAAGACCATAATGTCTTCTTCTGAGAGCCCCCCATCACATCATCAGCAAACTGAGGTGTTTTTTTTTTTGTTCTTCATAATTTTTTTTTAGGTACAACTATGGTAATTGCATTTTAACCCTTTATGTTTTTATTCTGTTTTCACAGGAAGATGAAGCAGAGAGGCTTACAGAAGGAGACGGACAGGGTGGAGAAATACAAGGAGCGGGAGCGCATAGTGTAAATTTTGCAGACACCGATCCTCACATACAACACACCACACCCAACACAAACATTCAGCACAGCACACACAATACATATGCCTCCATCCAAGCACATAACTTATTTATTTATCTTTTTTATTAGTCTTTACAATCCCGGGCTCGACGTAGAGTTCCTCAAAGCACCTCCCATAGTCATTGGAATGATAATCGCGGCGGTCACCGAAGAGTAAGTTCCTTTTTGGTTTGGTGTTTCGTAAACTGTAAAATTCATGTGGTATAATCTTTCCCTTTTTATTTTTATTTTTTTGTTAGGCTTCACAGCGTGCTCCCGAACAGGCTGACGAAGAGAAGGGCGAGATGTGGACACCCTCATCCAAGCGGTACAAAGTCGGGAGCCGCTGTGGAACATGTCGGACCGCCGCCATGCTGACAAGTTAATCACCCGACGGCTATGGGAGGAAGTGTGCAGTGCTGTTATGGATAACTGGGAGGAACTCGATGCTGGGGCCCAGGATCTAGCGTGTAAGTATTCACACTTCATTACCTTATGTTAGCATGATTTAATGTGTTGTATAGTAACCAATTTTTGCTTTCTCTTTCCAGGTAACAGGGTTATCATGCGGTGGCGGTCACTCAGGGATCGCTTCAAGAGGGAATTTAATAAGGAGATGCAGGCCCCGAGTGGATATAGAGGACGCAGGAGCAGGTATAAACATGCCAGAGCCCTGTCGTTCCTCCGGTCGACGCTGCTGAGCAGAAGGTAAATATTCAACACCACATGTTTTCAGTCAAACTGTAAAAATGTGTAACCTTCAATTTTTTTTTTTTGCAGCAAGGGCAATTGTAATATCAAGATACTAATTTTTTTTTTCTTCTTCTTTAACAGCACTTTCTGCAGCACTCGGGAGCCTGCATCAGAGTTGCACCCCTCTGGAGCGATCTCTAGGGAGTCCGCCACTGGGGACCACGTCGACCCCTCTGTATCTGTACCTTCCCTTTTGTTTGATCCCTCAGACCCATCCACCAGCGCTGGAGCAGCAGGGCAGACTTTGTCACTTGAAGCTGCAGGTGATGAGTTAGAGTTCCCTTTACCCCACCCCTCTGCCACTGCCGCAACATCTAGACCACCTTTGGGGTCAGGACGGTAGCACTAGAGAGGCCAGGAAAGGAGCTATGCGCCTGATTTTTTGCATCTGAATGCATCCTTCCAGAGTGCCATCAAGCTTTTGAGTGAGCAAACGTCTGCTGGGTACAATATGCTTAACAAAAGCATACTTGAACTCAGCAGTCGTCTGGAAAGGATGCAATCAGATGCAAACCAGTCGCCAAGACACTGTTTTTTTCAGTCGGTCCTCAGGCACATGGAAAATCTAACTCCTGACCTGCAGATGCATGTGATGCAAGGCTGCCACACTGCTCTAGTGCAGGTGATGTCCCAAACCCCTCCACCTACCCTTCATGTTTCAACACCTTTCCCCTCTCAAGCCACCATCTATCCTCCCGTCCATCCTCCTCCCGTCCATCCTACTTCTACTCCTTCCTCATTCCTTCCTTCCCCCCTCAGTCTTTCCCAGTACCTACCTTCCCCTTTCCATTATTCCCCTTTAACTTCACCGCTCCCGATCCCAGCAACACCTTCACCATACCTCCCACAAACCACATCTGTACCTCAACTCCCTGCCCAACCTCATGTTTTCACCACCCATTCCACTTCTGTTCCTCCCCGTGATGTCCTGTCCCCCACTCTCGACGTGGTCCGCCCTGTCAGCCCCTCCGCTACTATCTTCACCCCAAATTATGAGAACTTGTAAATAAATAAATAAACTTTTTTTGGTTTAAAAACAATTTTATTGTCTTTCCTGTTTTGTTTTAAAACTGTATTAAAGCCACCAAGGTTATGGTAATACTAACAGTAAAAAATGTGTAAAGGGGTACCGTTTCAAAACAAACAATACTGTGAGGTAAAAGTTCAAAGGTTTGGTCACAAAATACATGGTATATTTACAAGTGTGAAAAATAAAATTTTTTACACCATTTCATACTGCCAGTCAACTGATCCTTGAGGAGACATGAAGTAGTCTGCAAAATTGTCCCGCATTCTGGAGACTGCTACTGGATTGCGAAAACTTGTGTTGTGGTAATCCCGCAAGGTGGTTTCGGACACATTATCCTCCAGGGAAACATGTTCTTTGGACAATACAAAATTGTGAAGTACCACGCAAACCTTCACCACATCATCAACAGTTTCAGTCTGCAGTTTAATTGCAGTTAGTAGGATTCTCCATTTAGCAGTTAATATGCCAAAGGCACATTCCACAACTCTTCGTGCTCTGGTTAAGCGGTAATTAAAAATGTTCTTCCTCTGGGTCAGTCCACTACTTCCATAGGGTTTTAGCAAGTGTGGTGAAACCTGGAAGGTGTCATCTCCAACGCACACAAATGACAATGGTGGACCGGTGGTTCCAGGGAGAGGTCTAGGCGGTGGAAAGTCAAATGTATCTCCATATAAACAACGCCCCATTGGTGAAGTTTTAAAAAATCTGGGAGCCATTTGTGCATCCATACGCACCGATATCCACAGCGATAAACTTGCAGTGTGCGTCGGCTATGGTCATCAATGCAATTGAGAAGTACTTTTTATAGTTGTAAAACTCGGATCCTGAGCCATGAGGTTTGACAATCCTTATATGCTTCCCATCGACTGCTCCGACACAATTTGGGAACTGGCATATTTGTTCAAAATTGTGGGCAATCTCCAGCCACCTCTCCTGTGATGGCTCTGGAATGTATTCCGCTTGTAAGCAATCCCACAATGCCCGGCAGGTCTCTCGGATGATCCCTGAGATTGTGGATATCCCAAGCCTAAACTGGAAATGTAGGGATGTTAATGACTCTCCAGTTTCTAGGAATCTGTTAACAAAAGGAAAAGACAATAATTAATAAAAACTTCAAAAAACAACATTACAGTTATAAGTCTGATGAATGAGAATCATTTAAAAAAACAAACAAAAAAAACTTACCGAATAGTCACCATGAGACGCTCCGCTGGTGATATGGAGAAGCGCATCTGGGTGTCTCGTCTCCGTATAGATTCTTCCACATGGCCCAACAAAATTTTGAAATTTTCTGCTTTCATTCTCACATAGTTGAAGAATTTCTGAGGATTTTCCCTCAATTCAATGTAAAGTGTGGAATAAACACCACGTGTCATGCGTTGGGCTGTGATAGGATGAATCCACAGCCTTCTCTTCCGCCGCTGCCGCAGGATGCGCAGTCTTTCTTCCTCCTTCTCTCGAAGATGACTGCCAATCGATTACCCTCAAAAGTGAAATCCGCACATATCTTCACAATATTAGCCAGCACCCCTTCCATCTTTGCCACTTTCTCTACAACCTTTCAAAGATGTGGTGTAAATACACAGTATATATAGTTTTCCAGTAGTTTCCAGTAGCCAATCACATTGAGATCCTCCCTTTTTAAAAAACGGATCCGTCAAAAAACGGTTACAACGGATGGGAAAACAGTCGCAACGGTTCTAACGGATCAATTTTTTTAACGGATCAGGGTAACTGACCAGTCAAAAAAACAGATCCGTTAGAACGGTTTTCTCAACAAATTTGACGGATCCGTCGATCCTCCACGATGTCGGACCTAACTGATGCCAAACGACTGAAGTGTGAAAGAAGCCTTATGGAGCCCATCATACACTGTATGGAGCATTATATGGGGCGTATTTTGTATGGAGCATCTTATGGGGCCATCATGAACTGTATGGAGCATTATATGGGGCTCCTGATTCAATATGGATATTCAAAAACATTTAACCTACTGATATCTCAATTAATTTTACTTTTATTGGTATCTATTTTTATTTTTGACGTTTACTGGTAGCTGCTGCATTTTCCACCCTAGGCTTATACTCGAGTCATTAAGTTTTCCCAGTTTTTTGTGGCAAAATTAGGGGGTTCGGCTTATACTCGGGTCGGCTTATACTCGAGTATATACGGTAAGCAATAAATTTTGTTCAACTTCACAATTGTGTTCCACTTGTTGTTGATTCTTCACCAAAAATTTACATTTGGTATCTTTATGTTTGAAACATGATATGTGGGAAAAGGTTGAAAAGTTTCAGGGAGCCGAATACTTTCGCAAGGCACTGTATTTGTATGTCCTTTGTTGCTATCTTAGTAAAGAGTTGTTCTCCTTTTATATTGATGAAATATCCTTAGTGCTCATGTAGACAGTCAGATCACATTCAGACCAATGTTAGTCTATGGGGCCGTACACATGTCCGATTGTTTCCTTGGACAGAGTCTATCTGAGAAATCACCTACGACATGCACAATTTGCATCCAGTATTCGGATCGCCCTCGTCCATGCAAGTCAGTGAGTTGAAGGAAAAAACTGGACCAGATTCGGATGGCATCATCACGGACTGACAGAATGGAGAAACTCTTTCCACCTTCTCATCCGAGAAATTCGGATCATACTCTGATGAAACTCACTCATTGGTGTGATAGCATAATCAGACCCATATTCTCGGATGAGAGAAAATCGTTGTGTTACCCTAGCCTAAGGATAAGTCATTAACATCAATTAAACCAATCAGCTATTCTCAATGCTGCCGCTGCAAGCAGATGTAGAGCTGAGTAGTGCAGCTCCATCAATTGCGGCCAGGATTGCTCACATTCAGCTGCTGCTGGCACTGAGCTCAGCTGATCGACTGGGATTCTGGGTGTTGGACCCCCAATGATCTAGAAGTATCATTGGAGCTTATGTGTTCTTTTTAATTATTCTGGTTGTTCTTATCTGTAGCTTGTGTAGCGTATTCTTTACTTCCTGTGCCCTAATCACACACCCTCTTTTATTTTGTTTTGCTATGAATAGGTTACTTAGATCTTTGTTCTTTAGGTCATTATGAGGACATTAGTCTGACAAGGAGAGAATCTGTACACATGTAGATGAGAGTTAATTGCTTTACACAGAAACGAAGTATTGTATGAAAAATGAAAGAAAACGTTCCATCGTGCAGAGCTCAGACTGTGCGAACATTGTCATATATCCGGTAAACCCCATTTCCTGTACATGTTAGATGAATATCAGAAAAGGCAGTCCATCTAGTGCATATGGGGGTGTCCTGACTTTCCAGATGGCACATGGGTGAAATAAGCATGAAAGGGTATGTGCATACATTTAGTAGTATTCATAGCAGATTGTTATGCTGCAAACAAAAAACAGAAAAACACTGCAAAACACACACGGTTTTGCCACGTTTTGCATGCATTTTTGATGTGTTCTTACTTGCATTACTAGCACTGACTGGCGCTCACCAGTCAGTGCGGGAAGCTGAAGGCGAGGGACATGACCAGACACCGGGAATGTAAGTATGTAGTGTTTTTTTTTTTTACATTTACAAAGGTAACCAGGGTAAACATCGGGTTACTAAGCGCGGCCCTGCGCTTAGTAACCTGATATTTACCCTGGTTACCAGTGAAGACATCGCTGGATCGGCGTCACACACGCCGATTCAGCGATGTCAGCGGCAGATCCAGCGACAAAATAAAGTGCTGGACTTTCCCCAACGATCTCCCAGCAGGGGCCTGATCGTTGGTCACTGTCACACATAACGATTTCGTTAACGATATCGTTGCTACGTCACAAAAAGCAACGATATCATTAACGATATCGTTATGTGTGACGGTACCTTTACATTCTACAGGAGAGGAGGTCTTGGGAGGACTGGAGATTATGTAAGGGAAGATATTGGTAGATTAGTTCAGAGATATATGGAGGAGACAGGTTATGGATGGCTTTGTAGGTCAGTATTAGTAATTTGAATTGGATACGCTGAGGGAATGGGAGCCAGTGAAGAGATTTGCAGAGGGGGGAAGCGGAGGAGTAGCGAGATGAATTAGTCGGGCAGCAGAGTTAAGGATGGGCTGGAGAGGTGCAAGGGTGTTACCAGGGAGGCCACAGAAAAGGATGTTGCAGTAGTCAAGGCGGGAGATGATGAGGGCATGCACAAGCATTTTAGTAGATTGACGGTTGAGAAAAGGACGGAATTCTGGAGAAATTTTTGAGCTGGAGGCGACAGGAGGTGGAGAGAGCTTGGATGTGCGGCTTGAAGGACAGAGCAGAGTCAAGGGTTACTCCGAGGCAGCGGAATTCTGATACGGGGGAAAGCATGATGTACTTAATTGCGATAGATAGGTCAGGTAAAGAAGATCTATGGGATGGAGGAAAGATGATGAGTACAGATTTGTCCACATTGAGTTTGAGGAAGCGAGAGGAGGATATGGCTGACAGACACTCCGGGATTCTGGACAGCAGAGCGGTGACGTCTGGGCCAGAAAAGTAGATCTGAGTGTAATCAGCCACATAATCTTCTTTTCTCACGATGCCATCTATTGTGTGAAGTGCAACAGTCCCTCCTGCAGCAAAACAACCCCACAACATATTGCTGCCACCCCTGTGTTTCACAGTTGGGATGGTGTTCTTAGGCTTCCAAGCTTCTCCTTTTTACTTCAAAAGTAACGATGGTCATTATGACCAAAAAGTTCAATTTTAATTTAATCAGACCACAGAACTTCTCCAAAAATTATGGTATTTGTTCCTGTAAGCATTTGCAAACATTAATCTGTTTTTTTTGTTTCCTTTGGCGCAATGGCTTCTTCCTGGCAGAGTGGCTTTTCAGCCCATGTTGATACAGTAGTCGTTTCACTGTGGATATTAACACAATCTTACCAGCTTCCGCTTCACAAGGTTTTTTTGCTTTTGTCCTTGGGTTGATATGCACATGTCGGAAGAAAGCACATTCATTTCTGGGACACAGAACCTGTCTCCTTCCTGAGCGGTATGATGGCTGGACATTCCCATCTTGTTTGTACCGATGAACTTGGCACCTTCAGGAATCTTGAAAATGTACACAAGGAAGAGCCAGACTTGTACAAGTCCACAATTCTCTTCCTAATATCTTGGCTAATTTCTTGAGACTTTCCCATGATGCTACACAAAGAAGCAGTGTGTTTCAGGTGTGCATTAAAATACAGCCACAGGTTGTATTTCTAATTCACTCAGATGTTGCAAAAAAAAAAAAAAACTATCAGAAGCTTACAAACACATGACATCATCATATGGGCTGTCCAGAATTGTTTAAAAGCATAGTAATCTTAGTGTATGTAAACTTTTGACTTTGCAGTAAGCAATAAAAATGCCTTAAAACATTCTCTATCTCTCATTATTTTGCCATTTGGCAAATATTAATAATTATGGTAATCCTAATTGACCTAAAACAGGAAAGGTTTATTCTGATTTCATGTCAGATGTTGAGAAAAACATGCACATGTGTCTTTTTGTACAGTGTATGTAAACTTCTGGATTTAACTGTATGTATGTAGCAATAAGCGATTGTAGCAGATGGCATACAATTCATCACTACTTTTGCAGAAAAAAACCTGATAATAAAATAACCATAAACAAATATTATGAAATATAGCACAAACTTTGTGAACTATATCACAGTCGGACAACCGTGCAGGTGTTTTGAATTCGTAGAGGTAAATATGTTGCTGCCAGTCATGTCTGCTGGTGATGCATCTTCCCTGAAAAACAAGGAGCGATCATATTGAAATCCAACTGCCCAATACTTCTAACCCCGACAGCTGTCGTCAACATTGATCTATTGTGCATGGCCACATTTAGGCCAGAGGTCCCCAACTCCAGTCCTCAAGGCCCACCAACAGGTCATGTTTTCAGGATTTCCTTTGCATTGCACAGGTGATGCAATTATTACCTGGGCAAGACTAAGGAAATCCTGAAAACATGACATGTTGGTGGGCCTTGAGGACTGGAGTTGGGGACCCCTGATTTAGGCTATATGAAAGAAAAACACATCCAGGGTCATTCATACATTATGCTCATAGCATCGAAGTGATGTTCTCTCTTCACATCAGAAGAACCAAGCAATCCTGTACATGCATACGTATGGACACTGAGTCACAATCCCATAAGAATCTAATCATCAGTCAGGGAATAGCATGCATTTCATATGTTTGTGTAGGCCTTTGGGATCGCTCATATTAATTTTCTGTGACGTGGGAATGTACTATATTGGAGATCATAAGATGTGTCATTCTTTACCCTTGTTTGGTATTGTAGTCTGAAAACGCTGACAAAGGGAAATATTACAATATATAAAAAGGAGTTGGCATCTTTCTGTGTTGGCATCAATAGTAACCCCTTCATCACCATTGACATACATGTACATCAAGGATAGTGTTCCTGCCCTTGATGTCGGCTCGAACACCAAGCCCACACCTTTCCCCGCACTGATGGCTGATTTTATCAGCCATCAAGTGCTTCTAACAACCACGGATGGAGTAGAGTCCTGGTGCGGCTGCTAAGCAGTTAAATCCCACTGTCAATCACTGACAGCGGGATTTAATACACACCAGCTTAAAGTGCTTCACTCATTCCGCCTACTGGCGCCCCTGTCACATGATCAGGGGCTGCCGATAGATTGTCATAACAGCTGGGGTTCTGCTGATGACCCCTGTTCCTGTTAATATGAGTTACTTGTCCCGGCGTTCATAGGAAATCGTGATTTCTGAGATTATATATAAAGCACTGTTATGTATAGCACAGGGTATCGGACGATCCCAGCTCCTAGTCACCTAATAGAACTATTGAAAAAAATAAGTTTAAAAAAAAAAAAAAAGTTTTTAAAAATATGGAAAAAAAATGTAAAAACAGAAAAAGTTCAAATCACCCCCCTTTCGCCCCATTAAAAATAAAACAATACACAAATTTGGTATCACTGCGTTCAAAAAATACCTGATCTATCAAAATATAAAATAAATGAATCCGATCGGTAAACTACGTAACAGGAAAAAAAGTCATAAAGCCAGAATTTAGGTTTTTTTTCGTTTATGAAATCTATCTATCCCCATTTGGTATCAAAAAGGCCACGTGCACACGTTAAGTATTTAATGACTTTTTACCACAGTATTTGTAAGCCAAAACCAGGAGTGGAACAATCAGAGAAAATGTGTAATGGAAACATGTTACCACTTCTGTATTTAAATACGTCGTAGAAATCTTCAGAATTGGAATGGCACTCGGACCAGCTACTTAGCAGCACAAAAACTTGCAGTCCTGCGATCACATTTCTCCTTCACGTGCCAACATTAGTGTGCAACCGGTTTTTGGTGCTCAGCTGTGTGCGAGTAATGCAATACGAAATCCCATAAAAAGAATAAGAAAACAGCGGCATTCATTTGTGCCGCTGTTTTCTTATTCTTTTTATGGGACTTCTGTATTTATCACCCACTCATGGTTTTGGCTTACAAATATTTATATGAAATACTGGCCACATACTGAATGTGTGCCTAAAAATGTTATCTTAGGGCACAAAAAAATAAGCCCTCACATAATCCCATATTACAAAAAATGAAAACGTTACAAGTCTCTGAAATGGCGACAAAAACAAAATTTTTATTTCTTCACAAATTTCCTTTTTTTTCCACCACCTACATAAAAAAGGCTATATAGGTGCTTCTCACAAAATTAGAATATCATCAAAAAGTTAATTTATTTCAGTTCTTTAATACAAAAGGTGAAACTCACGACATGGGGTGATCAGCCTGTGGCACTGCTGAGGTGTTATGGAAGCCAAGAGTGCTTTTGAAGGACAGTCTATGCATGTTGTTGAACACTCCAGCAGCGAGAGATGGCCCCTACCACCTTCCCCCAAACCTGTGGTGGAATGACTAAATGAAAAGTTGTTAGTTACCTATAAAAAGGAGGATTTGCCTGTATTCAGAAAGACAGAGAGAGTCAGAGAATCTGCCAAACCATTCAAAAATCCAGGGGACACTACAGGACTGCTGCCAATACATCATGGCTCCATCACGAGGGATCTATCATTCTACAGGAAACAACCTAGGGCACCTCGGCCCCGGTTGGAAGAATACAGATCTGCTCCATTGACCATCGCTGAACCATGGATATGTTTGGAGAAAGCCAGGATTGGGAGCTGCCGGTTGACTGGCTCAATGGAGATGTTCGGAGAAGCCAGTTTGTGACCCTCAGATCAATTGGCCTTGTACCTCAATGGACTGTCATCTTCCCACAACGTACTGGTCACTACAGAGGCAGTTTGCACTTATCACTCAGTAACATCCACTGCTGGAAAACACCCATGGAGTCAAAATTGTAATACCTGTAGATAAATTCCCAAGGGGTATAATTTCCAAAATGGGGTCACTTGAGGGGGATTCTTCTCTTCTAGTACTTAGGGGCTCTGTAAATGGAGTTTGCAAACTATTCTAGGAAAATCTGTGCTCTAGGAGTCAAATAGCGCTCTGTCCCTCCAGAGTCTCGCAGTGTGGCTAAGCAGTACAGTACAGCAACATATGGGATATTTCTACATTCAGCAGAAATTGTGGGACAAATTTTGGTGCCAATTTACCCATTTCCGGAACCGTGCAAAAATGTAAAATCTGGGGCTAAATCAATATTTTGGTTGTAAAAATGTAATTATTTTTTTCTTCACTGCCCAATGGTATAAAATTCTGTGTTCTGTTCTGGCACCTCAGGGGCTCTGCCAATGTGACATGGCACCCTCAAACCAGTCTGGCAAAATCTGAACTCCAACTGAACTGGCACTTCTTCCCTTCTGAGCTTTGCACTATGCCTCAAAAATAGTTTTTTGAACCACATATGGGGTATCAGTGTACTCAGAGGAGAAATTACACAACAAATTGTGAGTTCCATTTTCTCCTGTTACCCTTGTGAAAAAAAAAATTGGGGCTAAAATACATTTTTATTTGAAAGATTAGAATTTTTAACTCCTGTGAGGCACCTTGGGGTTCAAGGGGCTTAATACACACCTAGATACATTCAATGATGGTTCTAGTTTCAAAAAATGGGGTCACTTCTGGGGGGTTTCCACTGTTACGACACCAGGGGCTCTCCTAACGTGACATAGCATCTGCACACTATTCCATAAAAATCTGCATTCCTAAACATCACTCCTTCCTTTCTGAGCCCTGCGATGCACCCAAAGATTAGTTTTTCACCACATATGGGGTATCTATGTAGACAGGAAAAATTGCACAACAAATTTTGGGGTCCATTTTCAACTTGTGAAAATAAAAAAAAATTGGCACTAAAAGTTTTGTGGGAAAGATGTTATTAATTGTATTTTTACGGTTCCAAATTCTAAACTTCTGTAAAGCATCTGGAGGTTTAAAGTGTTCAGCACAAATCTAGATAAGTTCCCTGATAGGTCTAGTGTCCAAAATAGTTTCAATTTGGGGGGGTTGTTCTGTTCATAGGCACATCAGGGGCTCTCCAAACACGACATGACACCTGTAGACCATTCCATCAAAATCTGAATTCCTAAATGTCACTACTTCCTTTCTGAGTCCTGCGCTGCTCCCAAACAGTAGTTCTTCTCTGCAGCCGGATGCAGAGAAAAGTGTCCAAAGATAACCCCTCACCCGGGCAATTTTCCATTTTATATTTTTCCTCCCCTTCTTCCAAGAGTCGTAACTTTTTTATTTTTACGTCATTATGGCCATATAAAGGATTGTTTTTTTTGCAGGACAAGTTGTACTTTTGAATGACACCATTAATTTTACCATACAGCGTACTGGAAAATAATTCCAAGTGTGGTGAAATTGCCAAAAAGTGCAATTCCAGAATGTCTTTTTTTTTATTTACCATGTTCACTAAATGTTAAAACTGACCTGCCAGTATGATTCTCAAGGTCATTACAAGTAAGCAGATACCAACCATGTATAGGTTCTTTTTTAGATGCTACACCAGGCTGAAGTGTCAGCATCTACCACTGTGCCTCCAACAGATAGCGACAGCTCCACACCAGAACCTTTTGTGTGGAACCTTCTTTTGTCAGCACCTGTGAAAAGATCCCTGTATCTCTCCTTGTGGGGATACACCATATCATATTGTATGAAATACTACACCACAGGGATAATTATCTTTAAATCTTTTACCTAAGATGCTTCATTAAATGGGCGACTGCGATCAAAGCTATTACCGTAACTGGCCGAAACGTCATTTTGCCTGTCGCTTCAGCAATCACTATTAATAAATTCTCACCAGCAGCATAATTTTCAACTCGTATGTGTGCAGTGATTTTTTATGAACTAGGTTCTTTTTTAAGTGGTGAAAAAAAATATCTGAAATTTGTAAGAAAAAAATGCTTAGGTCATCCTTTTCCGAGACCCGTAGAGTCTTAATTTGTCAAGATCTAAGGTTGGATGCTGTGTTTTCATTCCCGTAATTGCAACTTTGAGAGGCAAAAAAATTTTTTGGGAATTCGATTTCTTTTCTCATTATGCCATTTACCGATCAATTTACTTTATATTTTGATAGAGCGGATATTTCTGAATGTAGCTATACCAAATGTCTGGTATTTTTTCATTGTTTTATTTTGAGTGTGGCAAAAGGAGGGTGATTTGAACTTCTTTTTATATTCTTTAAAACTTTTCTTTTTACTGGCTTCAGAGATTGACAGCGGCATACAACCTGTTAACAGCAACGAGTAGATCTCAGATCCACCCACAGATGTTAGAGACACATGACAGATGATCAGATCAGTTGTCATGTGCAGTGAAAGATTCTGGCTCAGCGCCGGAACCCGCATAAAAGGAAGGAACATGACCGATGACTTACCTATACGTCATCAGTCGTGATGGGGTTAAGGAAAAGGGTGGACTACAATAACAAGACAGGTTATTAAACTTGGGTTTATTCGGTTCGGAAAAACAATGGCTTATGTGTGATCCTATTAATGAATAAATATATGAAGAGTCAGTACCGAGATTTTTCTAATGATCTTTTTACACCTAGGCACGAGCAGTTAGACTATGGAACGCTCTGCCACATGAAGTTGTAATGGTTGATTCACTTTAAAAAGTTCAGGGAGCGCCTGGATGCCTTTCTTGGTACCGTATTTTCTGGCGTATAAGACGACTGGGCGTATAAGACGACCCCCAACTTGTCCATATAAAATATGGAATTTGGGATATGCCCGCCGTATAAGACGGGGGTCATCTTATATGGCGTGTGGTTCCCAGGGTCTGGAGGAGAGGAGACTCTCCTTCAGGCCCTGGGATCCATATTCATGTTAAAAATAAAGAATAAAAAACATGGATATACTCACCCTCGGACGGGCCCTGGATCACAGCGCTGCTAGCGTCTCCCTCTGTTCCTTAGAATGCGGTGAGTGACCGCGATGTCACTGAAGGTCCTTCACTCACCGCATTCTAAGGAACAGAGGGAGACGCTAGCAGCGCTGTGATCCAGGGCCCGTCCGAGGGTGAGTATATCCATGTTTTTTATTTTTATTCTTTATTTTTAACATGAATATGGATGCCAAGGCCTGAAGGAGAGTCTCCTCCCTCCAGACCCTGGGAACCACATGCCGAAATGCAGGATCGCTCCCTGCACACGCTGTATAAGACGACCCCCGACTTTTGGGACAATTTTTAGGGGTCAAAAAGTCGTCTTATACGCCGGGAAATATGGTAAATATATTACAGATTCCTAGATTCTAGGATAAAACATTGATCAAGATGGAAGGATTTTTTTTCTTTAATATGGGGAAATTAGCAGCTGCATAATAGTTTAGCCTTCCTCTTGACTTATAATCCTGACATGTTATGTTGAACTCAATGGACCTGTATCTGTCTTAAATCTCAACAACTAATGAAAGCATTGATCATTTGCATAATTTTTTTTTATCTTGTGATATTTGGTGCCATTTTCTGTGCCAAAATCTTAAAAATGGAGCATGTACGGTATGTTGATTAATTCAGCACAAAATTAAAGATATCATTTTTTTGCTGTTTTAGACATTTTGCTCTTTAGAGCAAAACGTTGCATGATTCTTTAAAATGTTGCAAATGTATTATTTTCCTGTGCAAAAAAAAAATACAATTATACAAATTTTACATTCCAGCTGGGTACAGAAGTAAAATAATTTCGCAACATTTCAAAACAGTTGTAAATGTTGAATTAGGCTAAAACATTTGGATCAGGAAAACCCTGCAACCACATTGCAAAAAACAAACAAGTAAAATTAACTTAAAAAAAGGTGCAAACAAAAGTTATGAATAGAACCAATTCACTACAGAAGAAAGACGCAAGACAATGATGAATCCGGGACGTTCGTCTTCAGTGCTTGGATCGCCAGACCAGCTGTTTTTGAGTACGGACAATAGAATTCTGTTCTTCCAGCTCTATGCCCCAAGCACACATCATAAAACTGGGGATAAAATATTGTAATGTCTATGTACCGACACAAAGTGACACACTAGATTTATTGAGGTAAAACATCAACCTTTATTTCTTTATTCTTTTGACATCAGTTGAAACTTCCATCAAATTATTGTGCTTTCAAATACTCAGCTGCAATATTCTCCATACTAAAATTCAAGTATATTCACCATGTAGGAGGTATGTCTCATGGCCATACCATTTCCTTTTTATCCATAGAAATCAAATTTTTTTTTGTTCGTTTTACAGTAATGATAGCTGCCGTCTTCTAAAACAAACATACAAAATAAAATCTGTAACTGCTTCAAATTATTTCATTGATTTAAGAGGCAAATAAAAACATGAAGTACACAGATTTAAAAAAAAAAAAAAAAAAATGTTAGTTACTTTCATGCAGATGAGCATGTGGCTGCACCGCGACCTGGAGCATGGTGCCAAGCAGATCAGTGCATTTTTTGTTCGATGGTTAACAATTGTTTGGTTTTGCAGCTGAACCGCAATTGTAGCTGTACAAAAATATGGCGATCTACATGTTGGCATGGTTACAGGCGTTACAGTGTGATAACACTGGCTTGCTCTTTGGGATAACTTGGTTTAAAAATCTGCTGTTCTATAGTTTTATTATAAATAATATTTTTCACAATTGATGTAGCTAGAGGTTAAAACATATTAAACCAAAAATACCTATCAACTAGAGTTGAGCGAATTTGATCGGGTCCTGGCTTATTCGGCAAACTATAGCGCTTGCCGAATAAGCTGCAGAGGGAACCTGGATACATGGAGCTCGCTGGCTGATCAGCTGTCCAGAGCCACATGTTTCAAGGCTGTGTCACTGTCACAGCACATGTTAGGAAACCCCAACACACAGGCTCTTCATGCATGTGCTGTGACAGCCGCGAAACAGGCAGTGCGGTGCCAGACAGCTGATCAGCCAGCACGCTCCATGTATCCGGGTTCCCTCTGCAGCTTATTCGGCAAGCGCTACAGCCTGCCGAATAAGCCGAAACCAGATCAAATTCACTCAACTCTACTATTGACAGAAAGTCATTGATGTTACACAAAGATAATCAGTTGTACGGTAGATATTTTATCAAAAAGGGTTATTAGTTGGGCAACCAATTTCCATATGTTGATACTGGAGGAAATGAGTTGTTCACAGTCTCAGCACTATCAAAAATATAATTTAACCTACTGAGGTGTTCCATTGTGAGTTGGCCAGGACTTAAAGGGAATCTGTTAGCAGGACACACCCCAAAAATATTTATATGCACATGGAGAGAAGTCCAGCAATAACTTTACATGGCCAGTCAATTCCAACATTACTGTGAAATCAGCATTTGAACTGAAATGTAAAAGAGGCTAGGGGGTCATGGTAGACCTGAAGCTTCTGTTGCTCCAGCTCTATTCCTCGCCGAGCGCCAGCAGGAGGAGGACGTGCTATTTGAGTAGTAGAGCTGGAGCGACATAGGCTACAGATCTACAATAGATCAGTTCTCAGTACTGGAGGTATGGACTGGACAAGTAAAGATATTGCTGGACTCGCCCTTGAGCACTACATGCGTACATAAATAGCTTGGGGTATAAAATCCTGCTGACTGATGGCTAAGAAAATCTTATATATAATTGCCTAGAATACTACTTCCTGCAATTTGTGCCAACTTCCGTGGCTTTGTCCGGAGCTAATGTCCGGAGCTAATGTCCGGAGCTAATGTCCGGAGATAAGTGACGTCAACAGTGTCCAGTGTCTGATTGGTTGCCGCCTGTTGCGAGCGACCAATCAGAAACGTGCCGTACTGTGACACACTCCGCCCGCCATTTTGGTGTGATTTTTGAATTTTTACCTCACAGCAAGTTTCTACTGCGTGGAGGCGGGCCCAGTGACGTTGCTCTTCAAGCTCCTGCCGAATTTCAAGTATATATGGATTCTAGACTCCCGATTCTTTAGAATCGGGCTGCCATCTAGTAAATAAATAAATACATTTGGCAAAGTACTGGGACAGCTTAATCATCAGCCAGACTCAGCCAAATGAAAGTGTTATCCAAATTAAACAACCTTGCTAAACACATCCTGCTCATAGGTTTAACCAGTTGGAATACAATTGCTCTATAGAAAGAATGCCAAGGTTTGCTACATTCTAGAATAGAGGCAGGGTCTCGTGGCCATAAAAATTACCCTAAAATTTAGTGGGACTTACAACAAGGAGTAATTTCTTGCAAAGGTGCCCAGGCAACACAGGAAATATGGAAAATTTGTCCAAACTGGTTGAAGAAAAATATGGAGCAGTTGCTCATGCCAGTAACCAGTTACTCTGCTACCAACTACAAAAGGACTTCTCAATTTCTGTAATGTGAATTTCAAAACAAAGACTATAGCAGAAAAATCTGCATCAAATCGAGCACATTGTCAATTTCCTTTGTGGATTTTTTTCTGCAGCGTGTGGATAAGATTTTGTAAAATGTGGGCTGAAAATGTGTGCAAGTTTTATAAAAATAGGAGATTGAAACTAACTCCTTCACTTTACAAATAGTTTCCCTTGCTGTGTTAATTCAGCACTTAGCCCTTGCGATTACTCTGTCAATAGCAAAGACAAATCTTTTAAATATGTATTCCAATTATGAAAACCCAAACCCAACGTTTGTTACTGCTTATATTTAACCTGTACCAACCTTCTAATACATTTGACTCTTAAAAGATTGAAAAATTTAAAAACTAAGGGCTTGCTCACACTGCCGTATAACCAGTGATGTAACTAGAGTCTGATGGGCCGGACCCCAATGCAAAGTTTGGACCTGCCCCCTTCAACCCATCTGCATGTTGGTCAGATGTATGGGCCCTTGTAGCATTCTAAATCCTATAATGATAATTAAGTAGCCCCCCTCTCCAATTATGTAGTAATGTCCCCCATTTTAAGCTCCTTCCTGGTATTTATGTTCCCCATCCTGGTATATAGTCATCCCCCATTCTGATAGATTATGTATACCAGAACAGGGGATTATATATACCCAT
This sequence comes from Ranitomeya imitator, assembly GCF_032444005.1. Taxonomy (NCBI): domain Eukaryota; kingdom Metazoa; phylum Chordata; class Amphibia; order Anura; family Dendrobatidae; genus Ranitomeya; species Ranitomeya imitator. The sequence continues at coordinate 126,366,191 of NC_091286.1, forward strand.
GTACTGCAGCACATAGACTTGGCGGGTGTTTGCGCCGAAATACACTACACTACTTCAACGCACATCCAGTTGAAGTCGCGCTGGTATTAGCGGTCCCCCCACAAGGGCACAGATGCAATCTCTGCAACCACGATAGTTACACCCCTATATATAACATGGCCGAGCACTATCTGTTTTTGTATTGGATAGCACTCGGCCCAATCTTGTACCGTGATATGATCATTTTCTCATCCGGTTTGGCAAGTCATCCGAGTGCAGTCAAATGTACGCCAACAGAGACAATGGAGAACTTAATTTCTCAGTCTTCTCCACACGTGTGCTGCAATTCTCTCATGTGAAGGAATCAGATCACAGTAAGAGGACACTAGGCTCGATTATGCTAAGGACACTGCTCAAACTCTGTCAGAGTTTGAGCAGAGTGACATTAGCATAATTGAGCCGATTCTCTCGTATGAGTGAGTGAGGGAAACCTAAAGGGGTTGTCTTTTTAATATGTATTATGGCAGCGTACGTACGGTCAATTAGCCCCATTCACTTGAATTTGATAGTGTTGCAAACCTATATTTAATGTCAACCAGTGGTGGCACTATCCCAAAAAAATAAATTTCCCTATTGATCTGTGGAAATATTTTTCCAATGTAACGCTTTTTGCTTATCTGCCATACAAACACTAATGATTTCCTTTGTGTAACCTAGAAAAACAAATGCCATATAAAAGAAAATGAAGTACATAGCCAGAAATGAATCAACTTCGATCAAATATGCAAACACAATCCTGACATGTGAGGGCTAGAAGCTTTTCTTGATTTCACATTTTGGTTTGGTCTCTTAACGGCTCTGGACATAATTATATCTTTTCAAGTTTTTTTGAAAATGTATTAAAAAAAAAAAAAATACCAAAAGTGGTAAAGAACCTAGTTTGTTCACAATTGCACTTTTTCAGGAAATAAAAATCCAAAATAATTTAATTGGCAAAAAGGTCCCCTTCATAAATCTAAAACCAGTCATGATTTCTTTACGCAGCGATGAGAAGAGTCAGTGTTCAAGACTTCAATCATTGCTCTCAGTGTAGGAAATGATTCCGATACAGATGGAAGGCTCTTGTACGAAGCAGGCAAGCTGGGGAACAAAACATCATTGTCATACTGCATTAGCCTTGTATTGAGCAAGCCAGAAATCGCATTAATGATCAGATAATTTTTTATAAATTTTTGACTCTACGTTTCAGCAGTTCTAACGTTTGAATCTTTAATTTGCTGCAACCGTATGGGGCCCTACTATAATCAGTATCAAATGTGTGTGTATACATTCACCAAGTTATTACAGTCATTAGAGACCTAATGTGTTTTGTTTTTTTTACAGATTGAAAGTTATTTTTTGCAAACTTTAATGAAAGCCCTACTCCAAAAATAAGCCCTTGTTACAGTCAGAGTCGGTGTTAGAGAGAGGCAAACTGGGCAATTTTTCAAGACCCTCACTCTTAGGGGCTCCCAGTGTTTCTATTCTGAGGTTCAAGGAGCTTGAGGAAGTTTGGTGACATTATGGTCATGTGAACAAGTCAAAGGTCTCTTAACTGCAGGATTCTATATATAGTGTAAGATGGCTGCCGACTAGGTCCTTGAGGTGAGATATGCATCATCGTGGTTGGTAGTCTCCATGATATGAACCCGAAAAAGGAAGACACAGCATGTATAGTGCTGAGAGAGTTAATAGGGTCCAGGGCCTCGTGGCCTGATCCTGCAGATATCAGCAAGTCTAGCTGTATCAGTGTGGAATGTGCAAGGTGAAAAGACCTTGTGTGTGTGGCTCAGTGTCTGCTGGAGGATGAGTGAAGGTCTGACGTTTAACTGGGTGAGTTCATTCTATATGAGGACTGTTTATTTTCAGTTTTGGTACCGTTAAACCTTTTGTACCCAGAAGAGGCTGTTTTTATTTGTCAAACTGGACGGTTCACGGACAGGTAATAAAATAAACGTTTGTTTTGAACCAACAAATCAGACCCCTGTGTGTGCACCCGCGTCTACATGACAGCTGATCTCTTACATTATATATATATATATATATATATATATATATATATATATATATATATATATATATATATATATATATATATATATATATATATATATATATATATACACACACACACGTATATGTGTAGTGAGTGTGTATTTACACGTGCGCGTATGTGTGTGTATATATATATATATATATATATATATATATATATATATATATATATATATATATATATATACATATATATACACACACACATATACATATACACACACACACACATACACCGTATATACCCGAGTATAAGCCGACCACCCTAATACACACACCGTATATACCCGAGTATAAGCCGACCACCCCAATTTTTCCACAAGAAACAGGGAAAACTTAATGACTCGAGTATAAGCCTAGGGCGGAAAATGCAGCAGCTACCGGTAAATTTCAAAAGTAAAAATAGATACCAATAAAAGTAAAATTAATTGAGACATCAGTAGGTTAAGTGTTTTTGAGTATCCATATTGAATCAGGAGCCCCATATAATGCTCCATAAAGTTTGATGGGCCCTATTAGATGCTCCATATTAAAATATGCCCCATATAATCCTGCATAAAGGGTAATAAGGACCCCATAAGATGCTCCATAGAGATATTTGCCCTATATAGTGCTGCACAAACGTTATGGCCCCATAAGATGCTCCATACAGACACTTGCCCCATATAATGCTGCACAAACGTTATGGCCCCATAAAATGCTCCATACAGACACTTGCCCCATATAATGCTGCACAAACGTTATGGCCCCATAAGATCATCCATACAGTCACTTGCCCCATATAGTGCTGCACAAGCGTTATGGCCCCATAAGATGCTCCATACAGTCACTTGCCCCATATAATGCTGGACAAGCGTTATGGCCCCATGATGCTCCGTACAGTCACTTGCCTCTTATAGTGCTGCAAAAACGTTATGGCCCCATAAGATGCTCCGTACAGTCACTTGCCCCATTATAGTGCTGCACAAGCGTTATGGCCCCATAAGATGCTCCGTACAGTCACTTGCCCCATTATAGTGCTGCAAAGTGTTATGGCCCCATAAGATGCTCTGTACAGTCACTTGCCCCATTATAGTGCTGCACAAGTGTTATGGCCCCATAAGATGCTCCGTACAGTGACTTGCCCCTTATAGTGCTGCACAAGTGTTATGGCCCCATAAGATGCTCCGTACAGTCACTTGCCCCATATGCTTTTGCTGCGATAAAAAAAAAAAAAAAAAAAAAATCACATACTCACCTCTCTTCGCTCAGGACCCCCGGCACTTTCAATATTTACCTGCTCCTCTTGCGGCTCCGTCTTCAGCACTGACGTTCAGCAGAGGGCACGCACTGACTACGTCACCGTGCCCTCTGACCTGAGCATCACAGCCAGAGGACGATGAAAACGGAGCAGCACCGGAACGAGGAGCGGTAAATATCGTGCAGCGCTGCGCTCCCCTCCCCGTATACTCACCTACTGCTGGCGCTGTGCAGTCCCTGCTTCTTCCAGCTCTGCATCTTCTTCCTGTATTGAGCGGTCACAGTTACCGCTCATTACAGTAATGAATATGCAGCTTCACCTCTATGGGATGTGGAGCCGCATATTCATTACTGTAATGAGCGGTACCATGTGACCGCTCAGAACAAGAAGAATCTGCAGCGCTGGAAGAAGCAGGGACCTGCAGGGACCGTGCCGGGAGTAGATAAGTACAATTAGACAGCCCCCGCTCCCCCTCACCTGCCGACCCCCGGGTATGACTCGAGAATAAGCCGAGAGGGGGACTTTCAGTCCCCAAAAAATGGGCTGAAAATCTCGGCTCATCAATTGTAAGATTCCTAATTTATTAAGTGGTGTGCGCCTTAAATGAATTGCGTACGTTTTACTCCAGTGGCCTCATTCATTAAGACTGGCCTGTACAACGCCAGTCTTAATGCATCAGGGACATTGTTCTCGTTAGCACATTGCCCGCTATAAACAGGAGATGTGCTCCTGACAACATGATAGGTTTAGGGACAGAATGATCTATGAGTGATCATTCTAACCCAATCGTTCTTCCTCAGCGTGTGTAAAGAGTAGATTATTGTACAAGGAAAAAGGAAATGGGAGGTCAAGAAATTCATGATAGGATTCAGGGTTTGGAGTGTTATGTTGATGTTCCAGAAAGTGATGACATGATTATATTTGAATACATGTTGATTATTGGTTATGGAGAAGAAAAAAAAAAAAGACATCCCCTGAAAATAAATCCCATCCCATCTTTTAGTTGCGGGCAGAAGACAGTGGACAGGTAATAATGTATTAATATGTAAGCATTCTGCTAGCACTTGAGACGGTTTTAAAATGTCAAGTATGACTTCTTGTATGCCATAGTTAGCATTAAAATGGTTGCACAGAAGTCTTATTCAATCGGGAGTTGGCTACTGCCTTCTGCTCATGATGAGCATACTTGGGTTTTCTGGCCTGTTTCAAAAAAATGGACAGTGGCAAGCCATAGGGATAACAGGATATACAGTGTGTCCGTAAAGTCACGGTGCACTTTTGACCAGTCACTGGAAGGCAACAAAAAAAACGATAGAAATGTGAAATCTGTTTTAAATAAAAGAAAATCTCCCCCAGTTTCATACCTATTCAGTGCAGTTCGATGTGGGCTCCATTTGTTGCCCTACACACATCCAAACGATAGTGAAGTACTTGCCACACACGGGTAAGGACGTCTGGTGTAACAGAGTGAATAAAGTCTGTGATTCACACCAGAAATCAGAAAATGTAGCTCACTGCTACAACACTGTCATTCAAACATGCCCTGCCAAACTAGATGACAGGACGCCCCAACCACCAGTCTACTGCATCCAATCAGAGCCTGCAGTGGTCAGTTGACTAGTGTGATGACATGGCTAGCGGTCTGGTGGAAAGGATAGTAGCGCCGGAGAATCTGAAAGATTACCAATTTTTTGTTTTTTTACACAAGCCACAAATGATCTTTATAGGAAATATGAAAACTATAGGAAAGAAAAACTTACTTTGCATAAGGCTTTTTTTATTTTAATTTTTCAATTACCTTCTTAGATTCATCCAACTTTTGGAGGTTTTGCTGAATGCTGCAGATCCTGGTGCTGTCATAGCTTCAAAATCCACCAGCTGAAAAACAAATTATTGTAAATAATTAATTAGCACCCGACTTAAATGGTCAAAGTACAAAACTAAATGATGGCGTCTAAAAATATAGAAGCTCTCCTTGTGCAGCAAAAAAAGAGAGGGAAGAAGTATAGACTCATACTATGTATTGAAATGGATATAACAGGCTTAAAATATGCAATATGGTAAATGACAATATTTCTGTAAACAAATCAACTGCCATATCTGTTACAGTCACAAACTTATGATTTATAGTAATTTTACACTTTGTGTAGGATCTAGAGATCTAAAATTAAGAGAAATATGAGCACAGAAATTGACAAAAATAACTTTGTAATTTTAGAGAAAACAGATGTACCTTTCCTTTAGGAATCTTTTCTGAAACCTCTTTACCACTCGCCATTAATGCGCCCATAATTACAGAATAAGCAACCACACTGAAAAGCAGGAAAAAAAACAAAAAATTTAAACAGTGATTGGGGAAAAAAAAAAATACATTTAATCTTCTTCTATGTATCTCTCAAATTATTGTCACTACACCCATTGCCAAAAATAGACGGGTACAAAATTTGGGTTTCACAAAATTTGCTGCTCAATCCCTTCATCCTCCCAGCCGGTTTTCACCTTCCACACCAGGCAAATGTATTCAATTTTGACCAGTGTCACTTTAGGATGTAATAACTCTGGAATGCTTCAACATATCCCAGTAATTCTGAGGCATAGATCAGAGACTGTTTTTTTCATGACATGCCGTACTTCATGTTAGTGATACATTTTGGTTGATATGATTTGCTTTCATTTATGAAAATATTGAAAATTTGACAAAATTGGAAAATTTAGCAATTTTCAAACTTAATTTTTATGCCTGTAAACAAGATCGCTATATCCCACAAAATACAGTATTTTACAGACTACAAGATTCATCGGGCCGCAAGATGCACCCCAAACTTTGGAGGGGAAAATAGGAAACTATGGTGATGGGTCTTACAGTCAGATTTTACGGTAACTTACCAGGGGAAGTGGCTGTGATGGAGCGGAGGCCAGCGGCGGTGTCTCTAGAAATCTCAATCTGTGCATGTACCACATCCAGCATCCATGTTCCTGAAGTCCACCGCAGGGAAATCGCCAACATCTAATGAAAGCCCAGGGCCCCCAACCTAGTGCTGCCGGGACACCCCCTCCTCCCAGCCTGGGAACCACAGCAATTCCCAGAATTTTCTAGCCTCCTGCAGCAGCAAGCCTGCCTTCTGGGTCCCCGATTCACCACAACCAACTGCAAGGTAACTTACCTTCGGATTACATAAGACGCATGCCCATTTTTCTCCCAAATTTGGGGGGAAAAAAGTGTTTTTTTATAATCCAAAAAATACGGTTGTTAACCCTCCGTCACATACAATATTTGGACTAACGAGTTCACATACAATGTGCCTGTCAGGCGCCTGCTGGAAAAATACCTACAATATCTAATGTTTGTAATTTCAGTGCTCTAAAAGTGATCAGTGACCTTCATAGGGATGTAATAAAAGAGACTACACATAATCAGTTGCAAAAAAAACATTTACTTAACATAAAACTAATAACTATGAAATACAAACTTTTCAAAACTCCCGCCAAATAGTCCCCAGTTCGACTCTCTCAAAAAAATGTACAAAGAAAATTTTTGAACACAAACTTAATTTTAAGGTACCTTAAGTACTGTTAAAAACATATTCAATCAGAAGTAGATGCTGAGGTTTCCCCAGAAAAGTCACACTTGCAGAGCAAATAGCAAGAATTACACACCATTTTTGCATGTGTCAGGCAAATTGCTTTATGACATTTGAGACATTCATAATTTGAAAGCCTTCTGGTTCCGCTTTCCGTTTGGCAGGTGGTGCATCTCCTTCTTTTGTGAGGTGGTGCAGATGGTGACTTTTCACCATCATCTTCTGGGCGGAACCTTTTGAGCTGAACTTGAAGGCGAGAGGGGATACCGATTGTTTTCACGCTTCTCCTGCGTAGCTCTCCAAGTACTAGTTCATGGGCCAATTTTTTCAGATACAATCGTCTACGGAGTGGTTCAAGCTTGTTTTCAAGATAAATTACTTGTGAATTTATACCACCCAAATTCAACATAGCAAAAAATATGACCATTGGCCAGCGTTTGATGTTTCTGCTGACGTTGAAAGTGGAGCACATCTGATCTGCTGTATCCACACCCCCTTTGGTGGCATTGTAAAATGTAATTATCTCCGTTTTTTTTTCTGCCCCAGTCCCAGGATCGATGGCAGCATCATCATGAAGTGTTGATAGAAGAAGTACGATTTTTTTGGCATGTGGTACATAGGAAACTAAAGCCTTTCCATTATGGAATGCAAACATACTGCTGTACTGTTGTCTCTCTTTCACACTTACAAACTGTGGCGGCAATTCCCTTTTGTTTTTTCTTACAGTTCCCACATATGACAGCTTCTGAATTTTCAGATAATCAATCAGATCACAACTTGTAAACCACTTTCCTCTCCTAAATCCTCATTCAGTGTGAGGTCTCTATCATCTAACAGCATGTTTGTTACTTCCTCAACATCAAGTTGTTTGGATAAATTGTACATTTTCCTCTCCATTTCAGCAGATAATCTGAAGCAAGAGAAGGAATATGTTAGGGAACTACTGTATATGCCTGAGCAACACACTTTCTTTTATAAAATCTCCCTTATTTCTATGAAATATCCTCACATTTTGTGCTATACATTCATAAAACAAGCTAAATAAACTATTGTGATGAATAAAAACATAAAATACCAACCTTAAGGTACCGTCACACATAGCGACGCTGCAGCGATACCGACAACGATCCGGATCGCTGCAGCGTCGCTGTTTGGTCGCTGGAGAGCTGTCACACAGACAGCTCTCCAGCGACCAACGATCCCGAGGTCCCCGGTAACAAGGGTAAACATCGGGTAACTAAGCGCAGGGCCGCGCTTAGTAACCCGATGTTTACCCTGGTTACCATCCTAAAAAGTAAAAAAACAAACGCTACATACTTACCTACCGCTGTCTGTCCTCGGCGCTCTGCTTCTCTGGTCTGGCTGTGAGCGCCGGGCAGCCAGAAAGCAGAGCGGTGACGTCACCGCTCTGCTTTCCGGCTGACCGACGCTCACAGCCAGAGCAGGAGGAGTGCAGAGCACAGCGCTGGAGGACAGACGGCTGTAGGTAAGTATGTACTGTTTGTTTTTTTACTTTTAGGATGGTAACCAGGGTAAACATCGGGTTACTAAGCGCGGCCCTGCGCTTAGTTACCCGATGTTTACCCTGGTTACCAGCAAAGACATCGCTGAATCGGTGTCACACACGCCGATTCAGCGATGTCTACGGGGAGTCCAGCGACAAAATAAAGTTCTGGACTTTCTTCCCCGACCAGCGACAACACAGCAGGGGCCTGATCGCTGCTGCCTGTCACACTGGACGATATCGCTAGCGAGGACGCTGCAACGTCACGGATCGCTAGCGATATCGTCTAGTGTGACGGTACCTTAACTGAATGTGACGTATTCACATACAATGAGCCTGAGAGATCTGTGCAGCTATATCCTCTCCCCTGAAGCTCTGAAATCCAACTGTGATATCAGGTTTCACAGACCTTCAAGAGACAGGAGACTACCTGGAGGGAGGGGGTTTCCTCACAATCTGGTGAGGAAGGAGAAATGAAAGTAAAAGAGAAGCGCCTGTCAGATCAGTTGTATGTGACGGAGGGTTAATAAATAATTAATAATGAATGGGACTAGTTTCTCCATACAGGAGGTGTCGTGAAGCTGTCATCACCAACAAAGGCTTTTGTATGAAGTATTAAATACATTTCAGTAAGTGTGTTCAATACTTTTCTCTTTGTCATTTCTCATTATTACACATCATTTATGGAAATCTATAGTTTGAGTTCTTTGCCTGTGTATATTGGATGGGTTGTTATGGACATCTGGTGAGAATTTCAGGTCAATAGCACCTTTAGCAATATACAGCTATGGCAAAAATTAAGGGACCACTGCAAAATGTTCAGTTTGCCTGATTTTTCTCTTGATAGGTATATTTTTGAGTAAAATGTAAATTGTTCTTTTATTCTATAAACTTCTGACAGCAATACATTTTGTATTTTTTTTCTGAAAAGGAGAAATGGTCAAAATTAAAAAAGCAAACGGTACTTTGGGACCTTAAATAATGCAAAGAAAACAAGTTCATAATCATTTAGAAACAACAATACTAATGTTTTAGCTCAGGAAGAGTTCAGAAATCAATATTTTGTGGAATAACCATGATTTGTAATCACAGCTTTCATGCGTCTTGGCATGCTTTCCACCAGTCTTTCACACTGCTTCTGGCGCAAAAATGTAAGCAGTTCTTCTTTGCTTGATGGCTTGTGACTATCCATCATCCTCTTGATTACATTCCAGAGGTTGTCAATGGGGTTCAGGTCTGGAGATTGGGCTGCCCATGACAGGGTTTTGATGTGGTCGTCTCTTAATTTTTGACAGAGCTGTATTTACATAGAAAATTGGTGACGTGTTTAATACTTGTTCCTGGGAATCCTCTATTCCTGAACAATTCAGCAATGTAAACAGGTTCCCAATCAAGTGATGAATTAGAAAAAAAGCTAGTTCATGAGCTTTTGGTTCTCTTACAAGATAAAGGTTATCGTCAGCACATTGACCTGTATAAACAGGACCTACTAATAATGGCAGTCTATGCGCATTACTAATAATGGCAGTCTACGTGCAGAGTATGATCTATTACTGATCTTTTTGTGCACATATTAAATGCAGTCTGTATAAAAAGGATATTATTCCCTTAACCCCCGCAACTTTTTACGGTTTCGCGTTTTCGTTTTTCGCTCCTCTTTTTCCCCCAGAGCCATAACTTTTCTAATTTTAATTTTCAGTCAATATGGCCATGTGAGGGCTTGTTTTTGCTGGGACGAGTTGTAATTTTGAAAGACACCATTGGTTTTTACCATGTCGTGTACTACAAAAAAAAGGGGAAAAAAATTCCAAGTGTGGTGAAATTGCAAAAAAAATTGCAATCCCACACTTGTTTTTTGTTTGGCTTTTTTACTAAGGTCACTAAATTCTAAAACTGATATGCCATTATGATTCTCCAGGTCATTATGAGTTCATAGACACCAAACATGTCCAAGTTCTTTTTTTATCTAAGTGGTGAAAAAAAATTAAAAACTTCGTAAAAAAAATTTGAGCCATTTTCCGATACCCGTAGCGTCTCCATTTTTTGTGATCTCGGGTTGGGTGAGGGCTTATTTTTAGCGTGCCAAACTGACGTTTTTAATGATACCCTTCTGGTGCATATACGATCTTTTGATTTTAACGAAATGTTGCGGCAGCCAAAAAAAATGTAATTTTGGCGTTTTGACTTTTTTCCCTCGCTGTGCCGTTTAGCGATCAGGTTAATCTTTTTTTTTTTATTGATAGATCGGGCGATTCTGAAAGCGGTGATACCAAATATGTGTATGTTTGATTTTATTTTTATTGTTTTATTTTGAATGGAGCGAAAGGGGGGTGATTCTAACTTTTATATTTTTTAAAAAAAAATTTTAGAAACTTTTTTTTTTTTTTTTTTTTTTAAACTTTTGGCATGCTTCAATAGTCTTCATAGGAGACTAGAAGCTGCCATAGCCCGTCTGGCGCTGCTACATAGAGGCGATGTTCAGATCGCCTCTATATAGCAGATTTACTGACTTGCTATGAGCGCCACCCAGAAGCGCAATTTAAATGCTGCTGTCAGAGTTTGACAGCGGCATTTAACTGGTTAATAACGGCGGGTGGATCGCGATTCCACCTGCGGATATTGCAGGCACATGTCAGCTATTCAAAACAGCTGACATGTTCCAAGAAAGATATTGGCTCACCGCCGAAGCCACATTTTGAGATCTATAATTTTTCCATATTTTGCTCCACAGAGTCATGTGAGGTCTTGTGTTTTGCGGGACGAGTTGATGTTTTTGTATTGGTAATATTTTCGGGCACGTGACATTTTTTGATCGCTTTTAATTCCGATTTTTGTGAGGCAGTATGACCAAAAAGCAGCTATTCATGAATCTCTTTTTTTTTTTTTGGAGGGGGGGGGCATTTATACCGTTCCGCGTTTGGTAGAATGGATAAAGCAGTTTTATTCTTCGCGTCAGTACGATTACAGCGATACCTCATTTATGTAATTTTTTTTATGTCTTGGCGCTTTTATACGATAAAAACTATTTTATAGAAAAAAAATTATTTTTGCATCGCTTTATTCTGAGGACTATAACTTTTTTATTTTTTCGCTGATGACGCTGTATAGCGGCTCCTTTTTTGCGGGACAAGATGACGTTTTCAGTGGTACCATGGTTATTTATATCTGTGTTTTTGATCGCGTGCTATTCCACTTTTTGCTCGGCGGTATGATAATAAAGCGTTGTTTTTTTCCTGTTTTTTTTTTTTTCTGCATTCACTGAAGGGGTTAACTAGGGAGACAGTTTTATAAGTGGGGTCGTTACGGACACGGCGATACTAAATATGCGTACTTTTATTTTTTTTTTATTATTATTTAGATAAAGAAATGTATTTATGGGAACAATATATATACAGTCATGGCCAAAAGTATTGACACCCCTGCAATTCTGTCAGATAATACTCATTTTCTTCCTGAAAATGATTGCAAACACAAATTATTTGGTATTATCTTCATTTAATTTGTCTTAAATGAAAAAACACAAAAAGAATTGTCCTAAAGCCAAATTGAATATAATTCCACACCAAACATAAAAAAGGGGGTGGACAAAAGTATTGGCACTGTTCGAAAAATCATGTGATGCTTCTCTAATTGGTGTAATTAACAGCACCTGTAACTTACCTGTGGCACCTGGTGTTGGCAATAACTAAATCACACTTGCAGCCAGTTGACATGGATTAAAGTTGACTCAACCTCTGTCCTGTGTCCTTGTGTGTACCACATTGAGCATGGAGAAAAGAAAGAAGATCAAAAAACTGTCTGAGGACTTGAGAAACCAAATTGTGAGGAAGCATGAGCAATCTCAATGCTACAAGTCCATCTCCAAACATAGTAACATAGTTAGTAAGGCCGAAAAAAGACATTTGTCCATCCAGTTCAGCCTATATTCCATCATAATAAATCCCCAGATCTACGTCCTTCTACAGAACCTAATAATTGTATGATACAATATTGTTCTGCTCCAGGAAGACATCCAGGCCTCTCTTGAACCCCTCGACTGAGTTCGCCATCACCACCTCCTCAGGCAAGCAATTCCAGATTCTCACTGCCCTAACAGTAAAGAATCCTCTTCTATGTTGGTGGAAAAACCTTCTCTCCTCCAGACGCAAAGAATGCCCCCTTGTGCCCGTCACCTTCCTTGGTATAAACAGATCCTCAGCGAGATATTTGTATTGTCCCCTTATATACTTATACATGGTTATTAGATCGCCCCTCAGTCGTCTTTTTTCTAGACTAAATAATCCTAATTTCGCTAATCTATCTGGGTATTGTAGTTCTCCCATCCCCTTTATTAATTTTGTTGCCCTCCTTTGTACTCTCTCTAGTTCCATTATATCCTTCCTGAGCACCGGTGCCCAAAACTGGACACAGTACTCCATGTGCGGTCTAACTAGGGATTTGTACAGAGGCAGTATAATGCTCTCATCATGTGTATCCAGACCTCTTTTAATGCACCCCATGATCCTGTTTGCCTTGGCAGCTGCTGCCTGGCACTGGCTGCTCCAGGTAAGTTTATCATTAACTAGGATCCCCAAGTCCTTCTCCCTGTCAGATTTACCCAGTGGTTTCCCGTTCAGTGTGTAATGGTGATATTGATTCCCTCTTCCCATGTGTATAACCTTACATTTATCATTGTTAAACCTCATCTGCCACCTTTCAGCCCAAGTTTCCAACTTATCCAGACCTGAATGTTCCTGTGTCTACCGTGCGCAGTGTCATCAAGAAGTTTAAAGCCAATGGCACTGTGTGCTAACCTCCCTAGATGTGGACGGAAAAGAAAAATTGACAAGAGATTTCAACGCAAGATTGTGCGGATGTTGGATAAAGAACATCGACTAACATCCAAACAAGTTCAAGCTGCCCTGCAGTCCGAGGGTACAACAGTGTCAACCCGTACTATCCGTCGGCGTCTGAATGAGAAGGGACTGTATGGTAGGAGACCCAGGAAGACCCCACTTCTTACCCCGAGACATAAAAAAGCAAGGCTGGAGTTTGCCAAAACTTACCTGAAAAAGCCTAAAACGTTTTGGAAGAATGTTCTCTCGTCAGATGAGACAAAAGTAGAGTTTTTTGGGCAAAGACATCAACATAGAGTTTACAGGAGAAAAAAAGAGGCATTCAAAGAAAAGAACACGGTCCCTACAGTCAAACATGGCGGAGGTTCCCTGATGTTTTGGGGTTGCTTTGCTGCCTCTGGCACTGGACTGCTTGACCGTGTGCATGGCGTTATGAAGTCTGAAGACTACCAACAAATTTTGCAGCATAATGTAGGGCCCAGTGTGAGAAAGCTGGATCTCCCTCAGAGGCCATGGGTCTTCCAGCAGGACAAGGACCCAAAATACACTTCAAAAAGCACTAGAAAATGGTTTGAGAGAAAGCACTGGATACTTCTAAGGTGGCCAGCAATGAGTCCAGACCTGAATCCCATAGAACACCTGTGGAGAGATCTAAAAATGGTAGTTTGGAGAAGGCACCCTTCAAATATCAGGGACCTGGAGCAGTTTGCCAAAGAAGAATGGTCTAAAATTCCAGCAGAGCTTTGTGAGAAACTCATTGATGGTTTCCGGAAGCGGTTGGTCGCAGATATTTTGGCTAAACGTTGTGCAACAAAGTATTAGGCTGAGGGTGCCAATACTTTTGTCTGGCCCATTTTTGGAGTTTTGTGTGAAATGATCAATGTTTTGCTTCATTCTCTTTTGTGTTTTTTCATTTAAGACAAATTAAATGAAGATAATAATACCAAATAATTTGTGCTTGCAATCATTTTCAGGAAGAAAATGAGTATTATCTGACAAAATTGCAGGGGTGTCAATACTTTTGGCCATGACTGTATATTTTTTCTTTATTTAGGAATTTATTATTATTTTTTTTTTTTACACATATGAATATTTTTTTTTTTTACTTTTATAACATTGCCCCGGCATCACGTTATAGTTACAGATCGCTGATCTGACACTTTGCACAGCACTGTCAGATCTGAGCAGGAGCTGGTAAGCCACCTCCCTGCAGGACCCAAATGTAGCCCCGTGGCCATTTTGGATAAGGGGCCTGCAGGGAAGAGACGCTCGATACAAGGTGACCACATCGCCTTGTACCGAGGGTCTCAGGGAAGCCCATAGGGAGCCCTCTCCCTGCGCGATGTTTCCCTATGCCCCCCTAAAACGCTACGATCATGTTTGATCGCAGTGTGTTGGGGGTTAATGTCCGTGACCGCACCTGGCACATAGTGCCGGATGTCAGCTGACACTCGGCCGCGCTCCCCCCGTGAACGCGGCCGATCGCTATGACGTACTATCCCGTCCCTGGGAATTAAGTCCCAGGTCACCTTGACGGGATAGTACGTCATATGGGATTAAGGCATTAAAGGGATAATTATTCAAAGTTTGAAAACTGCTATTTTTTTTTCTTTTTACATTTTTGTCAAATTTCTGATATTTTTTTATAAACACAAAACATATCGACCTAAATTTACCATTATCATAAATTATAATGTGCCATGAAAAAAAATCTAAAAATTCACTGTGTTCCGTTGAAGCATTCCAGAGTTATTGCTACATAAAGCGACACTGGTCAGATTTTAAAAATTTGGCCTGGTTACTAATGGGTTAAAAACCAACAAAAACAAAAAACAGGAATCGGGAACCAAGTAATAAACTGGTTTGGTAGCGTAGACCGTTCAGAACTAAGATCTGAACACTGACATGGGGCCAGCAGAGGCCCAATAAGCTCAAAGGACTGGTGATAGGAGAAGAAGGAATGAGAAAAAAAAGGGTGAGGGGGTTTACTTTTGGACTACAATTGTACACTTTTTCGTTATGTACTTTTTCCCTTACAAAATCTTAAAACTGGAAGACATTGCTCAATGCCCACAATTTTCCAGTGCCAATATCTAGACTACTGAGTTTACAGCAGGGATTCATCTGTGGATGTTCATAAACTCATGTCCAGACATTTGCAGCTGTTTATTACATTTGTTAGAGAAGTGATAAGCATTCAGGATCACAATGTCCTATACTGCAAGACACGCTCCCCTGGCAGAGAATATTTTATACGTAGACTATAGATGCCATTTAGAGGACGTGCATTACTCATTTCAAGAGAATGGTATGTACAATGAAGAATTAACATTAAGCAAAGTTTAGAAAGTTTTCACTAAAATAAATATGTAAATAAAAATAAAACTCAAACTGCTGATTCCTTTTGACACTATGCGTTCCCTTTTCAACTAAGCTTAAAGACCAGTGGGTGAACATGTCTTCACAGGAAGCCAAGGTAGAACAGTGAAGCCTTTTTCCTTTCTCAACTCTGCAATTAGCAGTTCAGGTTGATTAACAGATTAAGGTTTACTGTAACATACAGACATGAGAAAACTAAACCTACTCTAAACTTTATGGTTTTACGTATCAGGACATAAAAAAAAAAAAATACGGCCCTTAGAAGGTTTTAAAACTAGGTAAAATACTAGTGTTGAGCATTCCGATACTGCAAATATTGGGTATCGGCCGATACTCGCTGTATCGGAATTCCGATACTGAGTTCCGATACTTTTAAGATATCGGATACCGGAATCGGAAGTTGGGCGGTGCGTGGGCGTAGACTGCGTGTATGTGTGCGGGGTCTGTGCGTGACTGCGGGGGGGGGGGGGGGGGGGTTTGGTGTCTGTGCTGGCCTGCCGGGGGTCTGAGTAGCCTGCCGGGGGTCTGTACGGGCCTCTAGGGAATCTGTGCGGCCTGCCGGGGGTCTGTGCGGCCTGCCGGGGGTCTGTGCGGGCCTCTCGGGGGTCTGTGCGGCCTGCCCGGGCTATGCCTGCTGCAATGGCAGTGATTGACACATTAGCCAATGATGGGACAGTAGTAGTCCCATCATCCGGCTAATGTGCTGAATGTAAAAAAATATATATATATAATGAAAAAAGGAACAGCATCAAAATATTACCTTAAAAAAAACGTGCAAAGCTTTCCAAACCACTGTTGTAGGTGCGTGGCAACGTTTCGGATATAGTATCCTTTCTCAAGCAGTGTATACATAGAAATGTCAGGTTTTTATACAGACCACAGGTAAATCTCATTACAAATATCATTACATCAATTTATCAAAAGTACAGTACTATCAAAGTGACAAGAAAAAGTGCATACGTGCAGTAATCAAAAGATCCCTTTAAAACATCACATTAGACAGCATTTGCTGTACAGCGATCTCTCATATAATACAAAAGTACATTAAGTACCTAATCGCCATAATTACACTAGCCAGGTGTCACCATATGAAGCGCAATCCAAAAGAAACACTCACACATGTTCTTGCTTGTAGACGCCATGTCCACGGCGTTCCCAGACTCAAACTGCGCATGTCCATGACGATATTACCCATGGATCATAGCGCCACTCTTTGCGCCTGCGCAGACAGCATTTGAGGTGACGGATGCCATCTTGCTTAAGGTAATCCACTAATCTCCAGTCGCCGTTATACATATGAACCGATGTCACAGCAATGACAGAATTAAAGCAGAACATAAACCTGCATATAGCATATATTAAGGTGCATCTTATCATCCCACAAAAGGAACCATAAGCATCATTAAATAATGGCACACATGCCAAACTGTGAGGACATCATTATAGAACAATATCTGTTCTTATGAATGGACAATTAGTAAGATCAAAACATGGACAATTATAAAAATAACCAAGGTCACGGCATAAGCCTAGTAACGTGCTACGAGATACCAGGAACACCCCACTCATAAAGAAGGGTCTCCTGTGTCAAGAGCGCAGACCAGAGCGAAAAAGGAGGAAATTAAACCCCCCTTCCACTCAGCCCACAACAAGTAGCACAAAAAGACCAATGGTAAAGAAACTCTAAGTGTCCATATTTCGAATTGTAAATGAACCAGAACACATTAAATGGAGTTCAATACAAAGATTTTATTACGTCCCCCAGTTTTACAGTCTGGATGATAGTGTGTAACTTCAAAACGCTGTTTTGCATATGATATTGTTATGTTACAAAAAAAACAAGCAAAATGTGAGAAAAAAATATAAAAAAAAAAAAACAAAAAAAAGAAAAAAATTTTTTTATTGGCATTGTCACTTCATATGGCGGTACACCTGAAAAAAAAGGAAAAAAGGAATGAATCCGGAGAAAAAGGATCTTCAAATACATATAAAACACACTCAAACATATGGGGAAAAGAACCCACAATGTATATTACAGAAGCTGATTACATTTAAAATGTACATTTAAACCATGAGGTTTAAGGGTATTTAATTTTGTTATCCATTCCAATTCCCTCCTCTTTAATAATCTTAAACGATCCCCTCCCCTCCTCTGAACAGGTATAGTATCAATTATACGAAATCGTAATTGTTTTTCAGTGTAATTTTTCTCTGAGAAATGTTTAGAGACTGGAAGGTCCATACTTTTTTTCGTATAGTATGCCGGTGTTGATTGATTCTTGTTTTAAAATCACAACTAGTCTCACCCACATACCATAAATGACACGGACATTCAAGTAAATATATCACATATTCCGAGTCACATGTCAAAAAATAACGGATTTTAAATACCTCATTGGTCACAGGATGAGTAAAGAATGAGCCCTTCAACATTAAACAACAATTGACACGAGAGACACGTGTTTGTCCCGTAAATGTCAACTGATTACATTTTTTAAAAGATCAGACCTAACCAGAGTAGAAGCTATGGTACAGTTCCGTTTATAAGAGAACAATGGTGGCTGTGAGAATTCAGATACTTGTGGTAAGCACCTATGCAACATCCCCCAGTGTTTAGTTATAATATTGGCAATTACGCCAATCTCCTACAATTGATGAGACAATTAAATTTACCCTCATGTACTCTAAAACGGATATACAATTTCTGGACGTTAATGTAAGATGTGAGGCAAATAAACTGACTACCCAATTGTATACTAAACCGACTGATAGAAATGATCTACTTTCCTTTGATAGCCAGCATCCGAAAAAAATGAAAGAATCGATAGTCAGCTTTTGCGCATTAAGAGAATTGAAAGTGATGTTTATTCACGAGAAAATTCCTTTCAAAATGTCATGAAAAGATTTTTGGATAGGGGCTATCCCCAAAGTTTGTTGGATACTCAGAAAACTAGAGTGGATAATGTGAATAGAGAGGATCTGTTTCATAAAAAAATCAAAGGCCAAGGTTTTGAATCGTATTCCTTTTGTAACATCCTACTGTGAGGAGAGTGGCGTAATTGCCAATATTATAACTAAACACTGGGGGATGTTGCATAGGTGCTTACCACAAGTATCTGAATTCTCACAGCCACCATTGTTCTCTTATAAACGGAACTGTACCATAGCTTCTACTCTGGTTAGGTCTGATCTTTTAAAAAATGTAATCAGTTGACATTTACGGGACAAACACGTGTCTCTCGTGTCAATTGTTGTTTAATGTTGAAGGGCTCATTCTTTACTCATCCTGTGACCAATGAGGTATTTAAAATCCGTTATTTTTTGACATGTGACTCGGAATATGTGATATATTTACTTGAATGTCCGTGTCATTTATGGTATGTGGGTGAGACTAGTTGTGATTTTAAAACAAGAATCAATCAACACCGGCATACTATACGAAAAAAACGTATGGACCTTCCAGTCTCTAAACATTTCTCAGAGAAAAATTACACTGAAAAACAATTACGATTTCGTATAATTGATACTATACCTGTTCAGAGGAGGGGAGGGGATCGTTTAAGATTATTAAAGAGGAGGGAATGGGAATGGATAACAAAATTAAATACCCTTAAACCTCATGGTTTAAATGTAGATTTTAAATGTAATCAGCTTCTGTAAGATACATTGTGGGTTCTTTTCCCCATATGTTTGAGTGTGTTTTTATATGTATTTGAAGATCCTTTTTCTCCGGATTCATTCCTTTTTTCCTTTTTTTTTCCAGGTGTACCGCCATATGAAGTGACAATGCCAATAAAAAATTTTTTCTTTTTTTTGTTTTTTTCTTTTTTATATTTTTTTCTCACATTTTGCTTGGTTTTTTTTGTAACATAACAATATCATATGCAAAACAACGTTTTGAAGTTACACACTATCATCCAGACTGTAAAACTGGGGGACGTAATAAAATCTTTGTATTGAACTCCATTTAATGTGTTCTGGTTCATTTACAATTCGAAATATGGACACTTAGAGTTTCTTTACCATTGGTCTTTTTGTGCTACTTGTTGTGGGCTGAGTGGAAGGGGGGTTTAATTTCCTCCTTTTTCGCTCTGGTCTGCGCTCTTGACACAGGAGACCCTTCTTTATGAGTGGGGTGTTCCTGGTGTCTCGTAGCACGTTACTAGGCTTATGCCGTGACCTTGGTTATTTTTATAATTGTCCATGTTTTGATCTTACTAATTGTCCATTCATAAGAACAGATATTGTTCTATAATGATGTCCTCACAGTTTGGCATGTGTGCCATTATTTAATGATGCTTATGGTTCCTTTTGTGGGATGATAAGATGCACCTTAATATATGCTATATGCAGGTTTATGCTCTGCTTTAATTCTGTCATTGCTGTGACATCGGTTCATATGTATAACGGCGACTGGAGATTAGTGGATTACCTTAAGCAAGATGGCATCCGTCACCTCAAATGCTGTCTGCGCAGGCGCAAAGAGTGGCGCTATGATCCATGGGTAATATCGTCATGGACATGCGCAGTTTGAGTCTGGGAACGCCGTGGACATGGCGTCTACAAGCAAGAACATGTGTGAGTGTTTCTTTTGGATTGCGCTTCATATGGTGACACCTGGCTAGTGTAATTATGGCGATTAGGTACTTAATGTACTTTTGTATTATATGAGAGATCGCTGTACAGCAAATGCTGTCTAATGTGATGTTTTAAAGGGATCTTTTGATTACTGCACGTATGCACTTTTTCTTGTCACTTTGATAGTACTGTACTTTTGATAAATTGATGTAACGATATTTGTAATGAGATTTACCTGTGGTTTGTATAAAAACCTGACATTTCTATGTATACACTGCTTGAGAAAGGATACTATATCCGAAACGTTGCCACGCCGTTCAGGAATTAAAGTCCACTTTTTTTCATTTGGTTGTGCTGTTTTCCTTTTTTCTTTTGCATATATATATATATATATATATATATATATATATATATATATATATATATATATATATATATATATATATATATATATATATATATATATATATATATATATACACACACACACGTATATGTGTAGTGAGTGTGTATTTACACGTGCGCGTATGTGTGTGTGTGTGTGTGTGTGTGTGTGTGTGTGTGTGTGTGTGTGTGTGTGTGTGTGTGTGTATATATATATATATATATATATATATATATATATATACATATACATATACACACACACATATACATATATACATATACACACACACACACATACACCGTATATACCCGAGTATAAGCCGACCACCCTAATACACACACCGTATATACCCGAGTATAAGCCGACCACCCCAATTTTTCCACAAGAAACAGGGAAAACTTAATGACTCGAGTATAAGCCTAGGGCGGAAAATGCAGCAGCTACCGGTAAATTTCAAAAGTAAAAATAGATACCAATACACACACACACACACATATATACATACATACATACACACAAAACATACTACATACATACAACATACATACTACATACATACATACATACATACTACATACAATACATTCATACATTACATACAATACATTAAACAGAGTTCATACTCACCATCACTTGTCATTTTGATCCCCGAAGCCAGTGTCATCTGTAGAAAAGATTAAAATAACAAAACAACCAATATACTCCCTGATCCGCAGAAATCCACGAGTGTCCCACGACGATTTCCCGTGGAGAACGGCAGCATCAGCTGATGCGACCACTCTCTTGGGGCTCCAGGAACACAATGACGGGAGGAAGGTATCCTTCCGCACTATATTCCTCCGCCGCTGTAAAAAAAAAAAAAATTAGTCCCCGGTCTCACTTTTGGCATTGCTGTGTGTGAAATTTTCCCACGCAGCAATTGACATTAAAAAGTGAGACTTTGAACTCTAGTAACCTCTCAGTGATGCACTGCAGGAGCCATTGTCTCCTGTCAGTGTGTCACTGAGGGTCCTATAGAGCAGTGACATCACCCGATGTCACTGTTCTTTAGGGGAGATCGTCGTGGGACACTCGTTATTAATTAGACTACGGCAGACAGGTAGTATACAGTTTATTATTTTACGTTTTTTGCAGGCGCCGAAGTATGGTAAGTATGGTTAAATGAAGAATATTAAAATACTTTTATCCTAATGTGTGTGTGTTTTATTAACCCTTTACTAGTATTGGATTAATAATGGATAGGCGTCTTATTGACGCCTCTCCATTATTAACCCGGCTTAATGTCACCTTACAATAGCAAGGTGACATTAACCCCTTATTACCCCATATCCCACCGCTACACGGGAGTGGGAAGAGAGGGGTTAAGTGTCGGAATTGGCGCATCTTACAGATGCGCCATTTCTGGGGCAGCTGCGGACTGGTAATTGTAGCCGTGTTTGTAGCCGGGGGAGGGCAATATCCATGGCCCCTCTCTAGGCTATGAATATCAGCCTGTCTGCGTAGACTTTCTGGCTGTAAAATATAGGGGGGCCCCACGTCATATTTTTTTGGGGTCCCCCTATTTTAATAACAAGTAAAGGCTACGCAGACAGCTGCGGACTGATATTCATAGCAGGCTACAAATATTGGCCCTCGGCTGTCGGCTTTCCCTCTGGCGCAGAAAATTGAGCGGGAGCCCACGCCGTTTTTTTCTTTTAATTAACGCTCATTAAGACCTCTTTCACACTTGGGTTGGTACGGGTCCATCGCACGTTGTGAAATTTGTGCACGACGTGGGCAGCGGATGCAGTTTTTCATCGCATCCGCTGCCCATTCTGAGGTCCAGGGAGGAGGGGGCGGAGTTTCGGCCACGCATGCGCGGTAGAAAATGGCGGACGCGACAAACAAAAAAAAGGTTCATGCCGACGGTCCGCCAAAACACGACAGATCCGTTGCACGACTGACGCAACGTGTGGCCATCCGTCGTTAATACAAGTCGTTAATCCAAAACATTTGCAGGATCCGTTTTTTTTCTCATAGAGTAGTATTATCGCCGGATTGCGCCTGATGGCCACGCGTTTCATCCGTTTTTTGCCAGATCCGTCAGTGACGGATCTGGCAAAAAACGGATGAAACGTGTGGCCATCAGGGGCAATCCGGCGCTAATACAACTCTATGAGAAAAAAACGGATCCGGCGGAAAAAAAACGGATTCTGCAAATGTGCTCGCAGGATGCGTTTTTTACCCATAAACTTGTATTAGCGACGGATGTCGTGCAACGGATCCGTCGTGTTTTGGCGGACCGTCGGCACAAAAAAAGTTCAAGTGAACATTTTTTTGCATGTTGCGTCTGCCATTTTCTACCGCGCATGCGTGGCCGAAACTCCGCCCCCTCCTCCCCGGACTTCAGAATGGGCAGCGGATGCGTTGAAAAACTGCATCCGCTGCCCACGTCGTGCACAAATTTCACAACGTGTGTCGGTACGTCGGCCCGACGCATAGCGATGGACCCGTACCGACGCAAGAGTGAAAGAGGCCTTAAAGGGAAGGTGCCACCAGTTTTCTTGTATTTTGTTTTTTTGTGAAATTAAGCTTAAAATAGTAATTAAAATGTATTAATGCAATGTTTGCACTGTTTGCAAACATTTCTATATGAAAAATATTATATATTTTTCTACAAATATACATATTTACCACTAGGGGGAGCATTTACCGTTTTAGACCTCAAGCAGCTATAGTAACATTTAGCAGCTTTACTCTTTGCTGGAAAATTGGGGCAATAACTGCTGACATCACCATTTCCCTCCCCTTTTGGGTGGTCTAATATCCCTGGGGCAGAATGAAGAGCAGCATCACAGGGCAGAGCCATTTTGTGTGTGACTGCCCTGTGACCTGCTATCACCAGCAGTTACTGCATCAGAGGCACAGCTTGTTTACAGAGGAGCAGAACAGTGGACTCCACAGCATTTTTTGTGAATAACATTCTTGCCATCCCCCTTCCCCCATCTTAATCCCTGTCCTGTCAGCTGCCCTGCTCTCTCTCCAGGTGTCACCTCCCTCTCTGCAGGCTATGAGTGCAGCTTACTGGAGATCACAGGGACTGTGTGTGAGGGGGAGGCGGAGACACAGCAGGAGAAGCACACAGGGCAGCATGTGAGGAGCAGAGGATGTCTGCCAACTGTGCCCAGGACATGCCTGCCTGGAGTAGAGGAGCAGTGAGGGCTTCTTCTGTCCTGCGATAGAGAGTAAGTGGAGCTCGGCAGATAGCACTGGGCTATAATAAAATGGCAGCTAGTCACACCTACAGCAGTGTGTTGTGCAGCCCACAGAGGCGTGCCCAGCTCACTGCTAATGCTGCTGCAATGTTACAGATAGTGTCAGATTACGGCACCCCATGGACATAGGAGATAATAGACCGGCGCTGACCCTGATAGTGCCCTGCTACTGCTGCAAAACCAAGATGTCAGCCCCCAGTGCATTCTTTAAACTCATATAACACATGAAATCTGTTTCACATGCATTTCAAACTTGCTTATAGCAGCATGTTATGCTACATTACAGCGATTTATTAATGACCTACAAACGCGGTACCTTCCCTTTAATGAGCGTTTAATAAAAAAAATTAAAAAAAAGGAAAAAACGGCGTGGGCTCCCGCGCAATTTTCTGCGCCAGAGGGGGAAAGCCGACGCCCGGGAGCCAATATTTGTAGCCTGCTATGAATATCAGTCCGCAGCTGTCTGTGTAGCCTTTACTGGCTATTAAAATAGGGGGACCCCCCAAAAAATGACGTGGTGTCCCCCTATATTTTATAGCCAGAAAGGCCACGCAGACAGCTGCGGGCTGATATTCATAGCCTAGAGAGGGGCCATGGATATTGTCCTCCCCTCCCCCCGCCTACAAATACCAGTCCGCAGCCGCCCCAGAAATGGCGCATCTGTAAGATGTGCCAATTCCGGCACTTAGCCCCTCTCTTCAAACTCCCGTGTAGCGGTGGGATAAGGGGTAATGAGGGGTTAATGTCACCTTGCTATTGTAAGGTGACATTAAGCCGGGTTAATAATGGAGAGGCGTCAATAAGACGCCTATCCATTATTAATCCTAGTGCAGTGAAAGAGTTAAAAAAATAAATAAATAATAAAGACACAGCCAGAAAAAAGTATTTTAATATTCTTCGTTTAACCATACTTCAGCTCCTGCAAAAAACGTAAAATAAACCGTATACTACCTGTCCGCCGTAGTCCAATTAATAACGAGCGTCCCACGACGATCTCCCCTATAGAACAGTGACATCGGGTGATGTCACTGCTCTATAGGACCTTCAGTGACACACTGACAGGAGACAATGGCTCCTGCAGTGCATCACTGAGAGGTTACTAGAGTTCAAAGTCTCACTTTATGGCAATTGCTGCGTGGGAAAATTTCTCACACAGCAATGCCAAAAGTGAGACTAGGGACTATTTTTTTTACAGCGGCGGAGGACACCTTCCTCCCGTCATTGTGTTCCTGGAGCCCCAAGAGAGTGGTCGCATCAGCTGATGCTGCCGTTCTCCACGGGAGATCGTCGTGGTACACTCGTGGATTTCTGCGGATCAGGGAGTATATTGGTTGTTTGTTATTTTAAGCTTTTCTACAGATGACACTGGCTTCGGGGATCAAAATGACAAGTGATGGTGAGTATGTACTCTATGTTATATGTAATGTATTGTATGTAGCATGCATGTATGTAGCATGCATGTATGTAGCATGCATGTATGTAGCATGCATGTATGTAGCATGCATGTATGTAGCATGCATGTATGTAGCATGCATGTATGTAGCATGCATGTATGTAGCATGCATGTATGTAGCATGCATGTATGTAGCATGCATGTATGTAGCATGCATGTATGTAGCATTTTTTTTTCCCCATTCAACACATTAGCCGAATGATGGGACTACTGTTGTGAATTCTGCTTTTGGGCTCCCTCCTGTGGTTGTAGATGGTAATGCAGTTGTGTCTGGACTGCAGGATTGGACAGGTGTATCAGCTAATTGCAAGGCTGACTGGGGTATTTAGCTTTGCAGGACTCTTTGGTCCCTGCCAGTTGTCAATGTTTCTTGTGAAGTGTTGGTTCACTTTCTGGCTTCTCCTGCTCGCTGCCAATATCAGCAAAGATAAGTGTTTGGTTTTTGTTTCTGTGGCACACTGCCAGTGTGCTTGTTTCAGTTTTATTCCTGCTCTGATTGTAGGATTCACTGGAGTTGCAGATATACGCTCCTGCATCTTTTAGTAGATGTAGGAAGTTTTGGTATATTCTGCTGTGGATGTTTTGAAGGGTTTTTTACTGACCGCACAGAACTCTGTCCTATCCTGTCCTATCTAGCTAGAGTGGCCTCCTGTGCTAATCCAGTTTTTCTGCCTGTGCATGTTTTTTCCTCTTCGACTCACCGCCAATATTTGTGGGGGGCTGTCTATCCTTTTTGGGGATTTTCTCTGAGGCAAGATAGTATTCCTATTTCCATCTTTAGGGGTATTTAGTTCTCCGGCTGTGACGAGGTGTCTAGGTGTGTTAGGTACACTCCACGGCTACTTCTAGTTGCGGTGTTAAGTTCAGGATTGCGGTCAGTACAGTGGCCACTTTCTCCTGTGAAAGTTCTCATGCAGTTCCTAGGTCACCGGATCATAACAGACTACTACTGTCCCATCATTGGCTAATGTGTCAATCAATGCCATTGTAGCAGGCATAGCCCGATGGGACTCGTGGTCCCATCGGATGATGCCTGCACACAAACACAAAGACCCCAGGGCCACAGAGACCCCTGAGAGGCCCATACAGACCCCTGGCAGGCCGCACAGACCCCCGAGAAGCCCGTACAGACCCCCGAGAAGCCCGTACAGACCCCCGGCAGGCCGCACAGACCCCCAGCAGGCCACACAGACCCCCGGCAGGCCACACAGACCCCCGGCAGGCCACACAGATCTGGGCAGGCCGCACAGACCCCCGAGAGGCCCGTACAGACCCCCCACGGTCCAACACAGACACGCAGTCTCCGCCCACGCACCGCCCACACTCTTCTCCCCTCCGGAACAGGATGTACAAGGAAAGAAAGGGCTTATTTTCATTCCGATATTTGTGTCCCATTGACTTGCATTGGTTTCCGGTATCGGTAATATCCGATATTTTTTTGATATCGGCCGATACAATCCGATCCCGATATTTCCGAATATCGGAAGGCATCGCTCAACACTAGTAAATACAATCTCTGTTGAACAACATATGACAAACTACTCCAAGTTATTATTTAACAAAAAATAGACCAAAATGCAGAAGCAGTGTGGGAAATATTAAGTACACCCCAGCAGCAATAACGTGAAGTAATTGTTTTCATTATCAGTTTCTCATATCGTTCTGGAGATGAATTGAGAATGAAAGATCAATTCTGGAGAAGGAAACAGAAAACTCCTTATCTCTGATGACATCTATTACAAATTTGCTTATTTTCATGTGCATTATTGATTTATGAAATAAAAAGTTATGGAAACCCTTAACCACATAGAGGCCAAGCGATTTTGGGGCATTTGTTTGTTTCACCCATTATTACAAGAGCCATAACAGGTTTTTTTTCCTCCGTTGAAAAGCCACTTAAGGGTAGTTTTGAAGGACACTATTCATTTTGGCTTACAGTATACTGGAAAACAGAAAAAAATCCAAGTATAGTAAAACTGTGAAAAAAGAAAAGAAATGCAATTCTGTTATAGTCTATTTGGTTTTGTTTTATGGCACTCATTCTTCTGGATCGATGACCTCACACATTAAACTTTAGAATTTTGGTTTACAGTGAGGTTCATGGTCAATTCATTGATTGCAAGTTGCCCAGATCACCTGGCTGCAAAACAAGCCCAATTTACTAGCCCTCCAATATTGGGAATCATGCAGATTCAGGATTTCTATATAAAAAGGAAAAACTAAGGGCCAAACTCATTATTGTATTTGACTTTTTTGTCTATTTTCCAATTTTGAGTATGCTTTTGGGCCAAAATCTTATTTTCGGCTGTGTACATTTTGAAGTCTGTTTTTACTTGTCCTTTTTTCTCTGTTTGTCATTGTAGGCATGTGGTTTTTGTAATCCAGATGTTTGCAGCAATTATTTGCAACTTTTTAAAAAGTTGTACATTTTTGAACAAATATACTTTTTCTCCTCCCCACAGTAGTTTTTTTCTACAATTGTTAAGAGTTACTTGCAACATTTTAAAGAATAATAAAACCGTTTGCTCTAAAAGAAAAGCACAAAAAAGATGAAAGCTAAAAATAAAGAGCATTTTCTAATTTAAGCTAAATTTATGAAAAAATTTGTACTATTTAGAAGGATTTGGCGACAACAACGCCAGTGAATACAACAAAAAAAAAAAATACAAAAGTGGCTTAAAAATGAAAATGCTGAATCGGAAATAGCTTTCTGGTTAGGCACCGCAAACAACTTTGGCACCTGTCAGTTGAATGATGTTTTTTTTTTTTCCATGATCGTTCGGCTGGCAGCCATTTTGACATCTCTCCTACTCACAGGACTGCACGCTCAGCTGAGGGCCCCTGTATTCTCTAGTAGAGATGAGCAAATTTGATCGGGTCAGGGCTTATTCGGCAAGCTATAGCACTTGCCTAATAAGCTGCAGATGGGACTCGGCTACATGGAGAACGGCCCTTCAGCTGTTCAGCTCAGCAGCTGCATATGTCGCGGCTGTGTGACAGTAACGATACATGCATGGAGAGCCTGTTTGTTTCTGCCGAACAGCTGATAAGCCGGAGCGATCCTGGAAGCTGGGTTCCCTCTGCAGCTTATTCAGTAACTGCTATAGCTTGCCGTATAAGCCCTGACCCGAGCAAATTTGCTCATATCTATTCTCTAGGAAAGAGCCATTGGTGGTGGTTGATCTTTGGGAGGACAAAAGCATAGTCAGTCCGGAATCAGACGTCTCTATTCTTATCTCCGCCAACAATCAATTTAATGTTCAAACTGATAGGTTTGGCCAAGGTTAGTCCAATGTATATCCGGGTGGGGCTTTAGTCTTGATTTCCATGTCGCTCATTTGCTAGTAATTTTTTTTTTTAGGGATCCCTGGACAGTACAATATAAGTGAACGGAGCCCCAAGCCCCACTCACTTACAGAATGAAAATCTGCATTGAATTCTAGACATGCTGTTGTAGAACTCGTGTGGATTTAGTCCTTGCAATGCAATTTTGGAAATCTACAGTCAAACAATAAAATCTACATGTAACGTGCATTTCATAGAGAATTTTTGTCTGGATTTTAACGAACATTAGTGTCATTTGTGAACCCGGCGTCTAAAGGACAAGAGATATTTCCTTATTTTAGTTTGCGCTATCTTCATCCTGCATTTTCCTTCTGTGAAAATAAGACTGATACAAGCAGTACATTGCTCTTTACAAATATTTTATCATGATGGATGACACTGACCTGGATCCTCTGGACAGCGGCATTAAATTGTAGAAATAATACACCAATGACAGAATGAGTTCACATACAACATCTGCCTCCTAGAAACCAAAGATGAGAAGCATTCCAAGCATCAGTCATACTTTTCGGAGAGCAAGGTTAAAAGCTTCATAGACAATACATTAGTGGTGTGCGGTTTCACAGAAATGCACAGATTCTTTCCCTGTGTAGGCCAGCTTATCTTCCGATAGACTCAATAACTGCAATGACATTTGCGGTGCATTATGACAAAACCATGAATATTTATTTTTGATTCATATAATACAAGATGGCCTTGGTTCATTTCTGCATTGATAACGATTTCACGTATTGAAATACACAATGAAATTGGATATGTCGAAAGCTAGAATGAATGTAGGTCTATAAATATGACAATACCCTCCAGTCACCTTGAGAATACAGAGAGTTGATATACTCAAAAATTCTGTAATAAACTCATTGGTACAGATTAATGCAGATCAATTTAGCATAAAGAAAAAGTTTGATATTTTTGGACTACACATAATTGCACAAAATGTTGCAACTTTTGACATTTTTATGGCAGCGTGGCCACTTTTTGAAGACCGAGTGAAGCTTTGTGTGAGAAATGCCCTACTTCAAGTATTGAGTCATTTCAATCTAAGTGGTTCAAATGTGTGAGTGTGGAAAAGGCTACAATGGAGTAGTCACCATTCATAATGCGCTGTTCTTTTATTAACAAATGAGTGTTTCCAGTTGGGGTGTCTTGTGGTGGACTCTCTCCAATCAGTTCCAGACTTTGTAAGAATAATACTATATGCAAAAATAAAGGAAAGCTAGATAGGTGAAATAGCCTTCGGTCAAAAGAGAGAGAGGAGAAAACGTATAGGTCTGTGCTCACCTTGTGAGCTATTTGCTGGCTGCTGCCTGCCTCTTTATCCGGACCTCCCTGGATAGGGGTACTGTGGGTACAGAAGATGAATTCCAATAATAATAATAATAAGGTTCTTTCAAGTGCTATCAGCTGGTTTTACTTTTTATTTGATGAAAACTTTGGTTCGGTGTCAAAAACAAGTTTGTTTCAGCACTTTTATTACCATATATTTTATTTGATGCTTTGTCTTTACTTTTTGTAACAATTAAGCTAACTTGAGAAAAGAATCAAGCTTTGCGCATTGTGACAATACCAACTGACAGCACCTTATAGAACCTCATTCTTCTTCTATTGGAAATTCCGACTTTGTAAAGACACACCATTTTGATAAGAGAAATGTTGGACAACCCCTTGTTAAATAAAAATAAGAGATACTTACCTCCCGTGTCAACGCAGAGTCTACTGGGGCCTGCGTGGCACTGTTACGTGTTGGGAGACCTGGCATCGACATTGCCAGGATGGCGCTAGACTCTAGGAGGGGATTACGTGTTGCTTTTATTTTGTAAGGTGGACTACTTTATTTAAAAAGGAGCTGTCCAGGGAGTTAGTGGATCACTTCTTCAATACACAATTGTCTCTTTATTTATACATTTCTAGTAGGATTAACATTGTGCCATTATGCTAGTTTTCCTCTGAGAAATTTAATAAAAATTAAGAAGTTGGTATTACTACACAGTCTGAAGCTATCCAATCAAGGCCAACACGGTCACTGTGCAGATGGAAATTAAAAAAAAAACCTTCAGTGCTTCGCAGTTTAAAAATAAAATTGCTATTTTATTTATTTTTATACAAAGACGCCCTAATGTCCCAATTTCTTTTACTCCCACCTACTACCATTGCCATTTTGGAAGATTTTTCTTAGTGGTCTCTCGGGTGGCATTCTGTAGCTGGCATTTTATTACTCTATTCACACATGTATAGTTGTTGTGACTCTTCAAAATATAGAGTTTTCACCACCACTTACGGTAATTTTGTACCCTACCATCAACGGAATTACTTATGTGCTGCGCTCAGCTTCTTTTCCCTAACCTGTCACTTTGTAGGGACGGACACAAGTAGGATTGGTAACACCTAGTAGTCGGTTAGATCATCCATTTCTACGAATAACAGAGGAACGCTACTGTCCTGAGGTACAAGATGCAAAATGTACTAAAATCGACATGTGCTGGCTTAGATTATTTGTTGGAAATTTGAAAAAAAAATTTTACAAAACAAAAAATTCCACTCACTCCTAGTTCTGTAGAAAGCGCCAGCACCTTTCCTTTTGCCGTAAGATCCTTATAGAGAGACTCAATCTCTGCATGGTACAGTTGTGTCCTTTCCTCTGTTGTCTGTGTCTCCACTGAAAACAAAATGTTTCCAATTCTGAAAGAGAATGTGTAAAACATCACAAACGAATATTACTGATGAGAAAACTTTAAAGGGGTTATCCAGAATAAGCAGTTATTAGATTTGCAAGGCTCCAGCTATCAGCACCCTTAGGCTATGTGCCCACGATCAGGAAGTAGCAGCGTTTTGGATGCAGCGTATGCCTTCTACTGAACGCAGGTAAGTCCACATGTGTTCACTGAGCCATGCAGATTTACCGCATCCAATAAATTGTTTTGTGAAACAGACTCTTGTGTCTCCACAAGAGAAATTGTCATGCTGCGGTCCTGAAAGACGCGCCACATGTCAGTCTCTGAGGATGATCTGCAGGTGCACATACACGCACAGTGAACATGGGATTTGTAGAAGTTTCATCCACTGTGATTTAACAGCGCAATTACTGATCGTGGGCACATACCCTCATGGTCAGATGTTTGAAAGCGCCATGGACAAAAAACAGTTTCCCGTGATTTTGTTACGTTGGGGAGTACATACGCACACACGTGTAGATTACAATTTCAATACTGCCTTCAAACATTGATAGTGACATGTAAATGGTTAAACTGAAGCAATCGGAGCAAGCTACAAGGCAGATGCCGGGTATTTAACAAAGCCAGCATCTGTTCATATTAAGACGGCACGGCTCCTGAAGTCACTTCATAAACCCTTAGGTGACAAAAACGTACATCACAGGTAGTGAAGTAGTTAATACAGGTATTATGATATTCTCTTTCCCATTTAAAAAAATGAAATCAATGTGGGGAAATAACACATATTTACCAAAATATTTTCTGTGCTGTTTATTGAGCTGCACAGCTTAGGAGGCTAGTGAGGTCATCTGCGTTCTGTTTCCATTCATTCTACCTACAGACATGGCCACATGGGAGATGGGAAGTGGATGCAGTAATTAAGGCGAACATTAACCCATCCACGGGTAGCAGGCATCAGAGACTGGCTGTAGGATCTCAGCCAGGTATGTTTGACTGCGAGACAATGGGCGTTTCAGAAAAAGCGCTGGAGAATAAGCTTAACGGAAGACTAATCATATATGAGGGTCCTTGGAGACTTCTTCCTGCCTGATGCGCTTTAGGAGCAGAGATAAGTCATACAGAAAATATACAGCCAGTCACGGATACGGGCAGTCTAGGGATTGGTCACCATGTATTAGCTGTCACGTTCCCTTTAATTTATGCCAGCATCATGTGCGAGGTTTCTTTTCTAAAGCCCAGTTCTGCAACAAGCAGTGATTCTTCTAGACAGACTTTTTTCTATCCTCATCAAACATCTTTGAGGTACATTACCACTAGGACAGACAGGTGACTTATGATCTCGTGTGTTCTAAAAATTAAACCATCAGAAATCTCCTCAAAACTGGATGATCCACATTTTACTTAGAAGGCTTATTCCCAAGTTAGTGAGATGGGCCCCATTTCTGGCAGCCCTAAAATGACAGAGACTGAGTACGTGTAATTCGGCTCTCTCTGCAGAGGCCGGTCCGGTGTTTCAGACCTCTCTTCTTATGATCGCTGGGGGTCCCAGCAGCCAGACCCCAATAGATCAATACGTTATCGCCTATGCTATAGATCTCTCCACATATCATTAGTCTCCATGCTGTATTGCTGGTCACACGCTTCACAACATAATAACATTCAGGTTCTCACAAAGTACTTTACAATAATTCAATAATATTTTCAAGACAAAATATTCCCAGCAATAGACTAATGTTATCACTTCTGTCCTCAAAAACAATGGAAACCCTACAGTCGATTGCTAGTTTATTACAGGAAACAGGGAAAAATAACCTCAAGCCAAACCGCTATGTGAAACACAAATAATAATAAAGCTCTGAAAAATTGAGGTTAACTATAATTTGTATGAATGCAATATGTGCATCGCCTACAGCTTTTTATTTTCAGCTGCCATCCTTTTCTTAATAGGTCTGCTCTCCTGACACGTCTGTTTGAGCAGATTCATGTATCCGCCATGAAACAACAATTCTAAAACATCTTTTCAAAGAACTCTGAATTGTGCCATTCCTCTGTTATTCCGACTGGAAATGAATGAATAAATTGACAACAGGGTGTTTCTATTCCATTTGGTGAAGGGGTAAGTCTTCACTGGTCGTCAATGACTTTACATTACCAAAATGTGTAAGGACTCAGCCCCCTGCAGTTGCCATCCAGTTAGCAATTTTTTTCTAACATTTCTAAGAGAAATAACAGAAGAGCACCAAAAGAGTCCCAATCAGAAATTCTCCAGAATTACCTAAAAAAAAGAAAAAAAACAATTACCTACTGAAACAGACATGCCGGCGGTGCAGACAGGGCACCTTTCAAAAGGGGTTATCCGGGACAATACATTTTTAACAGAACTAATTGCTCCTGTCTGCGATTCAGCAACTTCCACCGACGTTGCGTTGACAGAAGAGCGGTCTTTTTCCTCTCTGCCCAGCTCATGGGGCGTGACTGCGGATTAACAGCCAGCTCCCCGCTGCATAACTGCGGGAAGCCAGCCGTCAATCAGCATGATGCTGGCAGTCACACCCATTCGACAGAGCAGACTGGAAGAACAAGAGCTGCTCTGCTAACGTGGAGCAGCTGAACCGCTGACAGGAGAGGTCTGTGATCGCTCAGAGCTGGCAACGGGCAGAACAGAAAGGAAGTTCGTAACTACCTGCCTGTGTTTTTTACTATTTGCTTGAAAACTATGTCCTGGACAACCCCTTTAAAGAGTAATTGTCATTTCAATGTTACTGTATATAAAAATCTGCTTCTTTCTCCTCCAGGACTGAACTTTCATTCTCAATTCAACTGATTGGACAATTTGTAGTCACTAAATACAGATTTTACCCATTAGTGAGGAGGGAACTAGAGGCAGACACTGACATCCTTTCTCCATATCCATCGATTCCCACACAAAACACCCACACGTAAAAGTTTGTCCAACCCTGGTCAAAATTACTCTTATTGTGAACAGTTAAGCAAGTTGAAGATGTAATGATCTCCAAAAAGAGCTAAAGTTATAGCTGACACATTTACTTGGTATTTTAAGCAACAACAAAAAATACATTGTAATTTTTTACATTTTAAAAATGTTAAAAAGAAAAATAGGCCAATGCAAAAGTTTGGGCATTCTTGGCAATTTGTGTGCTTCAATAACTTTAATTAGCCTGTTGGGGTTATGTCTTGCTCACTATCATAGTTAGGAAAGGCCAGGTGATGCAAATTTCCCAGCTTTATAAAAAGCCAGCCTCCTATAAAGGGGCTCTGTCACCTCAAATTGGCGGGATATTTAAATGACTTTTTACCTGTCCGATGGGCGGCATTTCATCTTCATTTCTCCACCCCGTCCGTCCCTGTTGACCCGCAATATGTTAGTGAATTAGAGTACTTGAGCTCCATAGTTGGCGGGTGCGCAATGCAATCTTTGGTCTCGCACGCGAAGTATGCTTTGCCCAACTGCGGGCAAAGCTGAAAAGCATTACTGCGCATGCGCCCGCGCACTATGTCCCGGAAGTATTTTGCTGTGTTGCGGGACATAGTGCGCGGGCGCATGTGCAGTAATGCTTTTAGGGCTTTGCCCGCAGTTGGGGAAAGCATACTGCGCTTGCGTGACCGAAGACTGCATTGCGCACGCGTCAACTCAACTATGGAGCACAAGTACTCTAATTCACCAACATATTGCGTACAACAGGGACGGACAGGGTGGAGAAATGAAGATGAAACGCCGCCCATCGGACAGGTAAAAAATCATTGAAATATCCTGCCGATTTGAGGTGACAGAGTCCCTTTAACCTTGTGCCAAAAAACAGCAACCATGGGTTCTTCTAAGCAGCTGCCTATCACTCTGAAAATGAAAATGGTGGAGACCCAACAAAGCAGGAGAAGGTTATAAGAAGATAGCAAAGCGTTTTCAAGTTTCCCTTTCCTCAGTTCGACATGTAGTTAAAAAAGGGCAGTTAACAGGGACAGTGGAGGTCAAGATAAGTTCTGGAAGACCAAGCTAAATTTCAGTGAGAGCTGCTTGTAGGATTGCTAGAGAGGCAAATCAAAACCCCTGCTTGAATGTAAAAGACCTTCAGAAAGATTTAGCACACTCTAAAAAGTAGAACAATGTACCAAATTTCCAGAGACACTTCCACAAATATGACCTACATGGAAGAGTCATCAGAAGAAAACCTCTCCTGCGTCCTCACCATAAAGTTCATTGTCAGAAGTATGCAAAATAACATTTAAATAAGCCAGATGCTTGGGAAACAAGTCCTGTAGACCGATGAGGTTAAAATAGAACTCTTTGGCCACAATGATCAAAGGTATGTGTGGATAAAAAAGGGCACAGAATTTGAGGAAAAGAACATATCGCCAACCGTGAAGCATGGGGGTGAATCAATCATGCTTTGGTGTTTTGTCGTAGCCAATGGCATGGGTAACATTTCACGGGTAGAGGGAAGAATGGATTCAATGGAATTTCAACAAATTCTTGATGCAAACTTAACACCATCCCTTAAAAAAAGCCGAAGATGAAAAGAGGATGGCTTCTACAAATGGATAAAGATCGTGAACATTTTACAATAGCCCTCACAGTCCTCTGATCTGAACATCATTGAAAATCTGTGGCTAGACCTCAAAATAACAGTGCATGCAAGATGACCCGGGAATCTCACAGAACAGTAATTTTGACCAGGGTGCACAAACTTTTAAAAGATATAGTTAGAAGAATAAAAGAATGCATCAGGGAAAATAAATAAAAGAGGTTCACATGCAAAAAAGATGTCTCTTACTTATCTCCTGTTATTGTTATTGTGAATCCATCGAATTCTTTCCCTGGATCTTTTAGGCTGGGAACCTTTGTGTTCACTGTGAATCCATCTCTCGTTTTGCTGTTTAACTGTTTTCAAAAAGTAAGATGAGTAATAGCATATTAGGCAGATTTAATTTAATCTTAAATTATTTCATCTTATGTTTTTACAAATTCCTGCAGGCTGCAAGGAAGGAACTTTTTTTTTTTTTTTTTTAAGAACTAAGTTTTATTAAGTTTTGCAAATTTTGAACAATCAAATTAAGCAAAAAAACTTTCAGATTTTTTCAAGCAAGATAGAGTAAGAAATCAATCAATCAATGAGGATAGGGTACACGAAAGTTTAACTGATGGAAAAAAACAATTTCCTCTAGTGGCATCAAAACATATGCAAGGAACAATTCTAATGAAACCAATTCCATAATCGGCCAAATAACAGGCATCTGACTGCCCTTTTTATATTGGAGGCTAGGGAAATTAAATAAGAAGACTAGAGGCTGGCAATTTATATATCGCATTGTAGATTTATATTCCTGCTATGACTCTATTAGCTATTATGGATAAGATTATAAAATGGTAATCTAACTGAAGAGTATATTAACTTTTTATTTTAATAAATTTGTCAGTAAGAAACTTAAATAAATAAAAGCTTGCATAAATTCCTATTACTCCTTCTCTGCCACAGTTCAGCAAGTTCTGGCTTAAAGGATTAGAGTCAGTTTACAAAACCGACCAGTGGCACTAAAAACGACTGCTTATTGGTAATCATTTACAGATTGGCGGTTGTTTAGTAGCCTGTTTACACAGGCAGAATGAATTACATGATGCGCATAGGCTGCCATTGTTTTTGGCAGTGTGCGTCCTGTTCTGACTATGGGTGATGCATCCCCAAGATGGATTCGTAGGAAGGGACAATCCCTTTAAACCACAGACTTGTGTAATGTGAAACAGCCTGTAATATAGTGATTCCTTGCCTGACAAGACGTGAAGGCAGCGGATTACTTTCAGACTGTCACATAAGACTTAGCATAAAGATAGATTAGTAATGAGCAGATAAACAAAAAGCATGCTCTTATCAAACTCACGCAGCAATAGGCACTTCACGTCCATCCAAAAATAACTTTAAAAAAGAGAATCCCCTTTACACCACCAAATGACATTATTTAACATTTCTCCCACATTTTACATAACCCTAATGAAAAACTTGATGATTTTAATTTAATCAACAACAAATAAGATTTCAATGGTCATCCAGTGCACAGGTTTTTGCCTTCTTCCATCGCCTTCACATACGGGATCCATTACAGGATCTTTAAATTCTGGCAGTCTGTGTCGCAGCAAAGAATAAACAGGAGAAATGTTACCTTCATGATTGGCAAGAGGTCTTCTACTTTATGGACCTTTTCTAATGCATCTTTGACTTCTGAAAGACCTCTTGGATTGTTGGCACTAAAATATAACAAATTTGAAGGTAATTTAAATTTTCTAAGAAATTATAAGGAAACCATATTCTACCATGAAGGGAATATTGCCAACACTTCAACACTATTGCTTATAGCTTAAATCCAGTTTTTGTGTTAAAAGTCTTCTAATTTTTACTGGGGAAAAAAATTAAAAGAACTCCTGAAATCTTTACATTGGCCACTGGGGCCATTTTTTTTTTTTTTTTTTACAATAAATCCATATCTACATTAGTGACAATGATCAGACCTCTGACCCTATCTTTTTTATCGGAGCATTTAATCCACGTGTGCAAAAATCATTGTGAAGGGAGTGGGAGTTGTGAAATTGCCTGCTGTGATTGGTGGATACTGTGTTATCAATAGTCAAAGCAGGTGGGACCTGTCATTGTAACCCCTCATTTGATCGTTAGGAGTCTAAAAAGACCCAGTGAAAAATGCAAGATTACTATTTTTTTTTAACCACACCCCTACCTACCATCCAAAAACACAAAAAACATACCACCACAAGAAAACCCATTGCCACGTGCTGATTTAAATTTTTTTTTTAATACATGTAACAAACAGTGGATTTAAACAATATATCATTTTCCGAGGATAGCTTCTCTTTAACACTTATAACTATAAGATTCCAAATGCTGACAAGCACAAATGAAATATTTACCTGTGATATATCATTATCCGATTCTTTATAAAACTGAGTATCTTCTCAAAATATTCCAGATATCGCATATTGATTACCTGACCACTGTGAAAATTATGAATATGAATTAATGGTTTACATAAGACTGTCACACCTACTTGTCTTTTAAAAGTTAGAAGCTATTGAGACCTTTGACATAGAAAAATTATTTTTACAACCTAGTACAATTTTATTAGCCAACTTTCAGTCTGCCATCTTCAGTTGTTTTATTAAATGTTTAGAACCCATTTATGAATTCTGCAGCCTGATCCAAGTTTCAGGTCATTTTCTTGTTGAGAGTATCTCTTTCTGTAATATAGGCTGGACATGAGGTCTGTCTGTATCCACAATTAGCCAACACAGTAAGTCTATCAGCACAGCTTCTATCCTGCACTTATTTCCTCCTATTCTGAAACCTGTTTTCTCTGCCCGCCCTAAGATCCTCTCCTCTCCATGCAGTGGACTTCAATGCACAACCCTCTCCTTCCTGCTTCAATCCTTTAAAGGGACACTGTCACCTGAATTTGGAGGGAACAATCTTCAGCCATGGAGGCGGGGTTTTTGGGTGTTTGATTCACCCTTTCATTACCCGCTGGCTGCATGCTGGCTGCAATATTGGATTGAAGTTCATTCTCTGTCCTCCATAGTACACGCCTGCGCAAGGCAAGATTGCCTTGTGCAGGCATGTACTACGGAGGACAGAGAATGAACTTCAATCCAATATTGCAGCCAGCAAGCAGCCAGCGGGTAAGGAAAGGGTGAATCAAAAACCCAAAAACCCCGCCTCCATGGCTGAAGATTGTTCCCTCCAAATTCAGGTGACAGTGTCCCTTTAACACAGAGAAAAGAGAGAGGAAGCGGAGAGAACAGGAGTTTTTAGGGTATGTGCACACGATGCGGATTTTGCTGCGGATCCGCAGCGTTTCCGCAGCTGCGGGTCCGCAGCAGTTTCCCATGCATTTACAGTTCAATGTAAACCTATGGGAAACCAAAAACGCTGTGCACATGCTGCGGAAAAAAACCACGCGGAAACG
The DNA here is from genome assembly GCF_032444005.1 of Ranitomeya imitator. Classification (NCBI taxonomy): domain Eukaryota; kingdom Metazoa; phylum Chordata; class Amphibia; order Anura; family Dendrobatidae; genus Ranitomeya; species Ranitomeya imitator. The sequence goes on from NC_091286.1 coordinate 126,405,476, forward strand.
CAGCGGTTTACATTCCGCAGCATTTCACTTCTTTCTGCAGATTCCGCAGCGGTTTTACAGCTGCGCCGATAGAAATCCGCAGTTGTAAAACCGCAGTGAAAACCGCAGAAAAACCGCAGTAAATCCGCAATGGTTTTCCACTGCGGATTTATCAAATCTGCTGGAATCCGCTGCAGAAAAATCCGCAGTGGACCCAGAATACGTGTGCAAATACCCTAAAGGGTTTGGCAACTTTTTTTTTGCCAAAGCACTCACCTAGAGTTCTAGACCGTGTGCACAAGCTTTATGGTTAATATATTTATTCCAAAAGATCAATATTTGTACCTTATCCCACAATGAGTAGTATAGGAAAAACAAATTACAATGTTGATTTTTTTTTTTTTTTTTTTTAAATGCTTTTGTTTCAGAATTTATATTGTGGAAGTAAATTAACAATAAAAATGTGTAAAGCTCTACAAAAAAAATTACCCATTTTAAAGTGTAACAATGTCACGAGGATTTGCACGGCACATTATTAAGATTGTTAAACCATATTTTACAAATTTAATTTCATGTTTATAACACTAGAGCAGTATTATTTAGAAACTTCATTAAACTGTCCCCCAAAACCGGGCCAATCATCAAAGCTAAGAAATGCTGAAAGAACAGATATCATGATACCTGTGCATGAAGCACGCTGCGGTCAGCATTGTCCTGTACAAGCACCATTAACATATTCAAAAAGTGTTACTATAATGAAATATGATCTATTAAAATTACGCAGTGAGAATGTGATAATGTCCTGGTGGAATATTGGAAGTGAAACACACCTGCTCAGAATACAGTGCCAAAATCCGTACCTGACCGAGACCTACCAGAGGTCAGCGTATCAGAACACCTGACAACTACAAGCTTCAGCCATTGATATGACCGCTTTCCTTCTGCCTATGGCTGGCTGATGTAAAATGCTACACGGTAGTACATTATTTCGATAGTACAAAGAGAACAATATAGTTTTTGTACTGTCCAAATTACCATGAAGGAGGGAATGCAAAAAAATGTTTTTCTTTCTAAAAGTCTATCAACAGTTTATGTGGATTTATATAAAAAACCTATGCTTGGACTGACAAATCGAAGACCATTTCTCAAATACAAATTTTAATATTTCATTCTCAACTATGAAATAACAGACATACAGAATAGTAAAAATAAAAAGAAAATAAAATAATGTTTATAAAATCATTAACCCCTTCCCACTGCATGCATTCTGGGCCTTAACTCCTTCCTAATACCTAGAGTGTGAAAGTATCGAGCGGACTCAGGAGCTGAGCATGCACCATACTTTGCAGATGCTCCCAGTGTTAGGCCAGGTTCACATTGCGTTAAGTGCAGTCCGTTCAACGCTTTCGTTAAATAGACTGCACAACGCAAGTGCCTTTTAGAGATCGCGTTCTGCGCTAGCGGTGACGGACCCCGAAACGCTGCAGACCGCAGCTGAGGGTCAGTCACAGAATGACGGCACATCGCTAACGCATGCCAATTATGACATGTGTTAGCGTTGAGCTACATAATGACAGTCAATGAATGCGCTAACGCATCCGTTACATAGCGTTAGTGCCGCTATGTAACGGATGCCGTCAGCACATTGCCATTGACGCAATGTGAACCCGGCCTTACACAGCCAACATCTGCCTGCAACAGCAGCAATTAGAGCTGATCACTGTTCTTAACCCCTTAAGTGTAGCTATTAATCTCTTACAGCGGCAATTTTAGCGCACGGTGAGCATGAGGCCCCCATGATGTGATCGTGGGGTGCTTCACATTGCCCGACAAATGCCCCTTGCCTAACAAGTTGGTACTCTTGTGAAGCCCAGCAACAAGTCATTTTTACATAAAATGAACCCCGTAAAAACAAAACCCCAACTCTATGGAGGAATTGCAGTTTGTTCTCGATTTCACCATGCTTGGAATCATTACAACTCATCCCCCCAAAAACAAGCCCTCATAACTAGTTGGAGCACCCAAAAAAGAAGTTATAGCTCTAGGACGAAGGGGAGGAAAAAAAAATAATGCCAAAAACAAAAACTTCGCTGACAGGCTAGGTTGGGTTAAAAAAAAAAAAAAAAAGGAACTACAAAAACAAAATATATATTAACATTTCTGTATTTTTTTAAGGGGATTCAAAAATCACAAGAGGAGATGTGGAGAGCACAGCCCTGTGTCACGGCTGTCACTTCTGTTGACATGCCCATCACACCCTCCACCCATGACGTGACTAGGTTGACAGCTGGGGCATGGCGATTTTAGCGCTTTCATTCTATAGCACTGATCTCAATTTTGACATAGTGGAATAAAGCCCGTTGATGACCACCATTAAAAAGGTGAAGCAGATGTCATCAGTGGGTTCATGGATTTCCTATTCCCAATTCCGCTGCAATCAATATCAAAACAAAGTGAGTGACACATTGAGATACTAGAAAAAAAGGACAACCCTGGCAAGATTTAATGAACCTCCAGAAGAAATGACCTCTTAGGCCAAATCTATAGGTGTGGTAAACCAATGAGCTGCCATTCTAGCAGGTCTGTATTCGGAGGCTTGGCACTTACCGGATGAGATTGATGTGGTTATTGAATCCTCTAATGAGACTCTGCGTTGGCATTTGGTCTAACCAAAGCACTGGCTGGTCCGGGTCAGCAATCCTGCCAGTGAAAAAGCGCAGATTCGTCAATTACCTATAAGATGTAGGTTGTGGTCTATAGAGAAGTGTTGTTTTTCAGAAATTTAATGGTTCATTTCTACAATATCAGCAAGTACAGCAAGAATAAAGAGGCAGCATGACATTATACAAACACTAAAGGGACATTTAGAGGGATGAACTCCAAATTATCATCAGAATCAACGCTTTTACCCATGAACACGTTCTTATCTCAGCCAGGGGGAGAAATATATTTTGGGATATGAGGTGGAGGCTGGCGCTCAGGTTATCCTCATGTCTGAAGGCGGTTAGTAATGATTACATGAACGGTTTCTTATGTTGCACATTGATAGATATACAAACAACACTGCTTCGGGGGATCTAGCAGCGGAATTACAAATTGTCACATTTCTGGAGCAAAATATTATGGAATCTTGTTTGTAAACTGTATCACTAATCGGTTGTTGTGTAGTGCCATCTAGTGGCGGATTTATTAATTCTCAGGAGTAATACTGGCATATCCGTCAGATATGTGAATGAGCATCGGCCTGCCTTCTCTAATTGCTTTTAAAGGTTTTGATAAGCTGATACACTGCACATCTTCATTAAATAATTCATTAATTTTTTTAGTTTGGCTTTAAGGAAAAAAAAAACAACAACAAAAAAGACAAAACATAGCCATGATCATTCTGTGCACACGGAAGCATGGTCGGCTGGTTGTTTAGAGCGTAGACTGTGTCGTCTGAACCAGTCATAACATTTTTTTTTTCTCTTTTTGTTTAACGTTCTACCAGAAAATGTTCTAACATACTATATAGAAAGCGTGAGAGACCTTCCAAAAAGGAATAGAATAAAAACTTGCTATAGAATTTTGATTTACTTTAATGTATTATTAAATCTATAATTGGTAAATATTTAAATATAATAATGCAAGAGATAAAGACAATTTCCACAATTCCATTGATAGACACAAAAGCAAATGGGGACCCATAAATACGGACCAAAACAACTGACGTTAGGCGAAATGGAAGTGTCATTGCTCAAATTGAGGTCACCAAACTGCTGATTAGTTGAACATTTAGAATATTCTTGACTTCAGGAACGGACGATGACAGCAAATATTGCTAGTTGGATAAAGTCTACACCTTATGCAGAAAATGTACTGATGGCAGCATTGAGGCAGCAAGTGGACTTTGATCAATCTTAAAAGGCAATTATTAGAAAACCTTAATAAACACCGTTCAAATATATATATATATATATATATATATATATATATATATATATATATATATATATATATATATTTATTAATAATAATAAAAAAGTAATGCCATTTGTGTCCGCTTTCCACATACAGTACAGACCATAAGTTTGGACTCACCTTCTCATTTAAAGATTTTTCTGTACTTTCATGACTATGAAAATTGTACATTCACACTGAAGGCATCAAAACTATGAATTAACATATGTGGAATTATATACTTAACAAAAAAGTGTGAAACAACTGAACATATGTCTTATATTCTAGGTTCTTCAAAATAGCAACTTTTTGCTTTGATGACTGCTTTGCACACTCTTGGCGTTCTCTTGATGAGCTTCAAGAGGTAGTCACTGGGAATGGTCTTCCAACAATCTTGAAGGAGTTCCCAGAGATGCTTAGCACTTGTTGGCCCTTTTGCCTTCACTCTGCAGTCCAGCTCATCCCAAACCATCTCGATTGGGTTCAGGTCTGGTGACTGTGGAGGCCGGGTCATCTGGCATAGCACCCCATCACTCTCCTTCTTGGTCAAATAGCCCTGACACAGCCTGGAGCTGTGTTTGGGGTCATTGTCCTGTTGAAAAATAAAAGATGGTCCAACTAAACGCAAACCGGATGGAATAGCATGCCGCTGCAAGATTCTGTGGTAGCCATGCTGATTCAGTATGCCTTCAATTTTGAATAAATCCCCAACAGTGTCACCAGCAAAGCACCCCCACACCATCACACCTCCTCCTCCATGCTTCACGGTGGAACCAGGCATGTAGAGTCCATCCGTTCACCTTTTCTGCATCGCACAAAGACACGGTGGTTGGAACCAAAAATCTCTAATTTGGACTCATCAGACCAAAGCACAGATTTCCACTGGTCTAATATCCATTCCTTGTGTTCTTTAGCCCAAACAAGTCTCTTCTGCTTGTTGCCTGTCCTTAGCAGTGGTTTCCTAGCAGCTATTTTACCATGAAGGCCTGCTGCACAAAGGCCCTCTTAACAGTTGTTGTAGAGATGTGTCTGCTGCTAGAACTCTGTGCGGCATTGACCTGGTCTCTAATCTGAGCTGCTGTTAACCTGCGATTTCTGAGGCTGGTGACTCGGATAAACTTATCCTCAGAAGAAGAGGTGACTCTTGGTCTTCCTTTCCTGGGGCGGTCCTCATGTGAGCCAGTTTCTTTGTAGCGTTTGATGATTTTTGCCACTGCACTTGGGGACACTTTAAATTTTTCGAACTGACTGACTGACCTTAATTTCTTAAAGTAATGATGGCCACTCATTTTTCTTTACTTAGAATTTGTATTATGGCAAGAAAAAAGCAGCTAACAGTCTATTCAGTAGGACTATCAGCTGTGTATCCACCACACTTCTGCACAACACAACTGATGGTCCCAACCCCATTTATAAGGCAAGAAATCCCACTTATTAAACCTGACAGGGCACACCTGTGAAGTGAAAACCATTCCCGGTGACTACCTCTTGAAGCTCATCAAGAGAATGCCAAGAGTGTGCAAAGCAGTCATCAAAGCAAAAGGTGGCTACTTTGAAGAACCTAGAATATAAGACATAATTTCAGTTGTTTCACACTTTTTTGTTAAGTATATAATTCCACACGTCTTAATTTATAGTTTTGATGCCTTCAGTGTGAATGTACAATTTTCATAGTCATGAAAATACAGAAAAATCTTTAAATGAGGTGTGTCCAAACTTTTGGTCTGTACTGTATTTCCAAATAATTTATTTAAAAAGGAGGAAGAGCAATGTCTCTCCAATGTCAGCCTTTCAGATCAATCTTTTACTTATTCACCATAGGAGCTAACAGTCAGTTTACAAAACAAGTAGTAATGACGCCAGCGATGCAATTTAGTTTGTTATGCAAGATCCATTCCAGACTGCCCAGGGAGTGTTTGAGAGATAGACTAATATAATAAAACTACAAAGCTTTAGATAAATACAACCAAATGTATCAGTCATTTATGCAGCATTGTATGACCTATGTAGGGACCCTCATGCTTGGACTGATGGTGGCTCTCCTGTCCTGAACGAACAGGCATATTGGTCCGTACAACGGCAGTGAAACACGGTGGAATGGATATCGCCTAATGGTTTGGACTCTGAGAATACATATGTAGTTTGATAGAACATTAAGTTTCTGGTCATTTATACCTTCTCCATTTAACAGCAATGTCAAACATATCTCTCCACTGCATGAGCCTGGTTTTCCCATTTAGTCGCACTTTCGAGTTCGTCCACGTCTTCTGGACAGCTTGCATGACTTCCAGAGCTGCTAACCCCATAGCTAGAACAACAACACATAGATCAATAGTTTCCCAAGGCGACAAGAGAAAAGGTTTCCATGCTTCCATCTATTCACTTTGAGCGTTAGAGGTTAATAGAATGGGACAGAATGTAGTGATAAAATAAGCGTTTGAGACTTAAAGGGAACCGGCCACGTCCAATAATGCTATTAACCTGCAGATATAGGTTTACAGAGGTTGTCCAGTCTAAAACTACAAGTTTGTAGTCACTCAATCCGACTAGATAGGAGCAGCGTCGCTCACTGCAAGTGTTTCTGGCCTCGCTCAATGCAGTCTCGTCGGAATATGCCCAGGGTATGCCTATTACATAATTACATACTTGTAGTCAATGACCGACGCTTCTGGGACCGAAACTGAAGAATCTTACTAGTAGTTTTTCTCTGTACATCCCCTTTAATCTGCTTGTTAATACAGTTATGAAGGGTCTGGCTGCGGTACTAGGAGAAAATTAACTATTTTTTCTTTCAATCATGCAGGTTTATAGCATTATTAGACATGACCGATTCCCTGTAAACGAGTGAACGTCAAGGAGCTGGTGCAGTCACTCCCATCTGCTTCTTTCACTGCCATTGTTGGGGACATCATCAGGGGCTGGCAGTAAAAGAAGCTGTAGAGAATGATTGCAATGCCAGATGCCTAATGATATCCCTAATCAATGCCAGACGCCTAATGATATCCCTAATCAATGCCAGATGCCTAATGATATCCCTAATCAGTGCCAGATGCCTAATGATATCCCTAATCAATGCCAGACACCTACTGATATCCCTAATCACTGCCAGATGCCTACTGATATCCAAAATCAATGCCAGAGGCCTAATGATATCCCTAATCAATGCCAGAGGCCTAATGATATCCCAAATCAATGCCAGAGGCCTAATGAGATCCCTAATCAATGCCAGATGCCTACTGATATCACTAATCACTGCCAGATGCCTAATGAGATCCCTAATCAATGCCAGACGCCTAATGAGATCCCTAATCAATGCCTGATACCTAATGATATCCCAAATCAATGCCGGATACCTAATTTTTCCCTAATCAATGGCAGACACCTAATGATATCCCTAATCAATGCCTAATAGCTAATGATATCACTAATCAATGCCAGATACCTAATTTTTCCCTAATCAATACCAGACACCTAATGATATCACTAATCAATACCAGACACCTAATGATATCATTAATCAATGCCGGATACCTAATTTTTCCCTAATCAATGGCAGACACCTAATGATCTCCCTAATCAATGGCAGACGCCTAATGATATTCCTAATCAATGCCGGATACCTCATTTTTCCCTAATCAATACCAGACATCTAATGATATCACTAATCAATACCAGACACCTAATGATATCATTAATCAATGCCGGATACCTAATTTTTCCCTAATCAATGGCAGACGCCTAATGATATTCCTAATCAATGCCGGATACCTCATTTTTCCCTAATCAATGGCAGACACCTAATGATATCCCTAATCAATGCCTAATAGCTAATGATATCCCTAATCAATGCCGGATACCTACTTTTTCCCTAATCAATGGCAGATACCTAATGATATCCCTAATCAATGCCAGAGGCCTAATGATATCCCTAATCAAAGCCTAATAGCTAATGATCTCCCTAATCAATAGCAGGGACCGCTGCGCCAGCTCCTTGATGACGTTCCATTTGAGAATCCACAGTGCATGCTGCGATGCTCAAACGGAAAGTCATTGGGAGGAAAGTAGAGAAACGGACAGGAGGATCTGTTGTATAGAAGGAACAGTTAGGAAATAAAAAATGTGGTGAACTGAGTAGAATAGAAACTTTTATACATTTTCAATTTATATTATGATAAAACTTTTCAGAAAATGACCCATTGTTTAAACCAGGTTTACCGTATACTAAATGTATTTGTTTTAATTTTTCTGATCAACATCTTGCAAATCTTGCCATTTTCACACTGGCCGGCCACTGGGGCCATTTTAGACTAAAGGTACCGTCACACTAGACGATATCGCTAGCGATCCGTGACGTTGCAGAGTCCTCGCTAGCGATATCGTCCAGTGTGACAGGCAGCAGCGATCAGGTCCCTGCTGTGCTGTCGCTGGTCGGGGAAGAAAGGCCAGAACTTTATTTCGTCGCTGGACTCCCCGTAGACATCGCTGAATCGGCGTGTGTGACACCGATTCAGCGATGTCTTCGCTGGTAACCAGGGTAAACATCGGGTAACTAAGCGCAGGGCCGCGCTTAGTAACCCGATGTTTACCCTGGTTACCATCGTTAAAGTTAAAAAAAAACAACCGCTACATACTTACCTACCGCTGTCTGTCCCCGGCGCTCTGCTTCTCTGGTCTGGCTGTGAGCACATCGGCCGGAAAGCAGAGCGGTGACGTCACCGCTCTGCTTTCCGGCTGCCCGGCGCTCACAGCCAGACCAGAGAAGCAGAGCGCCGAGGACAGACAGCGGTAGGTAAGTATGTAGCATTTGTTTTTTTACTTTTTAGGATGGTAACCAGGGTAAACATCGGGTTACTAAGCGCGGCCCTGCGCTTAGTTACCCGATGTTTACCCTGGTTACCGGGGACCTCGGGATCGTTGGTCGCTGGAGAGCTGTCTGTGTGACAGCTCTCCAGCGACCAAACAGCGACGCTGCAGCGATCCGGATCGTTGTCGGTATCGCTGCAGCGTCGCTATGTGTGACGGGGCCTTAATTCTTCCCATATCAGGAAATCCACATGTATAGTACCTGACACAGATCTTTTGTACTGAGGCACCTAATGAGCATGTGTATAAGGTACAGACGGAGGAGTAAGGCTTCTTTCACACTTCAGTTGTTTGGCATCAGTCACTACCGACATAGTGACGGATTGACGGATCTGTCACAATTGTTGAGAAAACGGTTCTAACGGATCCGTTTTTATTGACGGATCCATTACTTGGGGGTTGTCTAGGAAGAGTATCTACTTTTCGGAGCATGCGCAATTGAAAAAACGGATTGGGGTGACGGATCCGCCGAAAAAACGGTTGTGGCGGATCCGTCGCCCATAGGCGGCCATTCTATGGAATGGCAGACGCGACGGATCCGTCATGATTCGCCATTTCGGCGTTGACAAAAAACGTTTCAATGTCCGTCTATTTTCAGAAAACGTCCGCCAAATTTCGACGGATCCGTCGCATGGCGGATGGAACGGACGACCATCCGTCACAATCCGTCGCTAATGCAAGTCTATGGGAAAATAACGGATCCGTCAAAAAAAATTGACGGATCCGTTATTTGAGGAAAATGGCGGTTTTAGACTGACACCAAACAACTGAAGCGTGAAAGAGGCCTAAGAGGACTGGTGACATCGCCTGTCGTGATTGGTAGATCAGTTGTGAGACTGCTAAAAGTCATTCGTAAAGAACAAAAATGTGAGTCTAAAACAGCCCTAGTGGTCAGTATGAAAACGGATTTTTTTTTTTCTTTTTGAAATACAGATGGCGATTTGAAAAAAAAAGAAAAAAAAAAAACAAAAAACATTGTCAACATGTTTTAAAAAATACATAAAAAAAAAATCTGATTTAAACAATAAGTCATTTTCTTATGTTACATTCCCTTTATAAAGAAGCAAAAAGCTTATGAAGGTTAGAAAGAATGAAGTGGAAAAAAAATAAAATGTTTAGAAAGGTATAGAAGTGTAAAACATGGGTCACACTCCCGAGATCTGACCCAGATGACACTTGATTTGAAATTCCAGCCTTTCGGTAACGCTTAGAATCCCCAGTTATGCTGCTGAAGGCAAACGGAATATTCTACTGCCGGGATTCCCCCCAGATTACATTGGGGGTCCCAGCAGGGGGAAAGTTTGTGATTAGCTTAGGGAACCTTCTAACAAATAAGAACTTACCAAGCAAACAACCCCATTAGTTGGCCACACACTTCGAGGTTGTCCACTACTTTATCATTGATGACCAATGTCTGTTCAGTCGAGGCCCGACACCTGGCACCTCTGCTGATCAGCTGTTCTAATCACTTCAATAGGAGGTGGATGTGCAGTACTCTGCCGCGGCCACTATCAGAAGATGGCGCTGCTCCACAATTGAGCAGCTTCGGCTGGCAGCCGCTGACACCAAGTGCAGATGATCAGCTGGGGTGATGGGTGTCGGGCCCCAATCCATAAGAGATTGATGACCTATCTTAAGGGTAGATAATCTAATATATAAAGCTGAATGTGTGTGTGTGTGTGTGTGTGTGTGTGTGTGTGTGTGTGTGTGTGTGTGTGTGTGTGTGTGTGTGTGTGTGTGTGTGTGTGTGTGTGTGTATGTATGTATGTATGTCCTGGATTGGCATCTGCACCGTCGCAGCTACAGCAACAAAATTTTGCACAGTCAAACGTCTGGACCCCGAGAGCGTCATAGGCTATGTTGTGAGGCGAAATTTTAACCCCGCGCGTTCCAATTCACCAAACAATTTTGCCCCTATCTACATAATGGGAAAAAATGAAAGGAAAAGTGTAGGAGGCAAATTGACAGCTGCCAGATGTGAACAAGGGGGACTTAAAGAATGAGAGCGATGGCGTCAAAGAGTATATACCGTACAGTTGCTAAGGTGGGGCCCCGACATGGGATACTCACCACACACGGGGATATGAACACACACACACACAAAATGCGCCACACACTACCACGTGCTTGAACACATATTACCCTCAGCACACATTTCACCACACATACACCAACCTCGCCACATAAAAGTCGAAACACAAAAGTCGCCGCTCAAAACTCGCCACACGCAGAACTCGCCACATGCAAAAACTAGGCTCTTGCAAAACTCGCCACAAGTGCAAAACTCACCTCATGGAAAACTCGCCGCACGCAAAACTTGCACACGCGGAAAAATTGCCACATGCACAAAAGTTGCAACACATGCAAAAGTTGCCTCACACAAAACTTGCACATACTCAAAAGGCACCACACATAAAACTCGCCACGCGCAAAACTCGCCATGCGCAAAACTTGCTGCACACAACTTGCTACACTAACCTGTCACATGCAACTCGACACAAAAAGTTGCTACACGCATGTTGCCACACAAAACTCATCTCACAAAAGTCGCTACATGCATGTCGCCACAGGCAACTCAACACACAACTTGACAAACTCGCCCTAAAACACACACAAGTCTGGTATTATCCTTCAAAAATAAAAATCTGATTAATAAGCAGACAAACTACAACAAATGTACCATATAGGAAATACGGCAGCTGTCAGTCACATGACCTGTCCATTATGTGTATGTGTGAGCTAATATATACTGCCAGGGGGAGGGCTTCCTGTTGGCTGGGGATTTATCATGCTGCCAATTTAGCTTACAAATACTGAGGTAAAAATACTGAGCAAATAACGTGTGAACGAGGTCTAATACAGGAGGAGATGACACACAGGTATCTATATATATAATTGTCTAAGGGTTTTTCCGTCTGTCTGTCTGTCTGTCTGTCCTGGAAATCCCGCGTCTCTGATTGGTCGAGGCTGCCAGGCCTCGACCAATCAGAGACCGGCACAGCATCGACGTAGAAATCCCACGTCTCTGATTGGTCGAGGCCGCCAGGCCTCGACCAATCAGCAACGGGCACAGTGACGATGATGTCATAAAGGACGTAGACATCCCGCGTCTCTGATTTGTCGAGGCACAGTATCGACGTAGATGTCATAATGGTTGCCATGGCGACGATGATGTCATAAAGGTTGCCTCAACCAATCAGCGACGGGCACAGTCTGCCGCGAATTCTGGAATCATCATTGTCCATATACTACGGGGACATGCATATTCTAGAATACCCGATGCGTTAGAATCGGGCCACAATCTAGTATACTATATACAGGAGAGATGACACACAGGTATATACTATATACAGGAGCAGATGACCTACAGGTATATACTATATACAGGAGGAGATGACATACAGGTATATGCTATATATAGAAGATGACATGCAGGTATATACTATATACAGGAGGAGATGACACAGATATATACTATATACAGGGGAGATGACACACAGGTATATACTATATATAGAAGAAGATGACATTCAGGTATATACTATATATAGGGGAGATGACACAGCAGGTATATACTATATACAGGGGAGATGACATACAGGTATATACTATATACAGGAGATGACATACAGATGTATACTATATATAAGGGAGATGACAAACATGTATATACTGAGGTGATGAGGTGAAAATGAGAGGTGTGAGGTGAAAATGAAAAGGTGTGAGTGCAAAATGAGAGGAGTGAGGAAAAATAGTGGAGTGATCAGAAAATGACAGATGTGAGGTTGAAATGACAAGTGTTAGGGGGGAATGAGAGGAGTGAGGGAGAAAATGAGAGATGTGAGGGAGAAAATGAAAGATGTGATTGGGAAAATGAGAGGCGTGATGGGAAAATAAGAGAAGTGAGGTGCTATAACTAACCACAGATATTTACTATGCCCAGGCAACGCCGGGCTCTTCAGCTAGTTAATGATAAAGTAGTGGACATCTAAGAAATTTATCAGATGAACACGGATTTGCATGTTGCGTCGAATGCAATATGTTGAATTTTGTTGCGGTCGGCGCAGGGTCAAAACGACACATGAGGAGGCATCCGCATACATCCGCATGGCCTGTGTACCCAATGTTAAAGATAGGGCACACGGGACGCATGCCGACATAGGAGCTGAAGGAGGAGGTGCGGCAGTGGGCAGGGCATAACGGAGGAAGGAGGATTTCATCCGCAGCCCTGCCGCTAACATCTGACCGATGCGGCTGTACGCAGCATCCAATCCGCAGCTTTTCTTAACCGTGGAAACATACCCTTATTCGTTCCTCAGATTATGAACAGAGTGGCGCGGCTCATACTCTATTGCCACTATATTCAAAGTTCTTCTCACCAGAGTCATATGGAGAAGAACACACCACAAGGACCTCACTATTCGGGATAATGGTTCCTCAATGGTGGGGACTTAGTCATTAGAAACCCATCACATAGGTTAATAATTACTGTATAAAAAACCCTACAGAACTTCTCATTCTCATCCTCTCACGTTAACCTCATGTCTGCACTCTTGTAACTTGACATGCATGTTCTACACAACCATTGGTAATGTCAGATATTTCCTAATCCTGATACTCCATTTCCCATCACATAAAGCTGATTTTCGACATTACCTCTGTGGATTCTCTTGTTCGGCAGAAATCCAGATGTCTCATATTGCATTAAGGTTCCTAATCGATCCGACACACAAATAAGTTCTTGGATTTCTAATTTGTGGCCTTCAAAATTTTGTGGTAAAACATCCCTAAAAACGATAGAAATTGAAGTTAGCGTTCTGGTTTTTTTAATCCCTTAAATCTCATTTTTGCAGGCAGCTGGACCAGGGAAAGATGTGGACGGCTCTATACAGCTTGACCGCTCAGACTATTGATGATCAGGACATTAAGGTACCGTCACACTGAACGATATCGCTAGCGATCCGTGACGTTGCAGCGTCCTGGCTAGCGATATCGTTCAGTTTTGACAGGCATCAGCGATCTGGATCCTGCTGTGCCATCGTTGGTCGGAGCAGAAAGTCCAGAACTTTATTTCGTCGCTGGATCTCCCGCAGACATCGCGTGTGTGACGCCGATTCAGCGATGTCTTCACTGGTAACCAGGGTAAACATCGGGTTACTAAGCGCAGGGCCTTAGTAACCGGAATGTAAGTATGTAGTGTTTGTTTTTTTACGTTTACGCTGGTAACCAGGGTAAACATCGGGTTACTAAGCGCGGCCCTGCGCTTAGTAATCCGATGTTTACCCTGGTTACCAGGGGACCGGCATCGTTGGTCGCTGGAGAGCGGTCTGTGTGACAGCTCTCCAGCGACGCTGCAGCAATCGGGATCGTTGTCTAGATCGCTGCAGCGTCGCTTAATGTGACAGTACCTTTAGAGGAAGGCCTGGTATCTTCACATTATTGGGTCCAAGGAAAGTGAAGGCTAGATAACTTCATTGTCTTGCAAGACTCTAATCATTTGTATGTTAACTAGTCCCACACCTCAAACTTTTAATTGTCAATCTTCAGTCTGTCTAAATAGTTCGCCATCTTGCCTACATCTGCTGTTCAACCAGATTTTTCCCTCATTCCCTTTGCTCATTAAAAGCCGTCCAGTTGTCATTAATATTCAGTGAATCTTGTGTAATCCTGCTGAGGATCAGACCATGTACGGCCAGGCAGTGATGTTGGCAGGTGGCCACAATATAACCCAAGAATAGTTATTTGCAGACCTGCTCTTCAGGCAAACAAGGAAATCTGCTCCAAACAGATCAAAGGACAATATAAAGCTCTCCTGCTAAACTTACAGAAAAGGGTCAAATGCGCACAAATGTTTAACCATTTCCCTGCTTTATGCAAATTAAGGGTAAGTTCACACAGGGCGTTTTTGCTGCTTTTTTTTCTGCAGCAAAACCTGATCTTCTTGGCAGGAAAGAAGCTGCGTCAAAAACACAGGTTTTGTTGTGTTTTTGGTGCGTTGTTTGTTGCGTATTAGGTGCGTTTTTGGTGCGGTTTTTTTTGCTGCACTTTTTTTTTCCTCTTTGTCCATGCTAATGTCCTTGAATTTTCAGCAGCAAAAACACAGCAAATAAGGATACCTGCGTTTTTGCTGCATTTTTTTCAACACCCATTCAAGTCAATGGGTGAAAAACACTGAAAAAAACAGCAAAAACGCTGAAAGAAGTGACATGCTCTATGTCCAAAAAACGCAGCAAAGCACAAAATACTGATGACACAAAAAAACAATGTGTGTGAATGAGATTTCTGAAATCTCATAGGCTTTGCTGGTACTGTAAAAAGCAGCTGAAAAATAGCATAAAAACGCAGCAAAAAAACGCAGCGAAAACGCCTTGTGTGAACTTACCCTAAGAGTGTGATCAGCAAACTTTAAGGGTATGTGCACACGTTCAGGAGTTTTCGCGATAAAAACGCATAAAAAAAAAACGCATAAATATGCATCCTATCATTTAGAATGCATTCCGCAATTTTTGCGCACATGATGCGTTTTTTTCCGCGAAAAAAACGCATCGCGGAAAAAAAAAAAAAAAAGCAGCATGTTCATTAATTTTGCAGATTTTTTGCGGTTTTCCCGCTATTTAATGCATTGGGAAAGCTTTGGGGGAGAAAAAACGCTAAAACACGCGCAAAAAATGAGTAAAAAACACGCAAAAAACGCATGCGGATTTCTGGCAGAAATGTCCGCTTCTTGTCAGGAAATTTCTGCAAGAAATCCTGAACGTGTGCACATGCCCTAAAAAGTAGAGGTCATCTCATATGTAATCCTGCTCAGATTGCCTGGACTGACATTGCTTCATGATGATGCGGCGAGTATCGGCAGCATTACTAGGCAATATCTGTACATGACAGGCTGCCTATAAGCATGGGATAAGGGCTCTGGGACAGGATAATGCAGCAGAAAATACATGAAAAACACTAAATGGAGTAAATGTCAAAGGTGGTTGAACTAAATTAAAGGGAATCAAACTAGATTAAAGGGAATCTATCATCAGGTCTTTGGCACCCAACCTGAGAACAATAATGTAGAGGCAGAGACCCGGATTTCAGCGATGTGTTACTTACTGGGCTGCTCGCTGTAGTTTTGATAAAGAAATTATTACTAGATGACAGGTAACCCTGCTGACATGTAGTCATTCTTATTCATGAGCTCTGTATAACCCCACCAACACCACTTATTGGCAGCTTTCTGCCTATGCGCAGTATAGAGAAAGCTGCCAATCAGTAGTGTGGGCGGGGTTATACAGAGCTCAGCATTCAGGGAACTGGTGGCTCAAACAGTGATAAAGCCACTGTTGTATCAAAATGACCACAAGAACCCCAGTAATCAGTACATCCCTGGAATCAGGGTCTCTGTCCTTATATCATACTGCTTTCAGATGGAGCAGCGAAAACTTGGTGACAGATTGCCTTTAATAGCGGTATTCTGCAGGATCATGGCTAAGGCAATAAGTGATATGGGACCTCCTGCTCCATGCATCTAAACTGTGGGGCCAGAAATAGACTGTACCTCGCGTTACGTGCAGCTACTCTCAAATCAGTCTCTGAAAGTGGTGTCCTCAAGTTTGAAAATTAGACCCTATCCAAAGGATGGGGGATAGGTTTCCAATCACTGGAGGTCCGACCAACGTGGCTCCCACCAATCCTAAGAGCGCAATCTACAACACTCCCATAAAGAATGAATGGAGAAGTAGAGTGCACGAGCCACCTCTACTCCATTCAGCAGGGGCTCTTCAGATCGGTGGGGGCCACGGCGGTCAGACCCCAAAAGTTCCGGAAGTTATCCCCTTTCCCATTGATGGGGTATAACGTTTAAACTTGAGAACACCCCTTTTAAAGTAAAGGGTCATTTGCATTACAAGCCAGGCAATCAACTCTGCTAGTGTTCAGAGACGTTCCCAAATGATAACAGAAGAACATATTACTGTTATATTAAAAGGATCAGTTTGGGAGGAACACCTCCATTAAAGTGGCGTAGTGGTCTTCCCTTAACACGTGCTGCTGCACGTCAAAGTAAAATAAGAAGAAGCAAAAGTAACTCAAGAAACACAAGGCATTTACTTTATGTGAGGTTGTAGTCCCGGCTGCTCCTCATAATCCTCAATGAGAAAGGGGAGATTTTTTGCCCAATGATCCTTGAAATTTCCAGGCAGATCAGCATCAATATTATATTCTGTGACGGGAGTATCCAGATGGGAGTGCAAGTAACGGGAGTATTCTGTAAAACAGAGGGATCAAGTATAAGCACTTCTGTATTATGTTGTCATACAGTTATTTGAAAAATTAAATCTATAATTCCTACTACATGAAATTACAGAACAGCTCCATTTAGGGAAACTTTATAGTGGCAAAAGCAAGAAGTATTAATGTAATTCAATTGAATCATAACCAGGTTATTGCTATCCCATCTGAGAGCAGCATAATGTAGGGGCAGAGACCATGATTCCAGCAACGTTTCATTTTCTGGGTTGCTTGTTAATATTTTGATAAAATCAGTTGCAGATCTACAAGTTCTCTGTCTCTGGATGCTGGGCTCTGTACAACCCCAACCACACCACTAATTAGAAGCTTTCTACCCACTGTATAAAGGCCCGATGGGTTATGGTTAAATCCTAGTATTGCAGCTTCTGATGAGGTGTACCTGGCCAGCTCTGCTTACAACCAGGCTAGGTGTTCACTTTAGTCAGTCTGCTGGGGGAAAATGGGGCAAAAGGGGGGTGATTTAAACCTCTATTTTTTTTTCATACTTTTGCCATGCTTCAATAGCCTTCATGGGAGGCTAGAAGCTGGCACAACTCGATCGGCTTAGCTACATAGCAGCAATCATCAGATCGCTGCTAAGTAGCTGAAAATGCAGGCTTGCTATGAGCGCCGACCACAGGGTGGTCTCTAGGACCTCTATGGTTACCATCCTGATGCATCGCCGACCCCCGATCATGTGATGGGGTTGGCGATGCGCTCATTTCCGGCCGCACGGCCAGAAGCGGTAGTTAAATGCCGCTGTCAGCGTTTGACAGCGGCAATTAACAGGTTAATAGCGACGGGTGAATCGCTATTTCACCCGCCGCTATTGCGTGCACATGTCAGCTGACATGTCGCGACTTTGATGTGGGCTCAGCGCCGGAGCCCACATCAAAGAGGGAGACACGACATGCGCATTACTAGTACGGGGCATGTCGTGAAGGGGTTAACAAGTGCCTGGACAAGGCTAGGGATTTGTTTATGGTTTTGTTTTGCCGCTGTGCAACCTGTGGAGATAAGCATACACCCTGCTGTAACTAAATAAGTCAAGATCAAAAGTGCATTTCAATAACACAGTTTTTGATCAAAAGCAGCATAAAAGCCATCTCTCAGTCTGCACGGTGACCTGACCGGGACGGTCCTACACTGTCTAATATTAAAAACCTTACCATGTGTCAGAGTTGACCTCAGCGTGTGAATAAGGGCAGACAAATGACAAGGTCCCGACCTGTGAACAGATACCTCCCTTCCTTGAGCTGGAAATTACATTTGAAAGCTTCCCAAGGCTGGTGTCCACAGGTCGGGAACCTGCCCTTAGTCTGCCCTTATTCACACGCGGAGGTCAACTCTGACACATGGTAAGGTTTTTAATATTACACAGTGTAGGACCGTCCCGATCAGGGTCACCTTGCCGAAGGTGGGATGGCTTTTATGTTGTTTTTTGTCAAAAAAGTGTTAATTAGGACCATATGCTGTTATTTAAATGCACTTTTGCAATTTATTTATTTAGTTACAGCAGGGTTTATGTTTATTTTGCTTTTTGCAGGTTTTATATGCTTTATAGCCAATATGAACGTGCGTTTATACGCTGCATGTTTACCAACTTAAACCAAGCTCATTTTTGTGTTTTTTTTCTGTAGAAATAAACATCACATTGTTTTGACCTAAGAATACAGTGACTGTGCGAACGCTGCCTAATGCCTACCTGAGAGTGTGAGACCCTCTCTATGTACACAGAAAGCAGTCACTCAGTGGTGGGGGTGGGGTTATAAAGAGCTCATGAATATGGGGGACTACTTGGCAGCAGGTTTACTGGTCCTCTAGTGATAATCTACTGATGATAAAACAATGATTTTTATCAAAACTACACAAGCAGCCAAGTAAATAACACAAAATCAGGGTCTCTGTCTCTACATTATGCTGCTCTCAGATTAGGCATCAAAAACATGGTGAGATTCCCTTTAAAAGCAGAAAATGTAAAAGAAAATTAAATCCTATAAAGACAATAGAGTCACTATTACGATGAAGAAAGAGCTTGGGGATTGGTTCATAAAAGGTTTCCAACATATGACCCTTCAGAAAGATAACTACTGTTTCACGGATATGTAGACTGACTCCCTTCTTACCTCCATGCAAAAATTTTTTATTTTTTTTAATCATATTTATTTTTATAATTTTTATCAATGCAATCAATTTCTTATAATCTGGCACTTATTCAGGGCTTAAAATACAAGAAATAATTTCTAGATCAGGCAAGTGAGCAGAGTAAACACTTTTAAGACCACTTGACTAAAATGAAACATACCATATATTATGTTAGATATCAATCTTATGATGCCCTCTATATATTTGTTTTATACTCTTTCTCTGCTGTCCAGTAATGCAGAACATTTATAGCAATGCACCATATAAAAAGTAATACGTGCGAGTGCTTGATTCTCATTTTTGCTGGAACAAGCCATAGTTCTCATGATGCTTACCTCTCAGGTACTTCACCTTTAAATATTCCTGGCTTGCTTTCTGACCAGGCAATGGGTCATTTAACATAACTTTGGTCTGAGCTTTAATTCCTTCATAAAAGTGTCCCATAGACACATGGCTGAGCCCTTTCATGTACTGGCACACTTCATTGTACGGCTCCAGCTGAAGACATCTCTATAAATAGGAAAAAGCTGGTAAAAAATGCTTAAAATACATAATGAACATTAGATCCATGAATGAAATACCAGTAGTATAATGCTGTACACCGATATACAAGGCCACTCGCTATACTATGAATAATCACGGAGAAAATCGAGTCTCTACATAGCCAATAAAATAGATCAAAGTTTATTTATACAAAAATCAACGCCAATACATAAAGTAACCATACATATACCTATACATATACCCATAGTGGTGGTTTGTCCTGCCTTGCCCTCGGCCACGTACCCCGATGCGCGTTTCGCTTTCAAAATAACGCTTCCTCAGTTAACTATTGCTTTACTTAAATACATTTTTATATTGATTCTGTGGGTAGCAGTGGTGATCATTGTACTACGTGTCATGGTGGTCAGCTTGAGTACAATTAGGTATATGGATACGATGTGCTGAAGTCCATGGTGACAAATTATATATCTAGCAGCTGCACACCTCACATATATACAGTTATATGAAAAAGTTTGGGCACCCCTATTAATCTTAAGCTTAATGTTTTATAAAAATTGTTTTTTTTGCAACAGCTATTTCAGTTTCATATATCTAATAACTGATGGACACAGTAATGTTTCTGCCTTGAAATGAGGTTTATTGTACTAACAGAAAATGTGCAATCTACATTTAAACAAAATTTGACAGGTGCATAAGTATGGGCACCCTTATCATTTTCTTGTTTTAAATACTCCTACCTACTTTTTACTGACTTACTAAAGCACTTTTTTTGGTTTTCTAACCTCATTGAGCTTTGAACTTCATAGCCAGGTGTATGCAATCATGAGAAAAGCTACTTAAAGTGGTCACTTGCAAGTTGTTCTCATGTTTGAATCTCCTCTGAAGAGTGGCATCATGGGCTCCTCAAAACAACTGTCTAATGATCTGAAAACAAAGATTATTCAACATAGTTGTTCAGGGGAAGGATACAAAAAGCTGTCTCAGAGATTTAACCTGTCAATTTCTACTGTGAGGAACATAGTAAGGAAATGGAAGAACACAGGTACAGTTCTTGTTAAGGCCAGAAGTGGCAGGCCAAGAAAAACATCCGAAAGGCAGAGAAGAAGAACGGTGAGATCAGTCAAGGACAATCCTCAGACCACCTCCAGAGAGCTGCAGCATCAACTTGCTGCAGATGGTGTCACTGTGCATCGGTCAACTATACAACGCACTTTGCACAAGGAGAAGCTGTATGGGAGAGTGATGCGAAAGAAGCAGTTTCTGCAAGCACGCCACAAACAGAGTCGGCTGAGGTATGCAAAAGCACATTTGGAGAAGCCAATTTCTTTTTGGAAGAAGGTCATGTGGACTGATAAAACCAAGATTGAGTTGTTTGGTCATACAAAAAGGCGTTATGCATGGTGGCCAAAAAACACAGCATTCCAAGAAAAACACTTGCTACCCACAGTAAAATTTGGTGAAGGTTCCATCGTGCTTTGGGGCTGTGTGGTAAATTCCGGCAGCGGGAATCTTGTTAAAGTTGAGGGATACATGGATTCCTCTCAGTATCAGCAGATTCTTGATTTGTTCATGAATCGGTGACAAAGTTGAAGTTACGCAGGGGATGGATCTTTCAGCAAGACAATGATCCAAAACACCACTCCAAATCTACTCAGGCATTCATGCAGAGGAACAATTACACTGTTCTGGAATGGCCATCCCAGTCCCCAGACCTGAATATCATTGAACATCTGTGGGATCATTTGAAGAGAGCTGTCCATGCTCGGCGACCATCAAACTTAACTGAACTGGAATTGTTTTGTAAAGAGGAATGGTCAAAAATACCTTCATCCTGGATCCAGGAACTCATTAAAATCTATAGGAAGCGACTAGAGGCTGTTATTTTTTGAAAAGGAGGATCTACTAAATATTAATGTCACTTTTCTGGTGGGGTGCCCATACTTATGCACCTGTCAAATTTTGTTTGAATGTAGATTGCACATTTTCTGTTAGTACAATAAACCTCATTTCAAGGCAGAAACATTACTGTGTCCAACAGTTATTAGATATATGACACTGAAATAGCTGTTGCAAAAAAACTATTTTTTATAAAACATTAAGCTTAAGATTAATAGGGGTGCCCAAACTTTTTCATATAACTGTATGTCCTGACCTTTCTTCGGCCTCAGTTTTTCACACCTGTGGATTTAATCATCTATTGATTCTTAAAACTCATGTATTGTACTATTGTATATGTATGGTTAATTTGTTATGTATTGGCGTCGTTTTTTGTATAAATAAACTTTGACATAATGAACATGGTAGCGTTCTTGCAAATAAAATCCATGGGAAACAAAATCTAGCTTTCGTTAATACATTAGCAGACTACCAGCTTTCTTATAATACCCCACTATATGGTCACAGAAGTCCTCTAAAGAAATCTACCGTAATTCTTTCAGCCTGGCACAGGAAGACTTAGGAAAAGTGGAAATAGTGAAATTTGTAGATGTTCCATCTTTGTTGGACTGCACAGACATAAAATGTTTTCAATAGAAAACACAAGGACAAAAGTGCTGCGTCCAGATCTTCTTTCATAGGTACAATCTCGGGAATCTACAAATACAATGAAGATACGACCTTCAACAAACAACTTTATACCGGTGTGTTTGTTATGTTTACAGGTCAATAAAATTTTTATCTGTATCTTTTAAAGTTGTGCATTAAAGGTTAAGTCCTAGGAGTTATTTATCTTACTTTATCTATAGATTCCGGAGATTGTACTTACATGAATATATCTTTATACTATTACTCTGGTTAGGCATTAGGACATCCAGTCCCAACATTATTCGTGTGGGCTTGAGATACATTTGTGTCTAGATTTTATAGTGCAAATAACTTCTTCAGGAGGTACAGAGCAAGGACTCTAGTGCCACCAGTGAAAAATAGCAATACTAAAACTCAATGTTAACCCTTTAAAAATGGGCCTGGTCTTATGATTTGGGGAAAACAACCCAACCAGAAGCTCCAGTTGGAAGCATGCGTTTTAGGGTTTTTGTCTCAGCATGGTAAAACAGGAGAATTGGATGGCTGGGAAGCTGTGAACATGGGATCTAAGGTGTACAGTTTATTGAAGTGTGCCATGTAATGCTCCCCTGAAAAATTACATATGCAAAAAGCATTTGCACAGAGGAAGAGAACAGAAGCGCCAACTTGGCGATCTCCACATGGAGAAACTTCACCCCTTAGATCACCTGTCAAAAGCAGTTCAAATCTAAAACAAAATCCCCTAAAATCAAATTATATTTAAAATCCCAAAAACAATCAATCCATATACAACAAATATGAAAAAATAAATAAAAAACTCTCAATGGCAAAATAGATCTGTGTGCTTTGAACAGTATAGGCACCAGACAATTTATTGTAGTTGATTTACAGGCGCTTTTCACAAAATTAGATCATCAAAAAGTTAATTTATTTCACTTCTTCAATATAAAAAGTGATATTATAAATATTCTATTGAGTCATTACAAAAAGAGTGATCCATTTCAAGTGTTTATTTCTGTTAATGTTGAGGATTATGGCTTACAATCAATAAAAACCCAAAAGTCCTTGTCTTAGTAAATTAGAATAATTAACAAAAAAAACCTGCAAAGGCTTCCTAAGTGTTCAAAAAGGTCCTTTTTTCTGTTTCAGCATGCTCAACAATTATGGGAAAGACTGCTGACATGACAGATGTCCACTGACACACTCCACAAGGAAGGCAAGCCACAAAAGGTCATTGGTAAAGACGCTGGCTGTTCACACAGTGCTGTATCCAAGCATATTAATAGAAAGTTGAATGGAAAGAAAAAAAGTGTGGTAGAAAAAGGTGCACAAGCAACCGGGATAACCGCAGCCTTGAAAGGATTGTTAAGAAAAGGCCATTCAAAAATTTGTGGGAGATTCACAAGGAGTGGACTGGTGCTGGAGTCCTTGCTTCAAGAGCCACCACACACAGACGTATCCAGGACATGGGCTACAAATGTCACATTCCTGGTGTCGAGCAACTCATGACCAATAGACAACGCCAGAAGCATCTTACCTGGGCCAAGGAGAAAAAAAGGACTGGACTGTTGCTCAGTGGTCCAAGGTTTTGTCTTAAGATGAAAGTAAAATAGGGATTTTTGTGTACTCACCGTAAAATCCTTTTCTCCGAGCCATTCATTGGGGGACACAGACCATGGGTGTATGCTGCTGCCACCTGGAGGCTGACACTAAGTAATACAAAGAAAGTTAGCTCCTCCCCTGCAGTATACACCCTCCTGCTGGCCCCCAGCTAACCAGTTCGGTGCAAAAGCAGTAGGAGATCAATTAGAACATATAAGCGTATAGCATGTCACAATATATAGGAGAGTATAACATATCAAATGATAAAAACAAGTACAAACTAATAGGGAGGGAGCTGTGTCCCCCAATGAATGGCTCGGAGAAAAGGATTTTACGGTGAGTACACAAAAATCCCTATTTCTCCGTCGCCTCATTGGGGGACACAGACCATGGGACGTCCCAAAGCAGTCCCTGGGTGGGGACAACATCAGATCAGGCCGTGTAACCGCTACTGACAAGTGCGCCACCGCGGCCTGCAAAGTCCACCTGCCCAGACTCACAACTGTGGAAGTGTGTGAATTATAGTGCTGCAAGAATGCCTGCGGACTGGAGGAATTCGTAAGCTTGCGGTCGTGCTTCCGACATCTGGAGCCTAGAGCCCTCAGACAGGGAGATAGGCTGACATCTAGCACGGAAGGACTCCTGGATGGTGAAAAGAATCCACGAGGCTAACATGGCCGATGAAACGGTTAAACACTTCCTGTGACCGTCAGGAAGCCTACTTACCATCGAGAAGGCCAAGTAAAGTGTCCAACCTTCGGAAGGACGCCGTCCTCGATACGTACCCGCTCGGAGCACTTACTTCTTCCAGATTATGGAGAACCCCTTCCGTCTTGTGGACTGAAGCCGAAGGAGATGAGAGGACGATGCTCCTGCAACAGTGGGAATACAAAACCACCTTGGCAACGAGGGAAGGGGATGGCTTGAGGGCAACCTTGCTTTGATGGTAATAAGAAAAAGACTGAAAGAAAACAGAGCGGCGAGCTCTGAAGACTCATCCGGATGACAAGAACGCAGAGAAAAAAGGGGAGTGACCTTCCCTGATGGTAAAGTCTTTCTGGATCGAAAAAGGAGTCTACTGTAAGATCCCCAGGACCATTAAGGTCCCACAGATCTAACGGTACGCGGTAGGGAAGAACTACAGGTGAAGGCTCCCTGCGAGAAAGACCATATTTCCAGTTTTGTCGAACTAAGACGGAAAAATACTAGCACCGCAAGTGAGAAAACCTGACATGGTCAGTGCGGGTCTCCCGGGATCACTGGGGCCCTTTCTGCTTCCAAAAGGACCTTAGACGTAGTGGAAGAGGGGATATGGAAATTGGTACCATGGAAGAACCGAGCATGCACTGCGATGGTCTCTGATCTCGAGGCCAACCCATGAACTGGAGTACATTGGCGTTCAGCTTGGACGCCATCCGACCTACAACTGGAGTACTCCAGTGAAGGCAGATCTGAAGGAAGACTTCCGAGTGAAGTTCCCACTCACTTGAGGAGAAACCCTGACGGCTGAATATGTCAGCCGCCCAGTGTTCTACTCCAGGGATATGTACTGTTGAGATCACCGAATGATAGATCTCGGCCCATCAGAGAGTGCGAGGTACCTCGGCCATGGCGCTTGACTGTGGGTACCTGCTAGATGATTGACGTATGGTACAGCCGTGGCATTATCCACTTAAAGACGGATGGTTGATCCATCTAAAGGCAGTGGACCTGCTGTAGGATTAGCCGTACCGTTCGGATGCCATAGTAACATAGTAACATAGTTAGTAAGGCCGAAAAAAGACATTTGTCCATCCAGTTCAGCCTATATTCCATCATAATAAATCCCCAGATCTACGTCCTTCTACAGAACCTAATTGTATGATACAATATTGTTCTGCTCCAGGAAGACATCCAGGCCTCTCTTGAACCCCTCGACTGAGTTCGCCATCACCACCTCCTCAGGCAAGCAATTCCAGATTCTCACTGCCCTAACAGTAAAGAATCCTCTTCTATGTTGGTGGAAAAACCTTCTCTCCTTCAGACGCAAAGAATGCCCCCTTGTGCCCGTCACCTTCCTTGGTATAAACAGATCCTCAGCGAGATATTTGTATTGTCCCCTTATATACTTATACATGGTTATTAGATCGCCCCTCAGTCGTCTTTTTTCTAGACTAAATAATCCTAATTTCGCTAATCTATCTGGGTATTGTAGTTCTCCCATCCCCTTTATTAATTTTGTTGCCCTCCTTTGTACTCTCTCTAGTTCCATTATATCCTTCCTGAGCACCGGTGCCCAAAACTGGACACAGTACTCCATGTGCGGTCTAACTAGGGATTTGTACAGAGGCAGTATAATGCTCTCATCATGTGTATCCAGACCTCTTTTAATGCACCCCATGATCCGGTTTGCCTTGGCAGCTGCTGCCTGGCACTGGCTGCTCCAGGTAAGTTTATCATTAACTAGGATCCCCAAGTCCTTCTCCCTGTCAGATTTACCCAGTGGTTTCCCATTCAGTGTGTAATGGTGATATTGATTCCTTCTTCCCATGTGTATAACCTTACATTTATCATTTTTAAACCTCATCTGCCACCTTTCAGCCCAAGTTTCCAACTTATCCAGATCCATCTGTAGCAGTATACCATCTTCTCTTGTATTAACTGCTTTACATAGTTTTGTATCATCTGCAAATATCGATATTTTACTGTGTAAACCTTCTACCAGATCATTAATGAATTTGTTGAAGAGAACAGGTCCCAATACTGACCCAGTTAGAGACTATACCATTTATAACCACCCTCTGCTTTCTATCACTAAGCCAGTTACTAACCCATTTACACACATTTTCCCCCAGACCAAGCATTCTCATTTTGTGTACCAACCTCTTGTGCGGCACGGTATCAAACGCTTTGGAAAAAATCGAGATATACCACGTCCAATGACTCACCATGGTCCAGCCTATAGCTTACCTCTTCATAAAAACTGATTAGATTGGTTTGACAGGAGCGATTTCTCATAAACCCATGCTGATACGGAGTTAAACAGTTATTCTCATTGAGATAATCCAGAATAACATCCCTGAGAAACCCTTCAAATATTTTACTTATAATGTCCAGAGAAATGATCGGGAGAAGAAGACTGGCATCGGTATTCCCTAATAACCATTGGACCAGGAGAAGGCTCTGGATGAGGATGGAGCTTAGAGACTAACTTTGAAAGCCTGATTCACTTGCTGCAAACGAGAGGAGCGAAAGATACTTCTTCCGTTGTCGACTTTTTCCTCAGAACCCGACTAGCGAATTGAATGAACCGAGAGAATGAGAGATCAAGTGCACAAGCTCCCTTTTGAAGGGCCACGACCTTGACTCGAGAGAGAATCAACATTCTTCTTGTGCAGGATCATCCTCAAAGAGGATCTGCTGGGCTGGGAATGAGGAAAAAAACTTGTCTAAGTTTAGCTGCTAGCCCAAATGAGAGGGTAATGCAAGTGATATAGACGACTCAGCGTGGTCCTTGAAGAGCGGCTAGAAAGTCGACCAAGTAGGGCAGGACAACTATGCTTCTAGGATGCAAGAAGCACATGACCACCGCTATGACCCTTGCTGTTCGCGAATGGAAAGGCGAAGAGATTATTGTAGAGGGGAAAAAATAGGCATGTGAGGGTAAGAATCCCGAATGTCGATGGCTGAGCGGAGGAACTCCATCTGAAAAAGGAGGAGCCTGTGAAAGGTTGTTAGAAGTTTGAGGTCCAGGAATGATCTTACTTTTCGTTGCCTCCTTTTTGAAACCAAGATTCCTTAGATCTAGACTGTCCTGGACAACGCTTCCACTGCTGGATGGGTCTGTAGAAAAGACACGATCCCTTGTTAGTCTCCCGCTCAGAAGATTTGATTTGAATCGAAGTAGTTAAGGTCTCTGACCAGGAGACTATTGGTCAAGCAACCCATGTGCACGTTGCACTTTGGTCTGTGCAGTCTGACATATATATACAGGAATTTGTTGTGCCGTTTATTCCACTCAGCACCTTCTTTACTATAAAATACAGATCTTTTGCCTGTGTTATATACATTGTAGGGGAGCCACACCCTCGGTCCTATATGTGGATACTGTTGGGGTCAGCTAGTTGTTCTATTCCAAAAAATTTTTTTTACATATATATATATTATTTTATTTATATTATCTTTTTATTTGTATTCTCGGTAAATATAAATTTTTGTCCTTGTACGCATTTTTTATATATTTAAAATATACATATATTTTGCCATTTTGTATTTAATAAAGGCGTTTTTTATATACACTTCCTGTGTGGTGTTATATCTTACTTCTATCCATATACTGGCTATGGCTGTACCTAAGCAACCCATGTGGTGGAGAGCGCTAAACCCGAAACCACAAGACGGAACGCACCAGATTTGCTATCCGACCGTCTGTGGTATTTTAATTGATGATACATCGGGCGGAGATACTGGTAGGTATACCACAAGAAATTCTACCCGATTAGTCTGCCAAGTGGCAAAAAGCGGGGCTGCAGCCAGCAGGTCTCTTGCCATCGTCGTGCAGAGTAGAAAATTAGGAACCCTCGATCCATCATCCTCTTAACAGGGACGTGGAGAGGGATCGTCCGCTTTCTTGCATCATCCGCTGAATAGTGGTGATACAAAGGGGGGTGCTCGGACGCCAAAAATAAGTGCCTCTGTACATCCCCAGAGTTGAGGTCCCTGGGTGGACAGGGCAGGTTGTCTGGCGTTAGGCCTGGATGCAGAAGAGGATACATGGAGGCGACACTGCATGTGTTCGTGTGTTGAAGATGTGGGGGAAGGAAACGGTGCCTTTTAAAGGACCCGTCGCCCATAAAAAACAGGCCAGGTATGGCAACCTACTTAGAGGCTTCTGTCCAGTGAATCACTCGTCAATTTGTTGATGGTATAAATAGGAGAGTCCCTCTTTTGCTGAAGCTCTGGCAATCCAAGGCAATATGCGATCCATATTCAGCGTAGTACTCAACAAATCATAGGGGAGAGATCAGGAAGTGAAAACTTCAATTTTCTAGACGCCTGTACGATTTCCTAGAACACTTGCGGCCCCTGCTAGCCGACGGCTCCCATGTAGGAGAGGGACCATGTATATCGGTCCTGCGAGCACTCCGAGCCACAGAGGGTTCACAGAGGGATTCCATCTCTTGTCAGAGAAACCATGGGTTGTGGATAGGGGATGAGCGGCGGAAGGCTCCAGAGCTCAGTTAGGGTGACCAGCCTCGGATTGATGATGTTCTCTTGAGACCAGTAAATACTGGGCATGCGCCTTTAAGACTAGGGAATACTGGTCGTGTGCCTTTAAGACCAGGGAATACTGGTCATGTGCCTTTAAGAACCAGGGCCTACTGGTCATGTGCCTTTAAAGGGAACCTGTCACCCCGTTTTTTGAGATTGAGCTATAAATACTGTTAAATAGGGCCTGCGCTGTGTGTTCCTATAGTGTATGTAGTGTACCCCGATTCCCCATGTATGCTGAGAAATAACTTACCAAAGTCGCCGTTTTCGCCTGTCAATCAGGCTGGTCAGGTCGGGAGGGCGTGGTGACATCGCTGGTTCTTCCTCAGCTTTACGTTGGTGGCGTAGTGGCGTAGTGGTGAAGACACAGCGCGCGATCTGCGCTGTCATCCCTTTCGTCGGTGGGGGCGGCCATCTTCCTGGGGCCGCGCGTGCGCAGATCGAGTGCTCTGCTGCACGGGGCTTCAGGAAAATGGCCGCGGGATGCCGCGCGTGCGCATTAGAGATCGCGGCGGCCATTTTCCCAAAGCCGAGTTTGCATCTCGGCTTTGGGAATCGGGGTACACTACATACACTATAGGAACACACAGCGCAGGCCCTATTTAACAGTATTTATAGCTCAATCTCAAAAAACGGGGTGACAGGTTCCCTTTAAGAACCAGGACATACTTGTCATGTGCCTTTAAGACCAGGGCATACTGGCCATGTGCCTTTAAGACCAGGGCATACTGGCCATGTGCCTTTAAGACCAGGGCATACTGGTCATGTGCCCTTAAAACCAGGACATACTGGTCATGTGCCTTTAAGACCAGGTAATACTGGACATGTGCCCTTAGGACCAAGGAATACTGGTCATGCGCCTTTAAGACCAGGGAATAGAGGTCACGTGCCTTTAAGACCAGGAATACTGGTCATGTGCCTTTAAGACCGGGGCATTTTTCAAAGATTATGCCAGAGGTGGAGCCCCTTGAGGGGAACCAGGTACTCTGGGAAGAGCCGGGATCGGCGGCGGCGGAGGGCTCCTGAGCTCATTTGAACTAAGTACTCTGTGGAAGGTGACCGGCTCCTGGCTGGTCATGACTTAAAGAGCAGAAAATGCTGGTAATGTGCCCCTTTTTAAAAACTAGGGAACCTTTAAGACCAGGGATGCTGGTCATGTGTTAAAGCCAGGGAAAGCTGGACATGTACCTATAAGGGGCATGTGTCTATAAGGCCAGGGAATGCGGTCATGTACCCTTAAGACCTGTGCCTTTAAGACCAGAGGCTGCTGGAGAGATTGCAGGTGTTAAGTATTAAAAAAGAGTGAACGCTAGTCCCTTTATGCTGCCGGGGTGCGTGCGGGGAAGGGGTGCGGAGGGAGGATTCTCCTCACCGAGATTCTGAGTCTCCCGTCTGGAATAGCGCTGTGTTTAGCGCTGAGTACCGCCGGTCGATGCAGCAGCCACTTCCGGATGAGCTCGTGTCCGGAAATGGCAGGAGGATGAAGATGGCCGCCGAGAATAGAGCTCTCGTCCTGAATGAGAGGCGCCTGAATAGGGGGGGCGGAGCCTGAAGAGTTCCGGTTTGCGACCTACACAAACCCGAAGCCGGGGGCTAAATTTTTTAAGCCAGCCGGCGCCGAACGAGGGAATAAACCGCCAGATGCGCAGAGCCCTCCAACCGCTCGAGTCCCAGCACTTACCCCAGTATGCAGCTTTGTTCAGCAGGCCAGAGGTAGAGAAAAGATCCTGTGCTATTGCTGCGGTTTGGACGGTGCAGGGATAAGAAAAGTCCTCAATCCATCGTTCCTTTAGCAGGGAGGTGGAGAGGAACCGTCCGCCTCAGTGTACCATCCGCTCTTAATAGTGGTGGTGCAGTGGGGGCTGCTCGGACGCCACGCTGAATAGTGCCTCTGTACAGCCGAGGGTAAAACCTGGTGGGCAGGGCTGCATGTCCGGCAATAGGCTTGGCTGCAGAAGAGGATACTGAAGGTGAAACTCCAGTGCTCGTCTGATAAGGGAGGGGGGAGATCGGTGCCCTAGAAGGGGCCCGTCGCCCCTAGAATCAGCTCAGGCAGTGGCTTCCCACGTCGCAGGAGAGGATACGGAGAGGTGAAACTCCCGTGCTCGCCTGTTGTTGGTTCGGGAGAGATCGGAACATGAAAGAATCCGACGCTCCCTTCGTCCGTTGTAAAAGGTTAAAGTAAAAAGAGTTCTTTGGGTCTGAATAGCAGACCCGTCCGTGTGCCTCCTACGGACACTAAGCAAGAACTGGTTAGCTGGGGGCCAGCAGGAGGGTGTATACTGCAGGGGAGGAGCTAACTTTCTTTGTATTACTTAGTGTCAGCCTCCTGGTGGCAGCAGCATACACCCATGGTCTGTGTCCCCCAATGAGGCGACGGAGAAATTTGCATTTCATTTGGAAATCAAGGTCCCAGAGTCTGGAGGAAGAGTGGAGAGGCACAAAATTCCAGCTGCTTGAGGTCTTCTGTGAAGTTTCCACAATCAGTGATGGTTTCGGGAGCCATGTCATCTGCTGGTGTAGGTCCACTGTGTTTTATCAAAACCAAAGTCAGCGCAGCCGTCTACCAGGAAATTTTAGGGCACTTCATGCTCCCCTCTGCCAACAAGCTTTTTGGAGATAGAAATTTCATTCTCCAGCAGGACTTGGCACCTGTCCACACTGCCAAAAGTACCAATACCTGGTTTAAAACAACAGTATCGCTGTGCTTGATTGGCCAGCAAACTCGCCTGACCTTAACCCTGTAGAGAATCTATGGGGTATTGTCAAGAGGAAGATGAGAGACTCCAGACCCAACAATGCAGACATACATATACATAGTAACAATGCAGACGAGGAGAGAGAGAGAAAAAAAGCGAGAGAGAGAAAAAAAGAGAGAGAGAGAGAGAGAAAAAAAGCGAGAGAGAGAGAAAAAAAGAGAGAGAGAGAGAAAAAAAGAGAGAGAGAGAGAGAGAGAGAGAGAGAGAGAGAGAGAGAGAGAGAGAGAGAGAGAGAGAGAGAGAGAGAGAGAGAGAGAGAGAGAGAGAGAGAGAGAGAGAGAGAGAGAGAGAGAGAGAGAGAGAGAGAGAGAGAGAGAGAGAGAGAGAGAGAGAGAGAGAGAGAGAGAGAAAATATATTAACTACCATTACTTGTTTGGTGCCTATACTGTCCTAAACACACTAATTATCTCGTCATTACTTGTTTGGTGCCTATACTGTCCTAACCACACTAATTATCTCGTCACTGAGCATTTTTTTGGCATTTTTGTTGTATATAGGTGGATTGTCCTTGGGATTTTAAATAAAAGTAAAATTTGATGTTAGGGGATTTTTTTTAGTTAGCTGTGTGTGTAATTGTCTTCTTGGTAGAAGCTAACGTTTGTAAGCTTGTTTCAAAGGCTTCTCAACCAGCCACCCAGTTGTTCTGCTTTAGAATAATGAGAGGCAAAAAATGTGAAACGCGTGTCTGCAAATTTTATACACAGTCCAACTGGAAACGGTGTGTGGCAAGAGCCTTTAAAAAGTGTTTATATTTACAGCAGGTGGCACTAATGTCCTCGCTCTCAATCTCTGGGAACAGTCTATTTGCACATTTAATTTTTCAGGGGAACCATGGATGGCCTATACGTCTCCCTACACCAACTTAATGCTTCCGTAAGAAAAAGCAGCTTCTATTGTGCAAAATGAACTTTTATGGCCTACATAACACAGGAATAGAGATGAGCGAATTTGCTCGGGTTCCCTCTCGGGTTCCTGTCTGTCCGGCTCTCCATGCATAGCTTGCCGAATAAGAGGGAACCCAAGCAAATTCGCTAATCTCTACACAGGAATCACTCCACTGTCCGTGTATATAATGGGGTGGTGCAGCTGAGCTGTGGGGTTATCGGCCTGCTATACAATTGACAAACCCTTAACAGCTCACATGTAATTAAACTGACTTTCTTTTCTTAATTTCTGGAAAAATAAACATGACACTAGTGGGTAATCAGGTGAGGCTCTTCAAGGGTAAAATGGCAGAACAAATCGGTCCAATACTGAGGAAGGCATGCGATACAAATAATATGAACCCTATAAGAATAAGTAAGGTAAGAATCATATCATCTGTTAAGAACTATTATAATAGTTAAAACTATGCCAGGAAGAAGGAGGGATTCTTGAGATACAATATGTGAGGAAGGGGGATTACTCCAGAAGATGAGGTGGCTGGGAGAAGCAACTCCTATCTATGGGGAATCGGGGACGTAGCAGCAGGAGAGAAACTACTATAAACCACCCAAGAAGCCCAAACCTGTCAACAATTTTACTTAACAGGGCTGTGGGCTTCTCATTAACCATGTCCCATGACAGGTGTCTGGCAAACTCAGGAAATCAGCCCAGGTTTTTCCAAGGTTAGCCAAACAAAGGATAAGGATTAAGAGTCTTTGGGAAAACTTGTAATTTATTTAAGAAGGGCTTAACATGGTTTTGTCAACAAGATTGGAGTACTGGAATTAGCATTATTTTTTTAAAAACTCACCTTAAAGTTTGTCAGTGCCTCGTGCAGGCTGCCATGGTGGTAAAGCATTATCCCCCTTAACTGAAGTGTCTGCACATGGTTCTGATTCAGCATCAGTGCTTTCTGGAAGTTCTCCATGGCCGCATCAAAATTACCAAGCTCCCTAGAATCAAATGTGTACCAAATTATAGGACCACAATGGATAAAAGCATTCATGGCTCGTCTGTCTTTAGGAGGTTGTAACTGTTCCAACCAATACTACATTTAGTGCAATAATAATAAAAAAGGTAATAATTAATATATTTATACATATACACATACATAATAATAATAATAAAAAATATATATATTTATCTACTATATAATTGTCTAAGGGTCACTTCTGTCTGTCTTTCTGTCACGGATATTCATTGGTCGCGGCCTCTGTCTGTCATGGAAATCCAAGTCGCTGATTGGTCGTGGGCGTTTTGCCACGACCAATCAGCGACGGTCATAATCTGGCAGCGAAATGGCCGCTTCTTTACTGCCCTGCAGTCAGCGCTGAGCGCTCACACAGGGTTAATGCCAGCGTTAACAGACCGCGGTGTAACGCACTTCGTTAACACCGCTATTAACCCTGTGTGACCAACTTTTTACTATTGATGCTGCGTATATATCTGTACACACATCATGGTGCGAGTGCTGTGCGATTTTTTTTTCTCGCACCCGTTGATTTGCATTGGATTCGCTACTCGTTACGAATACCCGAGTATTAGGACCTACTCGTTATGAGTATAGCGAGTCTGAATATTTCACTTCTCGCCCATCCCTATCCTCCACCATTCATGTCTATGGGTCACAGTGCAGTTTGAGTTTCAGACAGATTGAAAATTTTTCTCTCCACCTCCAAGAAAATTGTATCACACTGTAATCAAACTCTGATCAGAGTGGGATTTTCTGGGATGGAGAGAAAACAGCTGCACCTGGCCTAAGACGCATTTTTTAGCAACAATTCTGTAGTGAAATGCTGACGGGAGCTGACTTATCCTAGCACCTCTCTATAGAGCTCCCTAGAGCACTTTAATAACCCATCAGTGTATTTACATCACCAAGGATATTTTATTTAGTATAAAATACAGTATATTTTTCCTATTTTCTGCTATGTAATACTAGAGTGCGTCCCACAGTCTGAAAAATACTGTACATAGGCCTTCTGTTCCCAATTTACAGAATAAAGGTCATCTTTCACGGGAAAGGTCACTCGTATATAATCATTGGTGTGTACCAAAGGACTTGCATTATGGAGAGATTGACTGCTAATGTGCATTTGCAAGAATAATCTAGCACGAGAGATTACCTGTAGGCCTGGCCAAGACTTTTATATGCTTCTATAAAATTTGATTTCTGCTTTAAGGCTTCCTTAAATGTTTCAATGGCTTCCTGAAAAAAAAAAAAAGTACGATAAATGGTAAAATGTATAAAGTAAAACAAGCAAAATATGATCATGGTGAGATTTGTATATAAACATAATTCTATATGCAAAACCTGAAGAAAATGGTCCAAAAATACACAGCTACGTGCACAAAATTGCAAGGTTCGCTTAACTTTCTATTCCTCTTTGCTTAAATGGAGAAACCAATTTTTTTCTGCTTGGGCAACTTCACATACAGCCATAGTGACTGAGGCTGATTAAGTTCCTTCTCATGTACAGCACCATGGAATCAATGGTGCTATAATAATAATAATAATAATAATAATAATAATAACAATAATAATAACAACAACAACAACAACAACGATACTATTGCTTTTATAGTGAAATTACATAGGAAAAAGTGCAAATTAAAAAAAAAACAAAACAAAAAAAAACTGAGCCTAACACTAAAAATACTGTACAAAATGGTAATAGCTTTAACCCATGAAATGGTGCATATAACACACACATGTAAGTAATTGGACAAGAGAAGAATATAGTTGAAGTTGATGCCTGAGTAATTGCCAGCGTACACCGCCACCTGCTGGTGAAAGTGAAAGTAAAGAAAAAATTACAGTAGTAGGAACCTATTAGTGAGAACCTAGGTTTCCAGAAAAAGAGTTTAAACAAGACACAAGGTCAGGTGAGACCTTTGTCGCAGTTACTAATTATAAAAGGCCGACTGGGCCAAGAACAGGCAGTTGGCTCCAGAACCTGTACCAGGACAGGTCGTGTGGCTGCTAGGTGGGCTTACAACCACCATCGCCACAGAAGGGTCCGAGAGCGGTCAGATCCCAGATGAGGCTTGAGCTGTGAGGAAGATCTGTGTTTGGCACCAGTAGAAGTTAGTGACCAGATCCATACAAGGCTCGGTAGACGATCTGGCTGTAGCAGAGGACTGTTCCTGGGTGCGGTCTCAGGTAGACATGAGCGAATATCCTCAGCTCTCTCCTTATTCGTCTTGCTAATACAGCTCACCGAATAGCTGCAGCGAGAACCCGTATATCTGGAGCGCTCCTGATAATTAGGTGTCCAGAGCTGCAGATGCATGTGTCGCCACTATGTGACAGTCACAACACACAGGCTCTCCATGCATGTGTTGTGACTGTCATACAGCTGCGACGCCATAAAACCTGATTATCGGAGCGCTCCAGGTATCCGGGTTCCCGCTGCAGCTTCTTCAGTAAGTGCTACAGACTGCCGAATAAGGAAGGATCCGACAATATTTGCTCATGTCCAGTCTCAGGCCGTGTAGGACTTGTAGCCTAGCGAGAAATATCAGTGACCCCCCACTAGGGCCACTGTAACAATCAGAGGTGTTTACAGAGACTACGACACGACAGGGCCGGGCCTAGCATTGAGAGTGCTGCCCGTAAAGTTGAGACAAAGGCATTAATTGTCGTTTATCTGCTAGAAAACAAACAGTTTATGTAATAGAACGCTGCATTGATATTGTACTTAGTTGTGTTGCTGTGTCATAATATACTGTATTGACCCCGTTACTGTAACCCACCGTATAATGCTTACATAAATACTGTATACGTAGATTTTCCTTTTTTCAGTCAGCTACATAGTGTTAAGTAGCACTGTCTCCTCATGGCTGCAACAGTGCAAACAAAGTAACTTGCGCACACACATTCGCCCGGGTGCATCAGAGCATTTTGATTGGGCAATAAACATAAATTAGGATTTCACCAGATCATTACCTTCAGCAGGCCTCGGTGGAAGAATGTCAAACCTTTGTATAAAACTGCTATTGGCTGGTTTTGGTTTAATTCCAGTGACCGCTGAAAATCTTCGTGAGCTGCTACATAATCCTGAAGGAAAAGGAAACAGGTTATTCACAATTTGTAGCAATGTGTCTAGAGAGTGAACACAAGTGTGGAGTAAACAAATCTGTTAATGGGTAACACAATGGGTCTAATTTGTCACGGTGTTTGAAGCAAACGTAAAATAGGGATTTTTGTGTTACTCACCGTAAAATCCTTTTCTCCGAGACGCTCAATGGGGGACACAGGGCTGTGTCCCCCAATGAGGCGAAGGAGAAAAAGGAAATACAGTCCGAGCTGTCTGTACAAGCACATGAACATCATTTACTTGAAGGGGATGGAGATCCCAGACATAGCTGTACAGGAACATGGATGGCCATGGTTCAGTGAATGCAGAGAAGGGGCGGCAGCACTCCAACAAGACCACAGTCCCAGCTGACTGGCTGACTGGCACTGATCATATGAATGCTAAGGAGAGCCATGAATTGGAGGACATGTCTGCCCTTTAAGGTCTGCAGACATATTTCCTCTCTTGTACACACCTTACATGCTCATTTCGCTCACTGATTCTTCCTACAGAGCACGGGAAGAGAGAGTAATCCAACGTCAGACACCTCGGGTGATCACTCATCACCCAAGAGAAGAAAAAAAGGATCAGGTCATCACATTATATTATTATTGTCCAATTTATTTCCAACCAACATCAATGGAAAGTTGTGAGGCCTTAAACATTAGATGGTTGCCTAGTCCTATCAAATTAGCCCGATTGGTGCCAACATGTTGGGGGGGGGGGGTCTCAAAGAAGAATGGAGTATGGCATGTGAACTCCAAAAAAAACTCTAAAAACATGACTGCAGTCATCTGCTTTGTTAGAAAAGAAGCTGCCCGTAACCGTATCTTTCCTGGGAAGCCATATCCCTGGAGCGAGAGCATTCAGCCTTCTCTGTATTTAAGCATCTATAAGCTCCATGTAAAGTCATATAAAGTACACATAAAGGAGTAGTGAAATGTCTCAGTAACGGTCATTTATGAGGGACACCATGCTTGGATCGCCCTACAACCAGAATTCCACTGCCCTGAAAGTCAGAGGCGATCCCACCAATTGAAAAGGCGTCACATAAGATAAAGCCCCTTTAAAAAACTTTCCATAGAAATACGCAAGGCCTCGTTAAAAAACAAAACAGCATAAACTCAATTATTGATTTTGCAGCAAAGTGATGATGATCTTATCTTACCTCGGATATAAAGTATAGGGTGCCGCGGTGCCTATATAGCCGGGCTGATGGCTGTAGCTGAATAGCTCTAGTGAGGTCACTAAGTGCTTCACTGATCCGACCCAGTGGGGACAAAATCTGTACAAGGAAACAAAGGAGGTTGAATACCACCTACATAGTAATGTGTGTAGAATACAGATCACAGCTCTAACAGTACCACATTTTGGGGAAAGTTGAGCCCTTCTTTCCTTCCTCTAACCTTTTACCCCTATTTCATCTTTCCTCAGATTTATATAGCAGTGTCCAGTCCTCTACTCTATAGTATGGAATTGGCTTATGCACTATTCCATATCACTTGGCTATGTCTATCTGCAGGCAGGTATTACAATCCCCGCAGTAGAAGGAGAGTTGTGTGCAGGAAGGTTGCTCTGCCTCTTCAACAAGGAGTTGGCAGTAATTCTACAGTCCCCTAATATGCTACAAGTGTGCACGCCCCACAAGATGGGTACATCACTTACTTCTGCTCTCTGCTCATATACTTCTGGGTGATCCGGCTCCAAACTGATCACACGGCTCAGCTCAAATAATGCTAACTCGGCATTTTTTATATCCTTGAAGACATTAAATGGAGAAAAATAGTGAATAGTGGAAAATAAACCCAATAGCCTCACATTAATATTATCACAGAAGGTGAAGACGTAAAGGGATGAGTGCCATGCACAGCTGCCTGACTGCACACGTACAATATTAGACACAAACGTTACCCTTATGGAATGAATGTAACTTATTTCAATGTAATAACTGATTGAAAATCAACATATTTCTGTGGGCACAGAAAAAAAGACCAAGAACCCAGAGTAAAATTTAAACCGTAATTAATCTTTAATTATCATTGCTTATACACCATCTGAAAAAATGACCATTACTCTGAATAAAGGAGTATATTAACCTTAGAACAGAAGGAACATACACAATCAATTTTTGCCAATTGAATATATAATATACACCTCAACATTAAAATATACTCTTGGGTCTTTTTTCGAGCCTGCAAAAATGTGTCCATGTAGAACATTGCGGAGATATATTTCAGTACAATTATGTCATCTGTGGAAATATACTACCTATATATTAAAATTAGTTACTAATATATATTTTTTCCAACGTTTTTATCATCAGTTTTCGCTTGAGCTTGGGTTAAAAGCATTTCTATAATCAGCAAATACAGTTACTATTGGAAACAATGGATTGAAGAGGTTTACTGGCTTCCACAGGACGGTATTCTAGGCAGAGGTCAATGCACAGGAAGGGGGGAGAGGTGAGCTTTGATCATCACCTATTATGAATGGCGAGTTCTGGCTAACTTACTGTACATGGAGGCATTATCTGTCACTGTAGTCCTGCCTTAAGTAATATCACTGCTGAAAACTCCTTTGTATTATTTTATTATTAGACTTGGTAGCCGCAGTGAAAACTGCAAGATTTTACAATTATTTTCTATATGAACACTTTTCCTTTTAATTCTGATAAAGTGATCACTTATTCTCCCTAAAGAAAATGTGAAGAAAATTAACCATCCTGGAAGTCTCCTGTAATCTCCTGTGCAACCTCAGTGTTACAGGGCTTCCTTCACAATGTAGTCACTTCATAATGGTGAAAGGAGAACAGTCCCCTGCTCTGCTCTCTGGTTCACTCTTTAAAGGGAAACAGTCACCTCAGACATTGCCATTTACCTGCAGATACAGTAGAAGGTTAATCTGCAGCCCGGCCACCTTACTGAAAGTGTGGCTACCAGGAGAAAACAAACGCATTTTCTCCAGGAAGCTGCCGGCTTTTGGTCATCGAGGCACTAAGCAGCTGCTGTTACAGCTTGCTACCTGCTGTAAACACGTCACTGGCCCTTTAACAGCTCGCTCTGCAGCGGATCTGTGCAGAGCTAGCGGTCAAAGTTTGTGCATACAGCTGCTGCTCACAGAATACTGAGCAGTGACTGTAGCCACACAGTGCTCTGTAACGGCTACCGAAAAGAAGTTCATTTTCTCAGGTGAGCCGATTTTCTGTAAGGTGACCGAAAACAGAACCGTAATGCACTCAAACTGCAGATTAAGCATTAAGTCTATGACTGCAGGTTAATAGAGTTTTCCATAAGAAAGAATCCCTTGAAAAGGAACTTTTGAGCTCATTAACTGTGCACTTTGGGCTTTAAAGTGGCCTTTAGCAATCAGCCGCTAGTATGTAAAACGTAATATCATATAGCACTTACCTGAAGTCCTTTTTTACCATAGGCGATTCCTCGGCCATATATAGCACTCACAAGATCTGCATCCTCCTAATAAAAAACATATTTTACTAAATAGATCAAGTAAGCCACTTTTACTAAAAGTTAAACAAGAATAACCCACAATAACAGCACATCCTTAGCTAAACAGACAGTAAAAAATTGGAATCACATATATCTCCACCTTAAATGATGTGGTTTTGCCATATACTGGCACAAGAATCGGCTGCGAATACCGAGATAGAGACAGAGACAGAATATATATCTATGTAGTCCAGCCATTGACAAGGTTCGAAAAAAAAAAAATAGATATTTGATATAATTTTCTCCTTCAAACTTTGCTCTTGTCAAAGAATGCTCCCTTTGCAGCAATTACAGCATTGCAGACCTTTGGCATTTTAGCAGTTAATTTG
The DNA here is from genome assembly GCF_032444005.1 of Ranitomeya imitator. Lineage (NCBI taxonomy): Eukaryota > Metazoa > Chordata > Amphibia > Anura > Dendrobatidae > Ranitomeya > Ranitomeya imitator. The sequence goes on from NC_091286.1 coordinate 126,446,153, forward strand.
CTGAGGTAATTTGGAGAAATTTCCCCCCATGCTTCCAGAAGCCCCTCCCACAAGTTGGCTTGGATTGATGGGCACTTTGTGCGTACCGTACGGTCAAGCTGCTCCCACAACAGCTCAATGGGGTTGAGATCTGGTGACTGCGCTGGCCACTCCATTACAGATAGAATACCAGCTGCCTGCTTCTTCCCTAAATAGTTCTTGCATAATTTGGAGGTGTGCTTTGGGTCATTGTCCTGTTGTAGGATGAAATTGGCTCCAATCAAGCGCTGTCCACAGGGTATGGCATGGCATTGCAAAATGGAGTGACAGCATTCCTTATTCAAAATCCCTTTTACAAATCTCCACTTTACCAGCACCAAAGCAACCCCAGACCATCACATTACCTCCACCATGCTTGACAGATGGCGTCAGGCATTCTTCCAGCATCTTTTCAGTTGTTCTGCATCTCACAAATATTCTTCTGTGTGATCCAAACACCTCAAACTTGGATTAGTTTGCCATAACACTTTTTCCAATCTTCCTCTGTCCAATGTCTGTGTTCTTTTGCCCATAATAATCTTTTCCTTTCATTAACCAGTCTCAGATATGGCTTTTTCTTTGCCACTCTGCCCTGAAGGCCAGCATCCCAGAGTGGCCTCTTCACTGTAGACGTTGACACTGGCGTTTTGCATGTATTATTTAATGAAGCTGCCAGTTGAGGACCTGTGAGGCGTCTATTTCTCAAACTACAGATTCTAATGTACTTGTCTTGTTGCTAAGTTGTGCAGCAGGGCCCCCCACTTCTCTTTCTAATCTGGTTAGAGCCTGTTTGTGCTCTCCTCTGAAGGGAGTAGTACACACCGTTGTAGGAAATCTTCAGTTTCTTGGCAAATTCTCGCATGGAATAGCCTTCATTTCTAAGAACAAGAATAGACTGTCGAGTTTCATGTGAAAGTTCTTTTTCTGGCCATTTTGAGAGTTTAATGGAACCAACAAATGTAATGCTCCAGATTCTCAACTAGCTCAAAGGGAGTTTATAGATTCAAGTTTATAGTTTCTTTAATCAGCCAAACCGTTTTCAGCTGTGCTAACATACTTGCGCAAGGGTTTTCAAGGGTATTCTAGCCATCCATTAGCCTTCTTACGCAGTTAGCAACACAAAGTACCATAAGAACACTGGAGTGATGGTTGTTGGAACTGGGCCTCTATACACCTATGACGATATTGCATTACAAACCAGACAACTGCAGCTAGAATAGTCATTTACCGCATTAACAATGTATAGAGTGTATTTCTGAATCATTAATGTTAGCTTCATTGGAAAAAACTGCTTTTCTTTCAACAATAGGAAAATATATATAGCAGGTCACGGGATGCAGGAGCCTGCTGCTGCAGCTAACACCTTTGCCTGCTGTTAAAGAGAAATAAATATTCACTGCTCTCCATGCCAAAGGGAGAGGAGAGTAATGAATATTCATTTCTCTTTAATAGTGGACAGGCTTTCACATGGGCCCGCTGCCACAGGGAATGAATATTCACTGCTCTCCATTCCCATAGGCGTGGAGAGCAGTGAATATTCATTGATCTAGAATAGCCGTCATAGTAGCAGAACCTGCCAGATTCCTGCAGTTGCCAGCCTACCACATGTGCCTTCTATTAACCCCTTCCCGACCCATGACGCCACGTAGGCGTCATGAAAGTCGGTGCCATTCCGACCCATGACGCCTATGTGGCGTCATGGAAAGATCGCGTCCCTGCAGGCCGTGTGAAAGGGTTAACTCCCATTTCACCCGATCTGCAGGGACAGGGGGAGTGGTAGTTTAGCCCAGGGGGGGTGGCTTCACCCCCTCGTGGCTACGATCGCTCTGATTGGCTGTTGAAAGTGAAACTGCCAATCAGAGCGATTTGTAATATTTCACCTATTATAACGGGTGAAATATTACAATCCAGCCATGGCCGATGCTAAAATAACATCGGCCATGGCTGGAAATACTAATGTGCCCCCACCCCACCCCACCCATCGCCCCCCCAGCCCCCCGATCTGGCCGGTACACTGCTCCGGCTCCCCTCCGTCCAGTGCTCCGCTCCGCTCCCCCCGTGCTCCAATCACCCCCCCCGTGCTCCAATCACCCCCCCTGCACTCCGATCCACCCCCCCGGTGCTCCGTTCCACCCCCCCGTGCTCCGTTCCAGCCCCCCGTGCTCCGTTCCACGCCCCCCGTTCTCCGTTCCACCCCTCCCGCGCTCCGATTCCCCCCCCGTGGTCCCCCCCACCCCATCATACTTACCGATCCAGCCGGGGTCCCGTCCGTCTTCTCCCTGGGCGCCGCCATCTTCCAAAATGGCGGGCGCATGCGCAGTGCGCCCGCCGAATCTGCCGGCCGGCAGATTCGTTCCAAAGTGCATTTTGATCACTGAGATAGATTATATCTCAGTGATCAAAATAAAAAAAATAATAAATGACCCCCCCCCCCCCCCCCCCCCTTTGTCACCCCCATAGGTAGGGACAATAAAAAAATGAAGAATTTTTTTTTTTTCCACTAATGTTAGAATAGGGTTAGGGGTAGGGTTAGGGGTAGGGTTAGGGCTAGGGCTAGGGTTAGGGCTAGGGGTAGGGTTAGGGGTAGGGTTAGGGCTAGGGTTAGGGGTAGGGGTAGGGTTAGGGGTAGGGTTAGGGTTTCGGTATGTGCACACGTATTCTGTTCCTCTGCGGATTTTTCCGCTGCGGATTTGATAAATTCGCAGTGCTAAACCGCTGCGGATTTATGGCGGATTTACCGCGTTTTTTTCTGCGCATTTCACTGCGGTTTTACAACTGCGATTTTCTATTGGAGCAGTTGTAAAACCGCTGCGGAATCCGCACAAAAGAAGTGACATGCTGCGGAATGTAAACCGCTGCGTTTCCGTGCAGTTTTTCCGCAGCATGTGTACAGCGATTTTTATTTCCCGTAGGTTTACATTGAACTGTAAACTCATGGGAAACTGCTGCGGATCCACAGCGTTTTCCGCAGCGTGTGCACATACCTTTAGAATTAGGCTATGTGCACACTGTGCGGATTTGGCTGCGGATTGGCCGCTGCGGATTCGCAGCAGTGTTCCATCAGGTTTATAGTACCATGTTAACATATGAAAAACCAAATCCGCTGTGCCCATGGTGCGGAAAATACCGCGCGGAAACGCTGCGTTGTATTTTCCGCAGCATGTCAATTCTTTGTGCGGATTCCGCAGCGTTTTACACCTGTTCCTCAATAGGAATCCGCAGGCGAAATCCGCACAAAAAACACTGGAAATCCGCGGAAAATCCGCAGGTAAAACGCAGTGCCTTTTACCCGTGGATTTTTCAAAAATGGCGCGGAAATATCTCACACGAATCCGCAACGTGGGCACATAGCCTTAGGGTTGGAATTAGGGTTGTGGTTAGGGTTAGGGGTGTGTTGGGGTTACGGGTGTGTTGCGGTTAGGGTTGTGATTAGGGTTATGGCTACAGTTGGGATTAGGGTTAGGGGTGTGGGGGGGTTAGTGTTGGAGTTAGAATTGAGGGGTTACCACTGTTTAGGCACATCAGGGGTCTCCAAACGCAACATGGCGCCACCATTGATTCCAGCCAATCTCGTATGCAAAAAGTCAAATGGTGCTCCCTCACTTCCGAGCCCTGACGTGTGCCCAAACAGTGGTTTACCCCCACATATGGGGTACCAGCATACTCAGGACAAACTGCGCAACAATTACTGGGGTCCAATTTCTCCTGTTACCCTTGTGAATCTAAAAAAATGCTTGCTAAAACATAATTTTTGAGGAAAGAAAAATGATTTTTTATTTTCACGGCTCTGCGTTGTAAACGTCTGTGAAGCACTTGGGGGTTCAAAGTGCTCACCACATATCTAGATAAGTTCCCTGGGGGGTCTAGTTTCTAAAATGGGGTCACTTGTGGGGATTTCTACTGTTCAGGCACACCAGGGGCTCTGCAAACGCAACGTGACACCCGCAGACCATTCCATCAAAGTCTGCATTTCAAAAGTCACTACTTCCCTTCTGAGCCCCGACGTGTGCCCAAACAGTGGTTTACCCCCACTCATGGGGTATCAGCGTACTCAGGAGAAACTGGACAACAACTTTATTTGGGGGGTCCAATTGGGGTCCAATTTCTCCTGTAACCCTTAGGAAAATAAAAAATTCTGGGCTAAATAATTATTTTTGAGGAAAGAAAACGTATTTATTATTTTCACGGCTCTGCATTATAAACTTCTATGAAGCACTTAGGGGTTCAAAGTGCTCACCACACATCTAGATAAGTTCCTTTGGGGGTCTAGTTTCCAAAATGGGGTCACTTGTGGGGGGTTTCTACTGTTTAGGCACATCAGGGGCTCTGCAAACGCAACGTGACGCCCGCAGAGCATTCCATCAAAGTCTGCATTTCAAAACGTCACTACTTCAATTCCAAGCCCCGGCATGTGCCCAAACAGTAGTTTACCCCCACATATGGGGTATCACCGTACTCAGGAGAAACTGGACAACAACTTTTGGGGTCAAATTTCTCCTGTTACCCTTGGAAAAATAAAAAATTGCAGGCTAAAAGATCATTTTTGAGAAAATAATTTTTTTTTTTTATTTTCATGGCTCTGCGTTATAAACTTCTGTGAAGCACTTGGGGGTTCAAAGTCCTCACCACACATCTAGATTAGTTCCTTTGGGGGTCTAGTTTCCAAAATGGTGTCATTTCTGGGGGATCTCCAATGTTTAGGCACACAGGGGCTCTCCAAACGTGACATGGTGTCCGCTAATGATTGGAGCTAATTTTCCATTTAAAAAGCCAAATGGCGTGCCATCCCTTCCGAGCCCTGCCGTGCGCCCAAACAGTGGTTTACCCCCACATATGGGGTATCAGCGTACTCAGGACAAACTGGACAACAATATTTGGGGTCCAATTTCTCCCATTATCCTTGGCAAAATAGGAAATTCCAGGCTAAAAAATCATTTTTGAGGAAAGAAAAATTATTTTTTATTTTCATGGCTCTGCGTTATAAACTTCTGTGAAGCACCTGGGGGTTTAAAGTGCTCAATATGCATCTAGATAAGTTCCTTGGGGGGTCTAGTTTCCAAAATGGGGTCACTTGTGGGGGAGCTCCAATGTTTAGGCACACAGGGGCTCTCCAAACGCGACATGGTGTCCGCTAACAATTGGAGCTAATTTTCCATTCAAAAAGTCAAATGGCGCGCCTTCCCTTCCGAGCCCTGCCGTGTGCCCAAACAGTGGTTTACCCCCACATATGAGGTATCGGCGTACTCGGGAGAAATTGCCCAACAAATTTTATGATCCATTTTATCCTGTTGCCCATGTGAAAATGAAAAAATTGAGGCTAAAAGAATTTTTTTGTGAAAAAAAAGTACTTTTTCATTTTTACGGATCAATTTGTGAAGCACCTGGGGGTTCAAAGTGCTCACTATGCATCTAGATAAGTTCCTTCGGGCGTCTAGTTTCCAAAATGGGGTCACTTGTGGGGGAGCTCCAATTTTTAGGCACACGGGGGCTCTCCAAACGTGACATGGTGTCCGCTAAAGAGTGGAGCCAATTTTTGATTCAAAAAGTCAAATGGCGCTCCTTCCCTTCCAAGCCCTGCCGTGCGCCCAAACAGTGGTTTACCCCCACATATGAGGTATCAGCGTACTCAGGACAAATTGGACAACAACTTTCGTGGTTCAGTTTCTCCTTTTACCATTGGGAAAATAAAAAAAATTGTTGCTAAAAGATAATTTTTGTGACTAAAAAGTTAAATGTTCATTTTTTCCTTCCATGTTGCTTCTGCTGCTGTGAAGCACCTGAAGGGTTAATAAACTTCTTGAATGTGGTTTTGAGTACCTTGAGGGGTGCAGTTTTTAGAATGGTGTCACTTTTGGGTATTTTCAGCCATATAGACCCCTCAAACTGACTTCAAATGTGAGGTGGTCCCTAAAAAAAATGGTTTTGTAAATTTCGTTGTAAAAATGACAAATCGCTGGTCAAATTTTAACCCTTATAACTTCCTAACAAAAAAAAATTTTGTTTCCAAAATTGTGCTGATGTAAAGTAAACATGTGGGAAATGTTATTTATTAACTATTTTGTGTCACATATCTCTCTGGTTTAACAGAATAAAAATTCAAAATGTGAAAATTGCGAAATTTTCAAAATTTTCGCCAAATTTCCGTTTTTATCACAAATAAACGCAGAATTTATTGACCTAAATTTAACACTAACATGAAGCCCAATATGTCACGAAAAAACAATCTCAGAACCGCTAGGATCCGTTGAAGCGTTCCTGAGTTATTACCTCATGAAGGGACACTGGTCAGAATTGCAAAAAACGGCAAGGTCTTTAAGGTCAAAATAGGCTGGGTCATGAAGGGGTTAAAGGCAATAAATATTCACTGCACTTTTTTTAAACAAATCTGGCAACATGTGTTTTTTGTTTTCATCTGGCTTCTAATAAGTAGTCTGATGAAAACTCGTTCTGTCCTTACGAATAAAAAAAAACAAACACACTTGGAAAAAAAAAATATATGAGTGACTAGTGTGAAAAGTGTGCGATTATTTTATTTATTTTTTGAAGCTTGTGATATGAAAAATAAAAAGTAAAGAAAACATGACTCAATAGGGAAAAAATATGTATACGGTATGTATGTTACACTAAACAGTAGCTTTTTTTTTTTTTTTTAGGGATGATAGCCTCTGTTTAATGCTGGAAACTATGTCACACTAGATCAGTCAATGGTATAGCAAAAAAAGGTCTATTATATATAAAAAATAAAAATAGAAATAACACAAACCTACCTGAAGCATTGAAGAGAAATGTTTTACAGCCTCATCATGCAGGCCACTGCCTATTAATACATATCCTATAGCTTGAACATAAAAACAAAAATATTCAATTAATGACTAGCAGGAAGTAATCTCAAAAGGATTAATAAAATGGCTTGAACTGTACATAAGACACCATTTCCACAAACCAATAAGACAAGATAATAGGCGATTTTTACACAAGTTTAGGACAGAGTGAAATGTAGGAAACGTCAGATCCAGTGGAGATATAGCTCGCTAAATTTGTGAGTCATGCATCAACAATTTTAATAGAAAGGGCCAGGTTCACACAAAATGAATCCACCCCCGATAGATCACATATGGATTCTGGTCCGTTAAATGTGGTCAAGTGCGGTTACCTGATGCATAATCCGCATCAAGAATTCTTGTCAATTATTTTTTGCGCTTAATGAAGATTTCAAATCACGCACAAAATCATCAATGGGAGGTGGAATAGATGGAGATTTTGTCTCAGAATCCAAGTGACATTTCAGTTTTGTTACTTTAAAATGACACAAAGCTTCCACTATAAATGAAAAAAATAACTTTACCCCGTGGATATTACCACCATCTTTATTTTTATGTCATCTAATTTAATTCTCTAATTGATGTCTAAATTCCCTCGAAATCCTAGTTGGAGGATAACTGCTATTTTAACTCTATAAATGCTCCTTGCCTAATGATATTTACAGTGCTCAGCGTAAATGAGTACACCCCATTTGAAAAATAATATTGTAAATATTTCACTGAATACAAGAACAATTTCTAAAAATCTGAATCCTCAGTTATACTGCCAGCGCTACAATGGAAAGGTTTAGATCAAAGCATATTCATGTGCTAAATCGTACAGAGAACCTGTGGCAAGACTGGAAAATTGCTGTTCACAGACCCCTCCATTCAATCTCATTGAGCTAGACCTAGTTTGCAAAGAAGAATGGGCAAAGTATTGACTCGGGGGCTGAATATAAATGCACGTCACAATTCTCAGATTTAAATTTTTAAAATATTTTTAAAAAACATATTTCTCTTACATGTCACAAATAATTGCTACTTTGTGTTGGTGCATCATATAAAATCCCAATAAAAACATTTATGGGTATAACATGAAAAAAAAAATGTGGAAATGCCACAGGTATGGATACTTTTTCAAAGCACTGTGTAACAGGAAGGGCTGGAAACATGTTTCCAGCAGTTGGTCAGGTACTGGGTGCAGAGACCCTTAGTTGGCATTGAAACTTAAAGGGAACCTGTCACCCCCAAAATCGAAGGTGAGCTAAGCCCAACATCATCAGGGGCTTATCTACAGCATTCTGTAATGCTGTAGATAAGCCCCCGATGTAACCTGAAAGAGGAGAAAAAGAGGTTAGATTATACTCACCCAAGGGCGGTCCCGGTTCTGTTCTGGTCCGATGGGCGTCGCGGTCCGGGTCCTCCCATCTTCTTACTAGGACGTCCTCTTCTTGTCTTCCTGAAGCAGCCCCGGTGCAGGCGTACTTTGTCTGTTCTGTTGAGGGCAGCGTAAAGTACTGCAGTGTGCAGGCACCAGGCCTCTCTGACCTTTCCCGGCGCCTGCGCACTGTAGTACTTTGCTCTGCCCTCAACAGGGAACAAAGTACGCCTGCGCCGGAGCTGCAGCGTGAAGACAAGAAGAGGACGTCATCGTAAGAAGATGGGAGGACCCGGACCGCGACGCCCATCGGACCAGAACCGCAGCGGGACCGCCCCTGGGTGAGTATAAGCTAACCTCTTTTTCTCATCTTTCAGGATACATGAGGGACTTATCTACAGCATTACAGAATACTGTAGATAAGCCCCTGATGCCGGTGGGCTTAGCTCACTTTCGATTTTGGGGGTAACAGGTTCCCTTTAAGGGTAGAAGCGTTTAGCAGAACTGCGGAATGGGGGGGGGGGTTTAACGATTGATTGAAATATTTATAGGGTCCTCCCATCTCCAAGATCCTATCCCAATATGTAGTAGGTGTAATAATAATATTAGTTAATACCTCCAATTAGAAATGTAGTAAAGTTCTTCTGATGCGCTATGTCACTTACCTCATGTACATGGTATTTCAGTAGCTTTGGTATCTATGGTTACGACCACTCAGAGTTACTTGCTAGTGGTCGTAACCATGGATACCTAAAGCTGCTGCAATGTGCTGCCCATGAGGTAAAGGACATTGCGATTCAGAGGAACTATACTACATTTCTAATTGGGAGGCATTTGCTAATATTATTATTATTATTATTAATACACCTACTACACATTAGGATAGGATCTTGGAATACCCCTTTAATGACAGATAGCACAAATTAATGCATATGAGGAAGGAGTAAGATAATTCTACAAAATACAGACCGCTTCACTGCAGCTTCTGTATGTATTCCAGTTATTGCCACAGCCTTTGGCCAACACACACTTTATGTATTGTTCTAGAACCTGATTGTCAGTTTCTTTGTCTCCACGCATCATTGGTCACGTCCTAGATCTTATTAGGCATTACTCTGAGACAATGTCACCCACTATTCTTTATTCTGTACATTTTATAATTTGACTTAATAAGACTATCATTTTAACATACACGCTGTCATACTTGTAGGTTCTGTAACTGATTATTTACTGTTATTCACACTGGCTTGCTGCCAACATCTGTAGATTGAATTTATATTCTTCCCTTACCAAGCTCCTCATTTGTATCATCATCCTCTGTTACAAATGGCAATCTCTTCTGCTCCGCCAGTGTCTTAGCTTGGCTCTGAAAGGAAAAGCAGCAAGTAGTATTAACCCCTTACTGACAGAGCCACATTTTTTACATCTGACCAGTGTCACTTTGTGGTGATATCTCTGGAATGCTTCAACAAATGCCAGTGATTGAGATTGTTTTTTTCGTGACACATTATACTATATGATAATGATAAATTTAGGTCGATATGTGTTTATTTATAAAAGAAAAAAAATCAGAAATTTGAGAAAAATGTAAAAAAAAAAAAAAATAGCAATTTTCAAACTTTGAATGATTATCCCTTTAATCCAGATAGTCATACCACACACAACATTAATAAATAACATTTCCCTCATATCTGCTTTACATCAGCACCATTTGTAAAATGTTCTTTTATTTTGCTAGCATTTTAGGGGGGTTAAAAATGTGACAGCAATTTTTCATTTTTTCAAGGAAATGTACAAAAATTTATTTTTTAGGGACTTATCCGATTTTGAAGTGACTTTAGGGGGTCACATATATTGGGAAACCCCAAAAGTTCTACCATTTTAAAAAGAGCACCCCCTGACATATTGAAAACTGCAGTCAGGTCGTTTAGTAACCCTTCAGGTGATTTTCAGGAATTAATGCAACGTGGCATGATAGGAATGAAAATGTGTATTTTTACCCCCTAAATGTCTCGAACTTCTGAACAGATTACTACAGCCATCAGACTCTAAAGGTACCGTTACACTAAGCGACGCTGCAGCGATGTATAGACAACGATCCGACCTAAACTAGATCGCTGGGGCATCGCTGTTTAGGTCGCTGTAGAGACGTCAAACACAGCAACTCCAGAACGATGCAGGAGCGATCCAGTGACGTAACGGCGACTCACTTATCGTTCTCGCTGGTTGTTAGCTCCATGTAAAACATTGCTGACATCGTTGCTTTTGCTGTCAAACATGACGATACACGCCGACCTGACGACCAAATAAAGTTCTGGACTTCTAGCTCCGACCAGCGATGGCACAGCGGGATCCAGATCGCTGCTGCGTGTCAAACACAACGAGATCGCTATCCAGGACGCTGCAACGTCACGGATTGTTGTCGTTCTCGTTGCAAAGTTGCTGAGTGTGACGGTACCTTAAGGCCGCTCTTTGGTCATGAATTGCCATGGCAAACATCAGGACCGCACAATCATGATCTGAGGGCACTAATTGGGATAAAGAGGAAGCCCCCACACTCTGTTAACCATTTATATGATGCAGTCACTATTGACAGCAGCATCTAAGGGGTTAAACAGATATGGACGGTGCAAACACTGATTGTGGCTGATGCAAGAAGTTGTCAGCTATAGAATACAGAAGAAAGCTGCTGGATTGTCACCTGTATGGGAATACTATTCTCTTATATCTCAGGTCAGTTAAAAGACGTATTTGGTGGTCATTAAAGGGTTAAACATAAGCAACTAAAAAAAATAAAAAATTCAGCATGACGTAACAAAGCACTCAAAAATTAAATTGTTAATATCCAAGAAACTAAATGAAAGGTCACATACACAGGCTGATAGAGACTGCCAGCCTTTACATAATTTTTTTATCTATTCAAAAATATACAATGTAGATCGGGAAGGGGACTCATTTTAAATCATTTAAAGGAGAAGACCAAAGGCCCGATACATGGTGCAAGATCATACATATAGTTAGGTCCAAGATATTTGTACAGTGACCGAAACTTCATGATATGCAGAGCAGACAGTCAACAAGATTTTCCGGTGTGGGCACCTCCAGCACTATCACAGACATGCCAAGTATAGGCACGGCTGTGATTGGCCGACACACCACGTTAGAAAAAAAATTACACCGAGAACAAGTGTAGATAAGCAGACAGCTGCAGGCTGCAGCCCTCACCTGTCAGATTTACCTTGGCTGGTTATCAAAAATAGAGGCTGTGGTGAGGGAACACTTAGCTAATTTAAATTAATTCAAATCTCCTAGTCCAGATGAATTACATCCTAAGGTACTGAAAGAGTTAGCAGATGAAGCTGCAGAACTACACGCCAGAATGTTTGAAAAATCCTGGAGAACAGGAGAAGTCCCAGAAGATTGGATAAGGGCAAATGTTGTCCATATTTTCAAAAAAGAAGATGGAGCCAGGAAATTACATTTTAGTGAGCCTTACTTCTATTCCAGGAAAGATCTTTGAACAAATTATTAAACAGCATGTACAGCACTGTAAAACATTAAGAGACCACCACATCAAAACCCTGTCATGGACAGCCCAATCTCCAGACCTGAACCCCACTGAAAACCTCTGGAATGTAATCAAAAGGATGATGGATAGTCACAAGCCATCAAACAAATAAGAACTGCTTAAATTATTGCGCCAGAAGCAGTGTGAAAGACTGGTGGAAAGCATGCCAAGACGCATGAAAACGGTTTTTAAAAATCATGGTTATTCCACAAAATATTGATTTCTGAACTATCCCCGAGTTAAAACAGTAGTAGGCCATGTTCACACAGTGCGTTTTTAACTGCGGAACCGCCGCGATTTTGCCGCTGCGGGTCCGCAGCTGTTTTCCATGCAGGGTACAGTACAATGTACCCTATGGAAAACAGGAACCGCTGTGCACATGATGCGGAAATGCACTAAAAAAAGCCGCGCTGAATAGCTGCGGTAAAAAAGAAGTACCATGTCACTTCTTTGTGCAGAACTGCAGCGGTTCTGCACCCATAGACCTCCATTGTGAGGTCAAACCCGCAGTAAAACCCGCAGACAAAAAAAATATCTGCGGGTTTTCTGCGGTTTGTGGTGCAGAACCGCTGCAGCAGGAAGTGCGTGGGCGGAGTGTGGCTGCCCCCCCGTGCTCCAATCCCACCCCCCCATGCTCCGATGCCACCCCCCCGTGCTCCGACGCCCCCCCCCGTGCCCTCATCTCCCCCCCTTATACTTACCGGGCCTCCCGGTGTCCGTCCGGCCGTCTTCTCCCTGGGAGCCGCCATCTTCCAAAATGGCGGGCGCATGCGCAGTGCGCCCGCCGAATCTGCCGGCCGGCAGATTCGTTCCAGGCACATTTTGATCACTGTGATAACCTCACAGTGATCAAAATAAAATAAAAGGTAAATGACCCCCCCCTTTATCACCCCCATAGGTAGTAACAATAATAAAATAAAGAATTTTTTTTTTCCCCCACTACAGTTAGAACTAGGGTTAGGGGTAGGGTTAGGGGTAGGGTTAGGGTATTTTCAGCCATTTTAACCCTAAAAAAAACTTCCTAGAAAACACACAGACTCTGCAGAGAAAACTGCATAAAAAAACCGCACTAAAAACCGCATCAAAAAATGCACCAAAAACGCACCAAAAAACGCACCTGCGTTTTCTGCCAAGAGCTGCGGTTTTTAGTGCAGAAAAAACAGCAGGGAAATCAGGAACGTGTGAACATGGCCGTATAGTTGTTTCTAAATGATTATGAATTTGTTTTCTTTGCATTATTTGAGGCCTGAAAAGCACGGCATTTTTTTTTTGACCATTTTTCATGGTCAGGAAAAAAATCCAAAATTTATTGCTTGGATATTCGGAGACATGTTGTCAGAAGTTTATAGAATAAAAGAACAATTTACATTTTACTCAAAAATAAATCTATAAAGAGAAAAATCAGAGAAACTAAACATGTTGCAGTGGTCTCTTAATTTTTTCCAGAGCTGTATGCAAGTACTTGGATAAGAATACAGTAATAACTAGAGCCAGTATGGGTTTGTAGACTAATATAATTTCCTTCTATGATGGAACCACTGACTGGGCGGATCAGGGAAATGCAGTATTATTAATTTATTTATATAGCACCATTAATTCCATGGTGCTGTACACTAGATGGGGTTACATCAAAAGTCAAATATCACTTACAGTAAACAAAACTAACAATGTCAGACTGGTACAGAGGGAAGAGGACCCTGCCCTTGCGGGCTTACATTGTACAGGATTGTGGGGAAGGAGACAGTAGGTCGGGGGTTGCAGTAGCTCTAATGGTGTTGAGGTGGCGTGTGGTCATTACAGGTTGTAAGCTTCTTTGAAGAGATGGGTTTTCAAGTTCCGTTTGAAGGATCCAAATGTGATGGATAACCGGAAGTGTTGGGGTACCGAATTCCAGATGATGGGGGATATTCAGGAGAAGTCTTGGAGGCAAGTGGATGAGGAGCGAATAAGCATGGAGGAGAGAAGGAGGTCTTGGGAGGACTGGAGATTACGTGAGGGAAGATATTGAGAGATTAGCTCGGAAATATACAGAGGAGAAAGGTTATGGATGGCTTTGTAGGTCAGTGTTAGTAGTTTAAACTGGATACGCTGGGAAATTGGGAGCCAGTGAAGGGATTTGCAAACAGGGGAGACAGGAGTGTAGCGAGATGAATTAGTCGGGCAGCAGAGTTAATGACGGACTGGAGGGGTGCGAGAGTGTTAGAAGGTTGGCCACAACCTTCGAGGAGGGAGATTATTAGGGCATGCACAAGCATTTTGGTAGAGTGAGGGTTGAGGAAAGGACGGATTCCAGAAATATTTTTGAGCTGGAGGTGACAGGAGGTTGCGAGAGCATGGATGTGCGGTTTAAAGGACAGGGCACAGTCAAGTGGAAAGCGTGAATTCATTTATTGTGATAGACAGATCAGGTAGGGAAGATGTGCGAGATGCAGGAAAGATAGTTAGTTCAGATTTGTCCACAGTAGACAGAATATATCTTGACTTCAGCAAAGCATTTGATAAAGTATTTCATACTATCCTTAGTGAAAAAAGAATCAAAGTATGGTATTGAACAAGGCTAAGGTTAGCTAGATTCATAAATGGCTCAGAAACAAAGCTAGGTGGGATAGCTAACAGTAGAAAAGACAGAGAAAGGATTCAGAAGGATCTAGATAAGCTCGAACAATGGGCAGCGACTAGTGATGAGCGAATATACTCGTTACTCGAGATTTCTCGAGCATGCTCGGGGGTCCTCCGAGTATTTTTTAGTGCTCGGAGATTTACTTTTTCTTGCCGTAGCTGAATGATTACATCTGTTAGTCAGCATAAGTACATGTGGGGGTTGCCTAGCAACCAGGCAACCCCCACATGTACTTATGCTGGCTAACAGATGTAAATCATTCAGCTGCGGAAAGAAAAACTAAATCTCCGAGCACTAAAAAATACTCGAAGGACCCCCGAGCACGCTCGAGAAATCTCGAGTAACGAGTATATTCGCTTATCACTAGCAGGGACTAATAGAATTGTATTTAACAGGGGGAAATGCAAGATTCTACATCTGGGCAAGAAAGCGAACATTACATCTTCAGAATGGGAGAAATAGAACTAAGCAACAGCATGTGTCAAAAAGACTGCACGAGTCAGTGTTCTGCAGCAGCAAAGAGACAAACATTTCTAGGATGTATTAAGAGAAACAGAGTCTAGATCAAGTGAAATAATTATCCCCCTTCTACTCCTCCTAGGTCAGGCCTCATCTGGAATACTGTGTCCAGTTCTGGGCACCACATTTTAAAAAATAAATTGAAAAACTGGGGCAAGTTCAGAGAAGAGCTACCAGGATGGTAGCTGCAAAGATGGACTGCAAAGTATGTGCTATGATGAACAGTTAAAGGATCTGGGAATGCTTGGGAAAAAAAAAAAAAAAAAAAGAAGGCTAAGAGGAGACTTACCGTATTTTTCGGACTATAAGATGCACTTTTTCCTCAAAAAATTTGGGAGGAAAATGTGGGGTGCGTCTTATAATCCGAACGCAGGCTTACCGGGGTGGTTACACCAGTGGTGTAGCAGCGTCCCTTCTTCAGGGACCCGGCGACGGCAGAGGTGTGGCAATGTTGAGGCTCGATGTTGGCGGTGGGCGGAGTGGAGTGCATCGTTGATTTCCCTGAGTCCATCCTCCTGAAGCCGTGGGTCACCGTAGGCAGCGCTTGCGCGGATTGAGATCTCGGCTGACCTCTCGCGCTTCATTTTCCTGAGGCTGTGGACTTGAGATCTCGGCAGCCCTCGGCTTCAGGAAAATCGCTGCTGGAGGCCGCGCGTGTGCAGATTGAGATCTCAACAGCCATTTTCCTGAAGCTGAGGGCCACAGACATCTCAAGCCGTGCACGTATGGCCTTAGGAAGATGGCCGCTGAGAAACCGGTGATGCCCTCGGCTCTGCTTGCCTTGGACACCAGGCCGAGACGTCGCCACATTTCTGCCGCTGGTATCCTGAAGAAGGGACTCTGCCTCACCACCGACACTGGACCCGCAGCATCGCCCCAGGACTGCAGCATTGCCCCACTTCTACCACCGCTAGCTGAGGAAGGAACCACGCCTCCTGTGACCCAGCTCTACCGCAGCCGGCCCTCAGGTAAGATAATTTAAATTAAGACAATAAGTCGAACCCCCATCTCATAAAAATCTTTTTTCTGCTATTTTCCACCCCAAAATTTGGGGTGCGTCTTATGGTCCGATGCATCTTATCGTCTGAAAACTACAATAATATTTGTCTTCAAATATCTGAAGGGATATCACAGTGTACAGGGATCATCATTCTCATTTCATTTGGAAACACGAGAAACAATGGAATGAAACTGAAATGGAGAAGATACAGACTAGGACATTAGGGAAAACAATTGTTTTACAGTGAGGGTGATCAAGGAGTAGAACAGGCTGCCACGAGAGGTGGTGATGGTGAGTTCTCCTTCAACAGAAGTTTTGAAGCAGAGGCTGGACAGACATTTATTTGAGATGGTTTAGTGAATCACAGGCTCAATGATATAAAATTCTGTGAAGCACCTGTGGGCTCAAGCTAGGGTGTAGCTTCAAAACTTGGGTCACTTGTGGGGAGTTATCACTGTTTAAGGATATCAGGGGCTCTGCAAACGAGACATGGTGTCCGCCATCTATTCCAGCCAATTTTGCACTACGAAAGTCAAATGGCGCCCCTTCCCTACTGAGCCCTGCTGTGTGCCTGTAGTTTTCAACCACATATGGAGGGGGGGGTGGTATCTGTGTACTCAGGAGAAATTGCACAACAAATTGTATAGTTTATATTCTCCTGTTACCCTTGTGAAAATGAAAAGTTGGGGGCAAAAGGAACAGGTTTGTGGGAAAAATTAAAATGTAAATCTAAAGAGGTTAATAAACTTATTGAATGTGGTTTGGAGCTCTTTGAGGGGTGCAGTTTTTTTAAAATGGCGTCACTATTGTGTATTTTCTGTCACATAGGCCCCTCAAAGTCACTTGAAATGTGATGTGGCTCCTAAAAAAAATAGTTTTGCTAATTTTATTGGGAAAAGGAGGAATTTCTGATAAACTTTTAGCCCTTCTAACCTAACTAATATTTTTGAAAACTGATGCAGGTGTAAAGTAGATATGTGGTGAATGTTATTTATTAACTATTTTGTGTGGAATAACTTTTATCTGATTTAAGGACATAAAAATTTAACGTTTCAACATTTTCAAATTCTGACAAATTTATATTTTCAGAAATAAAAACACAAATCATACTGACCAAAATTTACCAATAACATGAAGTTCAACATACAAAAAAACCCTATTTGGGAGAGAAGAACAGACAAATCGCGGCGCCCTAAGTGCGTAAACACAATATTATAGTCTTTAAAGGGTGCACAATTTTATGCACTCACCTGATAAAAGACTAAAATGGCTTTAGATCGTGTATCCTCCAAATTCCCTCTGAGATACTTTTCAATGTACAGGGCTTGCAGCTTGCCTCGGGTGGATCCAAGTGAGAGAGCCAGAGTAAGGGCTCATCTCCACTTGTGAGGAAAACGGACGAGTGCAATCCGATAAAAAAATCGGATTGCACTCGGACCAATGTTAATCAATAGGTGACACTCCATTTGCGATTTTTTTCCCAGCCGAAATCGGACTGAGAAAAATCTGTGTCGGCTGAGAAAAAAAATCGCAGCATGCTGCGTATTGCTGAGATTCTCGGACGAGACTCGCCAATGCAAGTCAATGGGTGCGAGAAAAAAAACGCACAGCACTCGCACCATGCGAGTGCTGTCCGATTTACGCACCCGTGTCCTTAGAAAAGCCGGCAATTCAGCGCAGAGTACAGTAAAATCACACTGACAGGTTAGATGAGAGTAGATATATACACATAGAATAGGTATATATACATATATATATGTCAGGGAGACACCTATATATATATATATTTATATTTAATGCAGCGTGAGAGAGCTTTAAAAGCTGGTAATTCAATTACCGGCTTTTGCTTTCTCCTTCCTAAACCCGACATGATATGAGATCTGGTTTACATACAGTAAACCATCTCATATCACCATTTTTTTTGCATATTCCACACTACTAATGTCAGTAGTGTGTATATGCAAAATTTGGCCGTTCTAGCTATTATATTTAAGGGTTAAATGGCGGAAAAAATTGGCGTGGGCTCCCGCGCAATTTTCTCCGCCAGAGTAGTAAAGTCAGTGACTGAGGGCAGATATTAATAGCCTGGAGAGGGTCCACGGTTATTGGCCCCCCCTGGCTAAAAACACCTGCCCCCAGCCACCCCAGAAAAGGCACATCTGGAAGATGCGCCTATTTTGGCACTTGGCCACTCTCTTCCCATTCCCGTGTAGCGGTGGGATATGGGGTAATGAAGGGTTAATGCCACCTTGCTATTGTAAGGTGACATTAAGCCTAATTAATAATGGAGAGGCGTCAATTATGACACCTATCCATTATTAATCCAATTGAATGAAAGGGTTAAAAAAAACACACACATTATTAAAAATTATTTTAATGAAATAAAAACAAAGGTTGTTGTAATATTTTATTTAACGCCCAATCCAATCACTGAAGACCCTCGATCTGTAAATAAAAAAACATAATAAACCAACAATATACATACCTTCCGAGGATCTGTAAAGTCCAACGATGTAAATCCTTCTGAAGGGGTTAAAACATTTTGCAGCAAGGAGTTCTGCTAATGCAACGCTACTCCTCGCTGCAAAACCCCAGGGAATGAAGGTAAAGTAGGTCAATGACCTATATTTACCTGCATTTGCGGTGAGGCGCCCTCTGCTGGCTGTTCATAGATCGTGGGAGCTTTCCTTGATATATATATATAGGTGTCTCCCTGACATATATATATGTATATATACCTATTCTATGTGTATATATCTACTCTAATCTAACATGTCAGTGTGATTTTACTGTACTCTGCGCTGAATTGCCGGCTTTTCTAAGGAGACCCGTGCGTAAAAATCGGACAGCAATACGGATGTCATACGGATGTTGCGATAAAAAAAAAAAATAAATCGCATGACACTCGCATGACACTCGCATGGCACTCGCAGACGTTACATCAGTTTTTTTCGGTCCGTAAATCGGACCATTTTTTTCTCACACAAGTGGAGATGAGCCCTAAGGCTCACACAGGATGAATAGTTCAAGAAAAGCACATCCAGCCCATGAATGGCAGCGCTTCCCAGGACTCACATTCAAAGATGATGTTTCATATTTTTTTATTTCATAACTTAAAATAGAAGAGATACAACGCGTTTCGGATACAGTATATATCCTTCTTCAGGTATCATAAAAACACAGTACAAATCCTACTAGTATAAAATTCAATTACACTTATATATAGTATCACACCTTTTATCCCAGTCTCAGAAACTTGATTTGGGGTGTGGACCAAGTTCAGGAAAACACCCACTGATTGATACAGCCTTGTTAACATTGATGCAAGAAAGAGAGGAAAAAAAATAAATAAAAATAAATAAATAAATATATCAAAGGGGATAAAAAAAAAAAAAATCACAAGAAAAAATAAATAAATAAATAAATAAATAAATAAAAAAAAAAAATCCTTTAAACTCACTCTATGATATCATTCAATCCATTTGGAAATAATGTTCCCAAACGATATATCCAAAACGTTTCTTTCCTGTTTAAAAGAGCATTCCTGTTTGCAACTCCAGAGGGTACCTGCTCCACTGGAGTTACTTTTATGTTACTACTACTACTTAAACATAACAAAATTTTTAACATAAAAGTAACTCCAGTTTTTTTTTATTTATTTATTTTTTTTTTCTTGTGATTTTTTTTTTCCCTTTGATATATTTATTTATTTATTTTTATTTATTTTTTTTTTTTCCTCTCTTTCTTGCATCAATGTTAACAAGGCTGTATCAATCAGTGGGTGTTTTCCTGAACTTGGTCCACACCCCAAATCAAGTTTCTGAGACTGGGATAAAAGGTGTGATACTATATATAAGTGTAATTGAATTTTATACTAGTAGGATTTGTACTGTGTTTTTATGATACCTGAAGAAGGATATATACTGTATCCGAAACGCGTTGTATCTCTTCTATTTTAAGTTATGAAATAAAAAAATATGAAACATCATCTTTGAGTGTGAGTCCTGGGAAGCGCTGCCATTCATGGGCTGGATGTGCTTTTCTTGAACTAATGAAGTTCAACATGTCACAAAAAATACACTCAGAATCACTGGGTTATGTTAAAGAGTTCCAGGGCCATTACCTCAAAGTGACACTGGTCATAATTGGAAAATGAGGATTGGTTATTAACATACAAAGTGTCTTATGTCTCATTAGTCCTTATGGAGTTAGAGAGATTTAATTACTACACCCTTACTCCAATTAGGATGTGAATACCCACAAATTAAAGCTGAGAGTCTGCACTTTCAGCCCATATTGATTATCTAACTGTATCTCGAATATTTTATGGTGAACCGCTAAAATGCCAAAACTTGTGTCACTATCCAAATATTTCTGGACCCGACTGTATATTGTAAATACGAAGTGGCTGTATGCAATATAATACAGAACACAAGATGCTCTTTCATAGTTCAATGAGTGGAGGGTGGTTAATAAGCTGAAAACCCTTTTCCTTCACCCCATAATGCCCCTATAACCACAGGGCTGGTGGACAGGGATAGTCTTCATGACAATTCAGTTAGGCTACTTTCACACTAGCGTTTTCTGCAATCCGTCACAATGCGTCGTTTTGCAGAAAAACGCATCCTGCAAAAGTGCTTGCAGGATGCGTTTGTTCCCCATAGACTTGCATTGACGACGCATTTGCGACGGATTGCCACACGTCGCATCCATCGAGCGACAGATGCGTCGTGCTTTTACGGACCGTCGGGAGCAAAAAACGCTACATGTAACTCCGACCCCACCTCCCCGCACCTTACAATGGGGCAGTGGATGCGCCGGAGAAATGCATCCGCTGCCTCCATTGTGCAGTACGTTAAACGCTAGCGTCGGAATCTCTCCCCGACGCATTGCGACGGGGAGATTCCGACGCTAGTGTGAAAGTAGCCTAAGATGATATCCCACTTTCAAGGACAACCACAAGAATTTAGAATAGCTATATAAATCACCAAAATCTGTGGAACACAGCTCAAACTATCTGAAAAACTCTCCTACGTTCTATGTCCTTTAAACCCCTTTATGAGCAGAGTACAGTACCAGGATTTTCTCAGTGTTTCGGGAAATAATGGATTCACAAGCTGGGGATCCTCTTGGCTCACAGTCCATTTCACGAAAGGTAAAAAATGCTGAATCTGCAAATAAATTATATAAAGAAATAAAGACAGCACTCAGTAATAGAGAAAAATGTACATGCACATACTGTATAAAGCATCACGCGCTCTTATAAAAACGTGGCAACACAAAACCCAGTCCCATTAAATAAAAACACTGGACTACCAACTTGGAAGAAATGGCCGTGAAGGATGCTTTATAAATGATAAAATCCTAATCACCACAGCTAAACTGCTGACCTTTATTTGACCCCAAATCAGCCATTACAGTACCAAATATAATACATATGTAAAAACTATGGAATAGGTCCGTGTAGTTATGAACCCCCCTCTCCCCCCCCCATTGCTTCTTTCATTGCGGGGGAGGGGCTTCCATTAGAATCATAGAGTGGCAGAATTGGAAGGGACCTCAAGGGTCATCGTGTCCAACCCACTACTCAGTGCAGGATTCACTAAATCATATCAGACAGATGTACTAGTATCTTGTTTCCCTGTACAATTCAGGGCTTGGTAAAGTCATAATACAACCATGTAAGGTAGAATCAGCTTTTACAACGTTCTAAGGTCTCTAAATATTTTATCACTTCACGTGCTCTAGAAAAACCTACCAATGCTGTAGACATTTTAGTTCCGATTTACTCTCACATTGGTGCAAAATTGTGCATGTAACTCAGGGCTGGATGTAACCCCAGAGTCATGTAGCAAATACTTAAAGGGAATCGGTCACCCCAAAAATCGTATATAAGCTATGGCCACCGACATCAGGGGCTTATCTACAGCATTCTGCAATACTGTAGATAAGCCCCCGATGTATCCTGAAAGATGAGAAAAAGAGGTTATATTATACTCACCCAGGGGCGGTCCCGGGACGGTACGATGGGCGTCTCGGTCCGGCACCTCCTAGCTTCATACGATGACGTCCTCAACTTGTCTTCCTGCCGCGGCTCCGGCGCAGGCGTACTTTGTCTGTCCTGTTGAGGGCAGAGCAAAGTACTGCAGTGCGCAGGCGCTCGGCCTCTCTGACCTTTCCCGGCGCCTGCGTACTGAGGACGTCATCGTATGAAGCTAGGAGACGCCAGACATGGACCGTTACGCCTATCGGACCGGACCACACCGGGACCGCCCCTGGGTGAGTATAATATAACATGTTTTTCTTACCTTTCAGGTTACATTGGGGGCTTATCTACAACATTACAGAGTGCTGTAGATAAGCCCCTGATGCCAGTGGGCTTAGCTCACCTTCGATTTTGGGGGTGACAGATTCCCTTTAAACAATGGCTCACAATTTTTTTTTTTTTTTTTTTCCAAATAGGCTCACAATTTTTTTTTATCCTTCAACATTGGTTCCTGGATTTGACCAACTGGCTCAAAAGTTTACAAGTCCCAAGCAAAATAAAAAAAAAAAAATGTTATGGTCAAAGTTTTTTTCCCCCAACTCAGAAAATTGTCACATCAACAGGCAAAAGGTGTCTGACAGCAGCCTACCACCTGTCCCCACACACAAATGCAAGGGCGAGTTACAGGGGTTTTCCACTTTTAGAGAACCCCCAAATGATTCCTGTAATGTAAAATAACAAAGATAGAGAGTGCTCATCCTTCCCACGCTCCAGCGCTGGCTCCCCTATATGCACCAGTCTCAGTTTCTGTGGAGGTGCCGTAGTGTCAACAGCTCACATCACCGCTGCAGCCAATTAGTTAGCATTGATATGCCTGGTGACGTGACGTCACCGCTGCAGCCAAAACACCAATACAGCGACAAGGAGCCATCACAGTAGAACAAAACAGTAAGTAATATCGGGCTTTGTTATTTTACATTACAGGAATCATTTGCGGCACACTTTTGTAAAAACTCCTGTTAGTGGGCCTTTATATGGAGTAGTGATAGATATCAGCTGTCATAAAATATCCTTAATATGTGGTTAAATTGTGCAAACCTATTAGGGGTACAGTAAGGTCCGATAGATTGCCATTTCATACAGCTTGGTGTGGTATAAAGCTATATCGCACAGTGTGCTTGACCTAGGTTCACATTGCGTTCAGGGGCAACGTTAAACGGAGTACGTTACACCGCGGCATAACGTACTCCGTTAACGCCGCCATTGAATGCAATGTCGGATGCATCCCCTAGCGCACGCCCACAATTGGCGTGCGCAAGTGATGCGCCGTCATTGAGTGACGGACTCGAGACGCTGGCTGCAGCGTTTCCAGGTCCGTCACTGCTAGCGCGATGTAGCGCCGGCACTTGCGCTAGCAGCAGCCGGTTAGCGTATGTGCTGAACGGGCTGCTGCTAACGCAATGTGACCCTGAGCTCTTCTAACACTTTCACTGCGTCAGACATAGAAATGGGGAAAATGTCCTACCATGTTAAAAATAGAAAGAAAAATAAAAAAGTATAGCGCTTTATTTGCTGGATGCTTCTTTATGGAATAGCATACATAGAAAAAATTACCGCACACTCGATACTGGTATGATGCAAAAAAGGTATATGCCAATTTTATTCAAGAAAACAAATCAAAAAAATATATTGGTTGCCACATAAGTAAGGTAGACAATGAACCCGACGTTTCGACCCTCCCGGGTCTTATTCATGGGGTTACTCTAGTCCTTGGATATACAAGCATAAAGGTGGCAGTAGTAGGGAAGAGCAGACGACCCCTTTAGTATTAAGGCATAACCTTGTGATGAGGCCAGTAAGGGCTGCTGTCCCGGTTAGAGAAAGCTGTAGGGCCGTAACAAATCCGTTAGGTCTTAATATGGTTGATCTGGAGGTCAGCGGCGCATCCCGCGCCCTGCTGCATAGTCCTAGAAGGAGGCTTGAGGCTTTATGGAATAGTGCAGTAGTACTTGTGTAGGACAGCGCAGTAGAGGTTAAAAAGTCAATCTGCTTAAGACTGAGATCAGCCATAGGATACTGAGGATCTTAAACTAAGGAGCCTTACTAAGAACAAGACACCATAGCAGGAAAACAGAGGACATAAAATTAAATTAGTTATTTTATGATTTGTTTCACAAGGTCATGGATCACATGTAAATTCAATGTTCTTTGACTCATATAATCAGATTTGCAGATCAGTCTGAAGGATGATTTCCTTCCGCCTATTAGTTATTAACCATAACTGTGGGCTTGACCCTCACAAAATCCTTGTCACTACACGAGTGCGGAATAATGTTTAGCTCTTCTTGTATGTACTCTAGTTACCAAGCAATATACTGACCAAATACTCAACAACTGAACATGGCTTTATACTGGGCAATTATCGTGAATGAGGATTCATAGAAGCATTCACACACCATGATTAACCCCTTTACCCCAAAGGTTGGTTTGCACGTTAATGACTGGGCGAATTTTTACAATTCCGACCACTGTCTCTTTACGAGGTTATAACTCCAAAACGCTTCTATGGATCTTGGCGATTCTGAGATTGTTTTCTTGTGACATATTGTACTTCATGATAGTGGTAAAATTTCTTCGATATAACTTGCGTTTATTTGTGGGAAAAAACGGAAATTTGGCGAAAATTTCACATTTTTCAAATTTTGAATTTTTATTCTGTTAAACCAGAGAGTTATGTGACACAAAATAGTTAATAAATAACATTTCCCACATGTCTACTTTACATCAACACGATTTTGGAAACAATTTTTTTTTTTTTTTGCTAGGAAGTTATAAAGGTTAAAATTTGACCAGCAATTTCTCATTTTTACAACAAAACCATTTTTTTTTTAGGGACCACTTCACATTTGAAGTCACTTTGAGGGGTCTATATGGCAGAAAATACCCAAAAGTGACATCATTCTGAAAACTGCACCCCTCAAGGTGCTCAAAACCACATTCAAGAAGTTTATTAACCCTTCAGGTGTTTCACAGCAGCAGAAGCAACATGGAAGGAAAAAATTAACATTTTACTTTTTAGTCACAAAAATGATCTTTCAGCAATAATTTATTTATTTTCCCAAAGGTAAAAAGAGAAAATGGACCTCAAATGCTGTTGTCCAATTTGTCCTGAGTACGCTGATACCCTACATGTGAGGGGGAAACAATTTTTGACGTTTTCAAGCTAAAATTGGCTGGAATTGAGATTGGATGCCATGTCGCGCTTGATTAGCCCCTGATATGTCTAAACAGTGGAAACCCCCCACAAGTGACCCCATTTTGGAAACTAGACCCCCTAAGGAATTTATCTAGGTGTGTGGTGAGCACTTTGAATCCCCAAGTGCTTCACAGAAGTTTATAACGCCCGGGTGTGAAAATAAAAAATTCAATTTTTTTTCCCACAAAAATGATCTTTCAGTCCCCAATTTTTTATTTTCCCAAGGGTAACAGGAGAAATTGGACCCCAAAAGTTGTTGTCCAATTTGTCCTGAGTACGCTGGTACCCCACATGTGAGAGAAAACTACTGTTTGGGCACACTTCGGGGCTCGGAAGGGAAGTAGTGACGTTTTGGAATGCAGACTTTGATGGAATGGTCTGCGGGCATCATGTTCCATTTGGTAAGCCCTTGTTGTGCCTAAACAGTAGAAACTCCCCACAAGTGACCCCATTTTGGAAACTTGACCCCCTAAGGAACTTATCTAGGTGCGTGGTGAGAATTTTGAACCCCCAAGCGCTTCACCAAAGTTTATGACGCCCAGCGTGAAAATAAAATGATCTTTCAGTCCGCAATTTTTTTATTTTCCCAAGGGTAACAAGAGAAATTGGACCCCAAAAGTTGTTGTCCAATTTGTCTTGAGTACGCTGGTACCCTATATGTGGGAAAAAATGGTTTGGGCACGTCGGGACGATTTGGAATGCAGACTTCGATAGACTGGTCTGAGGGCGCCATGTTCCATTTGCAGAGCCCCTGATGTGCCTAAACAGTAAAAAAAAAAAAAAAAAACACAAGTGACATCATTTTAGAACCTAGACCCCCAAGGAACTTACCTAGATGTGCCCCCTCTTTGGAACTAATCTACGGATTCCTGTAAAGTAAATTAGTAGTGCATGGAGGTGTGGTACAATTTGAATAAATCCTTCATACACAGGCCAGGTTTGTCGGGGCAGGTGTTGCATTGATAGATGGTGTCCACCTTTTTTGCGGCTTACCTTTTCTTCCAGTTGGCGGGATCACCCCCAGAAAATGCTGACCTGGTACGATATGAGCACCCTCAGTTCCGGAAGTACTGGGGCCCGCTCCTTCCCTCGTGCCAAATATCAGGGCCTTAACCACTACCTCCTGGAAATTAAGGTACAACGTATCAGTGTGTCGTGCACATCGTGACAGCAGGAAAGCGTTGAGCATTTCCATTTGTAACGATGTACACTGACAGCTTTTTGTACCACACCTTGGCCTTTCTCAAAGCACTGTACTGTTGGAGGAGTTGATCGGAGAGATCAACGCCCCCCATGTTTTTGTTGTACCTCAGTACACAGTCCGGTTTGCTGACCTGTGTAGAGGTACCCCGTACAGTGCTGAGGGCACTGCCATCACCGTGTCTGGAGGTCAAGAGAAGGACATCCCTCTTGTCCTTGACCACCAGCAAGCAATCGCTACATTGGGTTTGTTGTCACCTTTTCTGAGCTTCTGCCCAAGTAGCGTCTTCGGGAGGCCTCTGATTTTTGCGGACAGTACCACAGGCTGCGGTACCTCGCACAGAGAGGGATTTGTAGAGTGGGATCCTGGAATAAAAGTTATCGGTGTAGAGGTGATAACCTTTATCCAGCAGTGGGTGCACCAAATCCCACACAATTTTCCCACTCACTCCCAGGATAGAAGGACCCTCAGGCGGATCAATCCTGTGGTCCTTGCCTTCGTACACTCTAAAGCTGTAGGTGTACCCTGAGGTACTCTCACACAGCTTGTAGAGATTGATTCCGTACCTGGCCCTCTTGTTGGGCAGGTATTGACAGAATCTGAGCCGCCTCTTAAAATGAACCAAGGACTCATCCACGCAGATGTCCCTTTGGGGCACGTATACTTCAGCAAACTTTTTTGGAAGAGGAGGAGGAAGAGGATAAAGAATCTGAAGAGTAAAGGAATGTGGGGGATCCTCTCCCTCGCTATCAGTGTCGGAGGCAAGGAAAGAAAATGCCTCCTCCGCTGAATAGCGCTGCTGGGACGAACAGGACATTTTTTTTTTTAGTATGGTGCTTGGGTGTACTTTATTGGTAACTGTGTATGTGTGGATAGTGGGGATAGTGGTGTCGCATTAAAGGGCATGACGTACTATCCCGTCGGTGGTCATACGGGCCCACCCCACCTCGACGGGATAGTACGTCTAATGTCAGAAAGAGGTTAAGGCACTTTCGTGAAACGCGTCGGTTTCTATACATGCCATCCACTTAGGTGGCCAGTTTTTATATTTCTTATGTTGAGTGAATAAAAGGCCATTTTTAATTCCAACCGGATCATCAACAAATCCCTGCAGGTGCAGCTCCGCTTTTAGCGTCCCCTTACATGTCAGCGGGTACGCGATGACGTTATTGCATACGCGCAGTCACCTGAACGGAAGTACAGAGAAGACTGAGGGAGCGGAAGCTATGCAGCCGTCAAGGTTGGATGGCACTGCACAGCTCAGAGAAAGCCCCAGGGCCCCTGCTCCAACACGTGTGCCGCAGCGCACAGCACTTTAGTGCACAATGGGGCCCAATGAGCAGAAGCACAAGAACAGGACCCCTGACCTGCCGGTCCCCCTCTGACAAACTCGGAAATTGTACATCGACGCATAGAAATTTATTTGGTAACTAGTGTTCCATTTACACTAACCATAGGGCCCCTTTACATATAGGCATCAATACAGTTGTCTGACGAGAGGCTTCTGTTTTGGTACAGCAGAAACCACAACTGTAGCTACAGCTTCCTGCAAAGACAGATTGCATGAGAGCCCCCATTATGAGGAGTTACCTTATTTCTATCTAAACAGAGTCCAGAGAAATGGACGGTGAACATAACAAACCCATCATCCTAGCCAGTAATATTTGTAATAAACCTGAGAGAGCACATACATCACCGGCAGGCCTAGTTATGACTGTGCCACGATAGATTACAGGAGAAATATACAGTATAAAGTGCTGCGGTCTCCCTACGGCAGGTTATTGCTATTTAAGGAAATTTGGTGGTAGGAAGGGGCAAAGCACTTCTAAAATCACAAGATAGATTATGAAAATGGGGAATGCAATCCTAAAATTATCATTTAGTTATTAAACATGAAGACAGATAGTATACAGAATGTGCCCAGATACTTGGGCTCAAATTTACTACATCTATACATTAATGATTCAGGTTATATTACATTAAAATGGAAGAAAAAAAAATATTACCCATTCAGAAGGAGGCATATTTTGATTATAGGGATGTGAGAATTATTTTTTTTCCCTTTTCATCCATTTTTTCTCTTGATTTTAAAGGCATTATTTTGGCATGCAGATAAATAAGAGTTTTGGAGAACCTTTTAACAATTATTGCAAGATAGCCTTTGTTATCCATACTTTTTTTTTTTTTTTTTTACTTTAAACCCTTAGTATTCAAGCCAATTTTTACAATTCTGACCATTGTCACTTTATGAGGTTATAGCTCTGCAACGTTTCAACGGATTCCACTGATTCGGAGAATGTTTTTTAGGTGACATATTGTACTTCATGTGAGTGGCAAAATTTCTTTGATATGACTTGTTTATTTATGAAAAAAAATTGGCAAAAATTGTGAACATTTTGCAATTTTCAAACTTTTAATTTTGCCCTTAACCCCTTACCGGCATCGGACGTACTATACCGTCCGATGCCGGCTCCCCTGCTTTGATGCAGGGCTCCGCGGTGAGCCCGCACCAAAGCCGGGACATGTCAGCTGTTTTGAACAGCTGACATGTGCCCGTAATAGGCGCGGGCAGAATCGCGATCTGCCCGCACCTATTAACTAGTTAAATGCCGCTGTCAAACGCAGACAGCGGCATTTAACTACCGCTTCCGGCCGGGCGGCCGGAAATGACGTCATCGCCGACCCCCGTCACATGTCCGGGGGTCGGCGATGCGTCTCCATTGTAGCCATAGAGGTCCTTGAGACCTCTATGGTTACTGATTGCCCGTCGCTGTGAGCGCCACCCTGTGGTCGGCGCTCACAGCACACGTGCAATTCTGCTACATAGCAGCGATCAGCAGATCGCTGCTATGTAGCAGAGCCGATCGGGCTGTCCCTGCTTCTAGCCTCCCATGGAGGCTATTGAAGCATGGCAAAAGTTAAAAAAAAAAGTTTAAAAAAATGTGAAAAAAATAAAAAAAACATAAAAGTTTAAATCACCCCCCTTTCGCCCCAATCAAAATAAATCAATAAAAAAAATATCAAATCTACGCATATTTGGTATCGCCGCGCTCAGAATTGCCCGATCTATCAAATAAAAAAAAGTATTAACCTGATCGCTAAACAGCGTATCGGGAAAAAAACTCGAAACGCCAGAATTACGTTTTTTTGGTCGCCGCGACATTGCATTAAAATGCAATAACGGGCGATAAAAAGAACGTATCTGCACCGAAATGCTATCATTAAAAACGTCATCTCTGCACGCAAAAAATAAGCCCTCAACCGACCCCAGATCACGAAAAATGGAGACGCTACGAGTATCGGAAAATGGCGCAATTTTTTTTTTTTTTTTTTTTTTTAGCAAAGTTTGGAATTTTTTTTCACCACTTAGATAAAAAATAACCTAGTCATGTTTGGTGTCTATGAACTCGTAATGACCTGGAGAATCATAATGGCAGGTCATTTTTAGCATTTAGTGAACCTAGCAAAAAAGCCAAACAAAAAACCAATGTGGGATTGCACTTTTTTTGCAATTTCACCGCACTTGGAATTTTTTTCCCGTTTTCTAGTACACGACATGCTAAAACCAATGATGTCGTTCAAAAGTACAACTCGTCCCGCAAAAAATAAGCCCTCACGTGGCCAAATTGACGGAAAAATAAAAAAGTTATGGCTCTGGGAAGGAGGGGAGCGAAAAACGAACACGGAAAAACGAAAAATCCCCTGGTCATCAAGGGGTTAAATCAGAGAGTTGTGTCACACAAAATAGTTACGGTAATAAATAACATTTCCCACATGTCAACTTAACATCAGCCCAATTTTGGAAACATAATTTTTTTGTTAGGACGTTATAAGAGTTAAAAGTTGACCATCGATTTCTCATTTTTCCAACAAATTTTACATGATTTCTCCATGTAGTGCGGGTCGAGAAAAGTGAATAACCAGTAATCGCCAAAAAGCGTATAACACGAGGGTAACGGGAAAGGCAGTAGGACATAAAGTCAGCGATGTGTGCCAGACTCCCAACAAGCAAGACATCCTTGTCCACATCCTCACAAAGCCTTGCTAACATAATCAATGTGGAGCTCAAGTGTGTGGTCACGTTGCACTTGCAAGCATCGCTGCAGCACTGCTAGACTGGAAGCAGCTGCTACTAACTTGCGGAAATGGGCGCACACGTTGCGTGCCTTTACAAGTAGCTCAGGCAAATCTGGGTAGCTTTTCAGAAACCACTGAGCCACCAAGTTGTCTGGTCTGTTATACCTTTCCACAATTCTGCAGTGCTGTACTGTTTGTCACCTAGACAAATTAGTTGCAGCAGAGCATGTTGCCACTTCACAGAGGCAGTGCTTCCAGTTAGTTACTGATATGGATGACAATTCGGAGAAGGAGGAGGGGGTGCAGGAACTAGTGTAGGAGGTGGGGATACCCTGAAGGCACTAGGTCCCGCAATTCTAGACATCGGTAGCACGTGTCCTCCCAGGGTCTGACCCGGCTTCAACTAGGTTCGCCCAGTGTGCTGTCAGGGAAATGTAGCATCCCTGCCCACAAGCACGTGTTGGTTGTTAAGTTGACCTTCTAGTTAATGCGTTGGTCTGGGCACGGGTAAGGTTGTGGGACTGCGATTGTGTAAAGCAGAGATGGCACAATGGGAGAAATAGTGGCAGCTGGGGAGTGAGTAACGGCCGCTGCAATTAGATTGCGGAGAGCCACAAGCAAAAAAAAAAAAAAAAAATACCGGATTACTCACCGGTAATGCTCTTTTATAGAGCCCATGACAGCACCCACGAGAGAGGGGATCCGCCCCTAGGAACAGGAAACCTACAGAGAGATAAAAGGGGCGGCCCCCCCTCGCTCCTCAGTTTTTACAGAGAATAGGAGGAACCGCCGCCAGGTTTTTTAGTTAATAGGTTCAGGTATATATACATATATACATATTTACAACCTTATACTATATCCTTCTAATATTTACACCTCACCAACAAAGCACCACGTGCAACTATATACAGAAAAGGGAGGGATGTGAATGGGTGCTGTCATGGGCTCTATAAAAGAGCATTACCGGTGAGTAATCCGGTATTTTCCATTCGCCATGACAGCACCCACGAGAGAATTTCAGAGACTATAGATTGGGTGGGTTAACTGAGTCAAGAACCGAAACCCCAAAGGTAAGATCAGAAGCCGCGGATAGGTCTAACCTATAGTGCCTATAGAAGGTGCCTGGTGAAGCCCAAGTTGCGGCCTTACATATAAGTTCTATTGGCACGTTCGCCCTTTCTGCCCAGGAGGTTGATACGGCCCTTGTGGAATGAGCCCCCACATGCATCGGAGGATCTCTTCCTTTGGCTCTGTAAGCCAAGGTTATGGCTTCTCTGATCCAACGAGATAACGTCCCCTTTGTGACTCTGGATCCTTTGGTTTTACCCTGAAAAGACACAAACAAGGCCCTACTCTTCCTCCAGTCCCTAGTTCTCTCTAAATAGGCTAGAATAGTCCTCTTGACATCTAGGGTATGAAGTCTTACTTCCTCTGGAGATGAGTGGTCTTTATAAAAGGTAGGTAATAGGATCTCCTGGGACCTATGAAAACTAGTGGCCACCTTAGGCAGGTAACATGGGTCTGTTTTCAAAATTATTCTATCAGGTGTTATAGATAGGTATGGAGGATCGACTGACAATGCCTGCAGATCACTTACTCTTCTAGCTGATACCAATGCTACTAACAATATCGCTTTTAACGAGATGTTCTTTAATGAGGCTGCATGAATAGGCTCAAACGGGCTTTGTGTCAATGCATCCAGGACCAAAGATAGATCCCACTGGGGCACCTGTGGAATATTTATTGGTTTCGACCGTTCACATGCAGATATAAAACGGGATATCCATCTATCACCTGCGATATCATAACTGAAGAGGGCCCCTAATGCTGAAACCTGAACTTTCAAAGTATTAACCGAAAGTCCCAATTTTAGTCCTTTTTGCAAAAACTCCAGTATTGAAAATATAGGCACCTCTGAAGAAATTTGTGTAGTGTGAAATTGAAGAAATTTTTTCCAGATTCTAACATAAATTTTGGTGGTAGAAGGCTTTCTACTCTTCATAAGGGTATCTATCAATCCACTAGAAAAACCCCTGCTGCTTAGTAATTGCCTCTCAAATTCCAGGCAGTTAAGTTCATGCCCTTCACCTGAGGATGGAAAAACGGACCTTGAGACAGCATGTTGTCGGCCAGAGGCAGAATCCACGGGTCTGTCACCGACATGGCTCTGAGCCATGAAAACCATGGCCTCTTGGGCCAAAAGGGGGCTATTAGCAGAACCCTTGCCCCTTCCTCTCTTATCTTCCTTATCACCACGGGCAATAGATTCCATGGTGGAAATGCGTATGCCAGGTCGAATGCCCATGGTACCTGAAGGGCATCTAATATGTCTGGATTGTCCAGCCTGCACAGGGAGGCAAACATCCTAACCTGCCGATTGGATCTTGTTGAGAACAAGTCTATTTGAGGTATGCCCCATCGAGTTGTTATCATTCTGAAAATCTTCCTGTTGAGCATCCATTCCCCCTGATGAAGAGTATGACGACTGAGAAAATCGGCCTGAAAGTTGTCTACACCTCTTATGTGTACCGCTGACAAGGACAACAGATGACCTTCGGCTAGCCTTATGATGTCTGACGCCACCTCCATAAGAGTGTCTGACCGTGTACCTCCTTGACGGTTTAGATAGGCCACCGCAGAGGTGTTGTCGGAGAGGACCCTTGTGTGAGAGCCTCGCAGCTGAGGAAGAAAGTGGAGCAGGTAATAATATACAGCTCTCAATTCTTTTACATTAGAAGAATTACTATACTCCGATCTGGACCAGAGACCCTGGACCATCTGATCCCGAAAATGTGCTCCCCAACCATCAGGACTAGCATCTGCGGTAACTATATTTGAAGGAGTGATTACCCACAGGACTCCTTTTGACAGATTTCCCCAATCTAACCACCAAGTGAGGGAGTGTACCACTTCTGACGGAAGAAAAACTATCTGATCTAGACATCCCTGATTTTCAATACTCTCTTGTAATATAAATCTTTGCAGCTGCCTGGTATGAAACTGTGCCCACTCAACCGCGGGAATACAAGAAGTTAAAGACCCCAGTAATGACATGGCACTTCTCAAAGTCATACTACGCCTATTGATTGCTAAGTTCACTTTATCAATTATGGAGGTCTTTTTACTATCTGGCAGGCAACATATTTGTTCAACTGAATCTAAAAGGAGGCCAAGGAACTTCTGACATGTAACAGGCCGGAGTCTGGATTTCTCCCAATTAATAATCCAACCAAGAGATTGCAATGAAAAGGCTACCTCTTCCAATCTCTGTTCACATTGTAGGGAGTTCCTTCCTACTATTAGCAGATCATCTAGATACGGGATGACTAGTGTGTCCTTTAACCGCAAAAAAGACATTACTTCCAACAACAATTTCGTGAACACCCTCGGAGCCATAGATAGGCCAAAGGGCATTTCCCTGTACTGCAGATGACAAACCTGACCATCTATTACAACCGCTACTCTAAGAAACTGCTGGTGTAACTGGTGTATAGGCAGATGGTAGTAAGCATCCTTAAGATCCAATACCACCATGTAACAGTTGGGAAATAAATTTTTAATGGCTGACCGAATGGACTCCATTTTAAAGGCTTTAGGTCTTATGAAGGTGTTTAACTTCCTCAAATTAAATATAGTCCTAAAGGACCCATCAGGCTTAGTTATTAGAAATAAGGGAGAATAAAAGCCCCTTCCTATTTCAGATGGTGGAACTTTTATTAATACTTGTTTGGACAAAAGAGATTTGATTTCAGTTTCCAGCGCTTCTTGCTGCAGCCTGGATTTTAGGGAGGTAAGAAGAAAAGAATCCGGAGGTATTCGGATGAGGTCTAAGGTGAGACCTGACGAAATTAAATTTAAGGCCCATGAATTGGCCGTTATCTCTTTCCACTGTCCAACAAATTGCAGCAATCTACCGCCCACCGGTGGAATAGGGTTCACGGAACTTATCCGCTGGTTTGAAGGGGCGCTTGTTGAACAAATTGCCCTTCTGCCTGAACTCCTTGTTACTCCAGCGGTCTTTAAAGCCTCCTTTCCTTCCAAATGGTGGCTTCCTGAACGCCCTTCTGTAGGAAGGAATAAAGGGATTAGGAAACCCCTTCTTCCTTTCGCCCGCCTTAGTGAGAATGTCATCCAGGACAGCTCCAAAGAGGTACTCACCCTGGCAGGGAATGGCACACAACTTAGCTCTGGATTGGGCGTCTCCCTTCCAGTTCTTTAGCCACAATGCTCGACGGGCCGTATTTGAGAGATTAGCTAATCTCTCTGCCAGGCGGAGAGAGTCTATTGAGGCAT
The DNA here is from genome assembly GCF_032444005.1 of Ranitomeya imitator. NCBI lineage: Eukaryota > Metazoa > Chordata > Amphibia > Anura > Dendrobatidae > Ranitomeya > Ranitomeya imitator. Next base: position 126,480,872 of record NC_091286.1, read on the forward strand.
CAGATATAAATGCCGCAGCCCCCTTGATCAATGGAATGAAGGCTCGCAACTTCTCCCTGGACACGCCACTTCTGATGTTCTGATCTAGCTGCTCTAGCCAGACCAACATGGATCTACTAGTACATGTAGCGGAGATTGCAGGTTTAAATGCAGTCACACAGGCTTCCCACGATTTTTTGAGAAGCGCATCAGATTTTCTGTCCATTGGGTCGGACAAAGAACCCGCATCTTCTACCGGTAAAGCGGAACGGCGAGCGGTAGATGCTACAGCCGCATCAACTTTCGGTACCTTAGTCCAGGTGGCCAAGTCCTCGTCATCAAAGGGGTAGCGTCTCTTACAGGATACCGGCACAAACCCCTTTTGACCCTTACCCCATTCTTTTTTGACCAGGTCCTTTATAGCCTGGTTGACTGGAAACACCTGGCCCTTTCGCTGAGAAAGACCCGCGAACATCACCTCCTGCTGGGTTTGAGGCTCTTTTAACTCAGAAACCCCCATAGTACTCCTTACGGATTTAACTAAGTTATTTATGCCATCAGTAGGAAAGCAGACATAGTCCTCTTCATCTGATGAACCTGATAACTGAGAGACATCTGACTCGACCTCCCCACTCTCTGCCGACGTGTCAGCTTTAGGCGAGGATGCTCTGCTAACTCTCCTCTCCATATTTACAGACGGACTGCCTCGTAAACTCTGAAGCTCCTCCCGAATCATAAGACGTATCTCGTTCATTTTAACGGACTCTTCCTGCCGCAGGGTGTTATCTATACAAGCCTGGCATAATTTTTTGCTATAAGCATCAGGTAAGGGCTCAGTACATATTGCACATTGCACGTGCTTGGTCTTTCCAGTCCTCTTCCCCTACAAATACATAAGGAGAGGAGACCAACATAAGCTTTTCATAAAGCTAAATAACACTCACCCCGCAGTATCTGTATATACCGGGTCTCGGCTCATTTGTTCGGCCTGGGGTGTGCCACGGGACGACCTCCTCCCTGACTTGTCAGTGGAGTCGCTCACTTTCCCACTTCTTTTCCTGACATTCTCACTGGGTACAATTAACTCCTCCATAGGGCGCTCAGAAATCTCCTCATGGGACGACATGCTGTCTCCTTCCAAACGCACTTCCTACACAGCTGAGCTGTCATTTATAGCGCCAGTTTACTCCTTCCCCCTCCCTCTTTTTTTTTTTTTTTTTTTACCTGTGCCGTGTGCAGTTCAGGAGGGGGGAGGATCGCTCCTAATATTCAATATGGCGGCACCCCCGGAAGTGAAAGTGCGACTCCGGAGTTCAGGGAGCGCCGCACTGCGCACGCGCCGGCGTCCCCCAGCTTGCCGGCCGCTTTCCTCATTAAGCGCCGACCTTCCCTGTCAGTTTACACTGGAGCCTCGGGAGCGCCGCTGCACCGCGTCTGCGCCGGCGTCCCCGTCAATTGCCGGCCGCTCTCGCAATGCAGCACCGTCCCGGAAGCGACCCTGTGCCCCAGAGCCCTGGGAGCGCCACCGCACTGCGCATGTGCTGGCGTCCCTGACATTTGCCGGCCGCCTCCACCGCCATCAAGGGAATGGAGAAGCGTCGCCGATTTGCCAAGCAGTACCCGAATCAGAGGCTCCTTACCTGAGGTACTTTCCTTTGGTCACCATCTACAACGATGCCCCAGCAGGGACATTGTTGCTCTATGCTGTAGCAGATGAGGGGGGAACCAGCAGGAACCCCCGACTCTGCCATCCGTCCTGGAGCCCCTGTCTCTCAGCAGAGACGGACAGGCGGCATTCAGGCGGACTCTCCTCTTCTGTACTCCATAGAGCTCTTCTCTGTGGGTTCCCTTCTAGGAACAGGAAACCAACTGAGGAGCGAGGGGGGCCGCCCCTTTTATCTCTCTGTAGGTTTCCTGTTCCTAGGGGCGGATCCCCTCTCTCGTGGGTGCTGTCATGGCGAATGGAAAAATCAACATTTCCAAGGCAAGTAGTCTGGAAATGTGGCCATTTAGTGTTTGGACATGTGGGTGGGTGGATGCGTATTTCTGTTTGCGTTCCAAGGCATAAGGTGCAGACAGCTGAACGCTGGACTAGGACAAGGAAATGAACGTGGTTGCTGATGCTTGCAAAGGTGCAGGACAGGAGGCATCAGGGGAAGAGGCAGTGGTGTCACCCGCAAACACTGGTTCGGCCCACCTAGTTAGGCGCTTGAATAACGTGCCTGAGAAGGATAGTAGTGGTCAGTCTAGTAGTGTCCAGGCCCCTGCTGACTTTGGTACGTCACAAGTTGCAAATGGCTGTTCTCTCGTCTTCAGCACTTTCTGCAAAAAAAGAAAAAAAAAAAACAAAAAAAAAAACAAACTGAGGAACACTTAACCCTTACCTTGCGATCTTGCCTTGTGAGGGTGTTCTGGGGCACAATTGCCTGTTTTCTCTCACGGCCTGCATGTTGTGGTGCTGCAGATCCCTCCCCCTCTGCGCTGCTGTACTTGCTCTGCCTGGCACCTTCATCATCCACCACCTAATCTTCCCCTTCTGCACTCAGGTCCTCCTTGTGACCCTTGTTGATTTAACAACATGACTTCTTGGCAACTGTGTCTTAACTACCTATTGAGGCATGAAGTGTCGTTCCCCACCATTGCCTTCTTCAGACCTTGGCTGCTCAAATATTTGGTCATCACTACACATGATCTCCTCAAGTTCCTCTTGAAATGTGAAGGGCCAGAATCAATAAATGGAAATGTAAAGAGCTCCTCAGAGCATGGTAGGAGGAAGGAGGATCAGGGTGAGGATTATGCGGTCCAGATTTTTGGCTAGCTAGACTGTACAGTGTGGAAAACAGGGTGGTGATGTTTGCATTGTTCTGGCTTCAAGAGTCTTGTCTTGTGCACCCCTGTAAAGTGTGACAGGAAGCTAGGTCTCCCAGATGAGCCTTTCTATTGCACTCCCGCAGCAGTTTCACCTGTCCCACAGCCTCGTCAGCAGCACGCCCAGTTCACTGTCCCTTACCACACATCTTGCGCATTTTAAATTAGGTATGCAGCTAAAGGTACCGTCACACTCAGCGACGCTGCAGCGATATAGACAACAAGCCGATCGCTGGAGCGTTGCTGTTTAGGTCGCTGTAGAGACATCAAACACTGCAACTCCAGAACGATGCAGGAGCGATCCAGTGACGTAACGGCGACTCACTTATCGTTCTCGCTGGTTGTTAGCTCCATGTAAAACGTTGCTGGCATCGTTGCTTTTGATGTCAAACATGACGATACACGCCGACCTGACAACGAAATAAAGTTCTAGCCTTCTAGCTCCGACCAGCGATGGCACAGCGGGATCCAGATCGCTGCTGCGTGTCAAACACAACGAGATTGCTATCCAGGACGCTGCAACGTCACGGATCGTTGTCTATATCGCTGCAGCATCGCTGAGTGTGACGGTACCTTAAGAGCAGTACTAATTAGGACTAGAATAGAATATATGTAATCTTGATGAGGACTGTTGGTTTTTGGTTTCTGCACAGAGGCCTGTAGTGCACTACTAGCCCCTCTTCAGCAGCTATGTATATGTATACCTACACTAAATAGTACAGCTAACAGCACTATTGAATAGAAGTGATGCAGCCCTGAAAAGGATTATATGTTTATAGGCATTTCACCAGCAAGGAGAAAGAGAGAAAGAATTGAATGAGAGAAAGAGAAAGAGAAAGAAAGAGAGAGATCCGGCGCTAATACAACTCTATGGGAAAAAAACGGATCAGGCGTAAGAAAAAAACTGATCCGGATTGTGCCTGAAACCAAAAACCTGATGTGTGAAAGCAGCCTAATAGGGGAAAGAACACATGTCCCATATAAACAGATGTATATTATATTCCCTGTGCTTGTTAGGTGGGGATTGAACACGGAATATATGTAGATTGCAGGGAAATTGAACACATTTCATAGCCAGGAGATCACCCTGTTATCTCGCCGTTGCACTCCAATCGTCAAGACAATTACGTAATTGGCTATAGATTAATGGACAAGGCGGCGGCTACTTTCACTACCAGGCTGGATAGTGTGTGTGTGTGTGTGTGTGTGTGTGTGTGTGTGTGTGTGTGTGTGTGTGTGTGTGTGTGTGTGTGTGTGTGTGTGTGTGTGTGTGTGTGTGTGTGTGTTATGATATGAGAACCAGGTGAGTATGACGTGGCAGTGCGCGATATTCACCTGTTCGCGTTCCACCGTCGGCGCCGCTCCGTCTTCCACGTCCTCTGCAGTGACGCTCAGGTCAGAGGGTGCGATGACGCAATTAGTGTGCGCGCCGTCCTCTGCCTGAAGAGTTAGTGCAAAGGACGCGGAAGACGGAGTGGCGCCGACGGTGAAACGCGGACAGGTGACTATCGCAAGTGACGGAGCGACGAAAGGCGACTGTGATTTTTTTTATCGCAGCAACAGCTTATGGGGCATAATAGTCCATGGAGCATCTTATGGGGCCTTAATCAGCATTTGTGCAGCACTGTATGGGGCAAATGTCTTTATGGAGCATCTTATGGGGTCATAATCAACATTTGTGCAGCATTATATGGGGCATATTTTAATATGGAGCATCTTATCGGGCACATCATGAACTGTATGGAGCATTATATGGGGCTCCTGATTTAAAATGGATCTTCAAAAACACAACCTACTGATGTCTCAATTAATTTTACTTTTATTGGTATCTGTTTTTATTTTTGACATTTACCGGTAGCTGCTGCATTTTCCACCCTAGACTTATACTTGAGTCATTAAGCTTTCCTAGTTTTTTGTGGCAAAATTAGGGGTCTCTGCTTATACTCAGGTCGGCTTATACATATATATATATATATATATATATATATATATATATATATATATATATCAAACTTCTGTGAAATCAAACTTTCCACATAGGAAGCAACACTGACAATCAATTTCACATGCTGTTGTGCAAATGGAATAGACAACAGATGGAAATTATTGGCAATCATCAAGACACTCAATAAAGGAGTGGTTCTGCAGCTGGGGACCACAGACCACATCTCAGTACCAATGCTTTCTGGCTGATGTTTTGGTCACTTTTGAATGTTGGTTGTGTTTTCACACTCGTGGTAGCATGAGACGGACTCTACAACCCACCCAAGTGGCTCAGGTAGTGCAGTTCATCCAGAATGGCACATCAATGCGAGCTGTGGCAAGAAGGTTTGCTGTGTCTGTCAGTGTAGTGTCCAGAGGCTGAAGGTGCTACCAGGAGATGTGAAGGGGGCCGTAGGAATGTAACAACCCAGCAGCAGGACTGCTACCGCATACTTTGTGCAAGGAGGAACAGGAGGAGTACTGCCAGAGCCCTGCAAAATTACCTCTAGGCCACAAATGTGCATGTGTCTGCACAAATGGTTAGAAACCGACTCCATGAGGATGGTCAGAGTGCCCGACGTCCACAGATGGGGGTTGTGCTGACAGCTCAACACGGTGCAGGACGCTTGGCATTTGCCACAAAACACCAGGATTGGCAAATTTGCCACTGGCACCCTGTGCTCTTCACAGATGAAAGCCGTGGAGAGCGATCTGCCTGCAACATCCTTCAGCATAACCGGTTTGGCAATGGTTCAGTAATGGTGTGGGGTGGCATTTCTTTGGAGGGCATCCCTGGCTAAAAAGGGTTATTCTCATCATGAAAAAAGGATTACAATTGCAAAGAGGTTGTAAAAAAAAAAAAAAAAAAGCAAACGACTTTGCAATTTTACTTTTGATTCAAAATCCTCTCCATTTTCAAGAGTAGACCTCCACTGCAATAAGTGGCTAGTATCTTAGGCATGGAGAGCAGTGCTTACAAGCTCTTTGCTATTATAAATTCTATAGCTCGCGCTAATATATAAAAGTTGTTTTTCTAAACTAAAACCTCAGTATTCGGGTTTAAATTGCGCTGTTGGCACTTTGCGATAAATAAATAGGGTTTGGATTGCAGTTTGGGCAGTCACTAAACAGGTTCACCATCACTGCCTTAGAGCAATAGACAGAACCACAGAGAACGGTGTCTTCCAGGACTGACAAATGACAAAACCCAAAATCTGATTTTATTAGATCAAAGTTAAGCCCACAAACCTCCCTTGGTGGGCTCATATGGGGGGGATGGTTGTGGGATGTGGATAGGTCTTTAGAAAACTATGAGATTTCCAACTTCCAGAATATCTTTCGATCCTGGAGGTCTCATATGGGAGATATTGTAGCAGTATTTCCAATCATGATAAGTTTGCATAGATAGGAAATACATAGTTGGCCTTATAGTGAGTGATATGAGCGAATGCGTTATATTTTCGGCATTGTGGTGAACGTATCTCCTATAAAATATGGGATTGATGCAAATACCAATATTCATAACTTAACACTGGCTCTGGAATGTCTGAGTTAATTCATTTGAAAATATTAAGCCCCTGCCGCTGAAAGTGTACTTCTCCACCCCTCAGTATACAAATCCTAGACTTGATGGCTGGCTGTCAGAAGAGATCATCCTCTAACTACCGGTTCATGGTAGGAGGTCCTAGTTCAGAGGTGGAAGTGTCAACTCCTTTTCACTTGCCCAGTTATAATCCCATATATTCAATGTGAGGGTGATACAGTGGCTTTCAAAAGTATTCAACCCATTTGGCATTTTTCGTGTTCTGCTACCTCACAACCTAGAATCTCTCTTTTTTTTTTCCTCTTTGAGGGTTTGGATCAGTTCATGTAAAGGACATGCCTACAATTGTGAACGTTTGGTTTTCTCTTTATTGTGAAGCAAATAAATAGTACAAAATAACTGAAAAATTCTTCAAGTCGCTTTGGATAAGTCTCTATGAGCATTCCACATTTTGCCACCACATTTTTGCCCACTTCTCAATGCAAAGCTGCTCCAATTCCTTCAAGTTACATGGTCTCCTCTGGTGAGCAGCAATCTTCAAGTCGGACCACAGATTCTCCATTGAATAAAGTCTGGGCTTTAACTAGGCCACTTCACAGCATTTACACATTTCTACTTAAACCACTCGAGTGTTGCTTTAGCAGTATGCTTTGGGTCATCGTCTTGTTGGAAGGTGAAACTCTGTCCCAGTCTCAAATCACTGACAAACAGGTTTTGCGCAAGGATATCCCTGTACTTCGCTAAATGCATCTTCCCCTCGACTTGGACCATTTTCCCAGTCCCCGCTGGTGAAAAATATTCCCACAGCATGATGCTACCACCATCATGTTTCACTGTATGGATGGTGTTCTTAGGGTGATGAGCTGTGTTGGGCTGGCGCTAGCACTGCATTTACCTTGGTGGCCATAAAGTTCAATATTGGTTTTCTCTGATCACAGCACCTTCCTCCATACATTTGTAGTGTCTCCCACATGTCTTTGGCAAGCTCAAAACAAGTCTTACACGCTTTATATAAAAGGCATTTTTTTCTGCCCAGGGTTCCATAAAGGCCACCTCTATGGCGTGTACAGCTTATTGTGGTCATATGGACAGATACTAGTCTCTGCTAGGGAACTCTGCAGCTCCTTCGGGATCAACTTTGGTCTCTGTGCCGCCTCTCTGAATAATGCTCTCCTTGCCAGGGCTGAGAGTTTTTTTTTTGTTTTTTGTTTTTTTGGGGGGGGGTCCTCTCTTTGCAGGTTTGTTGTGGTACCATGTTCTTTCATTCTGATGATAAATAGATTTAATGGTGCTCCGGGGGATCATCAAAGATTAGGATTTTTTTTTTTTTTTTAAGTATCCCAACCCTGACTTGGACGTCTCAAAAACTTTGTCCCTGACTTGTTAGGACATCTCCTTGGTCTTCATCATAGTAGTGTTTGGTTAATGTTGCCTCTTGCATAATGGTGTTGCAGCCTCTGTGGCCTTTCAGGTGTGTATAGTGACAAAGTCACTGGTAATGTAATAGAGGGGAGTTACTTGTCACTGCGCTTAATTGCGTCAGTGATATGAAACCAGAGTATTTTCCTTCAGCACACTACATGTTGTGAGGGTTAAGTTAAAGTTGCATAATGGGCTCGTTTTAGTGCACCTTCATAGAGCAGTAGGAGGTCCACGATATTTCCACATGCAGAGCCGACAGGACCTGTGTGATATCATGATCATGTAGTCACTCACATGATGGAAAAAGTCATATGGTCTTGGGTTTAAATAACTGGGTTCTAGAGGCAGTCTTTGGTCAGCAAGACTGGAGAGCGGAGTCTCCAGTGGTTTTGTGTCTTGTATAGGAAAGAAACTGTATTGCTTCAGATTGGGATGTTACCCACATACAGGTGCATCTCACAAAATTAGAATATCAAAAAGTTAATTTATTTCAGTTCTTCAATACAAAAAGTTAAACTCATATTAGAGTCATTACAGCGTGATCAATTTCAAGTGTTTATTTCTGACTAGATGGTAGCCCGATTCTAACGCATCGGGTATTCTAGAATATGTATGTAGTGTATGAAGATTTTAGAATAATACATTGAATACACAGGATTCGCCGGCCGCGACCAATTAGCAAAGGGTGGTTCAAATCCCGCGCCAATTCGTGGCCGGATTGCGCCTGTCGCTGATTGTTCGCGGCCGGCCACGTAGTATATTGCACAGCCCGCGTAGTATATTGCAATGTGGGCACCATATCCCTGTTAAAAAAAAAAAAGAATTAAAATAAAAAATAACGATATACTCACCCACCGTTGGCCCCCGGATTGAAGCGGTTACCGACGCTCCTCGCGCGCTCCGGTCTGAAGAGTGCAGTGCAGTCTCGCGAGATGATGACGTAGTGGTCTCTCGAGACCGCTACGTCCTCATCTCGCGAGACCGCAATGCATGGAGCGGTCACCGGGCCGTCGCGAGGAGCGGGAAAGGCGACGTACGGTGAGTATATAACTATTTTTTTTTTTTATTATTATTTTTAACATTAGATCTTTTTACTATTGATGCTGCATAGGCAGCATGAATAGTAAAAAGTTGGTCACACAGGGTTAATAGCAGCGTTAACTGAGTGCGTTACACCGCGGTCAACGCTGCCATTAACCCTGCGTGAGCGCTGACTGGAGGGGAGTATGGCGCGGGCACTGACTGCGGGAAGGAAGGAGCGGCCATGTTGCCGCCAGACTGTGCCCGTCGCTGATTGGTCGTGGCAAAACAGCCACGACCAATCAGCGACTTGGATTTCCATGACAGACAGAGGCTGCAACCAATGAATATCCGTGACAGACAGACAGAAGGACAGACAGAAAGACGGAAGTGACCCTTAGACAATGATATAGTAGATAATGTTGATGATTATGGCATACAGCCAGTGAAAACCCCAAAGTCATTATCTCAATAAATTATAATACTTTAACACCAGCTTGAAAAATGATTTTAAAATCCGAAATGTTGGCCTACTGAAATGTATGTTCAGTAAAGGAACTCAATACTTGGTCTGGGACCCTTTAGCATCAATTACTGCATCAATGCGGTAATCAATACACCTGCTAGTATGGATTACCACATTGCAAATAAAGAAACTTGGAGATCCAGATTCTACGAAAGGCATCTGCCAAACTTGCTCACCAAGGAACTAGAGATTGTGAAAGCTTTGCTGATGAAAAGGTGAGTTTCCTGCAACCAATGTTGGGCATGGAGCTTTCTAGCAATGTACAATATTCTGGCTATTGCTGCCAGGTTCATTGGCTCACAGGTCATAATATCATCAACGTATCCAAGGAGTTAGACATAAATGGTCAGATCAATTGAGATCTCATATATGAAGCTCGTTATTCCGGAATAAGGGTATATAATGTACAGCTGTTTATAAGAGATGTGTTCATTCCCCTATTATCTTCAAAAAAACTTATGCCTTTCCATATTTTTGGACCAATAAGTTATAATGGTCATAACTTTTATTTATTCCTTTTCTTCATTCTTTTTGTACGTCCCCAAGAAAACTGGTTCAGAGTCAGTGAATATTTGTAGGTGTAAACTGAGTTGCAGAATATTAGAAAATCTAATGGTGCGGGTAACCACAAAAAAAAAAAGTGGGGGAGGTAAACGAATGATGATGAGCGAATATACTTGAGATTTCTCGAGCACGCTCGGGTGTCCTTCCAGTATTTTTTAGTACTCGGAGATTTCATTTTCATCACCGCAATTGAATGAATTACAGCTATTAGCCAGCTTGATTACATGTGGGGATTCCCTAACAACCAGGCAACCCCCACATGTTCTTATGCTGGCTAATAGCTGTAAATCATTCAGCTGCGGCGATGAAAACTAATTCTCTGAGTACTTACAAATACTCGGAGGACACCCGAGCGTGCTCGGGAAATCTCGAGTAACGAGTATGTCCGCTCATCACTATTAGTGATGAGTGAATACAACAAAAATCTATTAAGTCTCAGTTTCCACAATGCAAAAACACAGCGGACTGTCCAATGCTGATTTACCTACAGAAGATCTGCGGTGTCTTACAGCGTCATCATAGTTCATAAGATTAAGACATCTCATCTGACTGGTTTCAGATCTGTAGCATGTCAATTTATGCTGGTGTACATTTCACCCTCCCCCGCAATGATATCCACAACTGTATATGCCACTGCAGATACAGCTGAGACATTTGTGCTTTAGAAGGTACACAGTGGAGGTGCTACAATTAGGAACATAGGGGGTTTTCCACGTTTTTTTTTTTTTATTATTTATTTTAGCTTAGGCCTCTTTCACACTTCCATTTTTTTTTTTTTTTAGAATCAGTCACAATCCATCAAAATGTTGAAAAGACGGATCCTGTGCAGATTGTAAAAAACGGGTGCACTGGGTCCGTCGAGGCAGTTGTTGCCAGAATTGGCTTTGTGCACACGTTGTGTATGTATCTTTGCCGTGTTTTCCCCTGCAAAAACGCATACACAACACAACCCATGTTATAAATAATAAATAAATCGGGTCATTTCGCAAGGCATCACTGGGAAGGGGAGCTGCAGGGAGCATCGTGAAGGCTGCGGGGGGCGCCAGAAGGTAAGAATATCACGATTTATTTATTTTTTTATTATTTTTAACATTATATCTTTTTACTATTGATGCTGCATAGGGAGAGGGAGAGAGAAATTCCCTGACTGGAAATTCTTCCTCGCATGCTCAGTTTCAAAAGACGGCATCCGTCGTTGGATTCCTGCTTTTGACAGTCAGCAACGGATCCTGTGCCCATAGGCTTCCATTATAGCCAACGACGGACAGCGCAGGATCCATCGCTAAGCAATTTTCCGACGTACAGAAAAAAAATGTTCCTCTGTGCGTTGTCTCTGCCCGGACAGCAGTTTTCTGATGGATCCAGTGCACGAAGGATGAAACGGAAGGCCATCCGTCACAATCTGTCACTAATACAAGTCTATGAGAAAAAAACGGATCCAGCAGAAACATTTGCTGGATCCGTTTTTTTTTTTTTTTTCCACAAAACGACGGATTGTGACGGCAAATGAAAGACGAAAGTGTGAAAGAGGCCTTATTAGCTTGAGCAAAGTAAAAATGAAAATCAATCAGTGTTACATTCTTCTGCTCAAGTACTGCCTATGTGATGCTGCTCCTGATCTCTGTAGGCAGACAGCAGACGCAACATAATTACTACCAGGCTCATTAGCACTGCTGTCAAATCACATGCAGACTACATTGTATTACTACGGAGTCCAGTGATTGGCTACAGTGGTAACATGTCCTCTAGAATTATGTCATTACGGCAGCCTTTCAACAGAGACCATTAGCAGCAGTGTAGAGGCAGCACTGTCCCTGGGGAGAGTGAATATAACTTACATTATTGTTTTTACTTGGAGCATACAGTTATCAAGATATATTTGTGAAAAACTCCTTTCACCATAGCAAAAAGCAAACAACAAAAAAAAAAAAAAAAAAAACACCTCATAAATGATTGTGCATCTTGTACTAATCTCGATTTAGGCCCCATTCACATAACTGGTTTTTGCGCACTTCTGCTATCTGGTTTTTATATGTATTGCACACGCACACCTTTTATTCTGCGCTTCTTGTCATGTGACCATTTTTTAAAATGACGCATAGTTAGTAAAAACAGACAAGTGAACCAAAAAGATGAAAATCAGATCCAACACAATGATAAAAATCAGTCCTCATTTTGAGGCCGGCGTCACACAAAAAAAAAAAAAAAAAAAAAAAAAAAAATTCGCCAATGAAAGTCTATGGAAGCCAGAAAAATACGGATTACACACGGACCAGCAGTGCGACTTGCGAGAAATGCGCGGCGGTGTTAGAGAGAAAAGCCGGCAATTCAGTGCGGTGTAATACTCGCTAGTGTGACTCCAGCCTTAGTGATTCTCACAACTGACAGGACTGACCTGTCTAGTATTTCATTGGCTGCCATTTAAAGGGAACCTGTTACCAGGTTTGACTGACAAGTTATGGCCACTGCTTTCAGGGCTGATATACAGCAGTCGCTAATGCTGTATAAAAGCCCCAACCTGACCTGTAAGGCTGTGTGCACACGTTGCGTTTTTTCCCCGATAAAAACGCTATAAAACCACAAAAAAAAAAACGCATACAATAAGCATCCCATCATTTAGAATGAGTTCCGCATGTTTTGTGCACATGATGCGTTTTTTTCCGCGAAAAAAAAAAACGCATCACGGTAAAAAACGCAGCACGTTCATCAGTTTTTTTTGCGGATTTCCCATTACAAAATGCATTGGGAAGTGTCCGGAAAAAACGCGGCAAAATCGCATGCGGATTTCTTGCAGAAAATGTCTGGTTTTTCTCAGGAATTTTCTGCGAGAAATCCTGAACGTGTGTACATAGCCTAAGAGAGGAAAATAAGTTTTATAATACTCACCTGTGAGGTGATCCAGTCCGGTGCCTCCCATCTTCTTGCGATGCCGCCCTCCTGCTCCTTCATGGCTCCCCGGCATCGCGCTCCTGCACAGGCGTACTTATCTGTCCTGTTGAGGGCAGAGCAAAGTCCTGCTGTGCGCAGGAAAGGTCAAAGCCCCGGCGCCTGCACACTGCAGTTCTTTGCTCTGCTCTCAACAAGGCAGATAAGTACGCCTGTGCAGGAGCACGATACCTGGAAGCCTGTGTGGATGATGCAGGGACACGTCATTCACATGAAGCAAGTAGGAGGACGGCATCGCAAGAAGATGAGAGGCACCAGACCAAGAAGAGCAACACCCCTCGGACAGGCCCGCAGGTGAGTATAATAAAAGTTATTTTTCTTCTCTTACAGGTCGGGTTGGGGATCGATATACAACATTATAGAAAGCTATATATCAGCCCTGAAAGGCAGTGGCCACATCTCATATCGGCCAAACCTGGTGACAGGTTCCCTTTAAAAGGTCCATCAACACAGAATGACTGATCAAACCAAGTACAGCGCTCCATGGCGGGCCCAATCATTTATACACACCTTCCCACCCGCTTGTTTTCAGAGGTGTAATGAGGTGGCCAAATAGAGCTGTGTGCATGCGCGAGGTTTGCAGAGAGCTGGCCATGACTCCATCTCCTGTTATCAGGCCCACAGAGGTGTGACGACAGGCAGAGAGGGACAGCAAGTGTGGGGAACCTATCACCCCCATCAACTAGTCAAAGGGCTAATTAGCATAGGAAAAGCAGAGGCTAGAAATACTCTTTTTTAAACATGGATTTAAGTGAATAACATTATAAAGGGCTGGTTGGGGGGGAATTTAGCAATGCATATGTGAATACTGCTGGGTTGGAGGGTTTGGGAGACCTGACAAGCGCCTTAAATGTTTGGCCACATCATGAAGCACCGAGCCCCTGTACTTGGTTTGAACAGTCATTCAGTGATGACAGAGTCCCTTTAAATGTCAGTCCACATAATACTTGACAGGTGATTCCTGTCGGTTGCGAGAATCACTAATACCTAGCTCAGGAATCGGGCGACATATACAGTGTATAAGTATTCGGCCCCCTGGAACTTTTCAACCTTCTCCCACATAACAAACTTCAAACATAAAGATACCAAATGTAAATTTTTGGTGAAGAAACAACAACAAGTGGAACACAATTGTGAAGTTGAACAAAATTTATTGGTTATTTTACATTTTTGTGAAAATTCAAAAACTGAAAAGTGCGGTGTGCTATATTATTCGGTCCCTTTACTTTCAGTGCAGCAAAGGCTACTTTCACACTAGCGTCGGCCCGTCGCAGTGCGTCGTGCCGACGTACCAACGCATCCTGTGACAACGCAGCACAACGGGGGGCAGCGGATGCATTATTACAACGCATCCGCTGCCCCATTGTGAGTTGCGGGGAGGAGGGGGCGGAGTTCCGGCCACGCATGCGCGGTCGGAAATGGCGGACACAACGCACCAAAAAACGTTACAAGCAACGTTTTTTGGGGCCGACGGTCCGCCACAACACGACGCAACCGTCGCGACGTGTGGCAATGCGTCGCTAATACAAGCCTATAGAGAAAAAACGCATCCTGCAAACAACTTTGCAGGATGCCTTTTTGCTGCAAAACGACGCATTGTGACGTGCGTTGTACGAGGCTAGTGTGAAAGTAGCCAAACTCACTCCCGAAGTTCATTGTGGATCTCTGAATGATCCTATGTTCTCCTAAATGCCTAATTATGATAAATATAATCCACCTGTGTGTGATCAAGTCTCCGTATAAATGCACCTGCTCTGTGATAGTCTCAGGGTTCTGTTTGAAGCACAGAGAGCATCATGAAGACCAAGGAAAGCAACAAGCAGATCCGTGATACTGTTGTGGAGAAGTTTAAAGGGAACCTGTCACCCCTAAAATCCAAGATGAGCTAAGCCCACCGGCATCAGCGGCTTATCTACAGCATTCTGTAATGCTGTAGATAAGCCCCCGATGTATCCTAAAAGATGAGAAAAAGGTTAGACTATACTCACCTGGGCAGGCGGTCCGATCCGGTGGGCGTCGCGGTCCTGGACCTCCCATCTTCTTACGATGACGTCCTCTTCTTGTATTCACGCTGCGGCTCCGGCGCAGGCACACTTTGTCTGCCCTGTTGAGGGCAGAGCAAAATACTGCAATGCGCAGGCGCAAGGAAACGTCAGAGAGGCCCAGCGCCTGCGCACTGCAGTACTTTGCTCTGCCCTCAACAGGGCAGACAAAGTGTGCCTGCGCCGGATCCACAGCATGAATACAAAAAGAGGACGTCATCTGATGAAGATAGGAGGCGCCGGAACGGACCGCGACACCCATTGGACCGGAGCAGCAGCGGGACCGCCCCTGGGGGAGTATAATCTAACCTCTTTTTCTCATCTTTTAGGATACATCGGGGGCTTGTCTACAGCATTTGCAGAATACTGTAGATAAGCCCCTGATGACGGTGGGGTTACCTCACCCCATAATTTTGGGGGCGACAGGTTCCCTTTAAAGCTGGATTTGGATACAAAATGATATCCAAAACTTTAAACATCCCAAGGAGCACTGTGCAAGTGATCATAATGAAATGGAAGGAGTATCATACCACTGCAAATCTACCAAGACCCGGCCGTCCCTCTAAACCTTCATTTCAAACAAGAAGACTGATCAGAGATGCAGCCAAGAGGCCCATGATCACTCTGTATGAACTGCAGAGATCTATAGCTGAGGTGGGACAGTCTGTCCATAGGACATCAATCAGTCGTACACTGCACAAATCTGGCCTTTATGGAAGAGTGGCATGAAGAAAGCCATTTCTCAGAGATAACCATAAAAACTGTTGTTTAAAGTTTGCAACAAGCCACCTGGGAGACACACCATACATGTGGAAGAAGGTGCTCTGATCAGATGAAACCAAAAATTGATCTTTTTGGCAACAATGCCAACTGATATGTTTGGCGTAAAGGCAACACAGCTCATCACCTTGAACATACCATCCCCACTGTCAAACATGGTGGTGGCAGCATCATGGTTTGAGACTGCTTTTCTTCAGCAGGCACAAGGAAGATGGTTAAAATTGATGGGAAGATGGATGGAGCCAATTACAGGACCATTCTTGAAGAAAACCTGTTGGAGTCTGCAAAAGACCCGAGACTGGGACTGAGATTGGTCTTCTAACAAGACAATAATTCCAAACATAAAGCAAAATCTACAATGGAATGGTTCACAAATAAACGTATCTAGGTGTTAGAATGGCCAAGTCAAAGTCCAGACCTCAATCCAATTGAGAATCTGTGGAAAGAGCTGAAAACTGCTGTTCACAAACGATCTCCATCAAACCTCTCTGAGCTCGAGCTGTTTGCCACGGAAGAATGGGCAAGAATTTCAGTCTCTCGATGTACAAAACTGATAGACATACCCAAAGTGACTTGCAGCTGTAATCACAGCAAAAGGTGGCGCAACAAAGTATTAAGTTAAAGGGGCCGAATAGTATTGCACGCCCCACTTTTCAGTTTTTGAAATTCAACAAAAATTTTAAATAACCAATAAATTTCGTTCAACTTCACAATTGTGTTCCACTTGTTGTTGATTCTTCACCAAAAAATTTACATTTGGTATCTTTGTGTTTGAAACATAATATGTGGGAAAAGTTTGAAAAGTTCCAGGGGGCCGAATACTTTCCCAAGGGTATGTATGTATGTATGTATGTATGTATGTATGTATGTATGTATGTATGTATGTATGTATGTATGTATGTATCCACACATTTTTTTAAATTTTCTCCTTTAAAAAGGTATTCTGGTCACCGAAGGGGGAGATAACTGCTAGATCTGTAGGGTTCCACCACTCAAAACACCAGAAGATAGAGGCTATGCTGCTTTTTGACGGGTGTTATGAGCAGAACGCCCCTATAGCCACTGTATAAAGCCGCAGCATTCCAAGAATACTGACTTCACCAATATGATCTTCTGGTGTTTACCTGTGACGATCATTAAGTGTGTGATTTCCCACAAATAATGTGTCATCTATTCAGTGGATAAATGACAGAAGCATAATCACTGGGCGTCACTAGAATGGGGGTCCCTAGAATGGGGGTCCCAAGTCCCTTATTTCTTAACAGACAAGTCCACAGGAGGAGGATCTTTAATGGATCAGTGGTCAAGCATTTGTCCTGCCGCCACATTTAAATTCTGTGTGATTGACAGTGACAGCTGCGCTGAGACAGCCCCCCAGTTCCCCCAGACAGGCGCTCAGTAATGATACATTAATCACATAAAAATTTTAGCAAAAAAAAAAAAACACACCTTTAAATTAACGCAAATCAAAATTAATTCTCTCTGAAATCTTCACACAACACTATGCTTTGGGGTGTGCTATAGAAGTACAGGATGTGAATACCTCTGTAAATCGGGCATTTAATGGGGGAATTCATTGTAAGGCCAATAGTGAGAACCTACAGATTGAAGTACTGTACAGCAGAAAGTTTTCTAACTTTTCCTAATAATAACTTTATTCCCCAGACACAGGTGACGTGCGCCCTGAACTACAAGGTCCCCTCATTGATGGGAGCAGATGATGGGCACACAGAGGGTTACCCCCGCCAGCCTCGCAGCCCCCCAGCTCCCGCACTCACCGCACTCCTCCAGGTCCCAGGCGGAGTCAGACTCCGGGTCCTTGTGACTGCAGCCCCCGGGCCCGACATGCCTGCCTAGAGCTGGGCTCAGCACTGACCGGTGCAGGGGGCTCTCTCCACCTCCCCCGCTGGCATTCGCCCCTCTGCCCGGGGCTCCGGCCACCAGCAGCAACAGAGCGCACAGTGCACCCACACCAGGTGCCACCATCGTCCCTATAACTGTGCCTGTGTGTTGTGTACACACCGCCCGCTTACCCGGTGCTTGGGATTCGTAGTCTTTCAGGCGGCTGTGTGCATTCAGCGAGGCGCCGCCGAAACTACATCTCCCGCGAGCCTCCGCGCTTCATTCACTGAGCAGGAAGTAGTGGCCGAAGTGTTTGCTGTCAGAGCAGGACAGGCTGAGGCTCCTGGGGCAGGTTGTCAGCAGAGGTGGGTGTGTCGTGCTGCCCAAAATGCTGATTAATGTTTATGTGTTCCTTTAAGTGCCCGGCCACGGGTCCCTCTGTCCGACCCGACCACTTTCCCGGGATAACTCCTATATAACGGGGCTGACTGTGGCGGGGGCTTTGGTTACCAGGTGTCTGCGCGACTAGAAAGGTCATTCGGCTTGTGTATCCCAGGTAATGGGTTTTCTGCTATCAACTGCATGATTATTAATGGAATTTATTGGGAATCTGTTATAGTGGGGAATATTTAAAGGGGTTGTTTCATCACAGACAGTCCCTTTAATGACAGAGTTGTCCTGACTCTCTGCTCATAATCACTGCCTGCCGTCAGCTCTTCATTTCTCAGAAATAGTGATTCTTCCTGTAATACACTGATGACACAAGTCTGCCCAGGGGAAAGCCGCTGCTTGTTAGGTAATCTCCAGTCTAAGGGCTGTACACACCTCGCAGATTTTGTGCGTTTTTGCAATGCAGATTTTCTAGCAAAACCTGAAGTAATCCTGATGCCAGCAAACTGAATGAGAAGCCTGAAGCACAGGGTGCTTATTGGTGACTTGCAGATTTGGTTCAGAAAATAATCTGCAGGATATCAGTTTTTGTGCATTTTTGCCCTGCGGTTTTCCCCATTGACTTTATTCATATCAGTCAAAAACACACCAAAAAAGTGTTGTTTTTTTACAGCTGCATTTTTTCCCGCCAAGAGATGCAGAAATTTCTACATCCACTTAGGCTACTTTCACACTAGCGTTTTCTGCAATCCGTCACAATGCGTCGTTTTGCAGAAAAAACGCATCCTGCAAAAGTGCTTGCAGGATGCGTTTTTTCCCCATAGACTTGTATTGACAACGCATTGCGACGGATTGCCACACGTCGCATCCGTCGTGCTTTGGCGGACCGTCGGGAGCAAAAAATGCTACATGTAACATTTTTTGCTCCTGACGGACCGCTTTTTCCGACCGCGCATGCGCGGCCGGAACTCCGCCCCCACCTCCCCGCACCTCACAATGGGGCAGCGGATGCGCCGGAGAAATGCATCCGCTGCCTCCGTTGTGCAGTGCGTTAAACGCTAGCGTCGGAATCTCTGCCCGACGCATTGCTACGGGGAGATTCCGACGCTAGTGTGAAAGTAGCCTCAACATGTTCACATAACCTAACCGAACTGTTATGCCCAAAAACTGATTGCCCCGGTGGTCGGTGATCTGTTGTCCTGAGGGGAAGCTGCGTGTGAGCAAAGCTGGTACTCTTCGATCCCGCACGTTTCCCCTTGTCGGAGATTTCCCCTCTTCCCTTGCTGCCTGATTCCCCTCTTCCCTTGCTGCCTGTTTCCCCTCTTCCCTTGCTGCCTGTTTCCCCTCTTCCCTTGCTGCCTGTTTCCCCTCTTCCCTTGCTGCCTGTTTCCCCTCTTCCCTTGCTGCCTGTTTCCCCTCTTCCCTTGCTGCCTGTTTTTCCTCTTCCCTTGCCGCCTGTTTTTTCCTCTTCCCTTGCCGCCTGTTTTTTCCTCTTCCCTTGCCGCCTGTTTTTTCCTCTTCCCTTGCCGCCTGTTTTTTCCTCTTCCCTTGCCGCCTGTTTTTTCCTCTTCCCTTGCCGCCTGTGTTTCCCCTTCCCTTGCCGCCTGTGTTTCCCCTTCCCTTGCCGCCTGTGTTTCCCCTTCGCTTGCCGCCTGTGTTTCCCCTTCCCTTGCCGCCTGTGTTTCCCTTTCCCTTTTGTTTTTCCCCCTTCCCTTGCCGCCTGTTTTTTCCTCTTCCCTTGCCGCCTGTTTTTTCCTCTTCCCTTGCCGCCTGTTTTTTCCTCTTCCCTTGCCGCCTGTTTTTTCCTCTTCCCTTGCCGCCTGTTTTTTCCTCTTCCCTTGCCGCCTGTGTTTCCCCTTCCCTTGCCGCCTGTGTTTCCCCTTCCCTTGCCGCCTGTGTTTCCCTTTCCCTTTTGTTTTTCCCCCTTCCCTTGCCGCCTGTTTTTCCCCTTCCCTTGCCAGACGTTTCCCCCTTTCTTTGCCGCCCGTTTCCCCCCTTCCCTTGCCGCCCGTTTCCCCTTCCCTTGCCGCCCGTTTCCCCTTCCCTTGCCGCCCGTTTCCCCTTCCCTTGCCGCCTGTTTTTCCCCTTCCCTTGCCGCCTGTTTTTCCCCTTCCCTTGCCGGATGTTTCCCCCCTTCCCTTGCCGGATGTTTCCCCCCTTCCCTTGCCGCCCGTTTCCCCTTCCCTTGCCGCCCGTTTCCCCTTCCCTTGCCGCCCGTTTCCCCTTCCCTTGCCGCCTGTGTTTCCCCTTCCCTTGCCGCCTGTGTTTCCCCTTCTTTGCCGCACGTTTCCTGTACTTTGGGATGGATTTCCGGTGATGGTCTTTTCCGGTGAGGTTTGCTGCAGGAGGTTTTTATGTTAGTAATGCAACTGACCGGCCCTATAGATCACAGCACTGTGCCCATTGTATTGTGTCGTTTTCTGACCACTAACAATAAAGTCCATGAATCCCTGCCTAGTCTCACCTGATAATGGCAGATCCTATCGTCTTTATTTGGTGCTAGGTTGCACCAGGTCTGATCAGTCTTCACCACAGCTCATCAGTTTTTGTTTTTTTTTCTCACAATTGACAACTGTTGGTAACTAATGGAAACTGATGAGAAATGTATATCCCCGACTTCTGCAACTATATCAAGTAGAGCTGCTCTTCCATTGTAAGCATATACAGCCATTTTGTGGCAAATCCACAGCATCGCTGACATGTAAGCCTCTGTCCCCATTGTCGGGGGCACGCGCTCAGGACGTATACGCCGAACAGAGGCCGCAGTCAGGAGCCATCCATCCACCATAGGGACGCATTGTAAACATGTAAACTCCATGATCTGTGTCTCCGCATCCTCTTCTGTATGGGAAAGTGCAGTCTGCTGTGTTTTCTCCTACAATTATACAAGCGGTGTGCAGATACCGGAAAGAGGCCAAAATCAGCCCATGTTGTACCTCCGTCTGGTGAATGGGGTCTTTGGGGACATTAGAGTATACGTCGGGGAAAGCTCCTGACATACTGTAGGCACAGTCTGCACTTGTTCTTGCACATGGATTTTGCCACAGGATTTTCTCTTTCTTAAAAGTTCTGCACCACAAGTCTATTTCATTGTGGAGAAATTCTGCATCATTTTCAAACCCGTGTTTTTTGTTTTTGTTTTTTTTCTTTGTCAACTATTGGAAAATAATTGATTTGTCATATATCACATTCATTTTGAGATCGCAATGCCCACTGACAAGAGGGTTTTCTACTTTAAAAAAAATGGTCCTCAAATGACAGCAGTCATGTAAAATAATAATATCAGATGGGACTTTCCCTTACCGGCCGGTGCTGGACCTGGGGGACAATTTATTTTAACAGTGGAAAACCCCTTAAAATGTGAAATAGAAAAAAGTACCTTACAGTTGATGTTTAGTACTCCACATCTGCTCTGCATGGATAAACCAACGTCACTAAACCACAAACCTACAAAACATAACACCGATCCAGACAATGACTGCATTGTGCTAACCAGTGACTTCTGGTCCTTGGCGTATAAGCGTTATACCAGATAGGGCTGCTCCTCTGCCTTCCCGAGCTCCGAATAGAGGGTGCTCAGGCTGGTGTCTGCCAAGGTATGTCGCGAAGGCCGGGGCTACACAACGAATATGGCCTCTAAAGTTTAACAGATTAAAGTTTTAGATAATTTTTTTTACTTTTAAAACAGTGATTAGCAAGCAATTACTTTTAAAAAGATCATGGCAGCCTCTTTGTAGAATAAAGCCAACCTGGAGATCAACAGATCACCATACATTTTGCTCTGGTGGCCAATGAATACGTGGATCAGTCATATCCACCAGAACGAGGACTGATCTTTGGTGGCAACTCTAAATATTAGGCCACGTTCAGTATTTGGTGAGTTTTTTTACATCAGTATCTGTAAGCCGAAATCAGGAATGGAACAATCAGAGAAAAAGTATAATAGAAACACGTCACCACTTGTGTATTCATCACCCACTCCTGGTTTTGGCTTACAAATACTGAGGTAAGAAACTCCCGAAATACGGAACGTGTGAACGTGGCCTTAGAGGGAGGATTCCCCCATTTATAGCATCCATATGCACTAATACGAGGGTGCACAACCCTTTTCTTGTCCAAGGGCCCCATTGTCATTCTGAACCGATCCGGAGGCAGTACAAGTTAAAGCTACCTGTTGTGGCACATTGAAAGTATATACCAGAAATGTCTGAAATTCTACTTCCAGGACTTTTGCCTCCACTAATCTGTAATTTAATGATACTCACAAATATCTGATGAAGATTTAGAAGTAGATTCCACTCCTAAATCCACATAAATAATGTGTCAAATACTCTTTGAATAAGTTTCTGACTGATCTTAATTGGCAAATCTCCTTTCGTGCACACAGTAATGTTTTTCTTTAACATTATTTTGAACATTTCCCAGTAAAACTAATAGGTGATGCATGCAAATGGCTTTCTACAATAGATCGTGGGTTTTTTCCTTACTGCCTCATGTTTCACAGTTCCCATAAACTGCAGTGATGATAGCCACAGACACGGAAGACCACCGGTCTAATTCACACACTGCTTTTCTAAAGAGACCCCATATCCCTGGTGTATGAGGCCTCCAGAGATGTCTACCATTATTACCCATCAGTCTTGCTCCTCAGCTGCTGCCACTCCTCTTTTGTGTGGGGCTGCTCACATATAGTTAACCTGTTAGACAGAGCGTTTTCCTGTCCATATGGTTGGGGGGCCACACAGAACGGCATTGTGGGCCACACGTGTGTGGCCCTCGGGCTGCAGGTGAACATGACTGACATAGTAGGACACTTGAAAGTGATATCTTCATTATATTGGGATCAGTTATTACAGAATGTGTCCTATGATGAAAGTTTTGAGGCTACTTGTAATTTTCATTTATTGCATTACAGAATGAACGCTCATTCGGACGTCATGGGCGTAAATCAGAAGTCGGTCTACAGATGCATTGAATGCAATAAGGAATCCACTGAGCTGTATAGAGACTACAAGCATGGAGTGTTAAAGATCACTATCTGCGTGAGTAATGAATGGGGGGCATGCTCTCCTTTTAGGTACTAGGGGTGTTTCTGGCTTGTTTTCCTTGGAGAATGAAACAACCTGAATAATCAAAGGGAAATATATCATTGCGGTTAGGTGATACTTGCCACCAATACATATAGGCACTTTACAGCCCCATTGACTTTAACAAATAAAGTAGGAGAGCCCTCTGAAGATGTCGGGTCAGTGTAACTAGAATCATGAAAAAGGAAGTAAGGCTTTAGCGCTTGTGATAAATATATGATCTATAGACCTAGTCATTTCCAAAAGTATTGGCACCCTTGAAATTGTTTCATAAAATGAAGTATTTCTCCCAGAAAATTATTGCAATTACATGTGTTTTATTATACACATGTTTATTTCCTTAGTGTGTATTGGAGCAACACAAACGAATAAACAAAGGCAAATTGGACATAATTTCACACAAAACTTCAAAAATGGTCCTGACAAAATTATTGACACCTTCAACTTAATATTTGGTTGCACACCCTTTTGGAATAAATAGCTTCAATCAATTGCTGCCTATAACCATCAACAATCTTCTTAGACCTCTGAACTGGAATTTCTCTTACCCGCAAGACAACACCACGGAGAGAGAGGGATGCCCCTCAGGGGCAAGAAACCTAGAGGTGAAAAAGGCGGTACCTCTCTCCCACATCAGTTCGGTTTCCTGTCCCTGACAGGGAACCTACAGCATACCTGTTGTTGCGGGATGCCGGGGGTCCATCTAGCCGGATTCAGGCAGCGGGGGGCCCTGCCTCGGATGTGGTGGATTTTCCCTCCCCGAAGGCCACGATCCGGGGTCGGCGGGCCCTGTGCGTGTGCAGGGGAGAGGCAGTGAAAAGGAACCAGTCAATCTCTCCCTCAAAATCCATAATGGCCGGTAATAGGTGGCGGCGGCCGCCTGGTGGCATACCGCCGGTCCATGGACCGGGAGGTGGTGGCGGCGGTCACCTATAGGAAGTGCCGCAACTTTTGCATCCGCGGCTGCCCCAGCTCTTCCGACACTCCTGGATGCCGGGCGCCGGTAAGGTGACACACACGCACGCGCGCGAGCTAACCGCAAGGCTCCTTGGGAGTCCAGAGTGCGCAGGCGCAGGGGTCATTTCCCGGAAATATAAGGCAACCAAACGCCAGTGCTCAACCAATTTCACCATGAGTGAGAAGGAGCAGCCGACAGAAGAAATTCTGCAGTCCCCTCAAAAAAAACACCAGCAGCATCAGCGCCAGCAGCAGCGACAGCAGCAGGACGCCTCTTCCCAGCGTCGCAGCTCAGGATCCCAGCGCAGCAGAGGCTCCGATGGATCCGGGAGACAAACAGCGGTTCAAATCGAGGATACAGCTCCTAGGCCAGAACCGGTATCCCCATTACATTAGGAGGGTAAGTGACCTCCGTGAATGTTCATATTCTAATGAACAGGATCCTTGATGCAAACAACTGGCTAAGACGATGGTGCAGACAACAAGGATTCGGATTCCTGGACCACGGTGTGAATTACTTGTACGATGGACTCCTTGCCAGAGACGGACTACACCTCAACAAACCTGGGAAACACACATTCGCCAGAAGACTCGCTACACTCATCAGGAGGGCGTTAAACTAGAAGAAGAGGGGACGGGAAGAAAAACATTAGACTTGAACAAAGAAGATCCAGGAAAACATACTCAGAAGGGAGGTAAGAACATTTCTAAAACAATCCACAGCGAGGAGATTGGAACAAAACAAAATCCTCTAAACTGCATGCTCGCAAACGCCAGAAGCCTGACAAACAAGATGGAAGAACTAGAAGCAGAAATATCTACAGGTAACTTTGACATAGTGGGAATAACCGAGACATGGTTAGATGAAAGCTATGACTGGGCAGTTAACTTACAGGGTTACAGTCTGTTTAGAAAGGATCGTAAAAATCGGAGAGGAGGAGGGGTTTGTCTCTATGTAAAGTCTTGTCTAATGTCCACTTTAAGGGAGGATATTAGCGAAGGAAATGAGGATGTCGAGTCCATATGGGTCGAAATTCATGGAGGGAAAAATGGTAACAAAATTCTCATTGGGGTCTGTTACAAACCCCCAAATATAACAGAAACCATGGAAAGTCTACTTCTAAAGCAGATAGATGAAGCTGCAACCCATAATGAGGTCCTGGTTATGGGGGACTTTAACTACCCGGATATTAACTGGGAAACAGAAACCTGTGAAACCCATAAAGGCAACAGGTTTCTGCTAATAACCAAGAAAAATTATCTTTCACAATTGGTGCAGAATCCAACCAGAGGAGCAGCACTTTTAGACCTAATACTATCTAATAGACCTGACAGAATAACAAATCTGCAGGTGGTCGGGCATCTAGGAAATAGCGACCACAATATTGTACAGTTTCACCTGTCTTTCACTAGGGGGACTTGTCAGGGAGTCACAAAAACACTGAACTTTAGGAAGGCAAAGTTTGACCAGCTTAGAGATGCCCTTAATCTGGTAGACTGGGACAATATCCTCAGAAATAAGAATACAGATAATAAATGGGAAATGTTTAAGAACATCCTAAATAGGCACTGCAAGCGGTTTATACCTTGTGGGAATAAAAGGACTAGAAATAGGAAAAACCCAATGTGGCTAAACAAAGAAGTAAGACAGGCAATTAACAGTAAAAAGAAAGCATTTGCACTACTAAAGCAGGATGGCACTATTGAAGCTCTAAAAAACTATAGGGAGAAAAATACTTTATCTAAAAAACTAATTAAAGCTGCCAAAAAGGAAACAGAGAAGCACATTGCTAAGGAGAGTAAAACTAATCCCAAACTGTTCTTCAACTATATCAATAGTAAAAGAATAAAAACTGAAAATGTAGGCCCCTTAAAAAATAGTGAGGAAAGAATGGTTGTAGATGACGAGGAAAAAGCTAACATATTAAACACCTTCTTCTCCACGGTATTCACGGTGGAAAATGAAATGCTAGGTGAAATCCCAAGAAACAATGTAAACCCTATATTAAGGGTCACCAATCTAACCCAAGAAGAGGTGCGAAACCGGCTAAATAAGATTAAAATAGATAAATCTCCGGGTCCGGATGGCATACACCCACGAGTACTAAGAGAACTAAGTAATGTAATAGATAAACCATTATTTCTTATTTTTAGGGACTCTATAGCGACAGGGTCTGTTCCGCAGGATTGGCGCATAGCAAATGTGGTGCCAATATTCAAAAAGGGCTCTAAAAGTGAACCTGGAAATTATAGGCCAGTAAGTCTAACCTCTATTGTTGGTAAAATATTTGAAGGGTTTCTGAGGGATGTTATTCTGGATTATCTCAATGAGAATAACTGTTTAACTCCATATCAGCATGGGTTTATGAAAAATCGCTCCTGTCAAACCAATCTAATCAGTTTTTATGAAGAGGTAAGCTATAGGCTGGACCACGGTGAGTCATTGGACGTGGTATATCTCGATTTTTCCAAAGCGTTTGATACCGTGCCGCACAAGAGGTTGGTACACAAAATGAGAATGCTTGGTCTGGGGGAAAATGTGTGTAAATGGGTTAGTAACTGGCTTAGTGATAGAAAGCAGAGGGTGGTTATAAATGGTATAGTCTCTAACTGGGTCGCTGTGAACAGTGGGGTACCGCAGGGGTCAGTATTGGGACCTGTTCTCTTCAACATATTCATTAATGATCTGGTAGAAGGTTTACACAGTAAAATATCGATATTTGCAGATGATACAAAACTATGTAAAGCAGTTAATACAAGAGAAGATAGTATTCTGCTACAGATGGATCTGGATAAGTTGGAAACTTGGGCTGAAAGGTGGCAGATGAGGTTTAACAATGATAAATGTAAGGTTATACACATGGGAAGAAGGAATTAATATCACCATTACACACTGAATGGGAAACCACTGGGTAAATCTGACAGGGAGAAGGACTTGGGGATCCTAGTTAATGATAAACTTACCTGGAGCAGCCAGTGCCAGGCAGCAGCTGCCAAGGCAAACAGGATCATGGGGTGCATTAAAAGAGGTATGGATACACATGATGAGAGCATTATACTGCCTCTGTACAAATCCCTAGTTAGACCGCACATGGAGTACTGTGTCCAGTTTTGGGCACCGGTGCTCAGGAAGGATATAATGGAACTAGAGAGAGTACAAAGGAGGGCAACAAAATTAATAAAGGGGATGGGAGAACTACAATACCCAGAAAGATTAGCGAAATTAGGATTATTTAGTCTAGAAAAAAGACGACTGAGGGGCGATCTAATAACCATGTATAAGTATATAAGGGGACAATACAAATATCTCACTGAGGATCTGTTTATACCAAGGAAGGTGACGGGCACAAGGGGGCATTCTTTGCGTCTGGAGGAGAGAAGGTTTTTCCACCAACATAGAAGAGGATTCTTTACTGTTAGGGCAGTGAGAATCTGGAATTGTTTGCCTGAGGAGGTGGTGATGGCGAACTCAGTCGAGGGGTTCAAGAGAGGCCTGGATGTCTTCCTGGAGCAGAACAATATTGTATCATACAATTAGGTTCTGTAGAAGGACGTAGATCTGAGGATTTATTATGATGGAATATGGGCTGAACTGGATGGACAAATGTCTTTTTTCGGCTTTACTAACTATGTTACTATGTTACTATGTTAATGGGGTTTATTGTGTCTTCTTAGGGGAAGAAATGTGCAGCGAAAACCAGACAGAGTGTGTCCAATCTGCTCTGTAGAGCTACCCGCTACGTGGGTCAAAAAGCTCTTTGCTATATGCATAGAAAATACTATATGTGAAGAGTCCCCAAGATTCGCCTCTGACCTAAAAGAGTTAATCAAAACCCAGGTGGAAGATGCGTTAAAAAACGTTAAAGGTTTAAAAAGGAAGCATAAATCCAGACACATATCCCCGAAGTTGAGTTCCGGTGAGGAAGATAGTGATCAGTATAGTTCAGATAGTTCACTCTCTTCTAAATCATCCTATTCATCATCAGAGGGGGGCCCCAATTGTTCCCTATTGAACAAACAGATGCTTTGGTAAAAGCAGTTAGGACAACCATGGGGCTAGCGGAGACTCGGCGCAAGATCTTATGTTTAGCTGCCTAGAACAAAGGAAACTAAGAGCGTTCCCATTAAATGAAAAAATATAAGCCTTAATAAAAAAGAGTGGAAGAGGCCAGATAAGAAAGTCCTTTTAACGCCAAAGAGGAAATACCTATTTGACGTCCCAGCTTGCTCTTTCTAGGGGAAGGCGCCAAAATTAGACGTCGCCATTCAAAGGCCTCTAAAAAATTAGCTTTGCCTTTTGAAGATATGGGGACTCTTAAGGACCCCATGGACAAGAAGGCAAAAGTATTCTTAAAGGGCTCTTGGGAGGCGGCCGGTGAGAGGTTAAAACCAGCCATAGCCGCCACATGTACCGCCAGAGCATTAATGGTGTGGCTAGACCACCTAGAGTCACAACTAAAGGATAGATCACCAAGAGAATCAATATTGGACTCAGTCTCAATAATGAAGGGAGCTGCTGCGTACCTAGCAGACGCCTCTATAGACTTGGTGAGACTAGCAGCAAGGTCTGCTTCATTTTCAAACGCAGCTAGAAGGGCTTTATGGCTCAAGTGTTGGCCGGGAGACCTACAGACAAAAGCCAAACTATGCTCCATTCCCCTGCGAGGGAGAATTTGTATTTGGACCTACCCTAGATGACATTCTTGAGAAAGCAAGGGACAAGAAAAAAGCTTTTCCAGGGTTTCCCAACCAATCTTATAGACGGTTCTTTCGGGGCAGAAAATGTATGCGTAGAAGGCCCCCTAAAAATCAAAAAGAATGATGGGAGGATAAAAGATTTAAAGGAAAAGTCTTCATGTTCAACAAACCTGATAAAAAATAGCCCCAATGAAGGTGTGCCCCAGGTGGGAGGGAGATTGACATACTTTCTTCCAGCCTGGGAAAAATATCTGGGAGTGCATGGATACTAAATATAATAGAGACAGGGCTGAAACTGAAGTTCCATGTGATGCCATCTCATCATTTTATCATGACACCACAAAGGAAAGTAGAGGCCGAGCAACTGGGCCTACAAAAGGAAATACAGAGTCTTATGACAAAGAACGTACTGCAGGAAGTCCCAGACCAGGAGAAGGGCACAGGATTCTACTCCCCTCTGTTTCTTGAACGAAACCGGATGGAACTTACAGGACAATCATAAACCTGAAAAAGCTAAACAAGTACCTAGTGACTCAGAGTTTCAAAATGGAAACAATATAAACCTGTGTCAGAACGCTTTATCCGTCTTGTTTTGACTCATAGACTTAAAAGACGCATACTACCATGTGCCCATCCACTCAGATCACCAAAAATTCCTCAGAGTGGCGGTATTAATGCAAGGGGAACTAAAGCATTACCAATTCAGGGCCCTTCCCTTTGGCCTAGCCATAGCCCCGAGGGTTTTTACGAAACTAATGGCAGAGGTCATGGCTCACATAAGAGAGCAAAATATACTAATAGTCCCATATCTGGATGACCTCCTGGTAATTGGCAATTCCTCCCTCCTTTGCAGTCAGCAGTTGGACAAAGTGATGACATCCCTAACAAATCTAGGTTGGATTTTGAACCTAGCAAAGTCCAGAATTGTCCCAACCCAAGTACAACAGTACCTAGGGATAATGATAGACTCAATACGGCAAGAATGCTGTCTTCCGGGGGAAAAAATTTCAAACATGATTCAACTGGTGACACAATTGAAGGAATCCCCAGTTGTCACTTTGCGCAAAGCAAAGCCTGTATGCCAGCGGTCCCATGGGCCCGGAGTCACACCAGAGATCTCCAGTGGGAGATACTAGAAGCAGAATCTCGCTTGAAGGGGGATTTAGAAAAGCGCTTAAAAATCTCACAAACAATACTTTCCCTAGCTTGGTGGGTGGATTAAGACAACCTAACCAGGGGTGTTCCGTGGGTATGGCCGATATCTATCACATTGACCACCGACGCTAGTCCTTGGGGTTGGGGGGGTTCACTTAGACAATCAAATTGCTCAAGGCCCCTGGTCGGAGGAGGAAAAACTAGCTTCCTCAAACATGAAAGAACTGGCAGTGAAATGTGCGCTCAATCACTTCCTACTCTTCCTCCATTCCCACCACGTGAGGGTGCTCTCGGACAACAGGGTGGTGGTAGCATACTTGAATCACCAGGGGGAACGAGATCTCAAGCACTGATGGAGGTAACAAAATCTATCCTGTTGTTAGTCGAGGACAATCTGTCCTCACTGTCAGCCCGTCATATCAAAGGGACAGAAAATCAGGCCGCAGATTTTTTAAGCCAAACACAGCTGAATCAAGAGGAGTGGGGATTAAACCTACCCCCCAATGTACATTCTATGACATTCTCTCCGTGGTGCCGTCATGGGGGTAAGAGAATATCGTAGTTACTTACCGATAACGGTAGTTCTCTGATCCCATGACGGCACCCGAACATTCCCTCCCCTCACGTGTGGGTGTGCACACTAAGTTTAGTTATTAATATTTAGTCACGCGGTGCCTCTGATAAGCCTAAGATTTCAATATTTTTGTTTGGATAACCATTTAAGTTACAGCTGAAGTTCTGTTGAGGCTCTGTAAACCAACTGATGTGGGAGAGAGGTACCGCCTTTTTCACCTGTAGGTTTCCTGTCCCTGAGAGTGGATCCCTCTCTCTCCGTGTTGCCGTCATGGGATCAGAGAAATACCGTTATCGGTAAGTAACTACGATATTTGGACCGCTCTTTTGTTGCAAACTGCTCCAATTCTCTCCTATTTGAAGGTTGCCTTTTACCAACAACAATTTTGAGATCTCTCCACAGGTGTTCAATGGGATGTAGATCTTTATTCATTGCTGACCACTTCATAACTCTCCAGTGCTTTGTCTCCATCAATTTCTCAGTGCTTATTGAAGTATGTTTGGGGTGATTGTCCTGCTGGAAGACCCATGACCTACGACACCAACCCTCTCCCGGAACAGATCAAGGTTCAGGGGCCTTTATATATCTAGAGTTACTCATTGGTTCCTCCTTCAGTCATTCATTTTCATCTAACTTTTGTAGGTTGCCCATAAGCTAGAAGTTGCCATTGTGAGCGTTGTCCTCTTAGAAGAGGTGATGATAAAGTGTATGTCCAGCTGCAGAGCGCCTGTTGTGTTGGTGCTTCATATTTATTGGTATATGCACGCTTCACGTTTGTGTTACTATACTCTGTGATTTAGGCATTTAGCCCTTGTGCACTTCATTATATGTCATCGATGTACCGCTCTCACATTTCTGTGTCATCTGTACTATGCTCCACACCCCAGTCCTCTGGTTCTCTTTGTCAGCTTTTCCACCTTTATTAGTTTGTTTTTATGTTTTTTTTAATGACAGTATATCTAATAAAATTACTGTTTAATCCTGGTGTAGAGTATAGTATTTGTTTCTCAGTCTATAATCTGAGTTATTTTGGGCCATGAACTGTGAGTGGCCTACTTTTCTTATTTGTAGGTTTTTTTTATTCCCTGTATATTCAGGGGAGAATGTTGCCAATCCTTTTTTTTTTTTTTTTTTTAAAGGGTTTCTCTAGAGTTGGGCAAAAAGACGTGCAAGAACCCAGTCTAACGGCAAAGTTGTTAACCCCTTAGCGACCGCCGATACGCCTTTTAACGGCGGCCGCTAAGGGTACTTAAACCACAGCGCCGTTAATTAACGGCGCTGTGGAAAAAGTGAATAGCGCCCCCCAGAGTCGGATTTTCTCTGGGGTCTCGGCTGCCGGGGGTAGCCGAGACCCCAGAGAACATGATTCGGGGGGTTTTTAACCGACCCCGCATTTGCGATCGCCGGTAATTAACAGTTTACCGGCGATCGCAAAAAAAAACAAAAAAACGCGATCTCTTTTTAATTTCTCTGTCCTCCGAAGTGATCGCACATCGGAGGACAGAAAAAAGGGGTCCCAGGTAGCCCCCCAATACTCACCTATCTCCCCCGATGCTCCTCGTGTCTCCCGGTGGGCGCCGCCATCTTCAAAATGGCGGGCGCAGTGCGCCCGCCGGCCGGCACCAGGAGAATCTTTGGGGTCTCGGCTGCTGGGGGTAGCCGAGACCCCAAAGAACATGATCGGGGTCGGTTTTACCGACCCCTGTTTTGCGATCGCCGGTAATTAACTATTTACCGGCGACCGCAAAAAAAAAAAAAGTAAAGTGTAATTCTCTGTCCTCTGATGTGATCGCACATCAGAGGACAGAGAAATAGGGGGATTCGGGGACCCTAGCATACTCACCTGTGTCCCTGGGTCCTCCTGCTGCTCCTCCTGGCTGCCGGGGAAAAGAAAATGGCGGGCGCATGCGCAGTGCGCCCGCCATCTGTCTCCATCTGCTGGCCGGCAGGAGAACAGCAGTTGGGGCTAAAATTAGGGGTAGGGTTAGGGCTGGGTTAGGGGTAGGGCTAGGGGTAGGGTTAGGGCTAAATTTAGGGTTAGGTTTGGGGCTAAATTTAGGGTTAGGCTTCTTTCACACTTACGTCGGTACGGGGCCGTCGCAATGCGTCGGCCCGACATACCGACGCACGTTGTGAAAATTGTGCACAACGTGGGCAGCGGATGTAGGTTTTTCAACGCAGCCGCTGCCCAATCTATGTCCTGGGGAGGAGGGGGCGGAGTTACGGCAACGCATGCGCGGTCAGAAATGGCGGATGCGACGTACAAAAAAACGTTTCATTGGACTTTTTTTGTGCCGACGGTCTGCCAAAACACAACTGATCCAGTGCACGACGGACGCGACGTGTGGCCATCCGTCACGATCCGTCGGCAATACAAGTCTATGGGCAAAAAACGCATCCTGCGGGCACATTTGCAGGATCCGTTTCTTGTCCAAAACTACGGATTGCGACGGATGCCAAACGACGCAAGTGTGAAAGTAGCCTTAGGGCTAGGGTTAGGGTTGGGGCTAAAGTTAGGGCTAGGGTTGGGGCTAAAGTTAGGGTTAGAGTTGGGATTAGGGTTAGGGTTTGGATTAGGGTTGGTATTAGGGTTAGGGTTGGCATTAGGGTTACGCTTGGGATTAGGGTTAGGTTTGGGATTAGGGTTAAGGTTAGGGTTGTGATTAGGGGTGTATTGGGATTAGGGTTAGGTTTGAGGTTAGGGTTGAGATTAGGATTAGGGGTGTGTTGGATTTAGGGTTTTGATTAGGGTTATGGTTAGGGTTGACATTAGGGTTGTTTTTGGGTAAGGGTTGTGATTATCGTTAGGGTTAGTGATTAGGATTATGGATCAGGTTGGGATTAGGGTTAGGGGTGTGTTGGAGTTGGGTTGGAGCTAGAATTGGGGGGTTTCCACTGTTTAGGTACATCAGGGGGTCTCCAAACACGACAGCCAATTTTGCGCTCAAAAAGTCAAATGGTGCTTCCTCCCTTCTGAGCTCTGCCGTGCGCCCAAACAGTGGGTTACCCCCACATATGGGGCATCAGCGTACTCGGGATAAATTGGACAATAACTTTTGGGGTCCAATTTCTCTCGTTATTCTTGTGAAAATAAAAACTTGGGGGCTACAAAATCTTTTTTGTGGAAAAATATATATATATTTTTTTTATGACTCTGCATTATAAACTTCTGTGAAGCACTTGGGCATTCAAAGTTCTCACCACACATCTATATAAGTTCCTTGGGGGGTCTAGTTTCCAAAATGGGGTCACTTGTGGAGGGTTTCTACTGGTTAGGTACATCAGGGGCTCTGCAAACGCAACATAATGCCCACAGACCATTCTATCAAAGTCTGCATTCCAAAACGGCGCTCCTTCCTTCCAAGCTCTGCCGTGCGCCTAAACAGTGGTTTACCCCCACATATGGGGTACCAGCATACTCAGGACAAATTGGACAACAACTTTTGGGGTCCAATTTTTCTTGTTACCCTTGTGAAAATAAAAACTTGGGGGCTAAAAAATCTTTTTTGTGGAAAAAAAAATATTTTTTATTTTCACGACTCTGCATTATAAACTTCTGTGAAGCACTTGGGCATTCAAAGTTCTCACCACACATCTAGATAAGTTCCTTAAGGGGTCTAGTTTCCAAAATGGTGTCACTTGTGGGGGGTTTCCACTGTTTAGGCACATCAGGGGCTCTCCAAACACGACATGGCGTCGAATCTCAATTCCAGCCAATTCTACATTGAAAAAGTAAAACGGCGCTCCTTCACTTCCAAGCTCTGCGGTGCACCCAAACAGTGGTTTACCCTCACATATGGGGTATCGACGTATTCAGGAAAAATCACACAACAACTTTTGTTGTCTAATTTCTCCTGTTACCCTTGTGAAAATAAGATTTTGTGGGCGAAAAGATCATTTTTGTGTAAACAAAAGCGATTTTATTATTTTCACGGCTCTACGTTATAAACTTCTGTGAAGCACTTGGGGGTTCAAAGTGCTCACCACACATCTAGATAAGTTCCTTAACCCCTCTGTGACCTTAGACGTACTATCCCGTCGAGGTGCCCTGGGCTTATCTGACCCTGGACGGGATAGTACGTCATAGCCGATCGGCCGCGCTCACGGGGGGAGCGCGGCCGGGTGTCAGCTGCTTATCGCAGCTGACATCCGGCACTATGTGCCAGGAGCGGTCACGGACCGCCCCCGGCACATTAACCCCTGGCACACCGCGATCAAAGATGATCGCGATGTGCCGGCGGTGCAGGGAAGCACCGCGCAGGGAGGGGGCTCCCTGCGGGCTTCCCTGAGCCCCCCGCAGCAACGCGATGTGATCGCGTTGCTGCGAGGGTCTCCTCACCTCCCTCCCTGCTCGAGCCCCGGATCCAAGATGGCCGCGGATCCGGGTCCTGCAGGGAGGGAGGTGGCTTCACAGAGCCTGCTCAGAGCAGGCACTGTGAAGGCTGCAGCGCTGCATGTCAGATCAGTGATCTGACAGAGTGCTGTGCAAACTGTCAGATCACTGATCTGTGATGTCCCCCCCTGGGACAAAGTAAAAAAGTAAAAAAAAAATTTTCCAAATGTGTAAAAAAAATAAAAAAAAATATTCCAAAATAATGAAAAAAAAAAAAAAAATATTATTCCCATAAATACATTTCTTCATCTAAATAAAAAAAAAAAAACAATAAAAGTACACATATTTAGTATCGCCGCGTCCGTAACGACCCGACCTATAAAACTGTCCCACTAGTTAACCCCTTCAGTAAACACCGTAAGAAAAAAAAAAAAAAAACGAGGCAAAAAACAACGCTTTATTATCATACCGCCGAACAAAAAGTGGAATAACACGCGATCAAAAGGACAGATATAAATAACCATGGTACCGCTGAAAGCGTCATATTGTCCCGCAAAAAAAGAGCCGCCATACAGCATCATCAGCAAAAAAATAAAAAAGTTATAGTCCTGAGAATAAAGCGATGCAAAAATAATTATTTTTTCTGTAAAATAGTTTTTATCGTATAAAAGCACCAAACCATAAAAAAATGATATAAATGAGGTATCGCTGTAATCGTACTGACCCGAAGAATAAAACTGATTTATCAATTTTACCAAACGCGGAACGGTATAAACGCCTCCCCCAATAGAAATTCATGAATAGCTGGCTTTTGGTCATTCTTCCTCACAAAAATCGGAATAAAAAGCGATAAAAAAATGTCACGTGCCCAAAAATGTTTTCAATAAAAACGTCAACTCGTCCCGCAAAAAACAAGACCTCACATGACTCTGTGGACCAAAATATGGAAAAATTATAGCTCTCAAAATGTGGTATTGCAAAAAATATTTTTTGCAATAAAAAGGGTCTTTCAGTGTGTGACGGCTGCCAATCATAAAAATCCGCTAAAAAACTCGCTATAAAAGTAAATCAAACCCCCCTTCATCACCCCTTAGTTAGGGAAAAATAAAAAAAAATGTATTTATTTCCATTTTCCCATTAGGGCTAGGATTAGGGTTAGGGCTAGGGTTAGGGCTAGGGTTAGGGCTAGGGTTAGGGCTAGGGTTAGGGCTAGGGCTAGGGTTAGGGCTAGGGTTAGGGCTAGGGTTAAGGTTAGGGTTAGGGCTAGGGTTAGGGCTAGGGTTAGGGCTAGGGTTAGGGCTAGGGTTAGGGCTAGGGTTAGGGTTGGGGCTACAGTTAGGGTTGGGGCTAAA
Organism: Ranitomeya imitator; assembly: GCF_032444005.1. Taxonomy (NCBI): domain Eukaryota; kingdom Metazoa; phylum Chordata; class Amphibia; order Anura; family Dendrobatidae; genus Ranitomeya; species Ranitomeya imitator. The sequence goes on from NC_091286.1 coordinate 126,516,933, forward strand.
GTTAGGGTTAGGGTTTAGATTACATTTACAGTTGGGAATAGGGTTGGGATTAGGGTTAGGGGTGTGTCAGGGTTAGAGGTGTGGTTAGGGTTACCGTTGGAATTAGGGTTAGGGGTGTGTTTAGATTAGGGTTTCAGTTATAATTGGGGGGTTTCCACTGTTTCGGCACATCAGGGGCTCTCCAAACACGACATGGCGTCCGATCTCAATTCCAGCCAATTCTGCGTTGAAAAAGTAAAACAGTGCTCCTTCCCTTCCGAGCTCTCCTGTGTGCCCAAACAGGGGTTTACCCCAACATATGGGGTATCAGCGTACTCAGGACAAATTGGACAACAACTTTTGTGGACCAATTTCTCCTGTTACCCTTGGGAAAATACAAAACTGGGGGCTAAAAAATAATTTTTGTGGGAAAACAAAAAGATTTTTTATTTTCACGGCTCTGCGTTATAAACTGTAGTGAAACACTTGGGGGTTCAAAGTTCTCACAACACATCTAGATAAGTTCATTGAGGGGTCTAGTTTCCAATATGGGGTCACTTGTGGGGGGTTTCTACTGTTTAGGTACATTAGGGGCTCTGCAAACGCAATGTGACGCCTGCAGACCAATCCATCTAAGTCTGCATTCCAAATGATGCTCCTTCCCTTCCGAGCCCTCCCATGCGCCCAAACGGTGGTTCCCCCCCACATATGGGGTATCAGCGTACTCAGGACAAATTGGACAACAACTTTTGGGGTCCAATTTCTCCTGTTACCCTAGGGAAAATACAAAACTGGGGGCTAAAAAATAATTTTTGTGGGAAAAAAATTTTGTTTTATTTTTATGGCTCTGCATTATAAACTTCTGTGAAGCCCTTGGTGGGTCAAAGTGCTCACCACACATCCAGATAAGTTCCTTAGGGGGTCTACTTTCCAAAATGGTGTCACTTGTGGGGGGTTTCAATGTTTAGGCACATCAGTGGCTCTCCAAACGCAACATGGCGTCCCATCTCAATTCCTGTCAATTTTGCATTGAAAAGTCAAACGGCGCTCCTTCCCTTCCGAGCTCTCCCATGCGCCCAAACAGTGGTTTACTGCCACATATGGGGTATCAGCGTACTCGGGACAAATTGGACAACAACTTTTGAGGTCCAATTTCTTCTCTTACCCTTGGAAAAATAAAAAATTGGGGGCAAAAATATAATTTTTGTGAAAAAATATGATTTTTTATTTTTACGGTTCTGCATTATAAACTTCTGTGAAGCACTTGGTGGGTCAAAGTGCTCACCACACCTCTAGATAAGTTCCTTAGGGGGTCTACTTTCCAAAATGGTGTCACTTGTGGGGGGTTTCAATGTTTAGGCACATCAGTGGCTCTCCAAACGCAACATGGCGTCCCATCTCAATTTCTGTCAATTTTGCATTGAAAAGTCAAACTGCGCTCCTTCCCTTCCGAGCTCTCCCATGCGCCCAAACAGTGGTTTACTGCCACATATGGGGTATCAGCGTACTCAGGACAAATTGGACAAGAACTTTTGAGGTCCAATTTCTTCTCTTACCCTTGGAAAAACAAAAAAATTGGGGGCAAAAATATAATTTTTGTGAAAAAATATGATTTTTTATTTTTACGGTTCTGCATTATAAACTTCTGTGAAGCACTTGGTGGGTCAAAGTGCTCACCACACATCCAGATAAGTTCCTTAGGGGGTCTACTTTCCAAAATGGTGTCACTTGTGGGGGGTTTCAATGTTTAGGCACATCAGTGGCTCTCCAAACGCAACATGGCGTCCCATCTCAATTCCTGTCAATTTTGCATTGAAAAGTCAAATAGCGCTCCTTCCCTTCCGAGCTCTCCCATGCGCCCAAACAGTGGTTTACTGCCACATATGGGGTATCAGCGTACTCAGGACAAATTGGACAACAACTTTTTGGGTCCAATTTCTCCTGTTACCCTTGGTAAAATAAAACAAATTGGAGCTGAAGTAAATTTTTTTGTGTAAAAAAGTTAAATGTTCATTTTTATTTAAACATTCCAAAAATTCCTATTAAACACCTGAAGAGTTAATAAACTTCTTGAATGTGGTTTTGAGCACCTTGAGGGGTGCAGTTTTTAGAATGGTGTCACACTTGGGCATTTTCTATCATATAGACCCCTCAAAATGACTTCAAATGAGACGTGGTCCCTAAAAAAAAATGGTGTTGTAAAAATGAGAAATTGCTGGTCAACTTTTAACCCTTATAACTCCCTAACAAAAAAAAAAATTGGTTCCAAAATTATGCTGATGTAAAGGAGACATGTGGGAAATGTTACTTATTAAGTATTTTGTGTGACATATCTCTGTGATTTAATTGCATAAAAATTCAAAGTTTGAAAATTGCAAAATTTTCGCCAAATTTCCGTTTTTTTCACAAATAAACGCAGGTACTATCAAAGAAATTTTACCACTATCATGAAGTACAATATGTCACGAGAAAACAATGTCAGAATCACCAGGATCCGTTGAAGCGTTTCGGAGTTATAACCTCATAAAGGGACAGTGGTCAGAATTGTAAAAATTGGCCTGGTCATTAACGTGCAAACCACCCTTGGGGGTAAAGGGGTTAAGGGGTCTAGTTTCCAAAATGGTGTCACTTGTGTGGAGTTTCCACTGTTTAGGCACATCAGGGGCTCTATAAACGTGACATGGCGTCCCATCTCAATTCCAGCCAATTCTGCATTGAAAAAGTCAAACGGCGCTCCTTCACTTCTAAGTTCTGCGGTGCGTCCAAAAAGTGGTTTACCCCCACATATGGGGTATTGGCGTATTCAGGAGAAATTGCATAACAAAATTTATGGTTACATTTCTGTTTTTACACATGCGAAAATAAAAAAAATGGTTCTGAATTAAGATGTTTGCAAAAAAAAGTTAAATGTTCATTTTTTCCTTCCACATTGTTTCAGTTCCTGTGAAGCACGTAAAGGGTTAATAAACTTCTTGAATGTGGTTTTGAGCACCTTGAGGGGTGTAGTTTTTAGAATGGTGTCACACTTCGTTATTTTCTATCATATAGACCCCTCAAAATGACTTCAAATGTGATGTGGTCCCTAAAAAAAAAATGGTGTTGTAAAAATGAGAAATTGCTGGTCAACTTTTAACCCTTATAACTCCCTAACAAAAAAAAATTTTGTTTCCAAAATTGTGCTGATGTAAAGTAGACATGTGGGAAATGTTATTTATTATCTATTTTTCGTGACATATCTCTCTGATTTAAGGGCATAAAAATACAAAGTTTGAAAATTGCAAAATTTTAAAAATTTTCGCCATATTTCCGTTTTTTTCATAAATAATCGCAAGTAATATCGAAGAAATGTTACCACTAACATGAAGTACAATATGTCACAAAAAAACAATCTCAGAATCAGCGGGATCCGTTGAAGCGTTCCAGAGTTATAACCTCATAAAGTGACAGTGGTCAGAATTGCAAAAATTGGCTCGGTCATTAAGTACCAAATTAGCTCTGTCACTAAGGGGTTAATCTGTGACTGCTGGACTATCGCCTTGCTAACCTCCTACTACCTGCCAGCCAGTGGTTTTCTAATTGGTGGCCACCACAAAGTTATTGATCCATCATGACACAACATAATGACATCACGTAATATTTAGAGAAGCTCCAGCTCCATGTAGGTGGGAGCCTGCAGCGCTCTGACAGTTACTGACTACCGATGTGGCCACTCCTGGAATCTGCACTCTCCACTGTAGGTGTGTCCTCCTAATCTGCCACTGTCAGCACTGATTGGAGAGTGGGTAGGACACACCTCCAATTAGCCACACCCACTTTTTATATCATATATTAGAGGAATCGCTAAATGAAAAGTTTAGTATTTCCACAGACCGACTAGTCTTCAAAGATGAGCTCTTTGGTATAGTATTGTTCTCTAGTCTATTGCTGTCAAAGTTGGGGGAGCCTTTTACTGCCAGAGATTTAAGGAGTTGTTCACGACTTGGACCACCTCTTTTTAAGTAAATTAGTCCCCCTTGCACAATAAAAATATATACTCTCCTCCAGTACCAGCTCCTTGCCAGTGATGACAGTGCCTGCTTTCCCAGGTTTCACATGAGCCCAGCAGCCAATCACTGACCACTATTGGAAGTAGTGGGAGATCGGCGGCAGCACAAATGCACCTGCTGATTGGCTGCAGAGCTCACATGGCATAATATCACGCGAGACCTGGTGCCGACATCAGTTTAACATCACCGAGGTGTGCGAGGACTGGGGGAGTATGTTATTTTTGTTTTACAAGGAGAATTACTTTATTTAAAAGGAGTGTTCAGGTATTGGGCAGCCCCTCTTTTATTGACATTTGATTTTTAGATATAACGTGACTTAAATACTGTCATTCTGTTTTTAACTAGACGTCGTGCCAAAAGCCTGTGGATAAGTACATTGAATATGATCCGGTCATTATTCTGATCAATGCCATGCTATGTAAAGTGCAAGCATACCGACACATCCTGTTCAATACAGCAATCAATGTAAGTTTTATGTCAAACTAATGCACATTTCATTTATTTTCATAATAGAAGTAAGTGTTCACTAGTACATAGCAATATTGTAAAATGGAAAGGCATGTCATTAACACGTGCTTATTTTAATTCTAAGCACAGTTTCTCTTCTTGTTGACTGGGTGGGACTACTGGTGTCATGCTGATTGACAGCCTGCTTCCCCCAATTAGGCAGCAGAGAGCCGGATGTCAATCAGCATGACACTGGTAGCCCCACCCTGTCAACAGGAAGAGAAACTGCTTCTCTGGCAGGGAGCAGCTGAATCTCCGGCAGGAGCAGTCAGTGACTGGTGACGGGTACAAAAGACAGGTAGTTGCCTCTATTAGCGACTACTTGCCTTTTTTTTTTTTTTTGAAGTCCCGAATATCCCCTTGAAGGTCATTGAGTTGAGGTCTGGACTTACACTTAGACTCGGCCATTGCTACGCCTTAATTTTCATTATTTTCATTTATTCTAATGTACATTTGCTGGTGTGCTTGAGATCATCGTCCAGTTGCATGACCCAGTTTCAACCAAGCTTTAGCTTTTGGATAGATAACCTCATATTTGACCCTAGAATATTTTGGTATACAGAGAAGATCATGGTCGACTCGATGACTGTAAGGTGCCTGCAAAATAAGCCCAAATTACCACCCCTCCGCCACTGTGCTTGATAATTCATATTTACTCGGACTCCCATGACAGCACGACGAGAGAGGGGATCCACCCATTAGGAAAGGAAACCTACAGATACAAAAGGGCGGTACCTCTCCCTTGCCTCAGTTGGTTTCCTGTTCCTGAGGGGACGGGTGCCTACAGACAGAAGGCCCAGGCCGGCCGGCCGATTACGGTAGCGGGGGGGTCTCCTACCTCGGCCGGTGCGGAGATCCCTGGAGACGCCACGGTGGTCCTTGCTGGACTTCACGGCAGTGGCGTTCGCAGCAGGGAGCGGAGTCCGGAGGATTTCCTGCCTCCATCAGCGTCAGCGCAGGTAAGTATTCCCATTGGTGGTGCAGCGGTATGGTGGGGCTGCGGGTGCCGGGCTCAGGCGTGTGGGTGAGCTCCCGGAGCGCTGCGCTCCATTCCCCGGCGTCCTGCACAGCTCTCAGCGCGTGCTGGAGCATTTCCGGCATTAGATGTTAGGAGATGCCTGCTAGAATACATCTCTATTACTGACACTTGGAAGAAAGATAATGCGTTGTTTTTATCTTTCCAAAACCCTAGAAAGGGACTTAGGGTATCAAAGTACACACTAGCAAAGTGGATTAGGGAGGCTATCTCTTTGGCTTACACTGCAGGTGGGGGTCCGGCTCCGCAGAATCTGAGGGCGCATTCCACCAGGGCCATGGCTACATCCTGGGCGGAAAAGTCTGGAGTATCAATCGACCAGATATGTAAGGCGGCCACATGGTCATCCCCGTCCACCTTCTTTAAGCACTATAGGTTGGATTTGGGGGCTTCCTCTGATCTCACATTCGGGTTAAGGGTGCTACAGGCCATAGTCCCTCCCTAAGGAAGCTTACATCTCTGTAATTCTCTCGTCGTGCTGTCATGGGAGTCCGAGTAAAGCATTAAGCTACTTACTGGTAGCGGAATTTCTCGGAGGCCCATGACAGCACCCTTAGTTCCCTCCCTATTCACGTGGGGGTTGCACTCCATATAAATGTATATATTTCACAATATGATACCAGTCCCAATAGATGTCTGCTATTTTTGTATATAATCTGTATATAGTGTATATTTTTGTGTACCACTAACCGCGGTAGTCCTCTCAAGACTCTGAAATACAACTGAAGCAAGGGAGAGGTACCGCCCTTTTGTATCTGTAGGTTTCCTGTTCCTAATGGGCGGATCCCCTCTCTCGTCGTGCTGTCATGGGCCTCCGAGAAATGCCGCTACCAGTAAGTAGCTTAATGCTGTTTGGTTTTCATTAAATGTAGGGCAGGGTATTCTGTCAAAACATCTCCACTTTTGCCTCGTCTGTCCAAAGGCTATTGTTCCAGAGCTCTTATAGACTTTAGCCATGCTGCCATATTCTTTTTAGAAAGAAAAAGCTTTCTATTGGCAATTCTTCCAAACAAGTCATACTTGTTCCGTTTTTGTTTTTTTGATCTGTACTGTAGTGAAATTGAAGAATTTGCATGTGTATTTCAGGTGTCTGGTAGCTGCTTTGGCTCACACTGGGTTTTCATATCAAAACAGAATAAAGTTTATTGTCCTTCATAAACTTTTACAGCTACAAAATGAAACAGCCTTTCTTTAGCACAAATGAATAACCAAACATTTTTTTCTTCAGCACATAAATACCCAAACAGCCCTGTCTCTGGGTAAGGCAAAGTAAATCAAATGGTATCACCAACTTGGTATGGCAAAAACCTCTCAGGCTACAGTATAGTATTCACCAGCTCTGTCTTTCTCCAGCCTCGCACACTACTACTACCACCTGAGCTGGACCAGATGCATTTTATTAGGCCAGTAACACTGGGCTGGAGTATGGAAACAACCTTTCCCATCCTGGCTCTTTTTGTCGTTCTTAAATTCCAGACTCTTGAGAGAGCATCTGAATTTCTGTGTGCGGTAACTTACCTGGTCTGGGCTCTTTAATTCAGTAATTTTTCTTACATAGGAAAAGCTTTCTACCCAAGTAAACTATAGGCTGTGAAAAAGGCTTTATTGAAATAACAGTGCACATACATACATATAGAACATTAAAAACACTAAAAACATATACAGACATGACTATATTGGGTCATGATGACACATGTAACATAGATAAATGTCTATAAATAACACTCAAATCACTGGCACTGTATAACAAAAATATCCAGTGATTTATGATAACAATATGATGTCCTAAATAGATAAGTAAAGGCTTAAATATAACCTACATAATTATATACATGTGTCAGCATGGAAGGTTCATAATATATCAATGTCTTAATAAGACAGAAACCAAGATGAAGGGGATCTTCACATATAATGCATTAAAAATGAAAGCACCTCACCCTCCCTAGAATATCAATCAGACATGCATGTGAGCAGAAAATATACTTGCCAAAGGGTCCGAATCAAGCCGTATGAGACATCCCTACATGTATCGCTACCATCTGTAGCTTCGTCAGGGGAAGATGGAAGAATGCGCTGCAAGTCTGCTATAAATAGAAGTAAGTGCACTTACTATTACCGGAATCACCAACACCTGTGTTGGCAGTCAGGGAACAAGATCGCTGTATCCGGAAGAGGAAGCATGCTGTAAATTGGCGTGCGTGTCACTGTGCGTTCCACAAGCCGGAAACTATGTCAACGCGCATGCGCAAAGCAACAGAAATGAAAACCTATTAATTGTCTTGCTGCCGGTCTGTATGCGTGTCACAGTGTGTTCCAAAGGTCGGAACTAAATCAGCCCCCATGTGTAAGAGTAATCAGGGCTAAAAGGCAGTACCCCTATCTACTAATAGTATTGCGCTTGCACAAAGGTAAGATGTTATGTTTACAAATATATTTACGCAAAAGAGAAAACAAAGTTACCTATTAGATTAACCCTCCATGCCCAATAAATATATATATACAGTGGGGCAAAAAAGTATTTAGTCAGTCAGCAATAGTGCAAGTTCCACCACTTAAAAAGATGAGAGGCGTCTGTAATTTACATCATAGGTAGACCTCAACTATGGGAGACAAACTTAGAAAAAAAAATCCAGAAAATCACATTGTCTGTTTTTTTAACATTTTATTTGCATATTATGGTGGAAAATAAGTATTTGGTCAGAAACAAAATTTCATCTCAATACTTTGTAATATATCCTTTGTTGGCAATGACAGAGGTCAAACGTTTTCTGTAAGTCTTCACAAGGTTGCCACACACTGTTGTTGGTATGTTGGCCCATTCCTCCATGCAGATCTCCTCTAGAGCAGTGATGTTTTTGGCTTTTCGCTTGGCAACACGGACTTTCAACTCCCTCCAAAGGTTTTCTATAGGGTTGAGATCTGGAGACTGGCTAGGCCACTCCAGGACCTTGAAATGCTTCTTACGAAGCCACTCCTTCGTTGCCCTGGCGGTGTGCTTTGGATCATTGTCATGTTGAAAGACCCAGCCACGTTTCATCTTCAATGCCCTTGCTGATGGAAGGAGGTTTGCACTCAAAATCTCACGATACATGGCCCCATTCATTCTTTCATGTACCCGGATCAGTTGTCCTGGCCACTTTGCAGAGAAACAGCCCCAAAGCATGATGTTTCCACCACCATGCTTTACAGTAGGTATGGTGTTTGATGGATGCAACTCAGTATTCTTTTTCCTCCAAACACGACAAGTTGTGTTTCTACCAAACAGTTCCAGTTTGGTTTCATCAGACCATAGGACATTCTCCCAAAACTCCTCTGGATCATCCAAATGCCCTCTAGCAAACTTCAGACGGGCCCGGACATGTACTGGCTTAAGCAGTGGGACACGTCTGGCACTGCAGGATCTGAGTCCATGGTGGCGTAGTGTGTTACTTATGGTAAGCCTTGTTACATTGGTCCCAGCCAGAGGCGTAGCTAGAGCTTTTGCCGCCCGGGGCTGTTCCCGAGTTTGGCGCCCCCCCCCCCCCCCCCCATCCCCCCCCCCAGCTCAATACACACAAAGGTTACCAAAAATGGTTTTCCTGTTTTGTAGAACTTAAACTGGGCCTAATGGTGTCACCCCCACATGCCACACCTGTGACTTAATACCACCACACCATGACCAGGCCACATAGTGACCGAATAATACTACATACAAGGGACAAATACCACCGCACCTTTTCCAGACCACATATTACCACCACATAGTGACTGAATACTACAATACTGATCAGTAATAAAAAAAAAAACCACAATACTATCACCATAAGTGCCAGTATTCACAGGAGATCTGTACTTAGTATGCAGTGTCTGTGTAGAGGTAATACAGAGATCACTGGTGACATTATACACAGGACCTCTATATAGTATACAGTGTATAGTGTCAGTGTATAGGTAACACTGACTCACCAGTGACGTCTCTAGGTGAAGTCCTTCATCTTTCATCCAGCACAGACCGCCATCATTCCTTCCAGCCAGGACTCGTTTCTGCAGGAAATAACACAGTTATCTCGAGCTCCGCTTGCCGAACACATTACTTAATTTTTCACAACTTCTACATTACACCACATGAAGAAAAAAAGGTGATATAGTGTCACTCTGCACAGTAACAGGACCGCCCCCCCATTTAAAACAGTATACTCAAAAAATAAAATAAATACATCACTGCAGTAACAATATCCCTTAATTATCCCCTATGGTAATAATATTCCCCACCCTGGCCCCGTTTATCTCATTCCTGGCTCCAGCCATATGTTGTCGTATCCTGCCCTCATGAGTATCCATTCTACCCCATATGATCTCCCCATCCTGCCCCACCAGCCTCCATCGTATCCGTCCTGCCCCATGATCCAATCCTGCCCCGTGTCTCCAATCATGCCCCGTATCTACATTCTGCCCATGCCTCAAGTCCTGCCCCCAGTGTGTCCAGCATATTACCCCCATGTTGTCCAGCAATCTGCCCCAGTGTGTCCAGCATATTACCCCCATGTTGTCCAGCAATCTGCCCCAGTGTGTCCAGCATATTACCCCCAGTGTGTCCAGCAATCTGCCCCAGTATGTCCAGCATATTACCCCCAGTGTGTCCAGCAATCTGCCCTCAGTGTGTCCAGCAATCTGCCCCAGTGTCCAGCCTTTCCCCAGTGTGTCCAGCAGTCTGCCCCAGTGTGTCCAGCATATTACCCCCAGTGTCCAGCATTGCCCCAGTGTGTCCAGTATATTACCCCCAGTGTGTCCAGCAATCTGCCCCAGTGTCCAGCATTGCCCCAGTGTGTCCAGAAGTCTGCCCCAGGGTCTCCAGCATTGCCTCAATGTGTCCAGAAATCTGCCCCAGGGTCTCCAGTATTGCCCCAGTGTGTCCAGCAATCTGCCTCAGGGTCTCCAGTATTGCCCCAGTGTGTCCAGCATTCTGCCCCATAGTCTCCTGTACTGCCCCAGTGTGTCCAGCATTCTGCCCCATGGTCTCCAGTATTGCCCCGGTGTGTCCAGCAATCTGCCCCATGGTCTCCAGTATTGCCCAAGTATGTCCAGAAGTCTGCCCCAGGGTCTCCAGCATTGCCTCAATGTGTCCTGAGATCTGCCCCATGGTCTCCAGTATTCAGAGTGTCCAGCATTCTGCCCCATAGTCTCCTGTACTGCCCCAGTGTGTCCAGCCTTCTGCCCCATGGTCTCCAGTATTGCCCCAGTGTGTCCAGCATTCTGCCCCATGGTCTCCAGTATTGCCCCAGTGTGTCCAGCATTCTGCCCCATGGTCTCCAGTATTGCCCCAGTGTGTCCAGCATTCTGCCCCATGGTCTCCAGTATTGCCCCAGTGTGTCCAGCAATCTGCCCCATAGTCTCCTGTATTGCCCCAGTGTGTCCAGCAATCTGCCCCATGGTCTCCTGTATTGCCCCAGTGTGTCCAGCAATCTGCCCCATGGTCTCCTGTATTGCCCCAGTGTGTCCAGCAATCTGCCCCATAGTCTCCTGTATTGCCCCAGTGTGTCCAGCAATCTGCCCCATGGTCTCCTGTATTGCCCCAGTGTGTCCAGCATTCTGCCCCATGGTCTCCAGCATTGCCCCAGCCCCAGACAGTCAGAAATAAAGAAGAAAAAAAAAAAGTAAAATCCTCACCTCTCCCGTTCCCAGCGCAGGTCCGGTGCAGTCAGCGTCTCTCCGGCTCTGCGACGCTCAGGACAGAGAGGCAGAGCGGCGCGCACAGTAGTGACGTCATCGCGCCCTCTGCTCTGAGACGTCGCAGAGTCAGAGGAGGCTGCAGCTGCCGGCGCCGCAGGAACCAGGAGAGGTGAGTATAGAGCGGGGGGCGGGGGCGGGGGGAGCTGGCCCTGGTCGTGGCGGCGGACGGCGCCGCCCGAAGATTTAAAGGGGCGTCTTTTTTTTTTTTTTTTTTTTTTTTTTTAACTTCTTCTCCTGCAGCGCCGGCCGCCCCCAGCATTGTGCCGCCCAGGGCGGACCGCACCCCCCTTCCTACGCCACTGGTCCCAGCTCTCTGCTGTTCATTCACTAGGTCCCCCCGCGTGGTTCTGGGATTTTTGCTCACCGTTCTTGTGATCATTCTGACCCCACGGGGTGGGATTTTGCGTGGAGCCCCAGATCGAGGGAGATTATCAGTGGTCTTGTATGTCTTCCATTTTATAATTATTGCTCCCACTGTTGATTTCTTCACTCCAAGCTGGTTGGCTATTGCAGATTCAGTCTTCCCAGCCTGGTGCAGGGCTACAATTTTGTTTCTGGTGTCCTTTGACAGCTCCTTGGTCTTCACCATAGTGGAGTTTGGAGTCAGACTGTTTGAGGGTGTGCACAGGTGTCTTTTTATACTGATAACAAGTTTAAACAGGTGCCATTACTACAGGTAATGAGTGGAGGAAAGAGGAGACTCTTAAAGAAGAAGTTACAGGTCTGTGAGAGCCAGAAATCTTGATTGTTTGTTTCTGACCAAATACTTATTTTCCACCATAATATGCAAAACAAATGATAAAAAAACAGACAATGTGATTTTCTGGATTTTTTTTTTCTCAGTTTGTCTCCCATAGTTGAGGTCTACCTATGATGTAAATTACAGACGCCTCTCATCTTTTTAAGTGGTGGAACTTGCACTATTGCTGACTGACTAAATACTTTTTTGCCCCACTGTGTATGTATGTATATATATTAAAGGGAACCTGTCACCCCCAAAATCGATGGTGAGGTAAGCTCACCGTCATCGGGGCTTATCTACAGCATTCTGTAATTCTGTAGATAAGCCGCCGATGTTACCTGAAAGAGGAGAAAAAGACGTTAGATTATACTCACCCAGGGGCGTTCCTGCTCCGATGGGTGTCTCAGGTCCGCTCCGGCGCCTCCCATCTTCATTCCATGACGTCCTCTTCTGGTCTTCACGCCGCGGCTCCGGCGCAGGCGTACTTTGTCTGCCCTGTTGAGGGCAGAGCAAAGTACTGCAGTGCGCAGGCGCCGGGCCTCTCTGACCTTTCCGGCGCCTGCGCACTGCAGTACTTTCCTCTGCCCTCAACAGGGCAGACAAAGTACGCCTGCGCCAGAGCTGCGGGAGGAAGACCAGAAGAGGACGTCATCTCATGAAGATGGGAGGCGCCGGAGCGGACCTGAGACACCCATTTGACCAGACCGCAGCGGGACCGCCCCTGGGTGAGTGTAATCTAACGTCTTTTTCTCCTCTTTCAGGTAACATCGGCGGCTTATCTCCAGCATTACAGAATGCTGTAGATAAGCCCCTGATGACGGTGGGCTTACCTCCCCATCGATTTTGGGGGTGACAGGTTCCCTTTAAGGACCACACTTTACAAAACACACTTCAGCAAGAGAGGGAACAATAATACCAATTACTTAGACCTATCAATATTATTACTACTATCTCAGATCCCTGTTTTCAAATGTTTATAACTAGAAAAACTATGGTATATTATTACTAGTGATGAGCGAGTGTACTTGTTGCTCGGGTGACCTCCGAGTATTTGTTATTGCTCGGAGATATAGTTTTCATTGCCTCAGCAGCATGATTTACGGCTGCCAGATACGCTGAATAAATGTGGGCATTTCCTAACAAACAGGCATTCCTCACATGTATTCGGTGTATCTGGAAGCCGTAAATCATGCAACTGAGGCAATCAAAACTATATCTCCGAGCAATAACAAATACTCGGAGGTCACCCGAGCAACAAGTACACTCGCTCATCACTAATTATTACCCATAACTCATGGCGCCAAGAATCCAATATATAACAGGTTTTCATTGATGCCATGAGGGGCCACCATATTAAGCTTGTAGATCCATCTAGACTCTAGTCTTAGTAGTTCCCCTTGTCCATCTGACTTGCAGATGTTGTTGGATAATTTTTGTAGGCCAACAACACGCAAGCCATGTAAACTGCTAGAATGTATCTGTAAGAAATGATTTGCCACTGTAGATAAACTTTTACCCTTAGCCTGGTCCTGACTGGCCAAATTGATGTTGGAAATATGCTGTTGTGTGCGCCTACGCAGCTCCCGTAAGGTCTGATGTTCTCTATTACATGGCCCTCACATTGGTCTCCCTGGGGAACACCATTCAATCCTGTTACATTTTCCGAAGAAACTTTCAACAGTAAGTCTCAGCGTGGCAGTCCCAAAGTTATCCTGGGACTCCTCCAGGTCAGGAAAATTGACTTCAGGGGATGCCTCCTCAACTTTCACTGTACTGGCTAGAGAGATGGGAAATTCACCGATTACATCATGTGACCTTGTTACCATAGCCAACTCCTAGCAGCATATCTGACTAATGGGTGCTACAGCTTTAGTCCATAAGTCCCGGAACAAAGGAAAATCTTGTCCGAAAACAATATCATGCATGAAGTCCTTGACAACAGTCTGTGCATATGTCAACCTGGGCCATGGGATAGGTCTTGGCGTCTCCATGGATACACCTCACCCGTGCCCTCTTTCTATGGACAATCACATACAGAATTGTGGCAGTTAATAGGGTAACCAAACTCCCTGAGTTAATTTATAGCGACACCCATTCACCGTCACCTGGTACAGATAAGGTCCCTCACCATGGTGAGGTATGCCACTGCACGCTTAATGTGCAAAAAAATGACATACGGCTTTGGGGCCGTAAGAAAATGGGCCGCTATATCACCCACGTCATGACCCGTTCAACAGATAATGGTACAAGATGTACACCTTGAAACCGGCCATGACCCCTCCTAGGTCTTTGGGTGCCTCTCAGACATAAACTTGGGTCCCTTTTTTTGGTTATCCCAAAAAGGTGACCTCAGGTTCACTGGATTGCTAAGGGAGTTCCCCACATCCTTTCATTTTTCCATGAGGTTCACAAAGTCTTGAGCATTTTGGGGATCTCTGGGCAACGCAGTGATTCTCTGCAAGGCTTTCCGTACTGGCAAGGCCTCCTGTACTGGTCGCCTTACACGGGTATCATCACTTTGGCTGGTAGGAGTGTTGTGAATTCTGTTGTCGAGCTCCCTCCTGTGGTCGTGAATGGTACTTCGGCGAGTTCTGTCCATGGACTCCCTCTGGTGGCTGTGAGTGAAGCTGCTGCTTCTGAGGTTCCTTACACAGGTGACGTGGTTTATCCTTTGGTTGGCTGCTCTATTTAACTCCACTCAGATCGTTACTCCATGCCAGCTGTCAATGTTCCTGCATTGGTTATTGGTTCAGTTCGCTCTTGGATCTTTCTGGTGACCTGTCTTCTCCAGCAGAAGCTAAGTTCCTGATAGTTATTATTTGTTCATTGTTTCCTTGTCCAGCTGGTTATCATGATTTTGTCTTGCTAGCTGGAAGCTCTGGGATGCAGAGTGGCATCTCCGCACCGTTAGTCGGTGCGGAGGTCTTTTTGCACACTCTGTGTGGTCTTTTGTAGTTTTTTTGTGCTGACCGCAAAGATACCTTTCCTATCCTCTGTCTGTTTAGTAAGTCTGGCCTCCCTTTGCTGAAATCTGTTTCATTTCTATGTTTGTGACTTCATCTTAAGTCACAGTCAATATATGTGGGGGGCTTCCTTTACCTTTGGGGAATTTCTCTGAGGCAAGGTAGGCTTTATTTTCTATCTCTAGGGCTAGCTAGCTCTTAGGCTGTGAAGAGGCGTCTAGGGAGAGTCAGGAACGCTCCACGGCTATTTCTAGTGTGTGTGATAGGATTAGGGGTTGCGGTCAGCAGAGCTCCCACATCCCAGAGCTTGTCTTGTATCAGTTTAACTATCAGGTCGTGCCGGGTGCTCCTAACCACCAGGTCATAACATAGGAGGTGCCATCTCCGGACAGTTTGTCAAGAGCGCCATCTGTTGCTGTTGAGACTGCTGAATTATGAGTTTGTTGGTTTCCTGTTGGGGCTGCTGCTGCAACTGTAGATTGGCCTGGACTTGTTGCTTTATAAACCCCTGCATGCTTTTAGACCATGTTTGCAATCCAGTACTTTCCTTTACATTCAGTCTTTAAATTGTAATCACCTGTACTCTTTTTGACTTTTCTCACATTCAAACACCAATTGTAGGGGTTTAAGCTCTCTGGTAGCAGCTTGGATAACTGCAGGGTTTTTATATTAAAACAGAATAACGTTTATAGCCCTTCATAAACTTTACAGTTTCAAAATGGCCTTTCTTCAGCACAAGTGAATGATCAGTCTTTTCTTCAGCACAAATAAATATCAAAACAGACCTCTCTCTGGTAAGGCAAATTAAATCAAATGATCTTCCCAACCTGGTATTACAGGAACCTCTCGGGCTGCAATACAGACCAGACTATCCAGCAGCTCTGTTTTTCTCCAGTACAATACTACCATCTCAGATAGACCAGGCGCATTTTACTATGCTAATCAGACCCGGACTGGAGTATGTGAGTGACCTTTCCCACCCAAGCTCTTTTGGTCGTTCCTAAACCCTGAACTAAAATCCAGTCAAAATAAAAACCATATCGGTGTCAGATACCGGCCATCCAGGACCTTACCTCCTGACTTCTTCTTACACATGCTATCTGAAGCCTTTGGAGTCTCCGGTTGAAGACTCCAACAGGTCTATTTGCAGTTTCGCTGAGCATTGTACTGTGTGATTTGGGAGTGACTTTGCTGGGACTTCTACTTCATTCAAGTTTGTGAACTGTCTTGATTGTTTTCCACCTGAGAATAATCTTTCTCACTGTAGAATGACTGTCTCCTAATTGTTTGGATATGGGCTTATTGCCCTTCCCAGATTGATGGACAGACACAACTGCTTTTATAAGATTATTTCTGAGCCTTTCCTGCTTTGCAATGTGTGAACACGTAAATGCTCTAGACGAACAAATTACATTTTTTTTTGTATAGAAGTGGCCACCCTTGCTGAAGAACAATTAATCGGGGACGCTCTGATTATTAACATCTGACAGCTCCTTAGCTTGTTACTACTTATTGAAGCACACACTGTTTCTGCATTTTGATCTACCATTTTTTTTATATAATGGCATGTTGTACTTTATCATGTGATGTTGTTCATCGAGGTTTTATTTACCTAATTTTAAGACCTTTCTGGACCAGATGTTTTTTGTTTTGTAATTATCTACTGTACAACCATTGTTGTTACCATAGCCGGCATATTGTTTGTGGAGCTAGATCTTGACCTGCTCCATAGCTGATATTTGTCATAGAGCTTTAATCGCGTATCTGTGTCCTAGCATTTTTTTTTTATTATTATTTTTTTGTTTTCCATTTTTATTTACGGTATTTTTTTTTTCTGCCATGTTTTTGTTTTATTTAGTATCTTGTACTTTTCTGCATCAAACTTATGAATTTATATAGCGTACTTACAAGCCGTTTCAACTAAAATAAGTTTCAGGATGTATTTTACATAGTCTATTTAAAGGGTTTGCACCGCGTAATCTGAGAGCAGCATAATGTAGGGGCAGAGACCCTGATTACAGCTTTGGGTCACATACTTTGCCGATTGCTGTAGTTCTGATAATGTTAGTTTTTTTTTCAGTAGGAGATTATCACTAGAGGACTAGTAGCCCTCCACATTCATGAACTCTATATGACCCCCACCGTTGTTCGGCAGCTTTCTGCCTATGCACAGTGTGCACACAGAGTTACCAACCAGCAAGAGTTTTGCTGCACTCAGCATTCAGAGAACTGGCAGGTCTGCAGCAGATAAGTGATTTTTTTTGTTCCAGAATTGCAGCCCAGCGAGTGATATATCAGTAGAATTAGTGTTTCTTCCCCTACACCATGCTGTTCTCATGCTGTTCTCAGACCGGGTAGCAAGAACCTGGAGACCGATTTGCTTTAGCATTCATGGGTATCAAAACCGTTGGTCAAAACTCTGTATAGTTTATGCACAAGTCTGTAGATATACTAAATGTCTCGATATTTTTTTTTCTTTCTTCTGCCGTCAAGTACTAGTCCTGCATTTATATGTTGTTGCAGTATGAATTACAGCTATGGGAGAAAATTCACAATTCTAACATCTGTGGTCCTATCTCTTACCTAAAGATAAGAATGTTTTTACCTTACTCACTAGATTCATGGCAAGCTCTGCATATTTTGTCTGCTCTGTGAAGCCTACACCAGGTGGAGACAGCTGCCCGGATCCAGCAACCACACAGACCCAGAAGACATTATCAGATATGCAAAAGAATGGGATTTCTACAAGCAGTTTGGGATAGCTGCTCTGGGTATGGTTTCTGTGCCTTATTTTCTTAATTTCCAAAATAAAGAGGACCATTTATAATGTGTATTTCCTCTGAATAGATCTTAAGACCTATATCAAAGCATAAAGGAGTTGGTATACCTTGTGCAACCACTTAAAGGGAGTGTGTCCTCAAAAAGTGACCTGTTTAACCACATCCTTTTAATGTCCTGATAATGTGCCAATTTCCATAAGGACTTAAAGGGAAACTGTCACCCCGTTTTTTCAAGATGAGCTAAAAATAGCGTTAAATAGGGGCAGAGCTGGGCTTTACATTAGTGTATTTTGGAGCGTTTATTCCCCACCTATGCTGCCGAAATACTTTTGTAAAGTCGCCGTTTTGGGCTGTCACTCACGCTGGTCTGGTCAGGTGGGCGTTGTGACAGCGCTGTTTCTCCCCCAGATCTCCGTTGGTGGCGTAGTGGTGTGCGCATGTCCAACTGGCGAATCCACTGCGCAGCTTGAAGGAAAAGAGCGCGATCTGCGCTATTCAGCCGTTTATCGGTGGGCGCGGCCCTCTTCCTGAGGCCGCGCGTGTGCAGATGGTTCTTCTCGGCTTCCCGGGGCTTCAGGAAAATGGCCGCGGGATGCCGCGCGTGCGCAGATGTTTAATGTCCTGATAATGTGCCAATTTCCATAAGGACTTAAAAAGGCAATACACCTTCACGCTCTCGCTCTCTGACAACGCCAGATACAGCAGCAGAGAGTAAGCAGTAATCCCTTACATACTGCGATCAGTAGCGAGTGCAGCATGTAAGGAGTTTGCCACAGTGAGATCGCTCCCAATTGTTACTCCGTCCTCTCCCCAAAAATATGCTTGTGTGATACTGATGGCTTTCTGTGGCAACCAAAGATCTAATAATGGCATCTAGGTGTGCCCATAAATAAATCTTGTAAGTCGCAAAGTCTATGATTGCCAGTTAGAACACTCACAGGCTGGAATAATACACTGCACTACAAAAATAAATAAACCGTGCATTGCATTTTACTTGTGATTAAAGGATCACGGTTTCAAGTCCTCTCATGTGACTAATGTTATAAAGAAAATGTAAAAAACATTGTAATGAAAAAAAAAGTAGTGTCATTTCTGAATAATACGATGACGTCCTCTTCTTGTCTTCCTGCCGCAGCTCCGGCGCAGGCGTACTTTGTCTGCCCTGTTGAGGGCAGAACAAAGTACTGCAGTGCGCAGGCGTCGGGAAAGGTCAGCGAGGCCTGCGCACTGCAGTACTTTCCAAACCCACTGTACGTTATATTTGACATGATGGACCAGATGTTTTCAGTAATCAGACGCACCTATTCATTTGAGCCTTTACTGTGTCTGTTCTCTGGCAAATACCCTAAGCCTCAATCTCATGGACTTCTGGCTCAGAAATTGGACCAGTGGCAAGAACTGCCCTAGGTTTCCCAGTTTGGTGCTAGTTAAATGGTCTGTTGGTTATCGTACAAATGGATTTTGTTTCCCATTTTTTTCAGTGCATTGTATGGCAAAGTGAAAGGTGTCATTCAAATCTATAGCTATTTGTTTTCCTCTAGCTAGATGGGTTGAGGTCACTTTGACATTTTTAAGTCTGTGTTTGCATTAATGAAAAGGGTTCAGTACAGTCCTAGTAGCCGTTAGAGTGCACGCCTTCTCTGGGCTTTTTGTAGGCTTAATAGCACTTGCGGTGAATTGATTAGCCATGAATAAAATATTTGGGAACAATTTGTTCAGGTTGGAGAATGCAAATTTCAAAATTTCTTCATCCTACCCAGTAGACTTCTGGGTAGTCCAGGTGACCTGCAGATGGGCAATTATGTTCTTTTTGGGGAGAAATGGCTTTCGCCTTGCAATCCTGGCATGCACATTTGTTCAGTGTCCTCTTAATGGTGGACTCATGAACGTTTGAATTTCCTCCATTTGTAAACAGTCTGTTTGACTGTAGATTGGTAACCTTCTCCTGCCTAAGGAGCATCAATAACTCTTCTTCTGAGGTCCTCATAAATGTTTTTTGTTTGTGTCATGATACTCTTCCACATACAGTGGGGCAAAAAAGTATTTAGTCAGTCAGCAATAGTGCAAGTTCCACCACTTAAAAAGATGAGAGGCGTCTGTAATT
Organism: Ranitomeya imitator; assembly: GCF_032444005.1. NCBI lineage: Eukaryota > Metazoa > Chordata > Amphibia > Anura > Dendrobatidae > Ranitomeya > Ranitomeya imitator. The sequence continues at coordinate 126,536,799 of NC_091286.1, forward strand.
TACATCATAGGTAGACCTCAACTATGGGAGACAAACTGAGAAAAAAAAATCCAGAAAATCACTGTCTGTTTTTTTAACATTTTATTTGCATATTATGGTGGAAAATAAGTATTTGGTCAGAAACAAAATTTCATCTCAATACTTTGTAATATATCCTTTGTTGGCAATGACAGAGGTCAAACGTTTTCTGTAAGTCTTCACAAGGTTGCCACACACTGTTGTTGGTATGTTGGCCCATTCCTCCATGCAGATCTCCTCTAGAGCAGTGATGTTTTTGGCTTTTCGCTTGGCAACACGGACTTTCAACTCCCTCCAAAGGTTTTCTATAGGGTTGAGATCTGGAGACTGGCTAGGCCACTCCAGGACCTTAAAATGCTTCTTATGAAGCCACTCCTTCGTTGCCCTGGCGGTGTGCTTTGGATCATTGTCATGTTGAAAGACCCAGCCACGTTTCATCTTCAATGCCCTTGCTGATGGAAGGAGGTTTGCACTCAAAATCTCACGATACATGGCCCCATTCATTCTTTCATGTACCCGGATCAGTCGTCCTGGCCCCTTTGCAGAGAAACAGCCCCAAAGCATGATGTTTCCACCACCATGCTTTACAGTAGGTATGGTGTTTGATGGATGTAACTCAGTATTCTTTTTCCTCCAAACACGACAAGTTGTGTTTCTACCAAACAGTTCCAGTTTGGTTTCATCAGACCATAGGACATTCTCCCAAAACTCCTCTGGATCATCCAAATGCTCTCTAGCAAACTTCAGACGGGCCTGGACATGTACTGGCTTAAGCAGTGGGACACGTCTGGCACTGCAGGATCTGAGTCCATGGTGGCGTAGTGTGTTACTTATGGTAGGCCTTGTTATATTGGTCCCAGCTCTCTGCAGTTCATTCACTAGGTCCCCCCACGTGGTTCTGGGATTTTTGCTCACCGTTCTTGTGATCATTCTGACCCCACGGGGTGGGATTTTGCGTGGAGCCCCAGATCGAGGGAGATTATCAGTGGTCTTGTATGTCTTCCATTTTCTAATTATTGCTCCCACTGTTGATTTCTTCACTCCAAGCTGGTTGGCTATTGCAGATTCAGTCTTCCCAGCCTGGTGCAGGGCTACAATTTTGTTTCTGGTGTCCTTTGACAGCTCTTTGGTCTTCACCATAGTGGAGTTTGGAGTCAGACTGTTTGAGGGTGTGCACAGGTGTCTTTTTATACGGATAACAAGTTTAAACAGGTGCCATTACTACAGGTAATGAGTGGAGGAAAGAGGAGACTCTTAAAGAAGAAGTTACAGGTCTGTGAGAGCCAGAAATCTTGATTGTTTGTTTCTGACCAAATACTTATTTTCCACCATAATATGCAAATAAAATGTTAAAAAAACAGACAATGTGATTTTCTGGATTTTTTTTTTTCTCAGTTTGTCTCCCATAGTTGAGGTCTACCTATGATGTAAATTACAGACGCCTCTCATCTTTTTAAGTGGTGGAACTTGCACTATTGCTGACTGACTAAATACTTTTTTGCCCCACTGTACGTAATAAGAAAATCGGACTTTGATAGATCCCTGTTCTTGAACCCCTTTCTGAGATCGGGCGTAATAGTACGCCAATATCGGACTCCCCCTGTTTCTCCACTTCAACTCCACCTTTCCCGGCACATGACAGCTGATCTGCAACCCCTGGCAAAAATTATGGAATCACCGGCTGTTACAGAACCCCCAACACCAAGAATATGTTATGCAGTATATATTATGTATAATAGGTTCCATGTGAAATGCATCAGTCCACAGGCTGCGCCCCTGGGCAGAGGGGACACGATATTCCCCTTTTGTCCTCCCCCACCTTTGTAATTCCCACAGTAAATATCAGCAGGCTCCGGCCCCCTGCGGCTATTGTAATGTATGTCTGGCCTGCTTTTTCTATTGGCCTCCCCTGTGTATCTGTGTTATATATTCTGTGTGCTGTGAATAAAGTGTGTTCTTTTAAACTGGAAATACGTGGAGTAGCAGTCAGCTTTTATATGCTCTCACGTAATCAAGGAATTCCAGCCAGCGTCCTTCATTCAGAATCCAGCAAAAGCAGAGTGGACCTCCTGGAACACGGGATGGTACTGAAAGAGGTACCCCAGCTTGGTAGACCCCGTTACACTGGCCTTGGAGGATGTTCATTCAGTTGTTTAATTTTGTAGAAAAAAAGGAGATCACAGACATGGCACAAAACTAAAGTCATTTCAAATGGCAACTTTCTGGCTTTAAGAAAAACTAAAAGAAATCAAGAACAAAAAAATGTGGTAGTCAGTAATGGTTACTTTTTTTAACCAAGCATAGGGAAAAATTATGGAATAATGAAAAACAAACAAACAAAAACACTCCAAAACATCACTAGTATTTTGTTGCACCACCTTTGGCTTTTATAAGAGCTTGCCGTCTCTGAGGCATGGACTTAATGAGTGTCAAACAGTACTCTTCATGAATCTGGCTCCAACTTTCTCTGATTGCTGTTGCCAGATCAGCTTTGCAGGTTGGAACCTTGTCATGGACCATTTTTTTCAACTTCCACCAAAGATTTTCAATTGGATTGAGATCCGGACTATTTGCAGACCATGACATTGACCTTATGTGTCTTTTTTCAAGGAATGTTTTCACAGTTTTTGCTCTGTGGCAGGATGCATTATCATCTTGAAAAATGATTTCATCATTCCCAAACATCCTTTCAATTGATGGGATAAGAAAAGTGTCCAAAATATCACCATAAACTTGTGCATTTATTGAAGATGTAATGACAGCCATCTCCCCAGTGCCATTACGTGACATGCAGCCCCATATCATCAATGACTGGAAATTTGCATGTTCTCTTCAGGCAGTCATCTGTATAAATCTCATTGGAACGGCACCAAAGTTCCAGCATCATCACCTTGCCCAATTCAGATTTGTGATTCATCACTGAATATGACTTTCATCCAGTCATCCACAGTCAACGATTGCTTTTCCTTAGCCCATTGTAACCTTGTTTTTTTCTGTTTAGGTGTTAATGATGGCTTTCGTTTAGCTTTTCTGTATGTAAATCCCATTTCCTTTAGGCGGTTTCTTAGATTGACTCCAGTTTCCACACATTCGTTCCTCATTTGTTTTGTTGTGCATTTCCTGTTTTGGAGACATATTGCTTTAAGTTTCTGGTCTTGACACGTTGATGTCTTCCTTGGTCTACCAGTATGTTTACCTTTAACAACCTTCCCATGTTGTTGGTATTTGGTCCAGATTTTAGACACAGCTGACTGTGAACAATCAACATCTTTTGCAAAATTGCATGATGATTTACCCTCTTTTAAGAGTTTGATAATCTTCTTTTTTTCAATTGACATCTCCCGTGTTGGAGCCATGATTCATGTCAGTCCACTTGGTGCAACAGCTCTCCAAGGTGAGATCACTCCTTTTTTAGATGCAGAATGACGAGCAGATCTAATTTGATGCAGTTGTTATTTTTGGGTATGAAAATTTACACGGTGATTCCATAATTTTTTTTCCTCAGAATTGAGTGATTCCATAATTTTTCCCTTATGCTTGGTTAAAAAAAGTAACTATTACTGACTACCACATTTTTTGTTCTTGATTTCTTTTAATGTTTCTTAAAGCCAGAAAGTTGCCATTTCAAATGACTTTAGTTTTGTGCCATGTCTGTGATCTGCTTTTTTTTTCTACAAAATTAAACAACTGAGTGAACATCCTCCAAGGCCAGTGATTCCATAATTGCTGCCAGTGGTTGTATACTTCTGACATGTGCCCACAACAGCCACGGGTGGAATCACAATCCACCAGCAGGTAACCAGTTAAATGCCACTGTCAATTTCTGACCGGCATTTAACTCATGGTTACCGGAAGCACGTTGCTAATCCCACCCGTCAATAACCCCGTCACATGATCTCAGGTCGGCATGACAACCAGAGGTCTGAAGCAGCCCTTTATGGTTGTCATTGCCGGATTGTTATGAGCGCCACTCCGTGGTTGGCGCTCATAGCAAGTGAGCATTTCTTCTACACACAGTCGATCTGATCATCGCCTGTATGAGGCAGAGCCGATCAAATAAGCCCTCACATGATCATATTGACCGGAAGAAAAAAAAAGTTGTGACGGGAAGAGGGGGAGAAAAAAACGAAAATGGAAATACCTCTGGTTGTGAAGGGGTTCAATAAAACACCTGATCATCATTCCATTCACTCAAAACACCAGACTCTGGTTTCGCCCAAAGGTTCACATATTTTGCCACTCGGACATTAGTTAATGGATCATTTTCCTGAATAAACAATGACAGTCTAATATTTTTTACTTATTTGCTTCAATTGATTCTTTTTTTCTACTCTTAGAACTTTTATGAAAATCTGATGTTTCAGGTCAAATTTAAGTAGAAATTCTGAAGTATTCATAACCTTTCAAGCACCACTGTATGAGGGCTTCCGTTTTGTGGAACTATAGTTTTGAATTAACCATTCGCATTTCTATAGAATGTACTGAAAATTGGGAAACATTTATTCAAGGGAATTGGGTACATGGTAAAACTATACATGAAAAAAATAGCCATTAGAGGAAGGGGGGCTAGTCTTTGGACTGTATACGTATCAGTACAAGTGATATGATTTCACTTGATTGGGTGGAATATCCCCTGCAATGTTCAGTGTCCATGAATGTAGAGAAAAATGACGAATGTATAACATATTTGGATTTTTCCCATAGAACAAGCTGCATTTCTCTTGGGGATCTTTATTGTTTTGTTCCTGGCAAGACCCAAGACTTTGAAGTCTCATTCTGAGTTTGCTTTTCTTCTGAAAGCCCTTTTGCTGTCCAGCTACGGGAAACTCCTGCTGATTCCTGCTGTCATTTGGGAACACGATTACACTCCCCTATGTTTCAGGCTCATCACACTTTTTGTTCTTACATCAAATACTCAAGCAATCCGAGGTAAGGATTTTATTTTTGCTATACAGAAAACTACAACCCCTGGCAAAAATTATGGAATCATTTGCCTTGGAGGATGTTCATTCAGTTGTTTAATTTTGTAGTAAAAAAGCAGATCACAGACCTGGCACAAAAGTAAAGTCATTTCAAATGGCAACTTTGTGGCTTTAAGAAACACTAAAAGAAATCAAGAACAAAAAATGTGGTAGTCAGTAATGGTTACTTTTTCTAACCAAGCATAGGGGAAAAATTCTGGAGTCACTCAATTCTGAGGAAAAAATTATGGAATCATGAAAACCATACAAACAAAAACACTCCACAATATCACTAGTATTTTGTTGCACCACCTCTGGCTTTTATAACTTGCAGTCTCTGAGGCATGGACTTAATGAGTGTCAAACAGTACTCTTCATCAATCTGGCTCCAACTTTCTCTGATTACTGTTGCAAGATCAGCCTTGCAGGTTGGAGCCTTGTCATGGACCATTTTCTTCAACTTCCACCAAAGATTTTCAATTGGGATCCGGACTATTTGCAGGCCATGACATTGACCTAATGTGTCTTTTTTTCACAGAATATTTTCACAGTTTTTGCTCTGTGGCAGGATGCATTATCATCTTGAAAAATGATTTTAATCATGCTCAAACATCCTTTCAATTGATGGGATAAGAAAAGTGTCCAAAATATCAACATAATCTTGTGCATTTATTGAAGATATAATGACGGCCGTTTCCCCAGTGCCTTTACCTGACATGCAGCCCCATATCATTAATGACTGTGGAAATTTGCATGTTCTCTTCAGGCAGTCATCTTTATAAATCTCATTGGAACGGCACCAAACAAAAGTTCCAGCATCATCACCTTGCCCAATGCAGATTCGCTGTTCATCACTGAATATGACTTTCATCCATTCGTCCACAGTCCATGATTGCTTTTCCTTATCCCATTGTAACCTTGTTTTTTTCTGTTTAGGTGTTAATGATGGCTTTCGTTTAGCTTTTCTGTATGTAAATCCCATTTCCTTTAGGCGGTTTCTTACAGTTCGGTCACAGACGTTGACTCCAGTTTCCATCCATTCGTTCCTCATTTGTTTTGTTGTGTATTTCCTGTTTTGGAGACATATTGCTTTAAGTTTCCGGTCTTGATGCTTTGATGTCTTCCTTGGTCTAACCAGTATGTTTGCCTTTAACATTTAACAACCTTCCCATGTTGTTTGTATTTGGTCCAGATTTTAGACACAGCTGACTGTGAACAACCAACATCTTTTGCAACATTGCGTGATGATTTACCCTCTTTTAAGAGCTTGATAATCCTCTCCTTTGTTTCAATTGACATCTTTTCTGTTGGAGCAATTATTCATGTCAGTCCACTTGGTGCAACAGCTCTCCAAGGTGTGATCACTCCTTTTTAGATGCAGACTAACGAGCAGATCTAATTTGATGCAGGTGTTGTTTTTGGGTATGAAAATTTACAGGGTGATTCCATAATTTTTTCCTCAGAATTGAGTGACTCCATAATTTTTCCCCTATGCTTGGTTACAAAAAGTAACCATTACTGACTACCACATTTTTGTTCTTAATTTTTTTTAGTATTTCTTAAAGCCAGAAAGTTGCCATTTGAAATGACTTTAGTTTTGTGCCATGTCTGTGATCTACTTTTTTTTCTGCAAAATTAAACAATTGAATGAACATCCTCCAAGGCCGGTGAATCGATAATTTTTGCCAGGGGTTGTATACATAAAAAAAACTTGCTAATGCTTTTACTTTTGAGCTGCAGAAGGTTCACCTAATATGCATTATTTTAAAATAAAGAAGACCTTGTTATGACCACTCATTATACACTACTGCATTCAACACATGAGGTTAGAAAGATGTTGTAACCCCTTACCAACAGCCACCATACATATTCACCGCATGTCAGTAGAGGGTGTACGAAACGGGCTCACAGGGTGAGCTAACCCCATACCTGGCAACTGTTAAACTCTGATTCTCATTTAACAAGTTAACACTGGCATTAACAGCACACCGGCATAGGGGTGCATCATTTTATGAGTCAATCGGCATTCTGTGACAAGATTGCAGGGCGCTGATTGTATGGACCTGGTTCACAGGGTGAGCTAACCCCATACCCGGCAATTGTTAACCTGTTAAATGAGAATCCCAGTTTGACACTGGCATTAACAGCACACCAGCATGGGGGTCCTTCATTCTATGAGTCAATCTGCACTCTGTGACAAGATTGTGGGGCGCCGTTTGGTTGCTACGACGGTCGGGGGTCAGTTGAAGACTTCGACGCCTGTCATTACGGAGCTTGGGCGGGCTTCAAAGGAGATCTTAAGTTTTACTATATGCAGCAATACTATGGTATTGCTATATATAACACAAGCAATCAGACGATCGCAGATTAAAGTCCTCTAAGGGAACTAATAAAAAAGTGGGAAATAAAAGTTTTAAAAAATGGAGAAAAAAATAAATAAAACTTAAGTTCAAATCACCCCTCTTTTTCCCCATTAAAAATAAAGATGATAAAATAAACATGTGGTATCGCCACATTCAGAATAGTCAGATATATTAAAATATAAAAAGAATTAACCTGATAGATAAACACTGTAAGCAAAAAAAAATTAAAACGCCAACATTTTTTTTTCTTTCTCACATTGATACTGTGAAAACTGCTGTAAAAGGCTATCAAAATATCATAGCTATCCTAATATGGTATCCATAAAAACATCTCGAACCTGTCACATGAAAAAACGGTATTAACCTGCAGATGTGGGGTTAATCTGCAGGTTAGTAGCGCTCTGAACCTGCCTGGCTCTGGCACTCACCCTCGCTGCCTGAAGCTGGCTTGATCCAGGGATCTGGCTAGCTTCAGAGCAGTGCTTGCAGGCCCAAATGCATAGGGCCTAAAGTGCCTAGGAAACTGGCCACTGAGACTGCAGGTGGCCGGTAACCTAGACAACGAAAAGTAAACTATAAAATTATAAAATGCCTTTCTTCTTGAGGTTTTACAAGAACTTAGCAATAACCATTTGTGGCACCCCTAGGGGTATTTGCCACAAAAATAGTTACTGACAGTAAGTACAAATACTAAAATAGCAAGACTGCACTACCACCTCCGGCCAGAAGGGGGAGCTCCAGAGACTCCCCTTGATCCATTCTGGTCTGAGAGAAGAAATGGCAGTTGGGCCAAGGAGCTGATAGTGAGAGGTCATACAGTTAAATCTCTAACAGCCCTGTGACTGTTACCAGGCCTAAATCACCGGCCTGAGGAGAAGAGGGATGGAGAAAAAGGACATTGTGAGAACCGGGTAGCATTAATCACTACCCAGAACAGGCGCAAAGACGGATACCGGATCCGTGGCTGTATTCATTATATATAATACAGCAACCGGAAAAACGTGAGGTGATATCAGCTTCACTAGGGTCGGATGCAGCAACAGACACAGAGTTCAGCGGTACTCCCAGAGGGGGTAAACCGATAAAAGGACTCGGGTTGCCCGTCGAACCAGGACCCGGAGGGGACAGATTGGGCCGGCAGCCAGTTCACATACAGCAGCAGGGCCACACAGAAATTGTGCACAATAAGAGGCGAAGACCCCGGCAGGGTCAAAGTAACTCAGAGTTCCCATACAGACTCCGGTGACAGGACTGGTTGTAAATCCTTTTATGTTAAAGTAAACTGGTTAAACGTTTCAGTGCCTCAGTCTTTCATTTGGACAATAGCCATCTATCCAGGATCGAGATCGTCACCGCTGGGAGAACCTGCTGCTGATCAAGTAAGTGCCTGTCCCCTCATGATACCCCTTACACTGTGCATTGCCTGAGGCCACAGCACCGGGTCAAGCCACCCGTGACATCCCCCTCAAGAGACAGACTCCATTGGTCCGGTGCTGGGTATCCCGGTCTCCTGGGCGTCACAAATTTAATATGATGAGGCAAACCTTTAAGTGTATTAGTGCTCTCTGCTAACTCTTCTTCTTTTGCAGAAAAGGTTTTAAGCTGCAACTATTTTTCACTTACAGTAAGCAGAGCTCTGAAAAAAAAAAATTACAAAGATAAAAAAGTGTATATTAAGTAATAATTAATATATTAGTAGTGTTATCATAATCTTTAGCATTTTGTTTATGATACATTGTTTAATATATGTTTTAATTTTTAATTTTTTTGCTTCCCCCTAGTAACCTTGAATGTGAGCCGAGCCCTATCACTGATCGCTATAGCTTGTGGACTACTTCTGGAAAACTCTTTCATCCATTCAGTGGACTGTATATTAAATGTTCATACCCCAACAATCTAAGGCTTCTCCTGGCCACCTGGAGTGATGTGGAAAAACTCCTGAACATTTTGTCTTCTGTGGAAAACACTATATACCGTTCAAGTACAAAATATTCATTTTCTTATAGGTTAAACTTTCGCAGGGTTCTCCATGGTTTTTATGTGTTTACAAATGTTAAATGCTGTCACGTTTTTAGTGACTTGTCCATGTGCATTCAGCGCAGAACATTCCTAAGCCAATAACCTCATTGATGACAGCCAAGGCATGTACAGTGGATACGGAAAGTATTTAGACCCCTTTAAATTTTTTCACTCTGTTTCATTGCAGCCATTTGGTAAATTCATAACCGTTCATTTGTTTTCTCATTAATGTACACTCTGCACCCCATCTTGACGGCATAAAAACAGAAATGTAGACCTTTTTGCAAATTTATTAAAAAAGAAAAAAATGAAATATCACATGGTCATAAGTATTCAGACCCTTTCCTCAGTATTGAGTAGAAGCACCCTTTTGAGCTAGTAGAGTCATGAGTCTTCTTGGGAATGATGCAACAAGTTTTTCACACTTGGATTTGGGGATCCTCTGCCATTCTTCTTTGCAGATCCTCTGCAGATCCTCTGCAGTTCCATCAGGTTGGATGGTCAACATTGGAGGACAGCAATTTTCAGGTCTCTCCAGAGACGCTCAGTTGGGTTTAGGTCAGGGCTCTTGCTGGGCCAGTCAAGAATGGTCACAGAGTTGTTCTGAAGCCACTCCTTTGTTATTTTGGCTGTGTGCTTAAGGTCATTGTCTTGTTGGAAGGTGAACCTTCGTCCAAGTCTGAGGTCCAGAGCACTCTGGAAGAGGTTTTCATCCAGGATATCTCTGTACTTGGCCGCATTCATGTTTCCTTCAATAGCAACCAGTCGTCCTGTTCCTGCAGCTAAAAAAAAACCCAATAGCATGATGCTTCCACCACCATGTTTCACTGTTGGGATTGTATTGGGCAGGTAATGAGCAGTGCCTGGTTTTCTCCACACATACCGCTTAGAATTACCACCAAAAAGGTCTATCTTCATCTCATCAGACCAGAGAATCTTATTTCTCATTGTCTGGGAGTCCTTCATGTGTTTTCTTAGCAAACTCTATGCGGACTTTCATATGTCTTGCACTGAGGAGAGGCTTCTGTCGGACCACTCTGCCATATATGCCCGACTGGTGGAGGGCTGCAGTGATAGTTGACTTTGTGGAACTTTCTCCCATCTCCCTACTGCATCTCTGGAGCTCAGCCACAGTGATCTTGGGGTTCATCTTTTCCTCTCTCACCAAGGCTCTTCCTCCACTGTGCTCTTAGGAACTTGAGTACTTCAGAAATTCTTTTGTAACCTTGGCCAGATCTGTTCCTTGCACAATTCTGTCTCTGAGCTCCTTGGCCAGGTCCTTTGACCTCATGTTTCTCATTTGGTCTGACATGCACTGTGAGCTGTGAGGTCTTATATAGACAGGTGTGTGCCTTTCCAAATCAAGTCCTATCAGTTTATTTAAACAAAGCTGGAGTCCAATGAAGGAGTAGAACCATCTCAAGGAGGATCACAAGGAAATGGGCAACATGTGACTTAAATATGAGTGTCTGAGAAAAGGGTCTAAATACTTATGACCATGTGATATTTTGGTTTTTCTTTTTTAATAAATTTGCAAAAATTTCTACATTTCTGTTTTTTTCAGTCAAGATGGGGTGCTGAATGTACATTAATGAGAAAAAATGAACTTTGTTGAATTTACCAAATGGCTGCAATGAAACAGAGTGAAAAATTTCAAGGGGTCTGAATACTTTCTGTACCCACTGTAAGTGAGTGTTCTTTTTAAACATGGCACCTATGCTGAATAAATTTAGATCTTTTTAACATTTTGTTTTATTTTTTCATCATTTGCATATCATTAATACAGTACAGACCAAAAGTTTGGACACTCCTCATTTAAAGATTTTTCTGTATTTTCAGAACTATGAAAATTGTACATTCACACTGAAGGCATCAAAACTATGAATTAACACATGTGGAATTATATACTTAATTTCAGTTGTTTCACACTCTTTGGTTATGTCTTATATTCTAGGTTCTTCAAAGTAGCCACCTTTTGCTTTGACTGGTTTGCACACTCTTGGCATTCTCTTGATGAGCTTCAAGAGGTAGTCACTAGGAATGATTTTCACTTCACAGGTGTGCCCTGTCAGGTTTAATAAGTGGGATTTCTTGCTTTATAAATGGGGTTGGGACCATCAGTTGTGTTGTGCAGAAGTCTGGTGGATACACAGCTGATAGTCCTACTGAATAGACTGTTAGCTGCTTTTTTCTTGCCATAATACAAATTCTAAGTAAAAACGAGTGGCCATCATTTCTTTAAGAAATGAAGGTCAGTCAGTTCAAAAATTGGGAAAACTTTAAAAGTGTCCCCAAGTGCAGTGGCAAAAACCATCAAGCGCTTCAAAGAAACTGGCTCACATGAGGACTGCCCCAGGAAAGGATGACCAAGAGTCACCTCTGCTTCTGAGGATAAGTTTAGCTGAGTCACCAGCCTTAGAAATCGCAGGTTAACAGCAGCTCAGACTAGAGACCAGGTAAATGCCACACCGTTCTAGCAGCAGACACATCTCTACAACAACTGTTAAGAGGAGACTTTGTGCAGAAGGCCTTCATGGTAAAATAGCTGCTAGGAAACCACTGCTAAGGACAGGCAACAAGCAGAAGAGACTTGTTTGGGCTAAAGAACGCAAGGAATGGACATTAGACCAGTGGAAATCTGTGCTTTGGTCTGATGAGTCCAAATTTGAGATCTTTGTTTCCAACCACCGTGTCTTTGTGCGACGCAGAAAAGGTGAACGGATGGACTCTACATGCCTGGTTACCACCGTGAAGCATTGAGGAGGAGGTGTGATGGTGCTTTGCTGGTGACACTGTTGGGGATTTATTCAAAATTGAAGGCATACTGAACCAGCATGGCTACCACAGCATCTTGCAGCGGCATGCTATTCCATCCAGTTTGCGTTTAGTTGGACCATCATTTATTTTTCAATGGGACAATGACCCCAAACACACTTCCAGGCTGCTATTTGACCAAGAAGGAGAGTGATGGGGTGCTACGCCAGATGACCTGGCCTCCACAGTCACCAGACCTGAACCCAATCGAGATGTTTAGGGTGAGCTGGACCGCAGAGTGAAGGCAAAAGGGCCAACAAGTGCTAAGCATCTCTGGGAACTCCTTCAAGATTGTTGGAAGACCATTCCCAGTGACTACCTCTTGAAGCTCATCAAGAGAATGCCAAGAGTGTGCAAAGCAGTCATCAAAGCAAAAGGTGTCTACTTTGAAGATCCTAGAATATAAGACATATTTTCAGTTGATTCACACTCTTTTAAGTATATATTTCCACATGTGTTAATTCATAGTTTTGACGCCTTCAGTGTGAATGTACAATTTTCATAGTCATGAAAATACAGAAAAATCTTTAAATGAGGTGTGTCCAAACTTTTGATCTATACTGTATGTATGTGTGTGTGTGTATGCATGTGTGTGTATGTATATATGTATATATATATATATATATATATATATATATATATATATATATATATATTGTGACAAAACACTCTGGGATCGCCTTTGCTGGGGTCAAAGGACACGTGGTTTGTGCATTGAATCTGAGGCGTACAGCAGGTTTCTGAGCAGGCTGACCTCAGGTCAGATTTATTAACGTGAAAGCAACACAAAAAACAAAACATAAAAATAAATCCTAGCCTGTCCGGCACTAACTAAACAAATACGTTGCTATCTCAACAACTGGGGGGGCTTCTCCCACCCAGCTAACATCACACAATTCTTGAGCAGAGCTCTTCACTCACGTTTGTCCCACACAGGCAGGCAATCTGTGTGCCCCAGGCAGACACTGGAAACACCCAGCTGGTCATCTTTTATTCCTGCAATCATTAACCCATTAGCACCCTGAAGATACTGAGTGGCCTAATTCACATAGGACAAACACCTGGGCGAGATATACCTGCCTCCATCTACCACACCAGCATGAGTCTTACATATCCCCCCCCTTGCTCAGACCACTCCGGTCGAGCAAGAACACTTTTGAAACAGTGCACTCGGGATAGGGCATCGGCGTTCCCCATCTGCACCCCAGGTCGGTGCTCCACCGTAAAAGAGTAAGCCTGCAGGGCAAGGAACCACCGGGTTACCCGACTATTACGGTCCTTGTGGAGGTGCATCCACTTGAGGGGCATGGTCTGTGACCAGCCTAAACTTCCTACCAGCCAGGTAATACTTGAGGGAGTCGAGAGCCCATTTAATGGCTAGGCACTCTTTTTCAACCACCGCATACCTCTGCTCATGTACATTCAGTTTCCGACTGAGATAGAGGACCGGGTGTTCGACTCCGTCCCTCACCTGGGAAAGTACAGCTCCGACACCAGTATCAGAGGCATCAGTTTGTACCACAAACTCGCTGCTGAAATCAGGAGTCACTAGTACGGGCTGAGAGCACAAAGCCCGTTTCAGGCTGTGGAAGGCCTCTTCAGCAGCTGAGGTCCATTTTACCATGACGGAACCCTTCCCCTTGGTAAGATCCGTCAAGGGAGTAGCCATGGCTGCAAAATTGGGTATGAACCGGCGATAATAGCCGGCAATCCCCAGGAAAGCCTGCACTTGTTTCTTGTTCACTGGTTGTGGCCAGCCCTGAATTGCCTGTATTTTGTCGATCTGGGGTTTAACCACTCCTCGGCCAATCACGTAGCCCAAGTATCGGGCTTCTTCAAGCCCGATGTGGCATTTCTTGGGGTTTGCCGTTAAACCTGCATCTCGCAGGTCATCAATCACCGCTTGTACCTTCTGGAGATGAGTTTCCCAGTCCATGCTGTAAATTACGATGTCATCCAGGTAGGCAGAAGCGTACTGCCTGTGAGGCCTCAAGACTCGATCCATCAATCTCTGGAACGTTGCGGGAGCTCCGTGAAGTCCAAACGGCATATAGACATACTGGAACAGACCTTCCGGTGTAGCAAATGCCGTCTTCTCTCTGGCCGCCTCGGCCAGAGGAATCTGCCAGTACCCCTTTGTTAAATCCAGGGTCGTAATGTATCGGGCTTTACCAAGCCGGTCGATCAACTCATCGACCCGGGGCATAGGGTACGCATCAAATTTAGAAACTGCATTCAGTTTCCTAAAGTCATTACAAAACCGGATGGAGCCATCCGGTTTAGGTATCAACACAATTGGACTGGACCAGGCGCTGTGTGACTCCTCAATGACTCCTAAGTCCAACATTGCCATCACTTCCCGGGAGACGGCTTCACGGCGGGCTTCCGGAATCCGGTAGGGCTTCACATGAACAGTGACGCCAGGCTCTGTGACAACCTCATGTTTCACCAACTTAGTCCGGCCAGGTTTTTCGGAGAAAAACTGTCGGTTCTGTAACAAAAATTGCTTAACCTCAGATTTTTGTCGTTCTGAGAGAGTCTCAGCAACCTGCACCTCTGGTACAGTAGGTGAACAAACCGGACGGGGCTGATCCGCCGTTAGGGCAGAGCGGTCTTTCCAGGATTTTATCAGATTCACATGATAAATCTGTTCCGGTTTTCTCTTACCCGGCTGGTACACTTTATAGTTCACTTCACCAACTCTTTCTCGGACCTCAAATGGGCCCTGCCATTTTGCCAGGAATTTACTATCCACCGTAGGGATTAGGACCAACACCCTATCGCCGGGTGCAAATGTACGGACCTTAGCGCCTCTATCATAACTTTGCCTCTGGGCTCCCTGGGCCTGTAACATATGGTCCCTAACAATGGGCATGACAGCGGCAATACGATCCTGCATTTGTGTTACATGGTCGATCACCGTTTTAAAGGGAGTGACTTGACCTTCCCAGGTTTATTTTGCGACGTCCAGCAGTCCCCGGGGACGACGGGCGTACAACAGTTCGAAAGGCGAAAACCCTGTGGAAGACTGGGGAACTTCCCTAATGGCAAACAGCAAATAGGGTAACAAGTAATCCCAGTTCTTCCCATCTTTGTCTATCGCCTTCCGGAGCATCTGTTTTAAGGTTTTGTTGAAGCGCTCAACCAGGCCATCTGTTTGAGGGTGATAGACAGACGTACGCAACGGGTCTATTTGTAAGAGCCTGCAGAGCTCCTTCATTACCCTCGACATAAAGGGAGTCCCCTGGTCGGTGAGTATCTGTTTTGGAATTCCCACCCGACTAAACACTTGTACCAATTCCTTGGCGATCGTCTTGGTAGCTGTGTTACGTAAAGGGACGGCTTCCGGGTAACGAGTGGCATAGTCCACGATGACGAGGATATGTTGGTGCCCACGTGCGGATCGGGGAAGGGGCCCAACCAAATCCATCCCAATTCTCTCAAAAGGGACCCCGATGATAGGAAGGGGTACCAAAGGGCTACGGAACTGAGATTTAGGGGCCGCGATTTGGCACTCTGGACAGGACTCACAATAGTTACGCACATCACAATGTATTCCAGGCCACACAAAACAATGCAATATCCTTTCTGTGGTTTTCTGTACCCCCAGATGTCCCCCCATTATATGTCCGTGGGCCAAATCCAGTACCTTCCGCCGATAAGGTTTGGGTACCACTAACCGTTGCACTGTGTCTTCCCCTTTTTTTTCTACCTGGTAGAGCAAATCATTTTCAAGAACCATATACGGGTACGCTAGCCTAGTGTCAGGTTCTATGGGTACCCCATCTATCATTTTTACATTTTTCCTAGCCGGAGTTAGGGTAGGATCTTTCATTTGCTCGCTGTGGAAGTCATCCACCTGGACTCCCAAATCTGGCAGGCAGGGTGCCGGATGGCTGTCTGCCTCCGCCTCTCGCTGAGGTTCCTCAGTTTCCTCCGTTTCCCCCGCCATGACGGAGAAGGGGTACTGAAGGTTAGATTCACCAACCTCCCTAGCAACATCTTCCTGTGGGGTCTCCTCTAGGGACTCGGGACCTCCAGATGGCACGGGAGAAGATTCACGGGTACAGCTACCGTGAAGGAGCAACTGATTCTCCCACAACTGCCAGAAATAGGGAAAATCCCTGCCCAGGATTACATCCTGTAACAATGCGAGGACGAGTCCCACTTTGTGCTGCACTGACCCATAGGGAGTAGAAATCCATATGACCGCTGTTAAGTACGAGCGGGTGTCACCATGCACACACGTCACAGAAAACTTGTCAGACGGACCAGACGGAAGTGCCACCAGACTAGCTTTCACCAGAGTCACCACACTTCCAGAGTCTAGTAATGCCACAACATTTTTCCCATCAACAGATAATTCACACAGGTGTTTCACTGTATCATTTTGACCCGCATTCACACTCACTAGCTGTGTAACCAAAGACATGCGTTTTCTAGAGTCTATAACGTCGCACTGCATGGGTTCAGCGGTAACAGGACAGTTCGCAGAAACATGACCCTTCTCATGGCAGCGGAAACACCTAACAGGTCCCCTACTGAGACCACCATCCAATACTCTTGGTCTCGGAGTGCGAGCAGTCCCGGACTCCTCCCCCACAGTTTTAAGCGATTTTCCTTCACCCGTGGTCCCTGGAACAGTCTTACCGGTTCCACGAGGAGGAGGCACAGACCGGGGGTTGGCGGTGTCGTCGGGAAGTCCTTCTGCCACGGAATAACGCTCGACCAACTCCACAAGTTGATCCGCTGTCGTGGGATTTCCTTGGCTTACCCACCTTTTCAGCGCTGGGGGTAGTACTCTCAGGTACTTGTCCAGGACAACCCGCTGGATTATTTCGGGTATTGTCAGTACCTCGGGTTGCAGCCATTTCTTTGTCAAGTAGATCAGGTCGAACATCTGAGACCGCGCCGGTTTATCTTGCTGGTATGTCCACTGATGTACCCTCTGTGCACGGACAGCCGTCGTCACACCCAGCCGGGCCAGGATCTCAGCTTTCAGCTTCTCAAAGTCCTGAGCGACCTCCGGGTCCAAATCATGGTAAGCTTTTTGGGCCTCGCCGGACAGAAACGGGGCAATCAAATCGGCCCATCGTGCCTTCGGCCACTTCTCTCTCAACGCCGTCCGCTCAAACGTTGTCAGGTATGCCTCGACGTCATCTTCTGCAGTCAGCTTTTGCCAGTATCGACGCACATGGATCCTTCTGGACTCTGCTTCCGGGTCAGCGTCAGGCATGCTCACCAGGCGCTGCGCCACCTGTTGGAGAAGTTGGCGGTCTGCAACCGTCATGTCCAGTAACTCCTTCAGCTGTGCGGCCATCAAGCGATTAGCTTCGTGCTGTGCGGCAGTGGCCTGCTGCTGTACGGCAGTGGACTGTACTAAGGCTTTCACCACGTCTTCCATGCTGTCGCCTGTGCCACGGTATGCCCGCGTTCTCCACCACAATGTGACAAAACACTCTGGGATCGCCTTTGCTGGGGTCAAAGGACACGTGGTTTGTGCATTGAATCTGAGGCGTACAGCAGGTTTCTGAGCAGGCTGACCTCAGGTCAGATTTATTAACGTGAAAGCAACACAAAAAACAAAACATAAAAATAAATCCTAGCCTGTCCGGCACTAACTAAACAAATACGTTGCTATCTCAACAACTGGGGGGGCTTCTCCCACCCAGCTAACATCACACAATTCTTGAGCAGAGCTCTTCACTCACGTTTGTCCCACACAGGCAGGCAATCTGTGTGCCCCAGGCAGACACTGGAAACACCCAGCTGGTCATCTTTTATTCCTGCAATCATTAACCCATTAGCACCCTGAAGATACTGAGTGGCCTAATTCACATAGGACAAACACCTGGGCGAGATATACCTGCCTCCATCTACCACACCAGCATGAGTCTTACAATATATATATACATACATATATTATATTCTAAAATAAAAAAGGAACAAAAAAAAGCTTTGCAATTGCCAACCAATGATGTCCCAGTTATGCTCGGCAGGAGACAAGTTTGGAGATGCTGCAGGCCATGGTAATACCTTTATGCCACACAAGGCTCCTAACAGTAAGCTTCTACTCTTACACTTAAGAGAGATGGCCATACAGATGGTTTCACAATTAAATGAATGTAATGCTAAGCTGTTAGTGTACCAGGAATGATGACTGTAGAAGTGGGACTGGAGTGATGTTCACTCATGGTCAAGAGACTCCTTAAAGTGAACCTGACAGCTGATACATTCTGCCCGGGGATTGGTCAGCACTTATCAGGCACTGGCGGCATGAACTCAGCCATGTATATCTGTTTCTGAAACGCTGCAGTTTCAGGGAAAAACATTCTTTAAAAGCTGCCGATGACCGAGTCATGCTGTAGATTAGTCAAACAGGAGGGTCCCTCCGTATCCACTGCCCTGGATTGAGAGGTGTTTGACTATGTGCGAATATACTGAGAAGAGCACACAAGGCGCATGCGCCGGCGCCCCTTACACATACACACCCTCTTGGGATGGCAGGCTCTTTTCAGCATCATCGAACACTGCGCATGCGCCGGCATTCTATCCATACACGCCCTCTGATGATGACAGGACTCCCCTGGCATCAACGCGCACTGCTCATGCGCCGCCGTCCGGTACTACTTCCGGTCATAAGACCGGCTGGGGCTACATACAGTGGCACCGCTTCATTCGCCGCAGCCTTTCCCTAGCCTTGATACGATCTGTCTCTGCTCTTTCCACTTAACCACCAATGCTGGCTCATAACACCAAGGACCGCAATTACCTACTGATGTGAGGCAACCTTACTTACCAGATAAGTCAGCTTTTATACCCATCTTTCTAACTGCACCTTACCCACATTCTGTCTCCACAGCTTGAACCCCTATATTCTCTTACCTATTAAAGTAGTGCAGCGATATTACTGGTTGGACCTGGCTCACTTTATACCACACGTGCAGGTAGTACACAGCCATAGAGCTACGATTTTGTTAACCTTTCAGTCATTTTATCTACTTTATTCTTAATTATTTCCTACAGTTATGTCTATTTATAATCTTCAACTATAGACAGCGATGTCTCATGTACTGCTGTGTATCTGGTGCTATTAATATTCTGGCAAGTACGGCATAGTTATTCATTCACTTAGGGGCGATATTATAAAACTCATTACTCTACTACACCACCACAATTTTTATCCTTATCATATTTTCTCTAGTAACCTTCCACGACGGCATACGGAGGTTGCCTCTTTGCCCTAATGGGGAACAGGAAATGGAGAGGTTAAAAGGCCCTCCCACCTCCCTCTCACCAGTGTCTTTCCTGTTCCCCATGGGACAGGAGAGGTTTACTTCGTATGCAGTGGTGGCCGGTAACTACTGCTATGCAGGCTCTGCCTAAAAATTATAACCGGGCAGCATGGGGTCGTTTCTTACCTCCCCTTCCCGCTTATGCTGCTCCCGTCGCGCCACGCTGCGGTGTCCTCGGGACCTGGTCCTAGCCTTCCCGCGC
This sequence comes from Ranitomeya imitator, assembly GCF_032444005.1. Classification (NCBI taxonomy): domain Eukaryota; kingdom Metazoa; phylum Chordata; class Amphibia; order Anura; family Dendrobatidae; genus Ranitomeya; species Ranitomeya imitator. Next base: position 126,556,471 of record NC_091286.1, read on the forward strand.
CCCCGTGAGGGCAAAGCAGGCTAGTGTTCCTATCCGGAGTCCTCCTGGAGCTCTCCGGTGTCCTCTCCTCCACATGCCGCTGGCAACCCGGAAGTGATCGCGCGCGTCACTTCCGGTCTTCTCTGGGCGCCTAGAGGCACTTCCGCCGGCGGCATCTCGTGCAGGACGGCGTCCTCCACCCTGGGCCATGGAGGGGAGGAGAATTCCAATCGCTGGGGGCTGGGACATGCCTTAGAGCATAAAACCTGCCAGAAGACGTCGCAGGTAAGACTATCCTATCATGGAGAGCAGTACCTGCCCTGCACTTGCAGAGCCCAGCGCTGCCCCTGCCACAGTAAGTGTTGCAGGGACAAGGGGTCCTTAGATGGTATTTTTGGGATATTACTATTAGCATGACTCTCTCTCCCCTCTCATTGCAGGGAGAAAAGTCTACCCCCAAAACTACTACAAAAAAGAAGTGTGCCATCTGTAACGTTAAGCTGCCACCAACTTGGGAGAAAAAACTCTGCAAGACCTGTACTGACAAGATTGTCAGGGCAGAGCAACCTTCTTTATTAGAAGAAATACGCTCCTTGGTCAAACAAGAGGTGCAATCCTCCCTAGCGGCCTTTACCCCCCCACCCCCACAGCCACCCTCCCCAGCTAAAAAAAGGAAAATCCAGGAGGAGGATTCTGAATCCGAATCAGACCTCTCCTATGCCTCATCCTCGGGTAGACGGGAGGAACCTACGTCCCCTATAACCTCTGAAGTTCGGAAATACCTTTTCTCTTCAGAATGGGTTGAGGATTTAGTAGCTGCTGTACGCAGTACTATGGGGCTGGAGGAAGAGCCAGAACCACAGTCCATACAGGACCAGATGTTTGGCGGTATATCCAAGGGTAAACGGGTGGGGTTCCCGATCCACTCAAATATATCTGATATGATCGATCAGGAGTGGGAACTTCCTGAAAAACGTCTCAGTACTCCATCCGAGATGAAGCATAGATTCCCCTTAGAAGGAGATCTGACTAAATGGGATGTTCCGAAAGTTGATTCACAGGTGGCAAGAGTGGCTAAAAGAATGGCTCTTCCATTCGAAGACTCGTCTCAATTGAAAGACCCGATGGACAGAAAAATTGAAAGTCTGTTAAAAAAATCGTGGGAAACCTCCTCGGTAGCCCTCAAAGCCAACATTGCTTCAACCTGCGTGGCTAGAGCACTTTTTCGTTGGTTAGGTGAACTAGAATCACATATATCCCAAGGTACATCTAGGGCTGAATTATTGGAATCACTACCCAGTCTCCTTAGAGCCACGGGTTTCCTAGCAGACTCTTCTATGGAAACCATCAGAATTGCTGCCAGGTCATTAGTACAGACCAATTCGGCTAGAAGGGCGCTTTGGTTAAAAATGTGGTCTGGTGACATCACCTCCAAGGCCAAATTATGCGCCATACCATTTAAAGGTAATTATGTCTTCGGACCTTCCCTGGATGACATCTTGGAGAAGGCAACCGATAAAAAGAAAGCCCTCCCAGAGCAAAAAACTCCCAAAAAGAAGTTTTTTCTTTCCTTTCAGGGCCAAACCTCTCAGAGAGGGAAAGGCAAGTCTGGGAGATGGAGTTACCCGAAGGGAGGCGGGAGAAACATCCTTATCCCTCAGCAACAGCAGCAGTAGTCTCAACAAGAGAAGCGGTGACTTCGACCCGGTGGGGGGGAGACTCTCAGATTTTATTCCCCAGTGGCAAAAAATTACCAATTGCTCCTGGGTCCTCAAGGTCATCGAAGAGGGTCTTCTAATAGAACTCATCTCCTCTCCCCCACGGGGTCTAAAAATCACCTCCCTTCCCTCCATGAAAGACCAGTCCACTCTAGAGTCGGGTCTCAGGACCCTGAAGATGTCAAATGTGATATCCCAGGTTCCGGAATCAGAGAGGGATCGGGGACACTACTCTCGTCTATTTCTGGTTCCCAAACCATCGGGCGAGTCCCGTATTATTATAAATCTGAAGGGCCTCAACCGGCATGTCAAATACCGAAAATTCAAGATGGAATCAGTGAAAAATGCGATTCCCTTGATAAGCCCGCACTCCTTCATGGCCACTATCGATTTGAAAGATGCTTACTTTCACATCCCCATTCATCAGAGGCATCGCCAATATCTCAAGTTTGCAGTGCAGAAGGGACGTCTGATAGAACACTATCAGTTCAACGTCCTTCCGTTTGGGATCTCCTCTGCTCCAAGAGTTTTTTCCAAAGTAATGGGGGAAGTAGTCTCCTTCATCCGGAGGCAAGGCGTCTGTATAGTGCCATACCTAGACGACCTTTTATTAGTGGCTCCCACCAAACAATCTCTGGAGTCTCATGTATCAAAGACCCTCGATATTCTGACATCTCTGGGATGGGTGCCGAATGTAGAGAAATCTCACCTACGACCCTCCAAATGCAGAAAATTCCTGGGAGTTCTTCTGGACTCTGCAAGACAAATGTCCTTCCTCCCTTTGGAACATCGTCTGACTCTACTATCAAAAGTCAAGATGTTCAGAGACACCAGATCTCCTACAATCAGAGAAGGCATGTCTCTACTAGGATCGATGACAGCTTGCATCCAATCGGTACCCTGGGCCCAAGCCCATTCCAGGATTCTTCAGGCACATATCCTACAGAATTGGAATGGTCAGCCCAGTTCTTTGAACAGGAGACTGTACACACCGGGCTGTGTCAAGGCCTCTCTGGCATGGTGGATGACTCCGAAAAATTTACAAAAAGGAGTCAGTTGGTCTCAGATTCCTCTGACTACGGTCACAACAGATGCCAGCAAAAGAGGCTGGGGGGCCATGATAAATCACACACCTCTCCAAGGGCTCTGGGATCAATCGACGAGCAGAAAATCATCCAACTACAGAGAGCTAAAAGCTGTAGAGGAAGCCCTCCTGATGGGGGGTCATCTTATCAAGGGACATCATGTCCGAATATATTCAGACAATGTGACCACGGTGGCTCACATCAGACATCAGGGCAGTTCAAAAAACAACAACCTAAAGAACATATCTGCCAGAATATGTTCCTGGGCAGAAAGACATCTGTTATCCCTGACAGCAGTTCACCTGAAAGGCTCATCCAACACTCAGGCGGATTATCTAAGCCGTCAGGACATTCACCCTGGGGAATGGGGTTTGAGCAACCAAAGTTTCGAAATGCTGGTAGACAAATGGGGTCTTCCAGAAATCGACCTTTTTGCATCTCGGCAAAATGCGAAAGTCGAAGCATTCTTCTCCCTAAACCCCAGAGACGGCTCCAGAGGAGTGGATGCATTGGCCCAGGAATGGAATTTTCGACTGGCATATGCGTTTCCACCAATTCCGTTATTGGCAAAGGTCTTGCAGAAGGTTCGGGAAGAACGTACACCAACTATATTGGTAGCTCCTTTGTGGCCAAAGAGGAGTTGGTACAACCTGATTGTGGAATTACAAGTGGATGGGCCATTCCAGTTTTCGATGGAAGAAAACCTTCTCTCTCAAGGACCAATACATCTCCTAGACGTCCACAAATGGAATCTGGCGGCATGGCTACTGAAGCCCAGGTGTTGAGAGCCAAAGGACTATCAGAAGCAGTGGTTTCCACACTTCAAAAATCAAGGAAACCGGTGACCATTGCTATATATAATAAAATCTGGAAGAAATTCTCATCCTTTTGTCTTCCCGAAGTACCAGATCCTCTTAATCCAAATCTGTCGCAAATTCTAGATTTTTTGCAAAAAGGCTTAGAAATAGGCCTCAGGCCGAGTACCCTAAAAGTACAAGTTTCCGCACTCAGTTCAATATTTGACCAGGATCTGGCAAATCATCGCTGGATTAAGAGGTTCATGACATCAGCCTCTAGGATGAATCCTAAAAAACAAATAACAGTACCTTTATGGGACCTGAACCTGGTATTACAAGGACTTACAGGTGCACCCTTTGAACCATTATCCTCCTGCTCGCAGAAAAATCTGATTTATAAAACAATTTTTCTAGTGGCCATTACCTCAGCAAGGAGGGTAGGAGAATTACAGGCTCTCTCAATGAGAGAACCATACTTGTCTATCCGTGATGACTCTATAATACTGCGCCTTGACCCCTCCTTTCTTCCAAAGGTCGTATCAGATTTCCACCGCTCTCAGGAAATCATTTTACCTTCTTTTTGCCAGAATCCAACAAATCCAAAAGAAGAGAAATTTCATACTCTGGATGTCAGACGCATTGTATTATTTTACCTAGAGCAGACCAGCTCGTACAGAATTGATCAGAATCTGTTTGTCCATCCATCAGGACAAAATAAAGGAAAGAAAGTAGCAAAAAGCACTATTGCCAACTGGATAAAGAAAGCAATAGCAGAAGCATATCTCGCTCAAGATAAAACTCCTCCAGTAGGAATCAAGGCTCATTCGACTAGATCAACCTCAGTCTCTTGGGCAGAAAGAGCAGGTGCATCAACAGAGCAAATCTGCAGGGCAGCCACGTGGTCTTCGTTGCATACTTTCGCCAGACATTACAGACTAGACGTAATGTCCAACAAGGATTTAGTCTTCGGCCGGAAAGTTCTCCAGGCTGTTGTCCCTCCCTAGCGCCAATATTAGTTGGTATTCCTCCGTATGCCGTCGTGGAAGGTTACTAGAGAAAATAGAATTATTCTTACCGTTAATTCGGTTTCTAGGAACCTTCCACGACGGCGCTAGTTCCCTCCCTATATACTCCTGGATTAAAATCTGGGATTTAAGGTAAACCGGTGCTATGGTTTTCAGTTATAAGTCACTGGTGAGAGGGAGGTGGGAGGGCCTTTTAACCTCTCCATTTCCTGTTCCCCATTAGGGCAAAGAGGCAACCTCCGTATGCCGTCGTGGAAGGTTCCTAGAAACCGAATTAACGGTAAGAATAATTCTATTATCCTTTACCATTTTTTACCCATTTTGGGTTATTATACTTAAGTATACGTATAACTGTATAATTATATTTCCAACCCATCATCTTCGGACATAACTGCCAGAGGGCATACCTCCTATTACATAGATACTCCCTTATAGACGATATGGGTTCTACTTTATCAGGATATACTTTCCATGTCTTGTTAAATTCCTCACTACTCTGTCACCTTCAACAGGGCGACATACCTCCAACCCTTGTTGATTACCTCAGCAACAATTCGTATTCATACCAGAGGGAATCTCTCAATAAGGGTCATCTTCAGTATATAAGAAATTTACTCTGCTTATTTAAACCAATCTCTCTATGAAACGCCTTGTTGATCTTACATGTTGTACAAGCAATGTACTCATATCTTCGGATATAACTATTTGGCGATTACCCTGACATGTTTTCAGAATTATGTATATAGTTCAGCAAATTGTATATATGTATATTTGGATTTGTAGAATATTTATTTTGTATTTTTCTGTCTGTTACAGCGATGTTATGATCAAGGCCACGGTTTGGTAGAAATGTTTTTACGCCTATCGCTCCACTACTTCTATGTTATTTGAATAAACTTTTCACTTGAATCAAGAACTTCATAGTACGAGTGCAGTGATTACATAACTTTATACAGTACGTGCGAATATAGTCAGAGACCTGTCAATCCTGAGTAGAGGCGTGGAGAAACCACAGAGGATCCGTCTGACTAGTTTCCAGAGTGGCTCGATCCCCTGCAGCACTGAAAGAATGTTTTTCTCTGAAACCCCTCAGAGTCTAAGATACATGGCTGAGCTTATACAGGCAGTGTCTGATACATACTATCCATGGATTGGGCAGCATTTATCAGCTGTCGGCTTATTTTTAAACTTGGTAATTGACGTTTAACTTCAGTTGCAGTACAGAATAGATTAACCATGGAACCGATGGTACATTCATTTCTCCAAAGTGTCCTATGAGCTATTTTTCAACACAAGAGGTCCATGACACATGTTGCTTGGCAATTACAAAGGGGCTGGCAGCAGTAGATAATAATAATAATCAGTAGATGATTTTTATGCCCAAGTTAAAGTGAATCTGTCACCACTTTTTTGGGATATCTGTTACGGATCTGCAACACAGGACTAAGGTAGAAGGGGGGGGGGGAAAACTGGCCCTGCACTATGACTAGGCTGAAACCCTACGATGGAATGGGCGACCCATTCCTTGCGAATAGTCCCACCGATGATCCTAGGTTAATCTCAAGCGAAGACCTATAGATAAGGGGAAGGGGTAGCCTAAATGAACTAAGGACTGGGTACAAAAACGGGTCACCTCCTGGTAGAAAACACAGAGAAGGCTGCAGAAACCAATAGAAAACAGAAACTAAGGCTAGCAGAACCAGAGGTACCAGCACTGCACAAATAACACACAGAACACTAAGCAAAGCACCAACCTAGAGCTCAAGCAGATTAACACTGTTGTCCAGCAAGGAATGGGAGGCAGGTGCTGGTTAATAAAGAGTGAAACAAACACCAGACCCAAGACAAACCCATCACCAGAGGAAAAAGACCAGCAGCCAGAACTCCACAAGAGAATGGCGGATAGTAACAAGCTAAACAGATTCTAACAGTAAATACACTATAAAAGACACACTGGCGCTGAACTGTAACCCAAGAGCTAGCTGCAGGCACCTTGGCAGGTTGTGTGCAAACCCCTGCCTAACTCCAATAAATCAATAAACAATCAAAATGAAGATGCCGCGCTGAAAAGAGGGAAAGTGGCTGTGAAGTAAATCTACCTCCGTCACCTACCTCACTGGTGTAACCTGGCGTGTCAACTAGGTAAGGCAATAGGCTGCTGTAAAAATGTCCTCCGTAATGTGAAAGGGGGCGGCAGCGCTTGCAGTGCACAGATGCAAAAGGGAGCGTCATCCCGTAATAGCAAAATCCCCTGTACGCTCGCCGCTGGAAGTATCGGCAGGCAGCCTCGGCCGATGTTACCTTGAGAAAGAGGGATGGTTCTCTCGAAATGCGTCGGGATTGGCCCCTGCTAGTGTCCGTCGTATAGACAGGTGACGTCACCATTTAGCCATGCCCCCTACTCGCTACGCAACTGCCCGGCGGCGCCATCGGCCAAGGCTGCCTGCCGATACTTCCAGCAGCGAGCGTACAGGGGATTTTGCTATTACGGGAGGACGCTCCATTTTGCATCTGTGAACTACAAGCTCTGCCGCCCCCTTTCACATTACAGAGGACATTTTTACAGCAGCCTATTGCCTTACCTAGTGGATACGCCAGGTTACACCAGTGAGGTAGGTGACGGCGGTAGATTCTAACAGTACCTTCCCTTTAACGAGGATCCCCCCGATCCTCTAGGCCGGGCCTTATTTGGAAATCTCCTGTGAAAAGCCTTAATTAACCTTGAGGCTGAGACGTCCACAGCTTTCAGCCAGGAATTGTCCTCGGCACCGAAACCCTTCCAGGATACAAGATACTGTAACCCTCCACTATGCCACCTGGAATCAAGAATGCGTGAAATCTCAAACTCGCAGTCCTCATCAATTGGAGGAGCAGACGGCATAGCCTCCTTATCTGGCGTGTCAACCTTCTTCAGCAAAGATACATGAAAAACTGAATTAATTTTCCAGGACGAAAGAATGTCTAATCTCACCGCTGCCGAATTGACAATGTGAACCACTTTGAAAGGTCCTACAAACTTTGGCCCCAACTTTTTAGAAGGGATCTTCAAATGCAGATTCCAAGAAGACAACCAACCATGCCCCCAACAACAAAACTCGCCTCCCTTCTACTCTTGTCAAAACATTTCTTAGACCTCCTATTAGCCTGTTTAAAATTATGGCGCACACTGGTCCAAACCGTTTCCAAATTCCCAGAAAAACTTTCCTCAGGCACCGCTGCCCCAATCCTAGAAAAAGGACCAAAAGATGGATTCTTCCCAGTACAACAAAAGAAAGGAGAACACCCAGCCAAAGAAGACGTATGATTATTGAGAGCAAACTCGGCTAATGGTAGATATTCCGACCACATCTCCAGATTGTCTGCTACAAAACATCTCAAAACTGCTCAACGTCCTGGTTCTTCCTCTCGGTCTGTCCATTGGAATGCGGATGATAGTCTGACGAAAATGACAAATGAACCTTAACTTTTTCTGACCTCGGACGGGATGGTACCTCCGAGGTCAGATACCGCGCTTTGATGCAGGGCTCCGGCGGTGAGCCCGCATCAATGCCGGGACAAGTCAGCTGTTTTGAACGCATCGCTGACCCCGTCACATGATCGGGGGTCAGCGATGCTTATGCATTATAACCATAGAGGTCCTTGAGACCTCTATCGTTACTGATCCCCGGTAGCTGTGAGCGCCACCCTGTGGTCGGCGCTCATAGCACACCTGCATTTCTGCTGCATAGCAGCGATCTGATGATCGCTGCTATGTAGCAGAGCCGATCGCGTTGTGCCAGCTTCTAGCCTCCTATGGAGGCTATTGAAGCATGGCAAAAGTGAAAAAAAATAAAGAAAATATAAATGTTTAAATCACCCCCCTTTCGCCCCATTCAAAATAAATCAATAAAAAAAAATCAAACCTACACATATTTGGTATCGCCGTGTTCAGAATCGCCCGATCTGTCAATAAAAAAAGGATTAACCTGATCGCTAAACGACGTAGCGAGAAAAAATATCGAAATGCCAGAATTACTTTTTTGGTCGCCATGACATTGCGTTAAAATGCAATAACGGGCGATCAAAAGAACGTATCTGCATCAAAATGCTATCATTAAAAATGCCAGCTTAGCACGCAAAAAATAAGCCCCCACCCGACTCCAGATCATGAAAAATGGAGACGCTACGGATATTGGAAAATGGCACAATTTTTTTTTTTTTTAGCAAAGCTTGGAATTTTTTTTCAGCACTTAGATAACAGAGAACCTAGCCATGTTTGGTGTCTATGAACTCGTAATGACCTGTAGAATCATAATGGCAGGTCAGTGTTAGCATTTAGTGAACCTAGTAAAAAAGCCAATCAAAAAACAAGTGTGGGATAGCACTTTTTTTGCAATTTCACCGCACTTGGAATTTTTTTCCCGTTTTCTAGTAGAAGACATGCTAAAACCAATGATGTCGATCAAAAGTAAAACTTGTTTCGCAAAAAATAAGCCCTCACATGGCCATATTGATGAAAAAATTAAAAAGTTATGGCTCTGGGAAGAAGGGGAGCAAAAAACAAACACGGAAAAACGGAAAATCCCAAGGTCATGAAGGGGTTAAAAAGGCACGCCAAAAGCGAGCCACAAACTGTGGTCCCCTATCGGAGACAATGTCCGTGGGAACACCATGGAGTCTGACAATCTCTTTCACAAATGCCCTGGCAAGTGTCTTAGCTCAGGATAATTTAGTAATTTATTGAACGGGACCAGATGATACATCTTACTAAACTGGTCCACAACGACCCAGATAACAGAAAAACCCTCAGAGACCGGCAGGTCGGTGATAAAATCCATTGCAAGATGCATCGATGAAGAACTAGGAACCTCTAACGGGCAAAGCAACCCTTCCACCGGAGAATAAGAAGCCTTAGACCTAGCGCACACGGTACACTGACACACCCAGTTGACAATATCTCTTAGCCACCCCGGCCAGCAGAAACTCCGACTGATCAACTTTCTTGTTTCGGCAATCCCTGGATGACCCGCCAAACAATACTCATGACATTCCGTAAATAAAGCTCTCCTCAGGGCTTTAGGCACAAATAATTTCCCATACGGAGTGTTAGTTGGTGCCGCATCCTGGGCTTTAACCCCTTAATCCCATATGCCGTACTATCCCGTCAAGGTGACCTGGGACTTAATTCCCAGTGACAGGATAGTACGTCATACCCGATCGGCCGTGCTCACGGGGGATCGCGGCCGGGTGTCAGCTATGTGCCAAGAGCGGTCACGGACCGCCCCCGACACATTAACCCCCGGCACACCGCGATCAAACATGATCGCGGTGTGCCGGCGCTATAGGGAAGCATCACGCAGGGAGGGGGCTCCCTGCGGGCTTCCCTGAGACGATCAGTACAAGGCGAAGTGCTCACTTTGTACCGAGCGTCTCCTCCCTGCAGGCCCCGGATCCAAAATGGCCGCGGGGCTACTTCCGGGTCCTGCAGGGAGTACGTCCGGGTCCAGAGCAGGCTCCTGTAAGCCTGCAGTAGGGCACGCCAGATCGCTGATCTGACACAGTGCTCTGCAAAGTGTCAGATCAACGATCTGTCACTATACAGTTATGTCCCCCCTGGGACAAAGTAAAAAAGTTTAAAAAAAATTTGTTAGATGTATAAAAAAAAATTTCCTAAATAAAGAAAAAAAATATATATATTGTTCCCATAAATACATTTTTTTATCTAAATAAAAAAAAACAATAAATGTACACATATTTAGTATCGCCGCGTCCGTAACGACCCAACCTATAAAATTGTCCCACTAGTTAGCCCCTTCAGTGATCACCGTAAAAAAAAAAAGAGGCAAAAAACAACGCTTTACTATCATACCACCGAACAAAAAGTGGAATAGCACGCGATCAAAAAGACGGATATAAATAACCACTGAAAGCGTCATCTTGTCCCGCAAAAAACGAGCTGCCATACAGCATCATCAGCGAAAAAATAAAAAAGTTACAGTCCTCAGAATAAAGCGATGCAAAAATAATTATTTTTTCTATAAAATAGTTTTTATCATATAAAAAGCGCCAAAACATAAAGAAATGATATAAATGAGGAATCGCTGTAAACGTACTGACCCGAAGAATAAAACTGCTTTATCCATTTTACCAAACGCGGAACGGTATAAACGCCACCCCAAAGGAAATTCATGAATAGCTGGTTTTTGGTCATTCTGCCTCACAAAAATCGGAATAAAAAGCGATCAAAAAATGTCACGTGCCCGAAAATGATACCAATAGAAACATCAACTCGTCCCGCAATAAACAAGACCTCACATGACTCTGTGGACCAAAATATGGAAAAATTATAGGTCTCAAAATGTAATGCAAAAAATATTTTTTGCAATAAAAAGGGTCTTTTAGTGTGTGACAGCTGCCAATCAAAAAAATCCGCTATAAAAGTAAATCAAACCCCCCTTCTTCATCCCCTTAGTTAGGGAAAAATAACAAAAATTAAAAAAATGTATTTATTTCCCTTTTCCCATTCGGGTTGGGGTTAGGGTTGGGGCTAGGGTTAGGGCTTGGGTTGGGGCTAGGGTTGGGGCTGGGGTTAGGGTTGGGGCTAGGGTTAGGGTTGGGGCTAAAGTTAGGGTTGGGGCTAAAGTTAGGGTTGGGGTTAAAGTTAGGGTTCGGGCTAAAGATAGGGTTAGGGTTACATTTACGGTTGGGGTTAGGGGTGTGTTAGGGTTAGGGGTGTGGTTAGGGTTATGGTTCGGATTAAGGTTAGGGATGTGTTGGGGTTAGGGTTTCAGTTAGAATTGGGGGTTTACACTGTTTAGGCACATCAGGGCTCTCCAAACGCGACTTGGCATCCGATCTCAATTCCAGCCAATTCTGCCTTGAAAAAGTAAAACAGTGGTCCTTCCCTTCCGAGCTCTCCCGTGCGCCCAAACAGGGGTTTACCCCAACATATGGGGTATCAGCATTTCTCTTGTTACCCTTGGGAAAATAAAAATTTGGGGGCTAAAAAAACATTTTTGTGGGAAAAAAATTAATTTTTATTTTCACGACTCTGCATTATAAACTGTAGTGAAACCCTTGGGGGTTCAAAGCTGCCAAAACACATCTAGTTAAGTTCCTTGGGGGGTCTAGTTTCCAAAATGGTGTCACTTGTGGGGGGGTTTCTACTGTTTAGGTGCATCAGGGGCTCTGCAAATGCAATGTGATGCCTGCAAACCAATCCATCTAAGTCTGCATTCCAAATGGCGCTCCTTCCCTTCCGAGCTCTGTCATGCGCCCAAACGGTGGTTCCCCCCCAACATATGGGGTATCAGCATACTCAGGACAAATTGGATAACAACTTTTGGGGTCGAATTTCTCCTGTTACCCTTGGGAAAATACAAAACTGGGGGCTAAAAAATAATTTTTGTGAAAAAAAAACAAAAATTATTTTCACAGCTCTGCATTATATAAATAATACAAAACCCGGCACTCAACTTTGTGGTGTGAAGAAACGAAAGATTTATTATCCCAAATCAGAAAACGTTTCGGTCCCACAGCTGGACCTTCATCAGTAACGTTTACTGGGACAATGTATAGATTCAAGTGGCTATATAGAGAGAAAAGTTACAGCCTATATGGGTGCTGTCATCGCGGCGTCCACCACTGATTAGCAGGTGGACGCCGCGATGACAGCACCCATATAGGCTGTAACTTTTCTCTCTGGATATCCAATACTATATTGGTAGCAACCTCCGGGCAGGCCATATAGCCACTTGAATCTATACATTGTCCCAGTAAACGTTACTGATGAAGGTCCAGCTGTGGGACCGAAACGTTTTCTGATTTGGGATAATAAATCTTTCGTTTCTTCACACCACAAAGTTGAGTGCCGGGTTTTGTATTATTTGCTGATTACGGTTTGGGAACCTACCCGTGCACCTCATACGGTTGTGCACACGTGTTTCTAACTACGCTAGCTCTGCATTATAAACTGCAGTGAAACACTTCGGGGTTCAAAGCTGTCAAAACAAAGCTAGATAAGTTCCTTAGGGGGTCTCCTTTCCAAAATGGTGTCAATTGTGGGGGGTTTCAATGTTTAGGCCCATCAGGGGCTCTCCAAACGTGACATGCTGTCCCATCTCAATTCCAGTCAATTTTGCATTGAAAAGTCAAATGACGCTCCTTCCCTTCCGAGCTCTGCCATGCGCCCAAACAGTGGTTTACCCCCACATGTGGGGTATCGGCGTACTCAGAACAAATGGCACAACAAATTTTGGGGTCAAATTTCTTCTCTTGCCCTTGGGAAAATAAAAAATTTGGGGCGAAAAGATCATATTTGTGAAAAAATATGATTTTTTATTTTTACGGCTCTGCATTATAAACTTCTGTGAAGCACTTGATGGTTTAAAGTGCTCACCACACATCTAGATAAGTTCCTTAGGGGTCTACTTTCCAAAATAGTGTCACTTGTGGGGGGTTTCAATGTTTAGGGACATCAGGGGCTTTCCAAACGCAACATGGCGTCCCATCTCAATTCCAGTCAATTTTGTACTGAAAAGTCAAACGGTGCTCCTTCCCTTCCGATCTCTGCCGTGCGCCCAAACAGTGGTTTACCCCCACATGTGGGGTATCGGCGTACTCAGAACAAATGGCACAACAACTTTTGGGGTCCAATTTCTTCTAATACGCTTGGGAAAATAAAATTGGAGCTGAAGTTTTTGTGAAAAAAAGTTAAATGTTAATTTTTTTTAAACATTCCAAAAATTCCTGTAAAACAACTGAAGGGTTAATAAACTTCTTGAATGTGGTTTTGAGCACCTTGAGGGGTGCAGTTTTTAGAATGATGTCACACTTGGTTTTCTATCATATAGACCCCTCAAAATGACTTCAAATGTGATGTGGTCCTTAAAAAATATTGGTGTTGTAAAAATGAGAAATTGCTGGTCAACTTTTAACCCTTATAACTCCCTAACAAAAAAAATTTTTGGTTCCAAAATTGTGCTGATGTAAAGTAGACATGTGGGAAATGTTACTAATTAATTATTTTACATGACATATTTCTGTGATTTAAGGGCATAAAAATTCAAACTTGGAAAATTGCAAAATTTTCAAAATTTTCGCCAAATATCCATTTTTTTTCACAAATAAATGCAAGTTATATCGAAGAAATTTTACCACTATCATGAAGTACAATATGTCATGAGAAAACATTGTCAGAATCGCCAAGATTCGTTGAAGCGTTCCAGAGTTATAACCTCATAAAGGGACACTGGTCAGAATTGTAAAAATTGGCCCGGTCATTAACGTGCAAACCACCTTTGGGGCTTAAAGGGTTAAGAATGCTATTTTCCAACTCAGAACCTAAGGGTACCGTCACACAGTGGCATTTTGATCGCTACGACGGCACGATTCGTGACGTTCCAGCGATATAGTTACGATCTCGCAGTGTCTGACACGCTCCTGCGATCAGGGACCCCGCTGAGAATCGTACGTCGTAGCAGATCGTTTGAAACTTTCTTTCGTCGTCTAGTGTCCCGCTGTGGCGGCATGATCGCATGGTGTAACAAAGGTGTGCACGATATTGTATACGATGTGCGCATAGTAACCAACGGCTTCTACATCGCACATACGTCATGAAATTATCGCTCCAGCGTCGTACATTGCAAAGTGTGACAGCAGTCTACGACGCTGGAGCGATATTGTTACGATGCTGGAGCGTCACGGATCGTGCCGTCGTAGCGATCAAAATGCCACTGTGTGACGGTACCCTAATGCTGCCATCAGCACCCTTCTCTGCAGAATAGATTCTTCCTATTCAGTATTAACTGCTGGCGAGAAACTTTGAGACAAAGCATCAGCTTTAACATTTTTTGTCCCAGGGATATATGTCACAGAGAAATGGAACCGGGTAAAAACAATGCCCACCTAGCTAGACGGGCATTCAAACATTTAGCAGCATCCAGGTAGATCAGGTTCTTATGATCAGTAAAGACTTATATAGGATGTCTAGCGCCCCTCCTAAAAATGTCGCCAATGCTCAAACGCAAGCTTAATAGCCAGCAATTCTCGGTTGCCAACATCGTAGTTGAGTTCCGCCTCTGAAATTTTTTTAGAAAAGAAAGCACAGGGATGTACACCATCCTCCCCCTCCTGGGACAGAACAGCCCCCACTCCTACTGATGAGGTGTCCATCTCTACCAGAAAGGGCTTAGTCTCATCTGTCTGGATCAAAACAGGAGCAGAGCTAAAGCTCTCCTTGAGATGCTCAAAAGCCTTAACAGCCTCAGGGGACCATTGGACAGTATTGGAACCCTCCTTAGTAAGATCAGTAAGGGGTTTTGCGATAACAGAAAAATTCTTTATTAATTTTCTATAATAATTAGCAAACCCCAAAAATCTCTGAATCGACTTCAAGCATTCAGGTCTAGGCCACTCCAATACCGCCTGAACCTTCACCGGGTCCATCTCAAAACCATCACTGGAAACAAAGTACCCCAAAAAACTAATATTCTGTACCGCAAATTCGCATTTCTCCAGTTTAGCAAAGAGTGTGTTTTCTCTCAGAATCTGCAGAACCTCACGGACTCTCTGCCAATGCAACTCCAGATCGGGCGAATAGATCAAAATATCATCCAAATAAACAATCACACTCCTACCGATCAACGGCCTCAGGATGTCGTTAATGATATTTTGAAAGAATGCTGTAGCATTTGTAAGGCCGAAATGCATAACTAGCCACTCAAAATGACCTTCCGGGTATTAAAGGCTGTCTTCCATTCATCACCTTCTTTTACCCGCAGCAAATTATATGCCCCACGGAGATCGATCTTAGAGAACCACTTGGCTCCAACTAATTGGTTAAACAAATCCGGAATTAGCAGCAAGGGGTAAGGATTGCGCACAGTGATCTTATTAATCTCCCTGAAATCCAGACATGGCCTAAGACCCCCATCTTTTTTTTTTTACAAAAAAGAACCCCACTGCCACAGGGGGATTTAAAGGGCCTTATATGACCTGCAGCAAGGCTAGTCTGCAGGTATTTCTTTAAGGTCTCCCTCTCGGGAATCGTCAGATTAAATAAACGACTCTTAGGGAAATTAGCACCTGGGACAAACTCAATAGCGGAAATCGTAATCTCTATGAGGTGGGAGAGCTTGTGACTCCACTTCTGAAAATACTTTCCAGAATTCCTGAATAGCTTAACGTAGCTCTTTTTTCACAACAGCAGCAATGTGTACATCACAACATTTCCCATAACACTCCTGACCCCAGGATCTTTGTTGTGAATTCTGCTCTTGGGTTCCCACCAGTGGTTGTAGGTGGGAATGCAGTTGTCTGAGTCACAGTCCTGGCCAGGTGTATCTGCTAATTGCTGTTCTGACTGGGATATTTAAGTATGCAGGATTCATTAGCCCTTGCCAGTTGTCAATGTTTCTTTGGAAGTATTGGATCTCTACCTGGCCTCACCTGCTTAGCTGCCAGTTCAGCAAAGATAAGTGTCTGTTTCTTTTTCTGAAGCACACTTGCTGTGTGCTTATTTTCAGTGCTGATCTTTTGTTTCTATTTGTTCAGCTTAGACTGTGTCAGTTGTTTTTCTCAGTCTGGTTGGATTCTCTGGAGTTGCAGTTATACTCTCCACATCTTTAGTTAGGTGGTGGGGTTTTGTATTTTCTGCTGTGGATATTTTTTGTAGTATTTTTATGCTGACCGCTTAGTATCCTGTCCTGTCCTTTTCTATTTAGCTAGAAGTGGCCTCCTTTGCTAAGCCTGTTTTCTGCCTGCGTGTGTCTTTTCCTCTCCAACTCACAGTCAATATTTGTGGGGGGCTGCCTATCTTTTGGGGGTCTACTCTGAGGCAAGATAGTTTTCCTATTTCCATCTTTAGGGGTATTTAGTCCTCCGGCTGTGTTGAGGTGTCTAGGTTTTGTTAGGCACACCCCACGGCTACTTCTAGTTGCGGTGATGAGATCAGGGTTTGCGGTCAGTATAAGTTACCACCTACTCCAGTGAAGGTTTTCATGCTGCTCCAAGGCCACCTGATCTTAACAGTACACCTGGCCAACAATGAGTTAAATGCATCTCAGAAGAAGGGAGGAAAGGTCTTGAGCCATTTTTTTTTCTTCAGTCTGTTTTGTCTTCTCCTCCCTCTTTATCTCTGGGTGGCTGAAGAACCTTGTGCTAGCATGAATGTTCAGGAATTAGCTTCTCGTGTATACCAGCTTGCTGCTAGGATACAGGGTATTTCTGATTATATTGTTCAAACTCCTGCTTTAGAACCGAAGATTCCTACTCCTGATTTGTTTTTTGGTGACAGGTCCAATTTTTTGAGTTTTAAAAACAACTGTAAACTGTTTTTTGCATTGAAACCTCGATCCTCTGGTGATTCCATTCAACACGTTAAAATCATCATCTCCCTGCTGCGTGGTGATCCACAGGATTGGGCATTTTCCCTTGAATCTGGGGATCCTGCTTTGCTTAATGTAGACTCCTTCTTTCAGGCGTTAGGATTACTGTATGATAAACCTAATTCGGTGGATCAAGCTGAGAAGACCTTGTTGGCCCTGTCTCAGGGGCAAGAGGCGGCTGAATTGTATTGTCAGAAATTCAGAAAATGGTCTGTGTTGACTACATGGAATTATGATGCTTTGGCGGCAATTTTCAGAAAGGGTCTTTCTGAATCCGTTAAAGATGTTATGGTGGGGTTTCCCACACCCTCCAATCTGAGTGATTCTATGTCTCTGGTCATTCAGATTGACCGGCGCTTGCGGGAGCGCAGAACTGTGTGCGCTATGGCGTTATCCTCAGAGCAAATTCCTGAGCCTATGCAGTGTGATAGGATTCTGTCTAAAACAGAACGACAAGGTTTCAGACATCTCAATAGGTTGTGTTATTATTGTGGCGATGCTTCCCATGTCATTTCTGTCTGCCCTAAGCGGACAAAGAGGATCGCCAGTTCATTTACCATCAGTACTGTACAACCTAAATTTCTGTTATCTGTGTCCTTGATCTGTTCATTGTCATCATTTTCTGTCATGGCGTTTGTGGATTCAGGCGCTGCCTTGAACTTAATGGACTTTGACTTTGCTAGGCGTTGTGGTTTTCCCTTGCAGCCTTTGCAGAACCCTATTCCTTTAAGGGGCACTGATGCTACACCCTTGGCTAAAAATAAGCCCCAGTTTTGGACACAGGTGACCATGCGCACGGCGCCAGCCCATTAGGAAGATTGTCGATTTCTGGTGTTGCATAATTTGCATGATGCTATCGTGCTGGGTTTTCCCTGGTTACAGGTACATAATCCTGTTTTGGATTGGAAGTCCATGTCTGTGACTAGTTGGGGTTGTCAGGGGGTTCATAATGATGTTCCTCTGATGTCTATCGCCCCTTCATCCTCTTCTGCAATTCCGGAGTTTTTGTCTGATTTTCAGGATGTATTCGATGAGCCCAAGTCCAGTTTCCTTCCACCGCACAGGGACTGCAATTGTGCTATTGACTTGATTCCAGGCTGTAAGTTTCCTAAGGGCCGACTTTTCAACCTGTCTGTACCTGAACATGCCGCCATGTGGAGCTATATTAAGGAGTCTTTGGAGAAAGGGCATATTCGGCCATCTTCTTCACCGATGGGAGCGGGGTTCTTTTTTGTTGCTAAAAAAGATGGTTCCTTAAGACCCTGTATTGATTATCGCCTCTTGAATAAGATCACGGTCAAGTTTCAATATCCTTTACCTTTGCTTTCAGATTTGTTTGCTAGGATTAAGGGAGCTAGTTGGTTTACTAATATTGACCTTCGGGGGGCTTATAATCTTGTTCATATTAAACAGGGTGATGAATGGAAAACTGCGTTTAACACGCCCGAAGGCCATTTTGAATACCTTGTGATGCCATTCGGACTCTCTAATGCTCCATCTGTTTTTCAGTCCTTCATGCATGATATCTTCCGGAATTATCTTGATAAATTCTTGATTGTATATTTGGACGATATTTTGATTTTTTCCGATGATTGGGAGTCTCATGTGCAGCAGGTCAGGATGGTATTTCAGATCCTTCGTGACAATGCCTTGTTTGTGAAAGGGTCTAAGTGTCTTTTTGGGGTGCAGAAGGTTTCCTTTTTAGGCTTTATTTTTTCTCCCTCGTCTATAGAGAAGGATCCGATTAAGATTCAGGCCATTCATGATTGGATTCAGCCCACATCCGTGAAGAGCCTTCAGAAATTTTTGGGTTTTGCTAATTTTATCGCCGTTTCATTGCTAATTTTTCCAGCGTGGTTAAACCCTTGACTGATTTGACGAAGAAGGGCGCTGATGTGGCGAATTGGTCCCCTGCGGCTGTCTCTGCCTTTCAGGAACTTAAACGTCGTTTTACTTCTTCTCCAGTGTTGCGTCAACCGGATGTTTCTCTTCCGTTTCAGGTTGAGGTTGATGCTTCTGAGATTGGGGCAGGGGCTGTTTTGTCTCAGAGGGATCCTGTTGGTTCCTTAATGAAACCGTGTGCCTTCTTTTCCCGTAAGTTTTCGCCTGCTGAACGCAATTATGATGTCGGCAATCGGGAGTTGTTGGCTATGAAGTGGGCATTTGAGGAGTGGCGACATTGGCTTGAGGGAGCTAAGCACCGTATTGTGGTCTTGACCGATCATAAGAATCTGATTTACCTCGATGGTCCTTGTTTTTTTCTCGTTTTGATTTCGTGGTCTCGTACCTTCCGGGGTCTAAGAATATTAAGGCTGATGCCCTCTCTAGGAGTTTTTTGCCTGATTCTCCTGAGGTCTTAGAGCCGGTCGGTATTCGGAAAGAGGGGGTGGTCCTTTCTGCCATTTCCCCTGATTTACGACGGGTTCTTCAGGAATTTCAGGCTGACAAACCTGACCGCTGTCCTGTGGGGAAACTGTTTGTTCCTGACAGATGGACTAGTAAAGTGATTTCTGAGGTTCACTCTTCCGTGTTGGCTGGTCATCCTGGCATTTTTGGTACCAGAGATTTGGTTGGTAGGTCCTTTTGGTGGCCTTCATTGTCGCGTGATGTGCGTTCTTTTGTGCAGTCCTGTGGGACTTGTGCGCGGGCCAAGCCTTGTTGCTCCCGTGCTAGTGGGTTGCTTTTGCCATTGCCGGTCCCTGAGAGGCCCTGGACGCATATTTCTATGGATTTTATTTCCGATCTTCCTGTTTCCCAGAGGATGTCGGTTATCTGGGTTGTTTGTGACCGATTCTCTAAGATGGTTCATTTGGTGCCTTTGCCTAAATTGCCTTCCTCTTCGGATTTGGTTCCGTTGTTTTTTCAGCATGTGGTCCGTTTGCATGGTATTCCGGAGTATATTGTGTCCGACAGAAGTTCCCAGTTTGTTTCTAGGTTTTGGCGGGCCTTTTGTGCCAAGCTGGGCATTGATTTGTCTTTTTCCTCTGCATTTCATCCTCAGACAAATAGCCAGACCGAGCGAACTAATCAGACTTTGGAGACTTATTTGAGGTGCTTTGTGTCTGCTGATCAGGATGATTGGGTGGCTTTTTTGCCATTGGCCGAGTTTGCCCTTAATAATCGGGCTAGTTTGGCTATTTTGGTTTCGCCTTTCTTTTGTAATTTTGGTTTTCATCCTCGTTTTTCTTCTGGGCAGGTAGAGCCTTCTGACTGTCCTGGTGTGGATTCTGTGGTTGACAGGTTGCAGCAGATTTGGGCTCATGTGGTGGACAATTTGGTGTTGTCTCAGGAGGAGGCTCAGCGTTTTGCTAACCGTCGTCGGTGTGTTGGTTCCCGGCTTCGGGTTGGGGATCTGGTCTGGTTGTCTTCCCGTCATGTTCCTATGAAGGTTTCTTCTCCTAAGTTTAAGCCTCGGTTTATCGGTCCTTATAGGATTTCTGAGATTATTAATCCGGTGTCTTTTCGACTGGCGCTTCCGGCCTTTTTTGCTATCCATAATGTCTTCCATAGATCTTTGTTGCGGAAATACGTGGAGCCCGTTGTTCCCTCTGTTGATCCTCCGGCCCCTGTGTTGGTTGATGGGGAGTTGGAATATGTTGTTGAGAAGATTTTGGATTCCCGTTTTTCGAGGCGGAAGCTTCAGTACCTTGTCAAATGGAAGGGTTATGGCCAGGAGGATAATTCTTGGGTTTTTGCCTCTTATGTCCATGCTGCTGATTTGGTCCGTGCCTTTCATCTGGCTCATCCTGATCGTCCTGGAGGTCCTGGTGAGGGTTCGGTGACCCCTCCTCAAGGGGGGTACTGTTGTGAATTCTGCTCTTGGGTTCCCTCAAGTGGTTGTAGGTGGGAATGCAGTTGTCTGAGTCACAGTCCTGGCCAGGTGTATCTGCTAATTGCTGTTCTGACTGGGATATTTAAGTGTGCAGGATTCATTAGCCCTTGCCAGTTGTCAATGTTTCTTTGGAAGTATTGGATCTCTGCCTAGCCTCACCTGCTTAGCTGCCAGTTCAGCAAAGATAAGTGTCTGTTTCTTTTTCTGAAGCACACTTGCTGTGTGCTTATTTTCAGTGCTGATCTTTTGTTTCTATTTGTCCAGCTTAGACTGTGTCAGTTGTTTTTCTCAGTCTGGTTGGATTCTCTGGAGTTGCAGTTATACTCTCCACATCTTTAGTTAGGTGGTGGAGTTTTGTATTTTCTGCTGTGGATATTTTTTGTAGTATTTTTATGCTGACCGCTTAGTATCCTGTCCTGTTCTTTTCTATTTAGCTAGAAGTGGCCTCCTTTGCTAAGCCTGTTTTCTGCCTGCGTGTCTTTTCCTCTCCAAATCACAGTCAATATTTGTGGGGGGCTGCCTATCCTTTGGGGGTCTACTCTGAGGCAAGATAGTTTTCCTATTTCCATCTTTAGGGGTATTTAGTCCTCCGGCTGTGTCGAGGTGTCTAGGTTTTGTTAGGCACACCCCACGGCTACTTCTAGTTGCGGTGATGAGATCAGGGTTTGCGGTTAGTATAAGTTACCACCTACTCCAGTGAAGGTTTTCATGCTGCTCCAAGGCCACCCGATCATAACAGATCTTATCATACTTGACGACCAGTCCAGTTCAGGATTGTGCATTTTTAACCAGGGTAACCCCAGGACAACTGGAGAAGGCAATTTATCAAGTACAAACAAATATAAAGACTCCTGGTGTTCCATATTCACAGTGAGTGGAAACCCGGTGACCTTTCGAGAAACTCACCCATGCTCTAGAGGAGTGTTATCAATCGCCACTACAGGAAAAGGGCGTGATAAAGGTATAGAATCAATCTTAAGGTACCTTCACACTCAGCAACTTTACAACGAGAACAACAACAATCTGTGACGTTGCCGTGTCCTGCATAGCGATCTTGTTGTGTTTGACACGCAGCAGCGATCTGGATCCCGCTGTGCATTCGCTGGTCGGAGCTAGAAGTCCAGAACTTTATTTCGTCCTCAGGTCGGCGTGTATCGTCATGTTTGACAGCAAAAGCAACGATGCCAGCAATGTTTTACATGGAGCTAACAACCAGCGAGAACGATAAGTGAGTCGCCGTTACGTCACTGGATCGCTCTTGCATCGTTCTGGAGTTGCTGTGTTTGACGTCTCTAGAGCGACCTCAACAGCGACGCTCCAGCGATCGGCTCATTGTCTATATCGCTGCAGCGTCGCTGAGTGTGACGATACCTTTATACTTGTCTAGAAATTGTTGATCAATCAAATTAAGTGCAGAACCACAGTCCACCATCACTTGAAAATCAATCAAATGACCACGACAGGTAGAACTACCAGAAAAAGAAACTCCTGCCGACCATAAAAATGCAATTCGAAATGGAAGGTTATTCTGATTGACCTTTTTTTCTCTTTTCCTTGTATATGTGTCCTTCACATTGCTTAATAAAGTGGTCAGCCTTACCACAATAAAGACATAGCCCCTCTGAGAATCTTCTCTGCCTTTCCTAGGAACAAGAGGACATCGCCCCAAGTTGCATTGGCTCCCCACAGTCAATGGGGCTTTCCAGCAAAATTGAAACCTCCTCCTCATTCTGTCTACTTTTTAATCTTCTATCCACCCGGATAGCTAATTGCATAGCATCCTCAAGCGTAGAAGGTGCAGGATATGCAATGAGCAAATCTTTAACCCTGTCATTCAAACCTGCTAAAAACTGACTCTTGAGTGCTGGATCATTCCAGCTGACCTCTGCAGACCATCGTCTGAACTGGGTACAATATCTCTCAGCGTCGCCAAAACCCTGTTTCAGCTGCCTGAATTCTTCCTCGGATGTAGTGACCCGATCAGGATCATCATATAACACCCCCATAGCCAAAAAAAAACCGCTTCTACAGACATCAAACAAGGGTCATCCGGACGCAATGAAAATGCCCAAACTTGGGGCTCACCTCGCAATAATGACATAATAATCCCCACACGCTGTAATTCAGCCCCTGAAGACCTGGGTCTAAGCCGAAAATAAAGTAAAGGTGCATTTGTAAACTAAAAAAATTCCTGCCGTTTACCAGAAAAACATTAAGGCAAACCCACCTTAGGTTCTTCAGAGCGGATCCAATTACTCACGTGCTACTGTAAGCTGGCAACTTCCAACATTAATCCCTGCAGACGCTGAGCAAGATCTTGAACGCTGTTCATGTTGCAGAAATCCGGGAGGGTTTTTTTTTTTTTTTAATACTTCTTTCTGGCTGGACAAACTGTTACGGATCTGCAACACAGGACTAAGGTAGAAGGGGGAAAACTGACCCTGCACTATGACTAGGCTGAAACCCTACGATGGAGTGGGCGACCCATTCCTTGCGAATAGACCCACCGACGATCCTAGGTTAATCTCAAGCGAAGACCTATAGATAAGGGGAAGGGGTACCCTAAATGAACAAAGGACTGGGTACAAAAACGGGTCACCTCCTAGTAGAAAACAACCAATAGAAAAAATAAACTAAGGCTAGCAGAACCAGAGTTACCAGCACTGCACAAATAACACACACAGAACACTAAGCAAAGCACCAAGCTAGAGCTCAAGCGGATTAACACTGTTGTCCAGCAAGGAATGGGAGGCAGGTGCTGGTTAATAAAGAGTGAAACAAACACCTGACCCAAGACAAACCCAGCACTGGAGGAAAAAGACCAGCAGCCGGAACTCCACAAGAAAATGGCGGATAGTAACAAACTAAACAGATTCTAACAATATCATACAAGTACTTTTGATACCCCTTGACTCCCCACCTATGATCCATAAATACCGTTTTTATTCCTTCTGCGGTGTATGTAGATATCCTCTGTCCGTTCCGATGGGTGGGGCTTATTGTCCGTCTCCACCCCCCTCCTCGGCTTGCTGTACATATTCTTTTCTGTGAATATCACAGATCGCGTACAGTTTTGGCGCGTGCGCATTCAAATGGCTTCTCGGGCGTGCGCAGTATGCTTTGCCCAACATCAAGCCCCAAGGTTAGTAATGGAGAGACGTCAATAAGCCTGAGAATACCAGCCTGAGAATACCAGTCCCCAGCTGTCTGCTTTAGCAAGGCTGGTTGTGAAAAATGGGGGGACCCCACGCTGTTTTTTTAAAATTATTTATATAAATAATTTTAAAAATACGATGTGGAGACTCCTCTACTCTTGATAACCAGCCTTGCTGAAGCTGACAGCTGAGGGTTGCAGCCCCCAGCTGAGAGTTTTGCGGCTGGTTATCAAAAATACAAGGGTACCCATGCCGTTTTTTTAAATTATTTATTTACAGCGCAGGAGCGGCTGATGAATACTCCTATCTGCTGCTCCTGCTCTCACTGTCATTAGCGGCAGCGGGTGTCGGATGATGGGAGCTGTAGTCTTATCAGCTGACACCTGTAAACTGTATACCTACGATCACAGCCGAGCACTCCCACTGTCTTTTAGCAGCATGGGAACCGTGGCTTTCTGACAGGCAGAGATGGTTTCACCATCGCTCAGAAGTGGTGTTTGCAACGCTGTCGTGCATATGACAGTGTGTCAAATACTGTATTGTTGGGCCCCTCATTCAGGTGAATAGGGTTCGGGTCCGCTCTGCTGGATGACAGGCTGTATGGACGCATCATGCAGCCTGCCACCTAGAAATAGCAGAGCCGAGTGTGAGGTCATGGAGCGCCCCCGTAGGGCTGTGGGGTACTCGGTACCGGGTCCTTCGGTTCTCAAGGGGGATGTCACGGTGGCTGACCCGGTCCGTGGCTCTCGGGAGGTCCGTTGTAAAAGGGGGAAAGGTCTTTAAAGGAGAAATGTTCGTGACGCCACCTGTGGTATTCGGTCAGGGTGACCGATGCTGCTTTAAGGGGTCCGCTGGGGAAATGTTATGGCAGCTAGATGGTATACCTTCCCACAGGTGAAGTATGTCCCCAGGGCTTCCCAGTGTGTAGATAGTTGATGGTGAATGGTGTAAGGCGCAGTGAAGAACGAGGACACAAGGTTGCAGTCTCTTTACCTTTTTACTGAAGACTTCAGCATCCTCAGTCCAGAGCACCAGATCACAGGACAGGCAGAGCCCGGCCGGTTTGGAGGCAAATTCAGAGTCCCCTTATCCAGGTGGAAATCAGTAGCTTTCCTCTAGCGCCTGGGTGTTGTAGTACCTTATTGCTGAGCCTCTCATAAGGTCCTCACAAGTGTTGTAGATGTTCTAGATGTTATGTCTCTCTCTGTCCCCCAGATGGATAGGACAAACCCGTATGACCGGTGGCCTGAGGCTTTTTACAGGGACTCTAGCACGCCTCGGCCTCTCGTGGGTGCCACCTTGCCTCCTGGGTATGGGGCGGATCAGTAACGTGAAATTAGCTGTCCTGCCGGTATCTGGAGCAAGGCATAAAGAACTGTTGCTCCTTCGGTGTTCCAGCTACCGGGATCCTGCGCCTCAGAAGGAGGCAGCCTGTGCAGGGCAGAACTCCTTCTGGTTTCCACTCCTTTTGCTATGACTTCTTTCTCACTCTCCACGGTACAGTTCCCTGTTCATGTCCTTCCTTAGGAACTGCCGCACGTGGGGCAGGCGCAGCTCCGTGACCTTCTGTCTAGGCCTCTGACAGGCTCCCACCCCTGTCAGGGACCAACTACCTGAGCCGAAGCTCAGCCAGCAACTGCCTAACTTCCTCTCCAGACCACCAGTTTTACCTAAGTGTGAAGAGTGCCCTAATAAATAGGAGCATAGCTCCCCCTGGTGGACTGGAGTATGAAATGTGTTGTATGTTTGTGGTACCTGGTAAAGAGATCTCCTTTATTGCTTTCAAACGTAACATCACTCCCCCTAGAGGAGAATGATATTACTACAACGACCACGACATTGGGGCGCTGCACTCCCCCCGTTAAATCCAGTACTCCGGGACTGGGAAAAGAAATAAACAATACATTAGTGAAAAGACATGCAATTTTTTACAATGTTATAAAACAAGTTGCTTTAACTGTGCTTCCCTTTATGGGAGGTGAGGACACTTGAATGTTGCAAACAAAAACATATTTACATTGTGCGCGCGACTTTAAGTCAAGTAGGGAACAGTTATTAACTAGCTATGAAACACAATTACCCGTACAGGTATACTATCTACTAAGTGCAAAGGCAAACATTATTTCTTTATTCAAGTGCAAATCAACATTTCATTACTTTCATTCTTTTCTAAGTGCCAAGTTTAAACCAACCCCCACGGGCTTACTTTATTCAAATGCAGAACAGTCTATCAACCCCTACGGGCTCACTGCATTTTCTTTCAATTTATTCAAAGTACATCATATCAGATTATCTAACTTTAACTCTAGAATATTGGCTACATACTATCCACTATGTAAACTTAATTCTATCTATCATATTAACTCTTTCAAATACAACAGTTTAACATTCCCTTTAAGGGCGAACTCAAGTCTTTTCTGAGATAGTGCAAAGTATCAATCACATCAACAATCAAGTCAATTTAGCAACAAAAGTGACGTGATGCGAGGTATCTATTACAAACCTCAAACGTTGGGCTTGGGCGGGCTACAAGACGTGTATCCTGACCCGGAATTCTGCCACACCAACGGGTGTTCCTTCAGGTCTGAAAAGTAAAGCAATTCTTACAACAAGATTAATAGCAGTTTCTATTGGAGGCAGTCTCGGTAAAAGCCTCCTGTTGTAAAACCAGTAGGAAGCACCTTTAAGAAGGTGCAAACTATTTGCAAGACAGTTCGTGAACCATTCACTGCCCATGATTCAAATGTTCTTAAGGCAACGATGAACTTGTGCAAACTGAGGATCCCTTTAAACGTGGGACCCCTTTAAGAAATAACCCAGGATGGGTTTAAAGCAAAAAGAAAGTTTAAGAACTATTTACAGTCAGTTCAAATTTCGTGATATCTATTGCAGTTCTGGAGGTAGCCCTGGTGGAGGTAGCCCTTTTGGGTACTGGCGGCTACCAGGTGCTACATATGGGGCTCCCTCACTCCAGATGGGGGTCTGAGTGCCCACTGAGTTCTGTTCTGGAGTAATCTTGGCACAGGTTACAGTTGGAGTTGGTTCCGTAGTTACCGCAGTTTCGGTGGTGGTGACAGTACTCACTGTGGTCCTTGTAAAGGTGCAAGTATGGGTAACTAGTGGTGGTAGTAGTGGCAGATGTTTTGACACAAGGTGGCGCTGTTGTCACAGGAGAAGGCATAGCTGGTGTTTTAGACCTGTGTTTCACAGGGACTCTGCGTTTGTGGACATTTTATTTATTTATTTATTTATTTTATATAGCGCTAACATATTCCGCAGAGCTTTACAGGTTGCACACATTCAGAGTAAACCATCCCTTTTCACCAAACTGCCTAGTGTAGGTGACACTATCTCCTGAATACAAGTCTCTATCTGGATGTCCTTCCCAGAGATGAGAGTCTACGTCCCTCCTGTTCACGAAAATCTCCGCATACAGTCCCTGTTCCTTTATAAAGCCCCATCCTCCTTGTAGCTTGAAGGTGACCACTGAGCCCTGCTTACGCGGGGCCTGGTTAGCGGTGCGGTCCTTGCAGGCCTGGGCTTTAACCTGTAGTTAACCTGTTAATCCCGTTTGTCAAAGGCTCTGTGCTGGGCCTGATGTTTTTCCTCCTTTTCCTCCCACTTGCGGGCGAGCAGGGACTGGTAGTCCTCCCCACTTAGGACCTCTACAGTCTCTCTTTTCTGTTTAGTGGTCCTGGGGAACCCCTTGAGGTCAGAGCCTGGGTTAACCCATCGGTATACAGTCTGCTCTGCATATAGCTCACCCGGCAAGGTGGCGGGCGCAATTGGGGCCTTCATGAATTGCTCCATGCCCGTGACCTGGTCCCAAGGCTCAAGATGTTCGAGCTGGCTGGTACCACGGGGAAGTGGCACTGCTACAGGGCCTATCAGTAGTCCCTCTGTCACCGGGGCAGGGTTGGCGTCCTTACCTGCTGCATCGGTGTCTTCGGTTCCGGTCGGTTCCGTTGGTGGCAGAGTCTGCGGCGGTGCTGACAGCGGCTCTGGAAGTGAAGCAGGGAGTGGTGTTGGAGGCGGCGCTGGTGGATCCTCCGCAGGCGTCGTCCGGCATCAGGCCTTAGTGCTCAGCCGCAGCTGCAGGAGCTGGTCTATGAGTTCCTCCACGCCGGTCTGGAGGAAGTCAGGGCCAACAGGTGATGCCTGGCCGCGGTGTCTCTCCAGGTGGCTGGGGGAGTCCTCTGCTCCGACCCCACGCTCTGGTTCCGGGCGGCTGGCCATGGCGTTGTCCTCGTGGCTGGCTCCTTCCTGGTCCTTTTCACGCTCTCTTCTCTGGGGCGGTTTCTTTTTCTTTGTCTCCACCCACCATTGAGGATCAGAAGATGGATCTCGGCTGCTGACGGACACGTCCTTAAGGTACAGAGATATTTAGACTGGGCGGCCATTATTTTTCGCGCTTCTCAGTTCGTTCACGCCCACGATAGCACGCCCTTCTTCTTCTCCTGCGCTCCTCGTGGCGCTGTAATGGTGGCAGTTTTGGCTGAAATTTTAGGCGGTCTTTTGCAATACACAGTCCGTTAGTAAATCACAGTTCAAGCACAATTCTGGCACAGTTCTTAGGCGCACATGACCCGATTTTCAGGCTTAAGTAGATCCTGTTCGTGACACCAAAAGGTTGGAGCGCCCCCGTAGGGCTGTGGAGTACTCGGTACCGGGTCCTTCGGTTCTCAAGGGGTTGTCACGGTGGCTGACCTGGTCCGTGGCCCTCGGGAGGTCCGTTGTAAAAGGGGGAAAGGTCTTTAAAGGGGAAATGTTTGTGACGCCACCTGTGATATTCGGTCAGGGTGACTGATGCTGCTTTAAGGGGTCCGCTGGGGTGATGTTATGGCTGCTAGATGGTATACCTTCCTACAGGTGAAGTATGTCCCCAGGGCATTCCAGTGTGTAGATGGTGAATGGAGTAAGGCGCAGTGAAGAATGAGGACACAAGGTTGCAGTCTCTTTACCTTTTTACTGAAGACTTCAGCATCCACAGTCCAGAGCACCAGATCACAGGACAGGCAGAGTCTGGCCGGTTTGGAGGCAAATCCAGAGTCCCCTTATCCAGGTGTTGTAGTACCTTATTGCTGAGCCTCTCATAAGGTCCTCACAACTGTTGTAGATGTCCTAGATGTTATGTCTCTCTCTGTCCCCCAGATGGATAGGACAAACCCGTATGACTGGTGGCCTGAGGCTTTTTACAGGGACTCTAGCACGCCCCGACTCTCGTGGGTGCCACCTTGCTTCCTGGGTATGGGGTGGATCAGTAACGTGAAATTAGCTGTCCTGCCAGTCTCTGGAGCAAGGCATAAAGGACTGTTGCTCCCTTGGTGTTCTGGCTACCGGGATCCTGCACCTCAGAAGGAGGTAGCCTTTGCAGGGCAGAACTCCTTCTGGTTTCCACTCCCTTTGCTATGACTTCTTTCTCACTCTACATTACAGTTCCCTGTTCGTGTCCTTCCTTAGGAACTGCCGCACGTGGAGCAGGCGCAGCTCCGTTACCTTCTGTCTAGGCCTCTGACAGGCTCCCACCCCTGTCAGGGACCAACTACCTGAGCCGAAGCTCAGCCAGCAACTGCTTAACTTCCTCTCCAGACCACCAGTTTTACCTAAGTGTGAAGAGTGCCCTAATAAATAGGAGCATAGCTCCCCCTGGTGGACTGGAGTATGAAATGTGTTGTATGTTTGTGGTACCTGGTAAAGAGATCTCCTTTACTGCCTCTAAACGTAACATCACTCCCCCTAGAGGAGAATGATATTACTGCAACGACCAGGACCCTGGGGTGCTGCAGTCACATCCGGCTGTCCTTGACTTTTCTGCAGCAAATATGCTCCAAAAAAAGTCAACCTGCGTATTTGCAACATTTTTTCACCATCCATTTAAGTCAATGGGTGAAAAACGCTACAAAAACGCTGAAAAAAACACTGAAAGAAGTGACATGCTCTGTGTCAAAAAAATGCTGCAAAGCACAAAATCCTGATGACAAAAAAAATACAATGTGTGTGCATGAGATTTCTGAAATCTCATAGGCTTTGCTGGTACTGTAAAAAGCAGCTGAAAATTAGCATGAAAAAGCAGCAAAGACACCCAGTGTGAACAGGAGTTTGTGTTTTCTGGTTTCAGAAAGCTATTTTCCCAAGGTGCAGTTGGGTTATAGCAAAAAACAAACTGTTGCACAATAAAGAAAGGTAACCTGGCACTACTCCATTCCATAATACAAAAATCTTAGATAACTCACGTAATACACCTGCCATTATCAGTTAGATCACAGTCCACAGCAATATACAGAGTAGAAAATCTACGCCATTAACCAAGAAGTGAAAAGATAGGCTATTTATTACAACAGTGGTATAGGAACATGGAAAGAAGCCTACTGTCATTTTGTCTATTGCAGCCCCCCACATTCTGCAAACCCCATCTACTTAACAATACACACTTTATTTACACACAGTCCAAGCAGTCCTAATGGCCCTAATCTGACAATTTACACTTTGCTATGGGGCATTATGTCTATTACAACCTGTCATTGAGTGCTCTACCTGCATGAGACAATCAAACAAAGGGATCCTATGTCACAATCATGTTCCCCAAACCTTTGAAACATTGGTCTAATTATTTTACTTATTTAAAACCTCTAGCATGGATACAAAGAATGCATATATCACAACATTCATTTGACATGATAAAGCTGTTCACACACCCAATGTGTTACTTGCAATCTGCAGCCTCTTACCATGGATCAGGTGACTACAAAATCAGTATTGACCTCATCTTTTTATACCTTTTAGTATATTATTCATAAACCACTTCTGGCAAGCATTAAATATAAAACATCATCATACTAGGATATTCCTAAGATTCTCAATCCATCAAAAAGATTCAATTGGCTTACTCTAACAAATTTAAGCTATCTTGGAATTATTTGTAATATTATACCAATTCTTGAAAATAGGAAGGGTATGTGCACACGTAGTGGATTTGCCTGCAGATCCGCAGCGGATTGGATGCTGCGGATTCGCAGCAGTTTTCCATCCGGCTTACAGTACCATGTCAACCTATGGAAAACAAAATCCGCAGTGCACATGCTGCGGAAAATAACGCTCGATAACGCTGCGTTTTATTTTCTGCAATATGTCAATTCTCTGTGCGGATTCCGCAGAGTTTTACACCTGCTCCTCAATAGGAATCCGCAGGTGGTAAAACGCTGGTGAAATCCACACAAAAAACACTGGAAATCTGCTGTAAATCCGCGGGTAATCCACAGGTAAAATGCAGTCCGTTTTACCTGCAGATTTATCAAAAACTGAGCGGAAAAATCCGCACAGAAATCTGCAATGTGGGCACATACCCTCAATCTTATATCTTCAACTGGATGTCTATGAGAAAATACAAATCTCATTGCCCTTTTACTTTTATAACCTGTTTTGCTTAATACAATTTCCCTATCCTTATGTTGTGCTCTTTTTAAAGCATAAGCTTTATCCTCAGGGCAACCCCTCAATCTCAAACAATGGTAGAAATCCTCTGCTTGTGCACTAAATGTCTGGTCTTTGCTGTTTTGCTTCTCAAAAATAAAAATTGGTGGCAGTGTTCTATTAGTATGATATCGATGAGAACTATCAAAGTGCAACAGGGAATTTGTAGCAGTTGGTTTATAATAGCTTGAAACCAACTCCCTATTTATCACCTTGACGCATCCAATAATAATAATAATCTTTATTTTTATATAGCGCTAACATATTCCGCAGCGCTTTACAGTTTTTGCATCATCACTGTCCCCGATGGGGCTCACAATCTAGAAAGAACTCAATTGATCCTTACCAAATATATTTTTGCGAAATGCATATTACTGTTGCTACCATTCAGATGTTGCAAAATTCATTTTCAGTACCTGACTAAACAATTAATATATCGTCTATGTAACTCAAATACAAATGTATATACTTAACAAAAAGATTAGCTGTATCTTAAATCAATTCATCATCCAAAACCACCAAAAATAGATTAGTAAAAGTTGGGGCCACAAGGGTCCCCATTGCGGTTCCACATATCTGGTGGAACAGTCTGCCATCAAACAGGAATGCATTGTCATTTAATATAGACATAATGTATATGTATAATAATGCCTGCATTGAATGTAAGAAGTTGATGTCTAATTGCCTGCACACTCACATACTGAAGGTGTATAGGCTCGACATTAATA
The DNA here is from genome assembly GCF_032444005.1 of Ranitomeya imitator. Taxonomy (NCBI): domain Eukaryota; kingdom Metazoa; phylum Chordata; class Amphibia; order Anura; family Dendrobatidae; genus Ranitomeya; species Ranitomeya imitator. Next base: position 126,588,625 of record NC_091286.1, read on the forward strand.
CTGTCGAGTTTTAATTCATCTTACCACAAAAAGTCCTGAAATATAAACAAAAATTCTTGTGTGTCCTGCAAATATAAACAGATATTTTTAAACAATAGTCTTAAAACCCAAATGACAGGGCATGATAATGGGTTTGAAATCGAGTGTCTGCCTGCTACACTAGGACATTAATGCAGATGGAATATAGCATGAACTAAAAGGCACTCTGTCAGTGTAACACTGACAGGTGTAATGCAAGGCAATGCATTATACCAGTGATTATAGGGGGACTTTGTAAAAAATTAAAAGTTTAAAAAATTGTAAAATATTTTTTAAAATTACAAAATAAAAAAATTATACCAATAAATACATATATTTATGTAAAAAAAAGTGCACTTATTTGACATTGCCACGTCCAGAATAATCCAATCTATAAAACTGAGAACAGTCAAAAAGTATATAATAAACGTGCCAAAAAACTATGCTTTTTCATGACACCGCCAAAAAAAGGGAAATAAAACACAACCAAAAAGTCATATGTAAATAAAAATGTTATCGCTGAAAAGGTCATCTTGTCCCGCAAAAAAACAAGCCACCAAACAGCTTCGTCAGTGGAAAAAAAAGCTCTAGTTCTCTCGTTGACATAATAAACCACATTCATACACCTTTGAACCTTGGTCAGTGCTGACTCTAAACTCTTGCATTCCTCATTTTTCTATATGGCATTTTGTTGGTGGTCCAGCAGCTGCCTTTACATGTTTTTATAAGAGTTGCATTTTCAGTCTCTCCAGCTTTATTATTTGATTTATAGTCCAATATTATACCCATACACACCACCACCAAGACAGATATCTGACTCAAAACAGAAAATCTTTGGACAGTGTTTACAGTTTAAGTAGCCTAAAAGTCTGATACTGCAGTGTATTGTTAAATAGACTGTTGATTACTAGAGATGAGTGAACTTGTTCGGAAAATGTTTGACAATCTCAAATTTGGCATGAAAATTGCACATTTGGATTCGTGTTCGGATTCTAGAGCTTTTTTCCTAAAAATCAGCAAAAGTCATCCAAACATCACTGTCCCCTGCTCACACTGCAATCAGCGCTAGCAGGGGACAATATTGAGAATTGTATTCAACTGTTAACAGAGTGAGCAGGTGGCGGCTGATGGGAGTATTCATCAGCCACTGCCTGTGCTATAAATAATGTAAAAAATTACTTGGGGTTCCCCTGTATACTGTATATTTGATAATCAGCCAGGCAAAACTGACAACTGCGGGCTGCAACCCTCAGCTGTCAGCTTCAGCAAGGCTGGTTATCAAGAATAACTGATGCTGATGGGAGGTGGTATGTATTACAATAAAGACAGGAGGCAGGGATTTCTTCCAGGCACCACATGCCCCAGAGCCTGTAAGAAATCATTAACATAAAGACAGAATATAACATTTCTCAGCAACAAGACCCTTAATATGAGGCATACAGGTAGGGCTAGTGTAACATTTATATTACCTGTATGCCCATATCAATAGGTCTTATACATCTGGGGGTGTCAGACTCCCTTTAAAAGAATCTGATGCTTGCATCTTGGTGCGAAATACCAACTTTATGGTGTTCTTATCTTTTCATTCCTCATCTGTCTGTGACATGTGTTTTTCATATATGGCAATATAGATATGATTCTACGGAATTGTGGTACTAAGGCTGGTTTCACATTTGCGTTTTTTGGCGCTGCGTTTTAGCGCAAAAAAAACATGCGTTTTTTTCCCTATATTTAACATTAAAAACGCAAGCGTTTTTTTTGTATGCGTTTTGCAGCGTATGACGACGCATGCGTCGTTTCTCTGCTTGTGTTTGGTTGCAGAAATGCAACATGTAGTAATTTCTAGAGGCAAAAAAAACGTATTGCTGTCTATGTAAACGCATGCGTTTATAGCACATGCGTTTGGATGCGTTTTTAAACGCATGCATTTCCATAGACAAAAACAAGTCTACACACTGATAAGCCACCCCCCACCATCAAGATGATAAAGGGATCCAAACCCTAACCCTAACCCTAGGGATCCAAACCCTAACCCTAATCCTAACCCTAACCCTAACCCTAGGGATCCAAACCCTAATGCTAACCCTAACCCTAACCCTAGGGATCCAAACCCTAACCCTAATCCTAACCCTAACCCTAGGGATCCAAACCCTAATCCTAACCCTAATCCTAACCCTAGCTATTTCTAGTGGGTTTTATAGTTGATTTTGATGATTGGCAGCTGTCACACACTTCTCATCATGCGTTTCAAAAACGCAAACGCAGGAAAAAACACATGTAAACGCGTCAAAACGCAGCGTTTTTTTTACCACATACGAAAACACATGCGTCTAAAAAACGCAGCGTTTGCACGCATTTACATGCGTTTTTTTCACCACCTGCATTTGCGTTTTTAAACGCAAATGTGAAACCAGCCTAAGAAATTTTAGGGTTTTATGTATTTAATATAAATACAGTCATGGCCAAAAGTATTCACACCCCTGCAATTCTGTCAGATAATACTCATTTTCTTCCTGAAAATGATTGCAAACACAAATTATTTGGTATTATTATCTTCATTTAATTTGTCTTAAATGAAAAAACACAGAAGAGAATGAAGCAAAAAGCAAAACATTGATTATTTCACACAAAACTCCAAAAATGGGCCAGACAAAAGTATTGGCACCCTCAGCCTAATACTTGGTTGCACAACCTTTAGCCAAAATAACTGCCACCAACCGCTTTCGGTAACCATCAATGAGTTTCTTACAATGCTCTGCTGGAATTTTAGACCATTCTTCTTTGGCAAACTGCTCCAGGTCCCTGATATTTGAAGGGTGCCTTCTCCAAACTGCCATTTTTAGATCTCTCCACAGGTGTTCTATGGGATTCAGGTCTGGACTTATTGCTGGCCACCTTAAAAGTGTCCAGTGCTTTCTCTCAAACCATTTTCTAGTGCTTTTTGAAGTGTGTTTTGGGTCATTGTCCTGCTGGAAGACCCATGACCTCTGAGGGAGACCCAGCTTTCTCACACTGGGCCCTACATTATGCTGCAAAATTTGTTGGTAGTTTTCAGACTTCATAATGCCATGCACACGATCAAGCAGTCCAGTGCCAGAGGCAGCAAAGCAACCCCAAAACATCAGGGAACCTCTGCCATGTTTGACTGTCGGGACCGTGTTCTTTTCTTTGAATGCCTCTTTTTTTCTCCTGTAAACTCTATGTTGATGCCTTTGCCCAAAAAGCTCTACTTTTTTCTCATCTGACCAGAGAACATTCTTCCAAAATGTTTTATGCCTTTTCAGGTAAGTTTTGGCAAACTCCAGCCTGGCTTTTTCATGTCTCGGGGTAAGAAGTGGGGACTTCCTGGGTCTCCTACCATACAGTCCCTTTTCATTCAGATGCTGACGGATAGTACGGGTTGACACTGTTGTACCCTCGGACTGCAGGGCAGCTTGAACTTGTTTGGATGTTAGTCGGGGTTCTTTATCCAACATCCGCACAATCTTGCATTGAAATCTCTTGTCAATTATTCTTTTCCATCCACATCTAGGGAGGTTAGCCACCGTGCCATGGGCTTTAAACTTCTTGATGACACTGCGCACGGTAGACACAGGAACATTCAGGTCTTTGGAGATGGACTTGTAGCCTTGAGATTGCTCTTGCTTCCTCACAATTTGGTTCCTCAAGTCCTCAGACAGTTCTTTGGTCTTCTTTCTTTTCTCCATGCTCAATGTGGTACACACAAGGACACAGGACAGAGGTTGAGTCAACTTTAATCCATGTCAACTGGCTGCAATTGTGATTTAGTTATTGCCAACACCTGTTAGGTGCCACAGGTAAGTTATAGGTGCTGTTAATTACACAAATTAGAGAACCATCACATGATTTTTCTAACAGTGTCAATACTTTTGTCCACACCCTTTTTTATGTTTGGTGTGGAATTATATCCAATTTGGCTTTAGGACAATTCTTTTTGTGTTTATTCATTTAAGACAAATTAAATGAAGATAATAATACCAAAGAATTTGTGTTTGCAATCATTTTCAGGAAGAAAATGAGTAGTGTCTGACAGAATTGCAGGGGTGTGAATACTTTTGGCCATGACTGTATGTACCAAATTGCTATTTAGAATGACAGATAATATTTAATCATTTTTTACATTCGGACACGTATTTGAATTATCAAATGTATTTTATGAGTATCAATTTTACATATTTAAGCTATTTCTCAAAATTTAGTGAAAAGTCAAGACATAGTGCCAGAATATCCCATTTCCACTAAAATGTTTATACATAAACTATACTTTTTTTGTTAAAAATAATTACGTGTATTTTTGCTCTGCTGCTCAGCTGCTGTACAGGGAGTCACCCTAGATATGTCTCAAAATTTCTAGCATTCTAGAGCATGTGCTGGTCTGCTCTCATGCCTGAAATTCCTTTACCTTCAAAGAGCACCATAGGGAATTCACACAAACAAATGCTTTCTATAAATACTTTACATAGTTTATGACCAAGCAATAAGATTTTACATATTCATGTATTGAAAGTGTTTTTCTGTATGCACTTGTTAAATTTCTATAAAATATATTTTATTAATGATATGCTAATATTCTAGGCTATACTCTTGGTCATAACACCTCAATCCTATGTACCTTATTCATCAGCAGAACAGACCACATGGGTGTACTGAATACTCATGTACTACACAGTAGTATGCCTGAGTGTCAATATTCTATTCAGACAGTGTTTTAAGACTTTGCTGTGGGGCTTAGTAGACTTATGTAGGTGGCAAATCTTTAAGCCATTATAAGGCCTCCACCTATCATAGTAACCCATCAGCATTCCATGGGTGACAGAGTGGCCAATGGATCCTCCTTCCACTTAGATGCCTCTGTAAGTATTGACCGTATTATCTAGAAGTTTAAACAATCAGGAGCTGAGGTTTTTCAGATTACGGCCATGACAGTGATGGCTCAGCTGTCAATTGCTACCAACTGATTAGTTAAAACACAAAAATTGAGCTTGGTTTAAGTTGGTAAACATGTAGCACCTACAAGAAACAAAATGAACATAAACCCTGCTGTAACTGAATAGGTGAAAAGCAAAAGTGCATTTAAACAACACAGGGTTCTTAGTAATACACTTTTTGATCAAAAATAGTATCCCACCATCGGCAAGGTGACCTGATCGGGTCAGTCTTACACTGTCTACCTGGGAAGGGTTCATTAGGAGACACGGCACTGGCAAGTGTAACAGTAATGGCCTGCTGCTCCTCAAGATGTGTGCCACACATGACCTTGTCATCACCAACACTTTATTCCGCTTACCCACACGCAAGAAGACATCATGGATGCACCCACGCTCGAGGCATTGGCATCTCATTGACTACATCATTGCCAGGAAAAGGGATGAGATGGACTTTAGAGTGACGAGGGCCATATGCGGTGCAGACTGCTGGACTGACCATCGCCTCATTGTGTCTAAGTGCAGGCTCCGCATCCTGCCTGCGAGGAGACCCCAAGGGCAGAAAACGAAAAAGAGGCTGAATATCTATAAGCTGCAAAATAAAAGAATTGCAAGGGAATTTGCCAATGACCTTGATGGCAGACTGTTAAATATACTACAGGCAGAGGAGATTAGCGTTGAGGAACAGTGGACAATTCTGAGAGATGCTGTTTATAATACTGCTCTGGAGCATCTCGGATCAGCAGCCAGAAATAATCAAGACTGGTTCGATGAAAACGATGAGGAAATAAAGACACTCCTAAAAGAGAAACATCAGCGGTATAAGATGTATCAAAATGACCACACGTCGGTAGCTAAGAAAGGTGCCTTTACCAACATAAAAAGAAAGGTACGAATCAAGCGAGGCAAGATGCAGGATATCTGGTTTAACAAGAAGGCCGACGAAATTCAGGGCCATGCAGATACCCATGACCAGAAACGCTTCTATGATGCGCTCAAAGCTGTATATGGACCCCAGTCATCAAGCTCTTCATCTCTGCTTAACGCAGATGGAACTAAGCTGCTGATAGAAAAGAAACAAATTCTGGAACGGTGGGCTGAGCACTTTAATAATATTCTTAATCGCCCTGCCAATATGAATGATGAGGCTATTGCTCGTCTGCCCCAGGTAGAAATCAACAAGGAGCTTGATGTTCTTCCAAGTGGAAATGAAGTCAGGAAAGCAGTAAAACAACTTTCTTGTGGAAAAGCACCCGGAAATGATGCTATACCTGCTGAGGTATATAAAGCTGGCGGCCCTGTTCTGATGCAAACGGTGACCAAACTATTCCAATATATGTGGACGAAGGAACAGGTTCCACAACAGATGAAAGATGCCAGCATAATTCACATATACAAGAGGAAAAGTAATCGCCAATCTTGTGACAACCATCGAGGCATCTCCCTTCTGTCCACTGCAGGCAAGATATTGGCTCGTCTCTTGCTCAACCGCCTTTTACATCACCTTGAGTAAGGACTATTACCTGAAAGCCAGTGTGGTTTCCGTGCTAAACATGGAACAGTAGATATGGTCTTTTTAGCACGTCAACTTCAGGAAAAGTGCCAGGAGCAAAACCGTGACCTTTATGTAACTTTTGTTGATTTGACCAAGGCTTTCGACACAGTCAGTAGAGACGGCCTGTGGAAGATCATGGCAAAATTCGGCTGCCCGAGCAAGTTCATCTCAGTCATCCGGCAGTTCCATGATGGCATGATGGTGAAGGTTCTGAACGATGGAGACGTATCTGAGGCTTTCCCAGTAACAAACGGTGTAAAACAAGGCTGTGTGCTTGCTCCAACCCTGTTCAGTATGCTGTTCTCTGCAATGTTAAGTGATGCCTTTAACAACTATCAAGACGGAATCCAGGTTAGGTACAGGACTGATGGCAAGCTATTCAACCCAAAACACCTGAAGGTGGTTACGAAAGTGCATGAGACTGTTATCCGTGATTTATTATTTGCTGATTACTGTGCACTTAACGCTAGCACGGAACAGCAGATGCAGCATGAAATGGACTGTTTTTCGCAAGCTTGCGACAGTTTTGGTCTCGAGATCAACATTAGAAAAACCGAAGTCATGTATCAACCGGTTCCAGGAAAACTGTACAAAGAGCCACGTATCACGGTGAAGGAGCAAAACCTCAAAGCAGTCGATAACTTCACCTACTCAGGCAGCACACTTTCCCGTGAAGTAACCATAGACGCTGAGGTTAATAACAGAATCGCCAAAGCCAGTGCCGCCTTCGGGAGACTGCTTAAGAACGTCTGGGAACGAAGGGGACTAAGCCTTACCACCAAGCTGAAGGTCTACTGCGCGGTGGTCCTCACCACACTTCTCTATGCTAGTGAGACCTGGACAGTGTACAGCCGGCATGCTAAACAGCTTAATCATTTCCACTTGAGTTGCCTCTGCAGACTCCTCCATATCAGGTGGCAAGACAATGTCCCGGACATGGCAATTCTGGAACAAACTGGGCTCTGCAGCGTTTACACTCTCCTGCTGAAAGTCCAAGCCAGGTGGGCTGGACATGTGGTCAGAATGCCTGACAGCTGACTACCGAAACAACTGCTGTACGGAGAACTGTGCCAAGGAAATCGAGCAGTTGGGGGGCAGAAGAAGCGCTATAAAGACTGCCTAAGGCCACATTCACACGTTCCTTTTTATCCTGCGGGTTCTCCCGCAGCGGATTTGATAAATCTGCAGGGCAAACCCGCTGCGGTTATCCCTGCAGATTTATCGCGGTTTGTCCTGCGGGTTCCTGTTGTGAATTCTGTTGTCGGGCTCCCTCCTGTGGTCATGAATGGTACTTTGGCTGGTTCCATCCATGGAATTCCTCTGGTGGCTGTGGGTGTTTCTGAGCTTCCTTCCACAGGTGACGAGGTTAATTCGTTAGCTGGCTGCTCTATTTAACTCCACTTAGATCTTTGCTCCATGCCACCTGTCAATGTTCCAGTATTGGTCTTGTTCACTCCTGGATCGTTCTTGTGACCTGTCTTCCCAGCAGAAGCTAAGTGCCTGCTTGTTTTTCTCTGGTTTGCTATTTTTCTGTCCAGCTTGCTATTTTGTTTGTTGTCTTGCTTGCTGGAAGCTCTGGGACGCAGAGGGAGCGCCTCCGCACCGTGAGTCGGTGTGGAGGGTCTTTTTTGCGCCCTCTGCGTGGTCTTTTTGTAGGTTTTTGTGCTGACCGCAAAGCTACCTTTCCTATCCTCGGTCTGTTCAGTAAGTCGGGCCTCACTTTGCTAAATCTATTTCATCTCTGTGTTTGCATTTTCATCTTTATTCACAGTCATTATATGTGGGGGGCTGCCTTTTCCTTTGGGGAATTTCTCTGAGGCAAGGTAGGCTTTATTTTTCTATCTTCAGGGCTAGCTAGTTACTTAGGCTGTGCCGAGTTGCATAGGGAGCGTTAGGAGCAATCCACGGCTATTTCTAGTGTGTTGTGATAGGATTAGGGATTGCGGTCAGCAGAGTTCCCACGTCCCAGAGCTCGTCCTATATTATCAGTAACTATCAGGTCATTCCGTGTGCTCTTAACCATCAGGTGCATTATTGTCCTGACCACCAGGTCATAACAGTACAGGTGGCCCAAAGTACTAATGCATCTCAATAGAGGGATAAGAGAAGTTCTGAGACCATTTTTTTTTCTTTGCAGCGTGTTTTGTCTCTCTTTTCCCCTTAACCTCTGGGTGGTTCAGGACACAGGTGTAGACATGGACATTCAAGGTCTGTCCTCTTTGATGGATAATCTCACTATAAGTATACAAAACATTCAAGATTTTGTGGTTCAGAATTCGATGTCAGAGCCTAGGATTCCAATTCCTGATTTGTTTTTTGGTGATAGATCTAAGTTCTTGAATTTCAAAAATAATTGTAAATTGTTTCTTGCCTTGAAACCTCGCTCCTCAGGTGACCCTGTTCAACAAGTAAAGATCATTATTTCTTTGTTACGTGGTGACCCTCAAGACTGGGCATTTTCCCTTGCGCCAGGGGATCCGGCATTGCGTGATGTTGATGCGTTTTTCCTGGCGCTTGGATTGCTTTATGACGAACCTAATTCAGTGGATCAGGCAGAAAAATCTTGCTGGCTCTGTGTCAGGGTCAGGATGAAGCGGAGATATATTGTCAGGAGTTTAGAAAGTGGTCTGTGCTCACTCAGTGGAATGAATGTGCCCTGGCAGCAATCTTCAGAAAGGGTCTCTCTGAAGCCCTTAAGGATGTCATGGTGGGATTTCCCATGCCTGCTGGTCTGAATGAGTCTATGTCTTTGGCCATTCAGATTGATCGACGCTTGCATGAGCGTAAAGCTGTGCACCATTTGGCGGTACTATCTGAGCATGGGCCTGAGCCTATGCAATGTGATAGGACTTTGACCAGAGCTGAACGGCAAGAACACAGATGTCGGAATGGGCTATGTTTTTACTGTGGTGATTCCACTCATGCTATCTCCGATTGTCCTAAGCGCACTAAGCGGTTCGCTAGGTCTGCCACCATTGGTACGGTACAGTCTAAATTTCTATTGTCCGTTACTCTGATTTGCTCTTTGTCATCCTATTCTGTTATGGCATTTGTGGATTCAGGCGCTGCCCTGAATTTGATGGACTTGGAGTATGCTAGGCGCTGTGGTTTTTTCTTTGAGCCCTTGCAGTATCCTATTCCATTGAGAGGAATTGATGCTACGCCTTTGGCCAAGAATAAGCCTCAGTACTGGACCCAATTGACCATGTGCATGGCTCCTGCACATCAGGGGGATATCCGCTTTCTGGTGTTGCATAATCTGCATGATGTGGTCGTTTTGGGGTTGCCATGGCTACAGGTCCATAATCCAGTATTGGACTGGAAATCTATGTCTGTGTCCAGCTGGGGTTGCCAGGGGGTACATGGTGATGTTCCATTTTTGTCTATTTCGTCTTCCACTCCTTCTGAAGTTCCAGAGTTTTTGTCGGATTATCGGGATGTATTTGATGAGCCCAAACCCAGTGCCCTACCTCCTCATAGGGATTGCGACTGTGCAATTAATTTGATTCCTGGTAGTAAGTTTCCTAAGGGCCGATGATTCAATTTATCTGTGCCAGAACACGCCGCTATGCGGAGTTATATAAAGGAATCCTTGGAGAAAGGCCATATTCGCCCATCGTCCTCACCGTTAGGAGCAGGGTTCTTTTTTGTGGCCAAGAAGGATGGTTCTTTGAGACCTTGTATTGATTACCGCCTTCTCAATAAAATTACAGTCAAATTTCAGTATCCTTTGCCGTTGCTGTCTGATTTGTTTGCTCGTATTAAAGGGGCTAGTTGGTTCACCAAGATAGATCTTCGAGGTGCGTATAATCTTGTGCGTATTAAACAAGGCGATGAATGGAAAACAGCATTTAATACGCCCGAGGGCCATTTTGAGTACCTGGTTATGCCATTCGGGCTTTCCAATGCTCCATCAGTATTTCAGTCCTTTATGCATGACATCTTCCGAGAGTACCTGGATAAATTCCTGATTGTGTATTTGGATGATATTTTGGTCTTTTCGGATGATTGGGAGTCTCATGTGAAGCAGGTCAGAATGGTGTTCCAGGTCCTTCGTGCGAATTCCTTGTTTGTGAAGGGGTCAAAGTGTCTCTTTGGAGTTCAGAAGGTTTCATTTTTGGGGTTCATTTTTTCCCCTTCTACTATCGAGATGGACCCTGTTAAAGTCCAGGCAATTTACGATTGGACTCAGCCGACATCTGTGAAGAGCCTGCAAAAGTTCCTGGGCTTTGCTAATTTTTATCGGCGCTTCATCGCTAATTTTTCTAGTGTTGCTAAATCGTTGACTGATTTGACCAAGAAGGGTGCTGATGTGGTCAATTGGTCTTCTGCAGCTGTAGAGGCTTTTCAGGAGTTGAAGCGTCGTTTTTCTTCTGCCCCTGTGTTGTGCCAGCCAGATGTTTCGCTCCCGTTTCAGGTTGAGGTTGATGCTTCTGAGATTGGAGCTGGGGCTGTTTTGTCGCAGAGAAGTTCTGATGGCTCGGTGATGAAGCCATGTGCTTTCTTTTCTAGAAAGTTTTCGCCTGCTGAGCGCAATTATGATGTTGGTAATCGAGAGTTGTTGGCCATGAAGTGGGCATTCGAGGAGTGGCGTCATTGGCTTGAAGGAGCCAAGCATCGCGTGGTGGTCTTGACAGATCACAAGAATTTGACTTATCTTGAGTCTGCCAAACGGTTGAATCCGAGACAGGCTCGATGGTCGTTATTTTCCTCCCGTTTTGATTTTGTGGTTTCGTACCTTCCGGGCTCTAAGAATGTGAAGGCTGATGCCCTGTCAAGGAGTTTTGTGCCTGACTCTCCGGGTGTTCCTGAGCTGGTGGGTATTCTCAAAGAGGGGGTAATTTTGTCTGCCATCTCCCCTGATTTGCGGCGGGTGCTGCAAAAATTTCAGGCTGATAGACCTGACCGTTGCCCAGCGGAGAAACTGTTTGTCCCTGATAGATGGATTAGTAGAGTTATCTCTGAGATTCATTGTTCAGTGTTGGCTGGGCATCCAGGAATCTTTGGTACCAGAGATTTCGTGGCTAGATCCTTTTGGTGGCCGTCTTTGTCACGGGATGTGCGTTCTTTTGTGCAGTCCTGTGGGACTTGTGCTCGGGCTAAGCCCTGCTGTTCTCGTGCCAGTGGGTTGCTTTTGCTCTTGCCGCTCCCGAAGAGGCCCTGGACGCATATTTCTATGGATTTTATTTCGGATCTCCCCGTCTCTCAAAAGATGTCGGTCATTTGGGTGGTTTGTGATCGCTTTTCTAAGATGGTCCATTTGGTACCTTTGTCTAAATTGCCTTCCTCCTCTGATTTGGTGCCATTATTTTTCCAGCATGTGGTTCGTTTACATGGTATCCCGGAGAACATCGTTTCTGACAGAGGTTCCCAGTTTGTTTCGAGGTTTTGGCGATCTTTTTGTGCTAGGATGGGAATTGATTTGTCTTTTTCCATGGCTTTCCATCCTCAGACAAATGGCCAAACCGAACGAACTAATCAGACTTTGGAAACATATCTGAGATACTTTGTTTCTGCTGATCAGGATGATTGGGTGTCCTTTTTGCCGTTGGCTGAGTTCGCCCTTAATAATCGGGCCAGCTCGGCTACTTTGGTTTCGCCGTTTTTCTGCAATTCTGGTTTCCATCCGCGTTTCTCTTCAGGGCAGGTTGAGTCTTCGGACTGTCCTGGTGTAGATACTGTGGTGGATAGGTTACAGCAGATTTGGACTCATGTGGTGGACAATTTGACATTGTCCCAGGAGAAGGCTCAACGTTTCGCTAACCGCCGGCGCTGTGTGGGTCCCCGACTTTGTGTTGGGGATTTGGTTTGGTTGTCGTCTCGTTATGTTCCTATGAAGGTTTCCTCTCCTAAGTTTAAGCCTTGTTTCATTGGTCCGTATAAGATTTCTGAGGTTATCAATCCTGTGTCATTTCGTTTGGCCCTTCCTGCTTCTTTTGCCATCCATAATGTGTTCCATAGGTCGTTATTGCGGAGATACGTGGTGCCTGTGGTCCTATCCGTTGATCCTCCTGCCCCGGTGTTGGTTGAGGGGGAGTTGGAGTATGTGGTGGAGAAGATTTTGGATTCTCGTATTTCGAGATGGAAACTCCAGTACCTGGTCAAGTGGAAGGGTTATGGTCAGGAAGACAATTCCTGGGTTTTTGCCTCTGATGTTCATGCTGCCGATCTGGTTCGTGCCTTTCATTTGGCTCATCCTGGTCGGCCTGGGGGCTCTGGTGAGGGTTCGGTGACCCCTCCTCAAGGGGGGGTACTGTTGTGAATTCTGTTGTCGGGCTCCCTCCTGTGGTCATGAATGGTACTTTGGCTGGTTCCATCCATGGAATTCCTCTGGTGGCTGTGGGTGTTTCTGAGCTTCCTTCCACAGGTGACGAGGTTAATTCGTTAGCTGGCTGCTCTATTTAACTCCACTTAGATCTTTGCTCCATGCCACCTGTCAATGTTCCAGTATTGGTCTTGTTCACTCCTGGATCGTTCTTGTGACCTGTCTTCTGTTGTGAATTCTGTGGCGGAGCTCCCTCCTGTGGTCACAAGTGGTACTTCGGCTGATTCTCTCTGGGAGCTTCCGTTTGTGGAGGAAACTGGTACTGCTGCTTCTGAGTTTCCTTCCTCAGGTGATCTGGTGAGGTCGTTAGGTGCTTCTCTACTTAACCCCCTAATGCTTTGATTCATGCTTCCTGTCAATGTTCCAGTGTTGGACTTGTGTTTCTCTGGATCATTCCTGTGGCCTGCTGCTCTGCATAGATAAGTGCTTCTTTGCTATTTGGTTTTTTTTTTTCTGTCCAGCTTGTCTATTTGTTTTGCTGGAAGCTCTGGGACGCAAAGGGTGTACCTCCGTGCCGTTAGTTCGGTACAGAGGGTCTTTTTGCCCCTTTGCGTGGTTTTCTTTAGCGTTTTGTGTAGACCGCAAAGTTATCTTTCCTATCCTCGTTCTGTCTAGAATATCGGGCCTCACTTTGCTGAATCTATTTCATCCCTACGTTTGTCTTTTCATCTTACTCACAGTCATTATATGTGGGGGGCTGCCTTTTCCTTTGGGGTATTTCTCTGAGGCAAGGTAGGCTTATTTTTTCTATCTTCAGGCTAGTTAGTTTCTCAGGCTGTGCCGAGTTGCATAGGTAGCGTTAGGCGCATTCCACGGCTGCCTCTAGTTGTGTTTGGAGAGGATCAGGGATTGCGGTCTGCAGAGTTCCCACGTCTCAGAGCTCGTTCTATTATTTTGGGTTATTGTCAGATCACTGTATGTGCTCTGACCTCCATGTCCATTGTGATACTGAATTGCCTCGTATAACAGTACAGGAAGCCAAAAGTACTAATGATTCTCAATAGAGGGAAAAAAGAAGTTCTGAGACCATTTTTTTTTCTTGGCTTTGTGTTTTGTCTTTTTTTTCCCCTAGACATTTGGGTGGTTCAGTACACAGGTGTAGCGATGGACATTAGAAGTCTGTCTTCATTTGTGGATCAGCTCTCGGCAAGAGTACAAAAGATTCAAGACACTATTGATCAGAAATCTATGTTAGAACCAAGAATTCCTATTCCTAATTTGTTTTTTGGAGATAGAACTAAGTTTCTGAGTTTCAAAAATAATTGTAAGTTATTTCTGGCCTTGAAACCTCGTTCCTCTGGTGATCCAGTTCAACAGGTTTTGATTATTATTTTTTCTTTTTTGCGCGGCGACCCTCAGGACTGGGCATTTTCTCTTGCGTCGTTTTTCTTCTGCCCCTGTGTTGTGTCAACCTGATGTTTCTCTTCCGTTCCAGGTCGAGGTTGATGCTTCTGAGATTGGAGCAGGGGCTGTTTTGTCGCAGAGAGGTTCTGATTGTTCAGTGATGAAACCATGCGCTTTTTTTTCCAGGAAGTTTTCGCCTGCTGAGCGGAATTATGATGTGGGCAACCGAGAGTTGCTGGCCATGAAGTGGGCATTCGAGGAGTGGCGTCATTGGCTTGAAGGAGCTAAGCATCGCGTGGTGGTATTGACTGATCATAAGAACCTGACTTATCTCGAGTCTGCTAAGCGTTTGAATCCTAGACAGGCTCGTTGGTCGCTGTTTTTCGCCCGTTTTGACTTTGTGATTTCGTACCTTCCGGGCTCTAAAAATGTGAAGGCGGATGCTCTGTCTAGGAGTTTTGTGCCCGACACTCCGGGTTTATCTGAGCCGGCGGGTATCCTCAAGGAAGGAGTAATTGTGTCTGCCATCTCCCCTGATTTGCGGCGGGTGCTGCAAAAATTTCAGGCTAATAAACCTGATCGTTGTCCAGCGGAGAAACTGTTTGTCCCGGATAGGTGGACAAATAAAGTGATCTCTGAGGTTCATTGTTCGGTGTTGGCTGGTCATCCTGGAATCTTCGGTACCAGAGAGTTAGTGGCTAGATCCTTTTGGTGGCCGTCTCTGTCGCGGGATGTGCGTTCTTTTGTGCAGTCCTGTGGGATTTGTGCTCGGGCTAAGCCCTGCTGTTCTCGTGCCAGTGGGTTGCTTTTGCCCTTGCCGGTCCCGAAGAGACCTTGGACACATATCTCTATGGATTTTATTTCAGATCTTCCAGTCTCTCAAAAGATGTCAGTCATTTGGGTGGTCTGTGATCGCTTTTCTAAGATGGTCCATCTGGTACCCTTGTCCAAGTTGCCTTCCTCCTCTGATTTGGTGCCATTGTTCTTCCAGCATGTGGTTCGTTTGCATGGCATTCCAGAGAATATCGTTTCTGACAGAGGTTCCCAGTTTGTTTCGAGGTTTTGGCGAGCCTTTTGTGCTAGGATGGGCATTGACTTGTCTTTTTCCTCGGCTTTTCATCCTCAGACTAATGGCCAGACCGAACGAACCAATCAGACCTTGGAAACCTATCTGAGATGCTTTGTTTCTGCCGATCAGGATGACTGGGTGTCCTTTTTGCCTTTGGCTGAGTTCGCCCTTAATAATCGGGCCAGCTCGGCTACCTTGGTTTCGCCATTTTTCTGCAATTCTGGGTTCCATCCTCGTTTCTCTTCAGGACAGGTTGAGTCTTCGGACTGTCCTGGTGTGGATACTGTGGTGGACAGGTTGCAGCAGATTTGGACTCATGTAGTGGACAATTTGACCTTGTCCCAGGAGAAGGCTCAACGTTTCGCTAATCGCAGACGCTGTGTGGGTCCCCGACTTTGTGTTGGGGATCTGGTTTGGTTATCTTCTCGTCATATTCCTATGAAGGTTTCCTCTCCGAAGTTTAAACCTCGTTTCATTGGTCCTTGTAGGATTTATGAGGTTATTAATCCTGTGTCTTTTCGTCTGACCCTCCCAGATTCTTTTTTCATACATAACGTCTTCCATAGGTCATTATTGCTGAGATACGTGGCACCTATGGTTCCATCTGTTGACCCTCCTGCCCCGGTTTTGGTGGAGGGGGAATTGGAGTATATTGTGGAGAAGATTTTGGATTCTCGTGTTTCAAGACGGAAACTCCAGTATCTGGTTAAATGGAAGGGTTATGCTCAGGAGGATAATTCCTGGGTTTTTGCCTCTGATGTCCATGCTCCCGATCTTGTTCGTGCCTTTCATGTGGCTCATCCTGGTCGGCCTGGGGGCTCTGGTGAGGGTTCGGTGACCCCTCCTCAAGGGGGGGGTACTGTTGTGAATTCTGTGGCGGAGCTCCCTCCTGTGGTCACAAGTGGTACTTCGGCTGATTCTCTCTGGGAGCTTCCGTTTGTGGAGGAAACTGGTACTGCTGCTTCTGAGTTTCCTTCCTCAGGTGATCTGGTGAGGTCGTTAGGTGCTTCTCTACTTAACCCCACCTAATGCTTTGATTCATGCTTCCTGTCAATGTTCCAGTGTTGGACTTGTGTTTCTCTGGATCATTCCTGTGGCCTGCTGCTCTGCATAGCTAAGTGCTTCTTTGCTATTTGTTGCTATTTTTTCTGTCCAGCTTGTCTATTTGTTTTGCTGGAAGCTCTGGGACGCAAAGGGTGTACCTCCGTGCCGTTAGTTCGGTACGGAGGGTCTTTTTGCCCCTTTGCGTGGTTTTCTTTAGGGTTTTGTGTAGACCGCAAAGTTATCTTTCCTATCCTCGTTCTGTCTAGAATATCGGGCCTCACTTTGCTGAATCTATTTCATCCCTACGTTTGTCTTTTCATCTTACTCACAGTCATTATATGTGGGGGGCTGCCTTTTCCTTTGGGGTATTTCTCTGAGGCAAGGTAGGCTTATTTTTTCTATCTTCAGGCTAGTTAGTTTCTCATGCTGTGCCGAGTTGCATAGGTAGCGTTAGGCGCATTCCACGGCTGCCTCTAGTTGTGTTTGGAGAGGATCAGGGATTGCGGTCTGCAGAGTTCCCACGTCTCAGAGCTCGTTCTATTATTTTGGGTTATTGTCAGATCACTGTATGTGCTCTGACCTCCATGTCCATTGTGATACTGAATTGCCTCGGGAACAGTCTTCCCAGCAGAAGCTAAGTGCCTGCTTGTTTTTCTCTGGTTTGCTATTTTTCTGTCCAGCTTGCTATTTTGTTTGTTGTCTTGCTTGCTGGAAGCTCTGGGACGCAGAGGGAGCGCCTCCGCACCGTGAGTCGGTGCGGAGGGTCTTTTTTGCGCCCTCTGCGTGGTCTTTTTGTAGGTTTTTGTGCTGACCGCAAAGCTACCTTTCCTATCCTCGGTCTGTTCAGTAAGTCGGGCCTCACTTTGCTAAATCTATTTCATCTCTGTGTTTGCATTTTCATCTTTATTCACAGTCATTATATGTGGGGGGCTGCCTTTTCCTTTGGGGAATTTCTCTGAGGCAAGGTAGGCTTTATTTTTCTATCTTCAGGGCTAGCTAGTTCCTTAGGCTGTGCCGAGTTGCATAGGGAGCGTTAGGAGCAATCCACGGCTATTTCTAGTGTATTGTGATAGGATTAGGGATTGCGGGCAGCAGAGTTCCCACGTCCCAGAGCTCGTCCTATATTATCAGTAACTATCAGGTCATTCCGTGTGCTCTTAACCACCAGGTCCATTATTGTCCTGACCACCAGGTCATAACCGGTTCCGCTGCGGGATTTACCCCTACTATTGATGCTGCATATTCAGCAATATGCAGCATCAATAGTAGTGTTAAAAATAATAAAATCATGATATACTCACCCTCTGACGTCCCGATCTCCTCGGTGCTGCAGGCGGCGGTCCGGTTCCAAAGATGCTGTGCGACCAGGACCTTCGGTGACGTCACGGTCATGTGACCGCGACGTCACCGAAGGTCCTGGTCGCATAGCAAACCTGAGACTGGACGGCCGCGTGCAGCGCTGAGACTTCAGAGGTGAGTATATCATGATTTTTTATTTTAATTCTTTTTTTTTTATACAAATATGGTTCCCGGGGCCTGGAGGAGAGTCTCCTCTTCTCCACCCCGGGTATAACCCGCACATTATCCGCATTACTTCCCGCATGGTGGGCACAGCCCCATGCAGGAAGTAAGCGGATCAATGCATTTCTATGGGTGCAGAATCGCTGCGATTCTGCACAATGAAGTGACATGGTCCTTTTTTTCCGCAGCAATTCAGCGCGGTTTTTTTCGGGTTTTTCCGCATCATGTGCACTGCGGTTTCTGTTTTCCATAGGGTAACATTGTACTGTACCCTGCATGGAAAACAGCTGCGGACCCGCAGCGGCAAAATCGCCGCGGTTCCGCAGTAAAAACCGCATAGTGTGAACATGGCCTTAAGGTGTCTCTCAAAAACCTGGAAGTCAACACCAATGAATGGGAAGAGCTTGCCCTGGATCATCCAGGTTGGCAGGGCAGGATCACCTCAGGAGCACGTGCAGCTGAAGATAGGAAAATCTTTGATGCAAAAAGAAAGCGCGCTGCACGCAAGGCACAAGTAGAATCTGGTGTACTGACCACATCTGCTTCCTTATGTCAAGTATGTGGGCGAACCTTCAGGGCCCGGATTGGACACATCAGCCACCTCCGGACCCATAACTACTAATTCTCTTCTAACCCTGAAGTCATGGTCATCTTCGAAAACGAAGGACGAACATCAGTATTAAAAACCTTACCGTGCGTTAGAGTGGACATCAGTGTGTGAATAAGGGCAGACAAAGGGCAGCTTAGTTTTGCTCATTCTGGGATCTCTTTCTATTCAACACACTTTCTTTTCTGTAGGTATTTTCCACTCTGCTCTACCCTCCATTTCTTTAGGAGGAACGTGAAGCGCTTGACAGCCTTTTAGGAAGCATAGATCCGAGTTGCGATCGTCTAGCCTGTGGTAGAGCTATCTCAGCTCATGCAGGAACCACTAAGGACTGTGTGGTCAGGATCTCTAGTCTGCATAGGAACTGGCAGGGTCACTTGCAGTTTTTAGTGTGTTGCCTATTTTTCCCAAGTGAATTGCTACACTATCATAAAATTGAGTCATTCTAATTCTGACACATAATGAGATTAAGCCCCAGTAGCAGGAGAGAAGTGGTGATTGAAATTGAAGTAAACGGCACATATGTGCCTCATCATGTACTAACAAGCACCAGTGAGCTTGCCCTCAAGTTATAAAACTTTATTTTGTGCAATTTGATAACACTGTAAGATTGTGTATGATTGAAATGGCCTCCTCATAGTAAAAAAAAAAAAAAAGCATGGAAAATGTACAGGTTCTTACTAGAGATGAGCGGCACTTTTCAAGTTCAAATTTATCAACATCGCCTAATGTTCCCAAAAAACTTGATTTGCGGAAAATAAACATGAGCAAATCTCAATACTGGAAAGCTTGTAATTGCTTGCAGAATACATATAAGGGAGACGGTAGAGAGAACCCCCCCTGACCACAAGTGCTTACTCTCTACAGGATAGAGTGAGAGGACCTTGCTGACCATAAAAGCTTACACACTAGTCTACACAAGAGAAACTTTCCCAGTTTCGAACTCAATCCTCAGTGGATTTATCCATTCATCACTTGATCTTACCTAATTTTGGTGCAGAAGAGCTGGTATTTAGAAATTAAGGGGCCTATACCAGGAAACCTTGTAACTAACCGATACTGAATAAAACTACGTTTTTATTACTTAAAATACTGAACACACTCACCATACAATTTGTATGGTGAGTGTGTTCAGTATTTTAAGTAATAAAAACGTAGTTTTATTCAGTATCGGTTAGTTACAAGGTTTCCTGGTATAGTTTTCTTGATTTTGAACCTTGAATGTCCAATCAAAAAATTCTTTGTCTATGAAATTAAGGGGCCCACAGCACTTGATCCCTGCTCAGCCCTGATGCCGTTTTCTGCAGTAGGGCTGGCGCATGAGTCTCTGCTAGTGTGAACAATAGCCAGGGACTGAGTAGAATACAAGGATGACCAGGTGAGAGGACATGCCTGCAGACATCTATTTACTTTGCACGTCCATTTACTTTATGAAAACCAAATGTTTCACAAATCAAGTACCAATCCTGCAGCTTTCTTTATAGATGACTTAGGAGGGTTCATCGTACTGACATATGCCCTTTCAAGGGAAAATGTCAGAATCCTCCCCACCAAACAATTAATATGACTGTGTAATTCTTTAGAATTCAATCCAATGAATCCCTTGATGACCCAACAGAACTACTCCAGCAGGGAGAAATCAGGATTTGAATTTCAGTCTTGAAGTTCATTAGGATGTGACGATGCACTTACAGCTCTTTAACCTGCTGTATTCTTGAACTGACGAAGGACTAAGTTCCGAAACATGCATCGGGGTGTGTGCCGCACCTTGAACTGGGGATGCGATGTATGCTATTCATACCTATATCTTAATTTCTATATAGATTAGGGGCAGTAAATATGTCTCTCCTCATGATTACTTCTCTATATTCAGTAGATTGACTAATTATATTAAATCATGGACTAATGTATGCATTCTTGTAGATTTTGTTATGTATAGGTATACCCTATAGGAATAGTATCGCTTGCATTGCTCTGTACCCATGTTGACTGTGCTGGACATTTAACCGATATACCTTTAGTATTGTATTTCATTACTTTGTTCAGTATATGTGCCCCATATATCTTTCCCTTTGATTACTTCTTTAAAGGGAACCTGTCACCCCCCCCCCCCCAGGCGTTTTTAACTACAAGAGCCAACTTGTGCAGCACTAATGCTGCATTCTGTCAAGGTGGATCTTTTAGTTGGGGTCCCTGCCAACGCTGAACTATTCGTTTTTAGAATTTGCCTTTCCTACCTGTAGTTTGTCAGGGGGGCATGTCTTTTCCAAAAAGTGACAGCATTCTAAAAACTGCATCCCTCAAGGTGCCCAAATCACATTCAAGGGTTTATTAACTCTTCAACTGTTTAATGCGAACTAAAGCAATGTGGAAGTAAAAATTAACATTTTACTTTTTCACAAAAAATGTACTTTGGAAGCAATTTTTTTTTATTTTCACAAGGGTATCAGGAGAAAATGGACCACTAAATTTGTTGTGCAATTTCTCCTGAGTACATACAGAGGTATGTGGGGGAAAGCCACTGTTTTGGTGCATGGCAGGGCTCAGAAGAGAGGGAGCAGTGTTTGACTTTTTGAGCGCAAAATTGTCTGGAATCATTGGCGGGTGCCATGTCGTGTTTGGAGAGCCCCTAATGTACATAAACAGTGGAAACCCCCTAATTCCAACTTCAACCCTAACCCCAACACACCCCTAACCCTAATCCTAACCCTAGCCACAACCATAACTCCCAACACCACCCTAACCCCAATGCCACTCTAACCCCAACACCACAACCGTAACCCCAACACAACTATTACCCCAATACAACCATAACCCCAACACAGTAATAGGCTGTAAACCAGATGCTTTGATTTGCCTGTGTGAATAACACCACATACAGACTATTCTCGTTTATCTTTTTGTCCACTAATGCCAAACAGCCAACACTGGATTGAAAGTGGTTGTTTCATCGGTATTTTTTGCACCTGTGTTTTTGCCATCATAAATCGTGCTAGTGCATTCAGTTGGAGGCTTCAGCAGGTAAACATCTCTGCATTTTTCTCTGTGACTTTTTTTCAATTTTTTGGAGGATTTCTAAGTCCTCTTTTTGTGTCGGTGAGCTTTTACTCTATGTTTAGCGTTAGGACTGGCAAAATGTAAGGACCCTTGAAGTGGGTTGCCAGCTTACGTATTGAGGCCCCAATATAAACTAATACCTTACATACATTGATATGTGTTTTTTTTTTTGCACTTTATCTTGCAGGGTGTGGTCGGACCAAGATGGCTCTGTAAACTGTTGGCCTCTGTTCACATAGCATGCAATTTGTGGCACTGGGCGGCCCGCATATATGTGCGTCAGTAATAGGCTGTAAACCAGATGCTTTGCATTGCCTGTGTGAACAACGCCACATACAGACTATTATCGTTTGTCTTTTTGTGCACTAATGCCAAACAGCCAACACTGGATTGAAAGTGGTTGTTTCATCGGTATTTTTTGCACCTGTGTTTTTGCCATCATAAATCGTGTCCGCCGCACCCTGCTAGTGCATTCGGTTGGAGGCTTCAGCAGGTAAACATCTCTGCATTTTTCTCTGTGACTTTTTTTCAATTTTTGGGAGGATTTCTAAGTCCTCTTTTTGTGTCGGTGAACTCATAACCCCAACACAACCCTGACTCTAGCCCCAACCCTAACCCTAGCTCTAACCCAATCCCTAGCCCCAACCCTAACCCTAGCTCTAACCCCAACCCTTAATCTAACCCCAACTCTTGCACCAACCTTAACCCTAACTGCAAAGAATGGAAAAAAATACATGTTTATATCTTATTTTTACCTAACTAAGGGGTGACAAAAGGGGGTTAATTTACTATTTTTTGTTTTGATCACTGTGATAGGGTCTATCACAGTGATCAAAATGAACTAATAGGGAAAATCTCCAATTATTGCCAGGTGCCGGCCTGCAGATCTCGGCGGGCGCACTGCACCTGTGCCCACCATTTTCTTCCAGGAAAATTACAGAGGGCCGGGGGATGGACCCAGAGGGTCAGGGGACCCCATTTCTCTCTCCTCTGGTTTGCTAGATCATATCAGAGGAGAGAGAAATTAATGGAAAATCAGACTTTTTTTTGCGATCACAAGACTGGGGATGGTAAAAACCAATCCAAATCATGTTCTCTGGGGTCTCGGCTACCGAGATTTTCTGACACTGGAGGTCGTTGTAGACTTATTTCTCAGCGCTGTTAAAAATCGGTGCTGAAGAATAAGTACCATTAACTGCCGCCGCTAAAAGGCATATCGGCTGTCGTTAAGGAGGGTTTGTATCAGTTCATGTAAAGAACATTCCTACAACTGTGAGTATTTTGTTTTCTTTTTATTGTGAAGCAAACAACAAATAGGACAAAATAACAGAAAACTTCAGTGTGCATAACTATTCACCCCCCTAAAGTCAGTACTTTGTAGAGGCTCCTTTTGCAAAAATTACAGCTACAAGTTGCTTTGGATAAGTATTTATGAGCTGTACACATCTTGCCACTCAATTGGATTATGGTTTAGGCTTTGACTAGGCCACTTCAAAACATTTACATGTTTCCCCTTAAACCATTGGGTCATTGTCTTGTTGGAAGGTGAACCTCTGTCCCAGTATTAAAAAACTGACAGACCGAAACAGGTTTTGCTCAAGAATATCCCAGTATTCCTCACCATCAATCTTCCCTTTAACATGGACAACTTTCCTTGTCCCTGCTGCTAAAAAACGTCCCCAGATCATAGTGCTGCCACCACCATGTTTCACCATGGGGATGGTGTTCTGGGGTGATGAGCTGTCTTGATTTGGCACCAGACATAGCTTTTATCTTGTGGCCAAAAAGTTCAATTTTGGTCTCATCTGACCACAGCATTTTCCTCCGTACATTTGGGGAATCTCCCACATATCTTTTTCTCAAAATGAGCCTTACAATTTTTGTGTGTCAGTAAAGGTGTTTTTCTGCCCACTTTTCCATTTAGGCCACCTCTATGGAGTGTACGGCTTATTGTGTTCATATAGACATATACTCTAGTCCCTGCTAGGGAACTTTGCAGCTCCTTCAGGATTATCTTTGGTCTCTGTGCTGCCTCTTTGATTAATGCCCTCCTTGCCCAAGCTGAGAGTTTTTGTGGGCGGCTCTCTCTTGGTAGGTTTGTTGTGGTACCATATTTTTTTCATTTGATGATAATGGATTTGATGATGCTTCAGGGGATAATGAGAGATTGGGATATTCTTAAAGGGAACCTGTCACCCCGAAAATCGAGGGTGAGCTAAGCCCACCAGCATCAGGGCTTATCTACAGCATTCTGGAATGCTGTAGATAAGCCCCCGATGTATCCTAAAAGATAAGAAAAAAAGGTTAGATTATACTCACCCAGGGGCAGTCCCGGTCCCGTCCGATGGGTGTCGCGGTCCGATCCGGCCCCTCCCATCTTCATCAGATGACGTACTTTTCTGGTCTTCATGCTGCGGCTCCGGCGCAGGCGTACTTTGTCTGCCCTGTTGAGGGCAGAGCAAAGTACTGCAGTGCGCAGGCGCCGGGCCTCTCTGACCTTTCCCGGCGCCTGCGCACTGCGGTACTTTGCTCTGCCCTCAACAAGGCAGACAAAATACGCCTGCACCGAAGCCGCAGCATGAAGACCCGAAGAGGACGTCATCGTATGAAGATAGGAGGCCCCGGACCGCGACGCCCACCGGATCGGACCGCCCGCCCAGGTGAGTATAATATAATCTCTTTTTCTCATCTTTTAGGATACATCAGGGGCATATCTGCAGCATTACAGAATGCTGTAGATAAGCCCCTGATGACGGTGGGCTTAGCTCACCCTCGATTTTGGAAGTGACAGGTTCCCTTGAACAACCCAACCCAGACTTGTACTTCTGAATAACTTTGCCCCTGACTTGTTTGGAGATACAGTATACTTGGTCTTCCTTCACGGTGTTGTTTAGTTAGTGATGCCTTTTGCTTAATGGTGTTGCAGCCACTGTGGCCTTTCAGAAAAGGTTACTATAAATAACCTTTAAATTACCTATAAATGTAATAACCTTTAAAGGGAACCTGTCACCCCGAAAATCGCGGGTGAGGTAATCCCACCGGCATCAGGGGCTTATCTGCAGCATTCTGTAATGCTGTAGATAAGCCCCCGATGTTACCTGAAAAAGGAGAAAAAGACGTTATATTATACTCACCCAGGGGCGGTCCCGCTGCTGGTCAGGTCGGATGGGCGTCTCCGGTCCGCTGCGGCGCCTCCTATCTTCTTTCCATGACGTCCTCTTCTGATCTTCAGCCACGGCTGCGGCGCAGGCATACTTTGCTCTGCCCTCTTGAGGGCAGAGGATAGTACTGCAGTGCGCAGGCGCCGGAAAGGTCAGAGGCCCGGCGCCTGCGCACTGCAGTACTTTGTCTGCCCTCAAGAGGGCAGAGCAAAGTACGCCTGCGCCGGAGCCGTGGCTGAAGATCAGAAGAGGACGTCATGGAAAGAAGATAGGAGGCGCCGCAGCGGACCAGAGACGCCCATCCGACCTGACCAGCAGCCGGACCGCCCCTGGGTGAGTATAATATAATGTCTTTTTCTCCTTTTTCAGGTAACATCGGGGGCTTATCTACAGCATTACAGAATGCTGCAGATAAGCCCCTGATGCCGGTGGTATTACCTCACCCGCGATTTTCGGGGTGACAGGTTCCCTTTAAATTACCTATACATTTGAGGACATTAGAACCTCAAATTGATTTTTTTTCTACACAAATAGCCATGGTTATAGCACTTTGGGTTTATTGAGGCTTGTGATAAAACATTATCTTACTAGAGAATTTAAATGATGTACTGTTCACTTCTCAGTACAAATAAGAGAAACGTATTAAGAATTGCAGAAGGTAGAGTGGAGATGCTTATTTCAACATATAAGTGCAGAAACAGGTAGAAAATACTTTAATGTAGAACAATGATATATACCGCAGTGTTCTCTGTGTTACTCCAGTTTTGATATCTACAACTCCCAGCATCACTGTCACCCTCATATGGAGCATATGAGCATGGTATCATCATATTTTAAAAATGGAAAAAAAGATAACACTCAATCTGATCCCTGCTGTGAACAGGTAAATGAAGTAGGTTATCTGATGGAGAGCAGATATGTGAGGTGCACTTTTCTCTCCTATGTAGATTAGGCTTTCTATGTTCAAAATAATTTCAGATAATTAGGATGTGTAGGTGTTATAGCTGTGGGAGACATAGTTTTAGCGCTGGGATGAAGTGGTGAACAAAACGCATTTACTTACATCACCGTGCTGTGTGCTTCTCTGGAAAAAGTTGGATATGCCATGTCTCCATAGAGACATGTCTTCACATATAGCTAAAATCATGATAGGAAATATGTCATTAATATTTCTGGCCTGTGACCTCCAGAAGTGCAGATATCCTTTATATTGGGTATCTCATAATTTTTGGTACCTGAGCCACATCACATCTACAAGCCCCCATCTGAGGTTACCAATGGGAGTGGCTTGTACCTGATTAAAGCAGATTCTGAATTATTGCCATTGTTCAGTGCTGGGAGATACAGCTTGCTGTAGGACAGCCCTATTTTCCAGTTGGAGTGCTTCCCTATGCAAAGATCTACACCATTCCTGTGACATCAGGTACAGTAATTTTCTTTTATTCATACCTTTTTATTTTTATGTGATTGCATATATACTGCATTGTCTTGACCCCTTTGTAATATCTTTTGTAGATTTTTGTAAACACTGCCTAATTTTTGGGATTAAATATATGAAATTTTATAGTCTTTAAACTGTACCCCTGAAGTCTTATGAAGCTCTACATTACCAGAAACAAGCTTCCAATCGACCTGTATAAACAATTGGTGGTAGCAGCTTTTTTTCTGTGGTTATTGTGGAGCTTGTGGTGACTGTAATTAAGTGTACACGTGTGTGTGTGTGTGTGTGTGTGTATATATATATATATATATATATATATATATATATATATATATATATATATATATATATATATATATATACACACATATATATATATATATATATATATATATATATATACCGTATATACTCGAGTATAAGCTGACCCCCCTAATTTTGCCACAAAAAACTGGGGAAACTTAATGACTCGAGAATAAGCCTAGGGTGGGAAATGCAGCAGCTACCGGTAAATGTCAAAAGTAAAAACAGATACCAATAAAAGTAAAATTAATTGAGACATCAGTAGGTTAAGTGTTTTTGAATATCCATATTGAATCAGGTGCCCCATATAATGCTCCATAAAGTTTATGATGCCCCATATTAAAATATGCCCCATATAATCCTGCATAAAGGTTAATAATGACCCCATAAGATGATCCATAAACACATTTGCCCAATATAATGTTGCGCAAATGCTGATTATGGCCCCATAAGATGCTCCATAAAGATATTTGCCCCATATAGTGCTGCACAAACATTATGGCCCCATAAGATACTCCATACAGACATTTGCCCCATATAATGCTGCACAAATGTTAATTATGGCCCCATAATAATAATAATAATAATCATAAACATATTCCGCAGTGCTTTACATTTTAACAGTTTCAAACACAACAGTTATAGGTAACAATGTTAACAATACAATAAAGCAAAATAAGACAACCCTGCTCATGAGAGCTTACAATCTACAATGAGGTGGGGGAGATGCAAAGTACAGGTGTGTATTTACAATGATGTATTTACAATGATGGTCCAGCCATCTTCAGGGGGTGGGGGGTTGATGGAGATAGTAAATAGGCTACACACAAACATGAAATGACTTTGATTAGTTAACATGGTAGGCCGCTCTGAACATATGTGTTTTGAGCGAGCGCCTAAAACTATGCAAGTTGTGGATGGTCCTAATATCTTGGGGTAGAGCACTCCAGAGGATTGGCGCAGCGCGGGAGAAGTCTTGGAGTCGGGAGTGGGAGGTACGGATTAGTGCAGAGGTTAGCCGAAAGTCATTTGCAGAGCGCAGCGGTCGGCTAGGCTGATAGACCGAAATGAGGGAGGAGATGTATGGGGGTGCCGCACTGTGGAGAGCTTTGTGGGTGAGAACAAGTACTTTGAATTGGTAGGAGGAAAGGTAGGAGGAGAACCAGGAGAGAGCAGTGTCCTTAATGCCTAGTGACTGGAGCCTAGAGAGTAGGAGAGGGTGGTTAACAGTGTCGAAAGCTGCAGAAAGGTCGAGGAGAATGAGCAGAGAGTGGTCACCATTACACCGTTATGGCCCCATAAAATATAAAGATATTTGCCCCATATAGTACTGCACAAACCTTGATTATAGCCCCATAAGATGCTCCATACAGACACTTGCCCCATATACCATAATGCTCCACAAACATTAATTATGGCCCCATACAGACACTTGCCCCATATAGTGCTGCACAAATGATTATGGCCCCATACAGACACTTGCCCCATATAATGCTGCACAAATGTTGATTATGGCCCCATAAGATGCTCCATACAGACACTTGCCCCATATAGTGCTGCACAAATGTTGTGGCCCCATACAGACACTTGCCCCATATAGTGCTGCACAAACGTTGATTATGGCCCCATACAGACACTTGCCTCATATAGTGCTGCACAAACGTTATGGCCCCATACAGACACTTGCCCCATATGGTGCTGCACAAAGGTTATGGCCCCATAAGATGCTCCATAAAGATATTTGCGCCATATAATGCTGCGCAAACGTTGATTATACCCCATATGATGCTCCATACAGACACTTGCCCCACATAGAGCTGCACAAACATTGATTATGTCCCCATACAGACACTTGCCCCATATAATGCTGCTCAAACGTTATGGCCCCATAAGATGCTCCATACAGACACTTGCCCCATATAATGCTGCACAAACGTTGATTATACCCCATATGATGCTCCATACAGACACTTGCCCCATTTGCTGTTGCTGCGATAAAAAAAAAAAAACATACCTCTCCGTCGCTCAGGCCCCCGACACTTTCAATATTCACCTGACTTCGTTCTGGCGCCGCTCCATCTTCAGCATCTTCTGCACTGACGTTCAGGCAGAGTGCGTGCACTAACCACGTCACCTCGCCCTCTGATCTGAGCATCACTGCAGAAGATGCTGAAGAGGGAGCGGCGTCGGAACGAGGAGCAGGTGAATATCGCGCAGGGCTGCGCTCCCCTCCCCGTTATACTCACCTGCTCCTGGCGCTGTGCAGTCCCTGCTTCCCCAGCGCTGCAGCTTCTAACTGTACTGAGCGGTCACCGTTACCGCTCATTACAGTAATGAATATGTGGCTCCACCTATGGGAGGTGGAGCCGCATATTCATTACTGTAATGAGCGGTACCATGTGACCGCTCAGTACAGGAAGAAGCTGGGGAGCCGGGGACCTGCAGGGACCGCGCCAGGAGCAGGTGAGTATAATTAGACAGCCCCCGCTCCCCCTCCCCTGCTGACCCCTGGGTATGACTCGAGTATAAGCCGAGAGGGGGACTTTCAGCACCAAAAAATGGGCTGAAAATCTCAGCTTATACTCGAGTATATACGGTATATATTTTATGTGATGCAGTGACCCATGTTACAGCCAGGGGGCGCTGCATGTGCTCCTCAGGATACGCATGGAGGCGTATCTGTAATGGTGATAATGAAACAGTGCCCGGCATGATTGTAAATGGCTGGTATGTGTCACGCAGAGGGATTCTGCGCTGTAAGCCTGTAGTATTGTTGTTCTGGGACCTGTAGTTCCACAAGTATTTGTATAGTTAAAAGGGAGGCTTGCGGTGTTAGTCAGAGAGCTGGGTGGGACTGGCTAATCACACACCTCCCACCTATGGGGGTGGTTACAGGTACATAATGTGACCAGGGTTTGGGTCACATGTTCAGAGTGTGTGGACCGGAATGGTCAGTGTGTTAAGTCCTGGATGGTCTGTGTTGGAATGTCCTGGAGTGAACTAGATTCCTGGAAGCACATGGTGAGGCCATGGGCTGAGTCCTGGATGGTCTGTGTTGGAATGTCCTGGAGTGGACTGGATTCCTGGAAGCACATGGCGAGGCCATGGACTGAGGGCCTGTGTGTTGGAAGTGCCTGGGACTGAACTTCCTGAATAGCGCACGGAGAGGCCATAACTGCAGAGCTGGTGATGACTACTGTGTTGGGGAAGCTACAGTTCTGTCTGCAAGTTTGGACTATCCTAAGGGCATTGGTAACAAAGATGGTGATCCCAGTTTGGCAGCTTCCCTGGGAACCAGGACTGACAGGATTCCGTGTGTGAGCAGGAGCTCCTGTAAGGTAACTCCAGAGAAAGGGGGTTACGGGCAGAGAAGTATCTGCCATTGGAACAGACTGTTGGTGCTTGTTATGTTACGAGGATGTATATAATGAACTGTTTGGCGAGTTAAAGTGCTATGGACTATGTGTAGGCCTGTGAGGTGCAACATAGTGCAGTTTATGATGCCTAAGTAAACCAAATTGACTGTTTTTGTGAGAAACTGTTCCTGAGTACTTTAATCCCGTTGCCAAGCAAATGTCCCCAAACCCACTCAGGTAGCACTATCTCACAATATTTATATATACCAGATGGAGGCCAGATGCTATCGCATTGGGAGGGCGGTAATGTCAAGATGGGGGCAGGCTTTGCAGCATTGAGAATTTCTCCCCCCATGTGCTCACCCACCTATCCATTCTCTCTTTCCCCATG
This sequence comes from Ranitomeya imitator, assembly GCF_032444005.1. Classification (NCBI taxonomy): domain Eukaryota; kingdom Metazoa; phylum Chordata; class Amphibia; order Anura; family Dendrobatidae; genus Ranitomeya; species Ranitomeya imitator. The sequence goes on from NC_091286.1 coordinate 126,618,763, forward strand.
TGTTGACTTCTCTCCTCTGTGCTCTCTTCTTTGACCTGTCTACCCCATGTGCTGTCCCCCTTGTCTGCTGTCTATCTCCTTCCTGTGCTGTGTTCTCCCCTCATGTGCATTGTTTTTGCCCCAGCTATGCAAATGATCTTCAAGAGTCTCATTTGCCCATTGTTATCTTCAATGTTGTGCCATTGCTGCTTTCCTTTCATTGTCATTGGCGTACTTTTAAGGAGGAGCCATGTTGGCGTTGATATTTGCTTTTTAAAGGGGTTTTCCCACAAACGAAAGTTAATTTTAAAAATTGTCAGTGTCTGACCATGTAGAGAACATACCACAGTACAGCAGGAGATCACAGAGGATACATTTTGTGAGGTAAAATATTGTTTAGAAACAGTCAGTGAAATATTTTACCTGACAAAATGAATCCTCTGTGATCCCCTGCTGTAATGTCAGTAATGTCTTTTGCTTCCTCCCCTACCCAGGAGATGTGCTATGCTCCGTACAAGGTCAGACACAGACAATTTTTAAAATTAACTTTCGTTCATGGGAAAACCCCTTTAATGTGACCGGCTTCCTCTGCCTGTAGACATATCACGCATCTGCCGCCAGGATCAGCTGAATGATTCACTACTCCTGCATGGAATTCGCGCAGGCACCATAAAAATCAGACCGCCACCATCTTTGTGCAGACAGATAGCGGAGGCCACATTAAAACTGCGCATGCGCTCCTCCTGTAATAATTTACAAGTGTAAAAACAGAAATTTAACCATAAATTTTGTTGTGCAATATCTCCTGAATACGCCGATACCCCATATGTGGGGATAAACCACTGTTTGGGCGCACCGCAGAGATTGGAAGAGAAGGAGTGCCGGTTTACTTTTTCAATGTAGAATTGGCTGGAATTGAAATCGGACACCATGTCACATTTGGAGAGCCCCTGATGTGCCTAAACAGTAGAAAGCCCCCACAAGTGACCCCATTTTGGAAACTAGACCCCTTAAGGAACTTATCTAGATGTGTGGTGAGAACTTTAAACCCCCAAGTGCTTCACAGAAATTTATAAAATAGAGCCGTGAAAATAAAAAATCCTTTTTTTTCCTCAAAAATGATTTTTAGCCTGCAATTTTTTATTTTCTCAAGGGTAACAGGAGACATTGGACCCCAAAATCTGTTGACCAGTTTGTCCTGAGTATGCTGATACCCCATATGTGGGGGGGCACTGTTTGGGCACCCACCGGGGCTCGGAAGGGAAGGAGCACCGCTTGGAATGCAGACTTTGATGGGATGGTCTGTGGGCGTCATGTTGCATTTGCAGAGCTCCTGATGTACCAAAACAGTAGAAACCCCCCACAAGTGACCCCATTTTGGAAACTAGACCCCCCCAAAGAGCTTATCTAGATGTGTGGTGAGCACTATGAACCCCCAACTCCTTCACAGAAGTTTATAATGTAGAGCCATGAAAATAAAAAAAATCATATTTTTTCCACAAAAATGATTTTTCACCCCAAAATTTTTACTTTCACAAGGGTAACAGGAGAAATTGGACCCCAAAATTTATTGTGCAATTTATGCTGAGTAGGCTGATACCCCATATGTGGGTGTAAACCACTGTTTGGGAGCATGGCAGAGCTCGGAAGGGAAGGAGCGCCGTTTTGGAATGCAGACTTTGATAGAATGGTCTGTCTGCGGGCGTTATGTGGCATTTGCAGAGCCACTGATGTACCTAAACAGTAGAAACCCCCCACAAGTTACCCCATTTTGGAAACTAGACCCCCAAAGGAACTTATCTAGATGTGTGGTGAGAACTTTGAATGCCCAAGTGCTTCACAAAAGTTTATAATGCAGAGTCGTGAAAATAAAAAATATTTTTTTCCACAAAGATTTTTTTTGGCCCCTGAGTTTTTATTTTTACAAAGGTAATAGGAGAAATTGGACCCCAAAAGTTGTTGTCCAATTTATCCCGAGTACGCTGATGCCCCATATGTGGGGGTAAACCACTGTTTGGGTGCACGGCAGAGCTCAGAAGGGAGGGAGCACCATTTGACATTTTGAGCGCAAAATTGGCTGTCGTGTTTGGAGACCCCCTCATGTACCTAAACAGTGGAAACCCCCCAATTCTAACTCCAAACCTAACGCCAACACACCCCTAACCCTAATCCCAACTTGATCCATAATCCTAATCACAACCCTAATGATAATCACAACCCTAACCCCAAAACATCCCTAATCTCAACACTAACCATAACTCTAATCAAAACCCTAAATCCAACACACCCCTAATCCTAATCTCAACCCTAACCTCAAACCTAACCCTAATCCCAATACACCCCTAACCCTAATCTCAACCCTAACCTTAACCCTAGTCCCAAACCTAACCCTAATCCCAAACGTAACCCTAATGCCAACCCAAATCCAAACCCTAACCCTTATCCCAATTCTAACCCAAACTTTAGCCGCAAACCTAGCCCTAACTTTAGCCCCAACCCTAACCCTAGCCCTAACCCTAACTTTAGCCCCAACCCTAACCCTAACTTTAGCCCCAACCCTAACCCTAGCCTTAAAGCTACTTTCACACTTGTGTCGTGTGGCATCCATCGCAATCCGTCGTTTTGGACAAAAAAACGGATCCTGCAAATGTGCCCGCAGGATGCGTTTTTTGCCCATAGACTTGTATTGCCGACGGATCGCGACAGATGGCCACAAGTCACATCCGTCGTGCACTGGATCCGATGTGTTTTGGCGGACCATCATCACAAAAATCGTTCAAAGTAACGTTTTTTTGTACGTCGCGTCCGCCCCCTCATCCCCAGGACATAGACTGGGCAGCGTATGCGTTGAAAAACTGCATCCGCTGCCCACGTTGTGCACAATTTTCACAACGTACATCGGGCCGACGCATTGCGACAGCCCCGTACCGACGCAAGTGGGAAAGATATATATATATATATATATATATCTATATATATATCTATATATATATATATATATATATATATATAGATATATATATAGATATATATATATACCTATATATATATCTATATATATATATATATATATATATGTAATAAAACCCGGCACTCAACTTTATATGCAAGCGGTTTATTATTTCCAGCAACAAAAAATGTTTCGGTCATCAATTTGACCTTCATCAGTTACTGTAAACATAATGTGATAACACTCAGTATAACGAAAATAATATACATAAAAGAAAAAAATGAAATAAATAAAGTATATACAAAACTAGACTTCCAGTACATAAATAGTATGGCATGGTGATAGGACTATTGTAAAAAACAGTACAGAACCAACCGATCTTGGCACAATATTGGTAAGGAGAAAGGGAGAGTGGCTAAGTAGTGGAAGAGGAGTCACGTACCATGTTATAGATGGTTGTGAGAAAGACATGCCAGTGTAGGCAGGTAGTAATTAACTCCTACAAGAGGGTTAAACGTATATAAGTGAAGGGCCAAATGGCGTGGTATCGTATATACGGAGTCAGAGACATACCCTTAGTTTATGCGGAGAAGTGGTATGTATTCACATGAAAACAACCTGGTGGATAGAGAGCAAAAGTGGATAAGTATAGGTGCCGATCTGTAAAATCTGGGTGGAGGCATGGGGGTGTCTTACCGCATGTGTGGCGCTGTAGACGCGGTGTCCACCGCTTGTCCAGCGCCCCGTATGCAGCCACATGTGTTATATGTGCTGGCGGCAGGAAGAGAGCGGGTATCTCCGACCGGAATTGGACGGGTCCGGCATCGAGCGGTGTTGTCTGGGAAAGGGGATGACATCACCAATATGGTGGTGCGTTCCAAGGGGCGGCGCTTGCGTTCCACCCCTAGCAAGTGCCGTGCAATTGCATAGGAAATGCAGATTATTACAATGGATCGTGGATTTATGTTTGGATATTCTATCTCGTACAGATTGCGTAGTCTCCCCAATGTATAGTAAACCAAATGAACATTTAATTAGGTAAATGACAAAGGATGACTCACACGTGTAGTATTCTTTAATCTGGAAACTTTTGCCTGTATGGGGATGTTGGAAAGTATTACCCTTTTGTACGCTACCACATTGCGCACAATGTAGGCAAGGGAACGTACCCATTCTGGGTTGTGATAAAAATCTGGATTTTTTGGATTGTGTGGAACTGATGTCCGCCTTCACCAAGTTATCCCTAAGGTTTTGTGGTCTTTTGAAACATGGGAGAAACGGGAGTTTGAACTCCGGGACATTGGGATATGCCGTAATAAGTAGGGGCCAATGTTTCCTAATGTTCTTATGAAGGATGGAGGTGAATGGATGGTAGACATGCAAGAATGGAATACGTCCACTGTGATTCTCATCACGAGGGGGAGGATCTAATTGTTCGTTCAGAACTCTAGTAGCAAGTGGGAAAGAACCCTAGCCCTAACCATAACCCTAGCCCTAACCCTAAATTTAGCCCCAACCCTAACCCTAACTCTAAATTTAGCCCCAACCCTAACCCTAAATTTAGCCCCAACCCTAACCCTGACCCTAATTTTCGCCCCAACTCCTCTAGCTGCCGGCCGGCAGATCATAGCCGGCGCACTGCGCATGCGCCCGCCATTTTCTTACCGGATGAAGAAGCCGGCAGGCAGGAGGGGACGCAGGAGGCTCCAGGGACACTGGTAAGTATAACAGGGTCCCCGAATCCCCCTATTTCTCTGTCCTCTGATGTGCGATCACATCAGAGGACAGAGAATAACACACCGCTTTTTTTTTTGCGGTCGCCAGTAAACCGTTAATTACCGGCAATCGCATAGCAGGAGTCGGTAAAAACCGACCCCGATCATGTTCTTTGGGGTCTCGGCTACCCCCTTCTGGGTGCCGGCTGGCAGGAGAACTGCGCATGTGCCCGCCATTTTTTGTCCGGAACAAGATGGCGGCACCCATCGGAAGCCACGAGGAGCATCGGGGGAGACAGGTGGGTATCGGGGGGTGATCGGGGACCCCATTTCTCTGTTCCCTGATGTGCAATCACATCGGAGCACAGAGAAATTAAATGGGAAATTGCGGTTTTGTTTTTTTTTTGCGACCGCCGGTAAACATTTAATTACCGGCGATCGCAACCCGGGGGTAGGTAAAAACACCCCAAATCATGTTCACTGGGGTCTCGGCTACCCCCGGTAACAGAGACCCCAGAGAAAATCTGACCCTTGGGGGGCGCTATTCACTTTTTCCACAGCGCCGTTAATTAACGGTGCTGTGGTTTAAGTACCCTTAACTGCCGCCGTTAAAAGGCGTATCGGTGGTCGTTAAGGGGTTAAAATGAACTTTAATTTGTGGGATGTGACCAGCTTCCTCTGCCTGTAGATACGTTGCGCATCTGCTGCCGGAATCAGCCGAATGATTTACTGCACCTGTGCAGTAAATCAAACAGCCGCCATCTTTATGCAGACAGATAGCGGCGGTCACATTAAAACTGCGCATGCGCTCCTCCTTGTTATGATCTGGTGGTTTAGGAACAACATGAGACAAGCTCTGAAGGAGGTGGTATCTGTACTGACCACAGACCCTGAACCTAGCAGCGCAACTAGAAATAGCCGTGGGGGGTACCTGACGCTCCCTAGACCCCTCGGCACAGCCTAAGATCTAACTTCCCCTAAAGATGGAAACAGGAAACCTATCTTGCCTCAGAGAAAATCCCCAAAGGAAAGATAGCCCCCCACAAATATTGACGGTGAGAGGAGGGGAAAATAACATACGCAGAGATGAAATCAGATTTTAGCATAGGAGGCCAGTCTAGCTTGATAGATAGGACAGGAAAGGATACTGTGCGGTCAGTATAAAAACTACAAAACAATCCACACAGAGTTTACAAAATCTCCACACCTGACTAAAGGTGTGGAGGGTAAATCTGCTTCCCAGAGCTTCCACCTAACAGAAAAAATCCATGATGACAAGCTCGACAAAAATAGAATGCACAGAACAATAAGTCCACAACATGTGGACTGAAATGAGCAAAGCCAGAACTTATCTTTGCAGAACTGGTCAGGAAAAAAGGAGAATCCAAGCAGAGATGTGAATCCAGCAGAAAACATTGACAAGTGGCATAGGCTGAAGACTAGAGCCAGGTTAAATAGCAGAGCCAGGAGAGACGATTAGTGAAAGCAGCTGATAAAGCTAAACCCAAGGAGCGGCAGTTCCACTCAAAACCACCAGAGGGAGCCCAAGGGCAGAATTCACAAAAGTGCCATTTACAACCACCGGAGGTAGCCCAAGAACGGAATTCACAACAGTACCCCCCCTTGAGGAGGGGTCACCGAAACCCTCACCAGAGCCCCCAGGCCGATCAGGACGAGCCAAGTGAAAAGCACGAACCAAATCGGTAGCATGGACATCGGAGGCAACAACCCAAGAATTATCCTCCTGGCCATAACCCTTCCACTTGACAAGATACTGGAGCCTCCGCCTCGAAAAACTAGAATCCAAAATCTTCTCAACCTCATATTCCAACTCTCCCTCAACCAACACCGGGGCAGGAGGGTCAACCGAGGGAACAACGGGCACCACATATCTCCGCAACAAAGATCTATGGAAAACATGAATGGCAAAAGAGGCTGGAAGAGCCAAACGAAAAGAGACCGGATTAATAATTTCAGAAATTTTATAAGGACCAATAAACCGAGGCTTAAACTTAGGAGAAGAAACCTTCATAGGAACATGACGAGAAGACAACCAAACCAAATCCCCCACACGAAGCCGGGGACCAACACGCCGACGGCGGTTAGCAAAACGTTGAGCCCTTTCCTGAGACAAAGTCAAATTGTCCACCTTATGAGTCCAAATTTGCTGCAGCCTGTCCACCACAGAATCAACACCAGGACAATCAGAAGGCTCAACCTGCCCAGAAGAAAAACGAGGATGAAAACCAAAATTACAAAAGAAAGGTGAAACCAAAGTAGCCGAACTAGCCCGATTATTAAGGGCAAACTCGGCCAACGGCAAGAAAGACACCCAATCATCCTGATCAGCAGACACAAAGCATCTCAAATAGGTCTCCAAGGTCTGATTAGTTCGCTCAGTTTGGCCATTAGTCTGAGGATGAAACGCCGAAGAAAAAGACAAATCAATGCCCATCCTAGCACAAAAGGCCCGCCAAAATCTAGAGACAAACTGAGAACCTCTGTCAGACACAATATTCTCCGGAATGCCATGCAAACGAACCACATGCTGAAAAAACAACGGAACCAGATCTGAAGAGGAAGGCAACTTAGGCAAAGGTACCAAATGGACCATTTTAGAGAACCGGTCACAAACAACCCAGATAACAGACATCTTCTGGGAAACAGGAAGATCCGAAATAAAATCCATGGAAATATGCGTCCAGGGCCTCTCAGGGACCGGCAAAGGCAAAAGCAACCCACTAGCGCGGGAACAGCAAGGCTTGGCCCGGGCGCAAGTCCCACAGGACTGCACAAAAGCACGCACATCGCGAGACAAGGAAGGCCACCAAAAGGACCTAGCAACCAAATCTCTGGTACCAAAAATCCCAGGATGACCAGCCAACACTGAACAATGAACCTCAGAAATTACCTTACTTGTCCATCTATCAGGAACAAACAGCTTCCCCACTGGACAGCGGTCAGGCCTATCAGCCTGAATTTCCTGAAGCTCCCGGCGCAAATCAGGGGAGATAGCAGAAAGAATCACCCCCTCCTTAAGAATGCCAACCGGCTCAAGGACTCCAGGAGAATCAGGCGAAAAACTCCTAGAGAGGGCATCAGCCTTAACATTCTTAGATCCCGGAAGATACGAGACCACAAAATCAAAACGGGAGAAAAACAGGGACCATCGAGCCTGTCTAGGATTCAGCCGCTTGGCCGACTCGAGGTAAATCAGATTCTTATGATCGGTCAGAACCACAACACGGTGTTTAGCTCCCTCAAGCCAATGCGCCACTCCTCAAACACCCACTTCATAGCCAACAACTCCCGATTGCCGACATCATAATTGCGTTCCGCAGGCGAAAACTTTCTGGAAAAAAAAGCACACTGTTTCATCAAAGAACCATCAGACTCCCTCTGAGACAAGACGGCCCCTGCCCCAAACTCAGAAACGTCGACCTCAACCTGAAAAGGAAGAGAAACATCCGGTTGACGCAACACAGGGGCAGAAGTAAATCGGCGTTTAAGCTCTTGAAAGGCCTCAACAGCCTCAGAGGACCAATTTGTCACATCAGCGCCTTTCTTCGTCAAATCAGTAAGGGGCTTAACCACACTGGAAAAGTTGGCAATGAAACGGCGATAGAAATTAGCAAAGCCCAAAAATTTTTGAAGACCCTTCACAGATGTGGGTTGGATCCAGTCATGAATAGCTTGGACCTTAACAGGATCCATTTCTATAGACGAGGGAGAAAAAACAAAACCCAAAAAAGAGACCTTCTGAACTTCGAATAGGCACTTAGACCCCTTCACAAATAAAGCATTATCACGAAGGATCTGGAACACCATCCTGACCTGCTTCACATGAGACTCCCAATCATTGGAAAAAATCAAAATATCATCCAAATATACGACCATGAATTTATCAAGATAATTGCGGAAAATATCATGCATGAAAGACTGGAACACAGATTGAGCATTAGAGAGCCCAAATGGCATCACAAGGTATTCAAAATGGCCTTCGGGCATATTAAATGCAGTTTTCCATTCGTCACCCTGTTTAATACGAACAAGATTATATGCCCCTCGGAGGTCAATCTTAGTAAACCAACTAGCCCCCTTAATCTGAGCAAACAAATCAGTAAGCAAAGGCAAGGGGTATTGGAATTTGACCGTGATCTTATTAAGAAGATGATAATCAATACAGGGTCTCAAGGAGCCATCCTTCTTAGCAACAAAAAAGAAACCCGCTCCCAATGGTGACGAAGAGGGCCGAATATGCCCTTTCTCCAAAGATTCCTTAACATAGCTCCGCATGGCGGCATGCTCTGGCACAGACAGATTGAAAAGTCGGCCCTTAGGGAACTTACAACCAGGAATCAAGTTAATAGCACAATCACAGTCCCTATGTGGAGGAAGGGAACTGGACTTGGGCTCATCAAATACATCCTGGAAATCCGACAAAAACTCAGGGACCTCAGAAGAGGGGGAAGAGGAAATTGACATCAAAGGAACGTCACTATGTACCCCTTGACAACCCCAACTAGTCACAGACATAGTTTTCCAATCCAGCACCGGATTATGTTCCTGTAACCATGGAAATCCCAGCACAACAACATCATGCAGGTTATGCAACACCAGAAAAAGGCAATCTTCCTGATGTGCAGGAGCCATGTACATAGTCATCTGTGTCCAGTACTGAGGTTTATCCTTAGCCAAGGGTGTAGCATCAATGCCCCTCAAAGGAATAGGGCTCTGCAAAGGCTGCAAGGAAAAACCACAGCGCCTGGCGAATTCTAAGTCCATTAAGTTCAGGGCAGCGCCTGAATCCACAAATGCCATGACAGAAAAGGACGACAATGAGCAAATCAGGGTCACAGATAAGAGAAATTTAGGCTGTATAGTACTAATGGTAACAGACCTAGCGACTCTCTTAGTACGCTTAGGGCGATCAGAGATAACATGAGCCGAATCACCACAGTAAAAACACAGCCTATTCTGACGTCTGAATTCCTGCCGTTCTATTCTAGTCAAAATCCTATCACATTGCATAGGTTCAGGACTATGCTCAGAGGATACTGCCATATGGTGCACAGCTTTGCGCTCGCGCAGACGCCGATCAATCTGAATGGCTAGAGACGTAGATTCGCTCAAACCGGCAGGCGTAGGAAAGCCCACCATAACATCTTTAAGGGTTTCAGAAAGACCTTTTCTGAAAATAGCAGCCAGAGCCTCTTCATTCCATTTAGTGAGCACAGACCATTTTCTAAATTTCTGGCAGTATAACTCTGCCGCTTCCTGACCTTGACACAGGGCCAACAGTGTTTTCTCAGCATGCTCTACAGAGTTAGGTTCGTCATACAATAATCCGAGTTCTTGAAAAAATGCGTCTACATTCAATAATGCCGGATCCCCTGTTTCAAGAGAAAATGCCCAGTCTTGCGGATCACCACGCAGCAAGGATATGATGATTTTCACCTGCTGAATGGGATCACCTGAAGAACGGGGTTTTAAAGCAAAAAACAATTTGCAGTTATTTTTAAAGTTCAAAAACTTGGATCTGTCCCCAAAGAACAAATCCGGAGTAGGAATTCTGGGCTCTAAAACCGGAGTCTGGACAACATAGTCCTGGATATTCTGTACTCTTGCAGCCAGTTGATCCACACGAGAAAACAAACCCTGAACATTCATGCCAGAGCATATATCCTGCACCACCCAGATATCAAGAGGAAAAAAGAGGCAAACCAGAGCACAGAAAAAAAAATGGTTCAGAACTTTCTTTTCCTTCTTTTGAGATACATTTAATTCATTTTTGGCCACTTGTACTGTTATGATCTGGTGGTTTAGGAACAACATGAGACAAGCTCTGAAGGAGGTGGTATCTGTACTGACCGCAGACCCTGAACCTAGCAGCGCAACTAGAAATAGCCGTGGGGGGTACCTGACGCTCCCTAGACCCCTCGGCACAGCCTAAGATCTAACTTCCCCTAAAGATGGAAACAGGAAACCTATCTTGCCTCAGAGAAAATCCCCAAAGGAAAGATAGCCCCCCACAAATATTGACGGTGAGAGGAGGGGAAAATAACATACGCAGAGATGAAATCAGATTTTAGCTAGCTTGATAGATAGGACAGGAAAGGATACTGTGCGGTCAGTATAAAAACTACAAAACAATCCACACAGAGTTTACAAAATCTCCACACCTGACTAAAGGTGTGGAGGGTAAATCTGCTTCCCAGAGCTTCCAGCTAACAGAAAAAATCCATAATGACAAGCTGGACAAAAATAGAATGCACAGAACAATAAGTCCACAACATGTGGACTGAAATGAGCAAAGCCAGAACTTATCTTTGCAGAACTAGTCAGGAAACCAGGAGAATCCAAGCAGAGATGTGAATCCAGCAGAAAACATTGACAAGTGGCATAGGCTGAAGACTAGAGCCAGGTTAAATAGCAGAGCCAGGAGAGACGATTAGTGAAAGCAGCTGCTAAAGCTAAACCCAAGGAGCAGCAGTTCCACTCAAAACCACCAGAGGGAGCCCAAGGGCAGAATTCACAAAAGTGCCATTTACAACCACCGGAGGGAGCCCAAGAACGGAATTCACACCTCCTGTACAAAGATGGTGGCGGTCAGTGAATCATTCGGCTAATCCTGGCGGCATGTTCGCGACGGTGTTCCGCTGATGGTACCGCACAAGAGGCTGCGTACTGCGTATACAGTGTGTGTGTATGTGGTGCATACGGCATATACAGTGTGTGAGTGTGTGGTGCGTATGGTGTATACAGTGTGTGTGTGGTGCGACTGTGTTCTGCTGGTGGTACCACGCATGATGCAAACGTGGTTCAAATCCAGCGCCAAATCGCGGCTGGACTGCATCTGTCGCTGATTATTCGCGGCCGGCTGGGCGCGACCAATCAGTGAAGCCAGGGCGAGCTCCAGGTTTTTGAGGACCCCAGGCGAAAGAGTCTCACAGCCCACGTAGCATATAACACAGCCCACATAGTATATAGTACAGCCCACGTAGTATATTGCACAGCCAGGTAGTATATAGCACAGCCACGTAGTATATTACACAGTCACGTAGTATATTGCACAGCCAGGTAGTATATAGCACAGCCACATAGTATATAGCACAGCCACGTAATATATTGCACAGCCACATAGTATATTGCACAGCCACGTAGTATATTGCACAGCCACGTAGTATATAGCACAGCCACGTAGTATATAGCACAGCCACGTAGTATATTGCACAGCCACGTAGTATATAGCACAGCCCACACAGTATAAAACACAGCCCACGTAGTATACAGCACTGCCCATGTAGTATATAGCACAGCCCATGCAGTATATAACACAGCCCATACAGTATATAGCACAGCCCACGCATTATATAACACAGCCCACACAGTATATAGCACAGTCCACGTAGTGTATAGCACAGCCCACATAGTATATAACACAGCCACGTAGTATATAGCACAGCCACGTAGTATATTGCACAACCACGTTGTATATAGCACAGCCCACGTAGTATATAGCATAGTGATGTAGTATATAACAGCTCACACAGTATATAACACAGCCCACGCAGTATATAACACAGCCCACATAGTATATAACATAGCCCACATAGTATATAGCAATATGGGCACCATATCCCTGTTAAAAAAAAGAATTTAAATAAAAAATAGTTATATACTCACCTTCCGGCGGCCCCCGGATCCAGCCCAGGCCTTTAGCGATGCTCCTCGTGACGCTCTGTTCCCAGTAATGCCTTGCGGCAATAACCTGTGATGATGTAGCGGTCTCGCCGCAATGCATTCTCGGGACCGGAGCGTCGCGAGGAGTGGGAAAGGCTGCCGCGGACGCCGGACGGTGAGAATATAATGATTTTTTTTATTATTATTATTTTTAACATTATATGTTGGTCATACTTACATGGTTAATGGCAGCATTAACGGAATGCGTTACACCATGTTTTGCCGCGGTGTAACGCATGTGGGTGCTGACTGGAGGGGAGTAGGAAGGGGCCAATTCGCAGCCGGACTGTGCCTGTCGCTGATTGGTCGCGATCAATCCGCAACGCGGGATTTCCCTGACAGACAAACAGACAAGCAGATGGAAGTGGACCTTAGACAATTATATATATAGATATATATATATATCTATATATACAGTGGGGCAAAAAAGTATTTAGTCAGTCAGCAATAGTGCAAGTTCCACCACTTAAAAAGATGAGAGGCGTCTGTAATTTACATCATAGGTAGACCTCAACTATGGGAGACAAACTGAGAAAAAAAAATCCAGAAAATCACATTGTCTGTTTTTTTATCATTTTATTTGCATATTATGGTGGAAAATAAGTATTTGGTCAGAAACAAACAATCAACATTTCTGTCTCTCACAGACCTGTAACTTCTTCTTTAAGAGTCTCCTCTTTCCTCCACTCATTACCTGTAGTAATGGCACCTGTTTAAACTTGTTATCAGTATAAAAAGACACCTGTGCACACCCTCAAACAGTCTGACTCCAAACTCCACTATGGTGAAGACCAAAGAGCTGTCAAAGGACACCAGAAACAAAATTGTAGCCCTGCACCAGGCTGGGAAGACTGAATCTGCAATAGCCAACCAGCTTGGAATGAAGAAATCAACAGTGGGAGCAATAATTAGAAAATGGAAGACATACAAGACCACTAATAATCTCCCTCGATCTGGGGCTCCACGCAAAATCCCACCCCGTGGGGTCAGAATGATCACAAGAACGGTGAGCAAAAATCCCAGAACCACGCGGGGGGACCTAGTGAATGAACTGCAGAGAGCTGGGACCAATGTAACAAGGCCTACCATAAGTAACACACTACGCCACCATGGACTCAGATCCTGCAGTGCCAGACGTGTCCCACTGCTTAAGCCAGTACATGTCCGGGCCCGTCTGAAGTTTGCTAGAGAGCATTTGGATGATCCAGAGGAGTTTTGGGAGAATGTCCTATGGTCTGATGAAACCAAACTGGAACTGTTTGGTAGAAACACAACTTGTCGTGTTTGGAGGAAAAAGAATACTGAGTTGCATCCATCAAACACCATACCTACTGTAAAGCATGGTGGTGGAAACATCATGCTTTGGGGCTGTTTCTCTGCAAAGGGGCCAGGACGACTGATCCGGGTACATGAAAGAATGAATGGGGCCATGTATCGTGAGATTTTGAGTGCAAACCTCCTTCCATCAGCAAGGGCATTGAGGATGAAACGTGGCTGGGTATTTCAACATGACAATGATCCAAAGCACACTGCCAGGGCAACGAAGGAGTGGCTTCGTAAGAAGCATTTCAAGGTCCTGGAGTGGCCTAGCCAGTCTCCAGATCTCAACCCTATAGAAAACCTTTGGAGGGAGTTGAAAGTCCGTGTTGCCAAGCGAAAAGCCAAAAACATTACTGCTCTAGAGGAGATCTGCATGGAGGAATGGGCCAACATACCAACAACAGTGTGTGGCAACCTTGTGAAGACTTACAGAAAACGTTTGACCTCTGTCATTGCCAACAAAGGATATATTACAAAGTATTGAGATGAAATTTTGTTTCTGACCAAATACTTATTTTCCACCATAATATGCAAATAAAATGATAAAAAAACAGACAATGTGATTTTCTGGATTTTTTTTTCTCAGTTTGTCTCCCATAGTTGATGTCTACCTATGATGTAAATTACAGACGCCGCTCATCTTTTTAAATGGTGGAACTTGCACTATTGCTGACTGACTAAATACTTTTTTGCCCCACTGTATATATATATCTATATATATAATATACACACAGTATAGCCGTGTGTTGAGATTAGATGTGTATATACTATACGTTCACTGGAAAGCACACAATAACTGGCCTGTTAGCGGAAGCAGCGATTGTCTTATCCATCAATCGTCAGTCAATTGTGTGATTGCCCTGATGATTGGGGGGCAGTATAGTGTTGTTCATGATAATCACTTAGACCCCCATCGATCTAATATTGATGACCTATCAAAAGGATAGATCATCAATGTATGTGACCAGACAACCCTATTAATTGTTCAAGTAGAAGGTGAGAACTACATAAAATACAAGCCATCTTTCTTCTCAGAAACCAAAGGAAATTACTTTCTCCGAGGAAGTTGCTACTTTCCTGTAGGAAGTTGTAGTACAGGATTGCTGTCTGAAGATTTGATATTGTGGCATAATTTGCAATGCTGCCAAAATTATATTTAACTAAGAGTACCGTCATCTATTATTTATAGGCTTTGGGATCTCCCTTTATGTAATTATCCCTTTGAATGTGGCACTATTTACAATGCATGAATTATCAATGACTAATACTTAAACGATTTTCTCTTAAATTTTTACAACTGTTTCATTTCATAATTTCCCAATATACTGTATATGCTACAGGTTTTTTTGTTATTTTTCATAAGACTGTATGTAGACAGAATTTTGTTCAAGGCTGTTTCTAATGTCTGTTATGATGTAATACCATAT
Organism: Ranitomeya imitator; assembly: GCF_032444005.1. Lineage (NCBI taxonomy): Eukaryota > Metazoa > Chordata > Amphibia > Anura > Dendrobatidae > Ranitomeya > Ranitomeya imitator. The sequence continues at coordinate 126,633,897 of NC_091286.1, forward strand.
AATATTTTTTGGATCCTAAAATTGATATGTACTGCCAATTTTCTCATAAATTGTTTTTCCAGTTAAAGGAAATCTGTAACTCAATGTGTGCTGCCCAAACACTGGAAGCACGACTACAGCCAGATATATTTTTAGGTAGTTTGAAAACCCGAATCATAGTCAGATGAGACTAGATCGGATCCACCCCTGTATGGCTTTTTTCACGTCTCTCCTACGTATGCACATAATGATCTTGAAACTATTTTTTCTCTGAAACGTCAAAGCTGTTTTTCAACACGCCAAGTTGCATGTGTTACTGTGAGCAGCCTATGTAGCCTAAGCATGCTACCAGTCCATGCAGTGTATCCCGTTGAGCACATCTGGGACGTCATTGGTCAACAATTGCAAAAAGAGCTGCCAGCAGTGGATCTTGATGATTTATATGCCCAAGTTCATTGAGCATGGTAGAATATTCCTCATATAACCTTTACCAACCTCATTGATACCATGCTAAATTAAAACATGTACGGTAATTGTGAGGATTTCAGGCGTGTGGCACTTATACTACAAGGAGCTGGAAAAGTGCTCGCTGCCTGGTGTGGAAATTAGACATAGTACCCAACTGTGGAGGTATCATGACCTGGCCTGCTTATGGTGGTGTATCGTCACTTTCCAAACATTGACTCAGTGCGCCATGAAAGACCTATACTGTCCCTGGTCATAATTGTTAAGCCATGTGTTGAAGAAGACATGTATATTGCCTCACAAAGGTCTCTGAGAGTACAAAGCGGGACAGCTTTGTTTGAGAAATAATGGCAGCTACTCGGTATACACCTTTGAGGCTGACCGCATATCATTATTTAGCAAAAAGCAGTAAAATCAACATTATAAGGCTGTGATTGTGGTGAACTTGGTCACGGGGGAGTTGAGTTTCCATACAAATGGATGACTCCTTCTGTGTTGTTACAATGGCCCAGTCATTGTGGTGGGCATTAACGAAGTGTTGCAGGAAGTTGGTCAGGATCTGATTGACCCTCTTGACCCTGTCCATTGGATTGAGGATGGTAGGTCGAAGAGAAATCCAGAGGGACATTCAGTAGCTTGCAGGTGGCCCTCCAGAAGTGAGAAGTAAACTGGACACCTCTATCCGAGACAATATGGAGCGGGATACCATGGAGGCAGAAAATATGTAGAATAAAGTTCTCTATAAGCACTGGAGCAGATGAAAGCCTAGAGAGTGCAGTGAAATGAGACATCTTGGAAAAGCGATCCACAACCACTCTGCCATTATTGGAAGATCAGTGATGAAATCCATTGCAATATGGGCAAAGGAAGTAGCCAACCAGTCGGCAGCTGTTTTGGAGTTTTGCTCTGGCCACAAGAGAGATGGGCATAGACAAAATCTGCAATATCCTTGGCAGGATCGGCTAACAATACTGTTGGGAAGTGAGGAGAGCCATTTTCTTCTGTTCAGCTTGGCCAGCCAACTTAGACGAGTGACTCCACAGAAGGACCCACTTCCTATTTAGTTTAGCAACGTAAGTCTTTCTGGAAGGAAGCCAGGACAAATTCAATGAAGTGACCATAATTATTTTGGAGAGCTCAATGATGTGTAGATGCCCCTCCTCCTGGTCGGAAGACAGTAAAGATCTAGAGAGTGCTTCTGCCGTGACATTCTTATCAGTTGTCCAGAATTAGAGAAAAAACTTGAAGCGGACGAAGAACAGAGACCACTTGGCTTGATGTAGATTCAACCGCTGTGAGAACTGCAGATTCTTGTGGTCAGTGTAAATGATCACCAGGTGCTTCACTCCTTCAAGAGCAACCACTACTCCTCCAGGGCTAGTTTAATCGATTACAGTTCTCTTTTGCCAGTCAATCAATTGCATTCTGGCGCTGAGAAGATCTTGTAAAAGAAACCGTAGGTCATCATAAAGGCAGAAGGAGACTTCTAGGTAAGAACGGCTCGGGCCCCTGAGGAAGAAACATCCACTTCCACGAAGAACTGCTTATTATAGTCCGGTCGATGCAGCACCGGAGCTGAGGAGAAGGCCTGTTTTAAAGGCGTTTTCTGCCTCAAGAGTCCATATCTTAGGGTTGGCCTTCTTGCGGGTCAAGACAGAGTTAGAAGCGGTATGAGAGGATAAATGCGGATTGAACTGTTGGTAGTAGTTCGCAAATCCGAGAAACCACTGAATAACTTTCAGACCAACAGGACGGGGTCATTTCAAGACGGTGGACACCTTCTCGGGGTCCAATTTCAGGCCGGCCTCAGAGATGACGTACCCAAGAAATGTAAGAGAAGTTTGCTTGATGATGTACTTTTCATACTTGTCCCTCTTGTGGGTCAAGGCAGAGTTAGGAGCAGTCTGAGAGGATAAATGCGGATTGAACTGTTGGTAGTAGTTCGCAAATCTGAGAAACCACTGAATAGCTTTCAGACCAACAGGTTGGGGCCAATTCAAGACAGTGGACACCTTCTCGGGGTCCATTTTCAGGCCGGCCTCGGAGATGACGTACCCAAGAAACGTAAGAGAAGTCTGCTCGATGATGTACTTTCACTACTTGACTTGCAGACGGTTCTCTGCAGAGCTTGGTGTATTTAGATCAGGTTACTTGAAGACTCTGAAACCTTTGAGATGATTAAACAGCTTGGATATGAGAGGCAGGGAATATTTGTTTTTGATAGTAATTTGGTTCAGTTCCATATAATCGATACATGGTCAAAGAGAACCATCCTTTTCCTTTACAAAAATAATCCTGCTTCAGCCGGCGAGGAAGACTTCAGAATAAATCCCCAGGCAAGATTCTCTGTAATATACTCGAACATGACTCGGGTCTCAGCCTGTGACAGGGGGTAGATTCGAGCATGTGGAGCAGAAGCACCAAGAGGAAGATTGATAGGGCAGTCATATGGCCTAGGAGGCGATGGCGTCTCATCCTCCTTTTTGCCGAAGACATCAGCGTACGTCCAGTATGCAGCAGGCAAGACATGTAAATTAGATGGAGAAGCCAGAGGTCAAGCAGAATGAATAAGGAGTAGACAAGTATTGTGGCACCCCTGTCCCCAACGGAATACTTCTCCATATTTCCAGTCCAAGACAGGCTTGTGTCTCCGCAGCCATGGCAGACCTAAAAGCAGAGACTGAGAGAGACCCGACAGCACATAGAGATGTATCTTCTTCGATTGTAGCATTCCCACCCGTAGTTCCACAGGTTCGGTAACGAATAAGGATGGTCTCAGAAAGAGGTTTTCCATCCACTGATGAAACCACCAACAGATCCCAACAGATCCAGTATATGTTGGTTTGTGATTTTATACCAATTCACAATAGCTTGTTGGATGAGATTACCTGTGGAACCAGAGTCCAGGTAGGTTGACTCAACAAAATGGATGTTGCCACATGAAAAGGATGCCATCAGAGTAAGTGATGGAGAGAAGTGACATTCATCCAGGGTGGCCTCCCCAAATGACCCTAGGCACTGTAGTTTCCCAGTTTCTCTGGACAGGAGTGGATTACACACTCAGGACTGCCAAAATAGAAACACCTTCCCTCAGCACGATGGAACTTGTGACAATGCTTGGTCATTTTCACCAGGTCAATTTGCATGGAGTCTGGGGAGGAAGCCTTAGCTGAGACTTGCTGTAAATTCCGCCTTTGAAAGGTAGGAGCCAGGCACGCAGATCTTCACTCGCCGGTCACCTCCTTGGAAGGCTCCGGAAACTTGATGTTGATTCAAGTTGTCAGAGACACCAGGGCATCCAGTGAGGTGGGTATATCACGACCGGCCAGCTCGTTTTTGATTCACTCAGAAAGACCCTCCCAGAAGGTAGCCACCAGAGCCTTATTATTCCAGGTGAGTTTGAATGACAGTGTACGGAAGCAAACAGCGTACTGGCCCACTATGAAGTTTCCCAGGCACAGTCTGAGGAGAAAAGATGTTGCGGAGAAGACCTTACAGAAGGCATCAAGAAATGACTGGAGGTTTGACACAAGATGATCCCCTCTCTCCCACAGGGGATTGAGCCAGTGACATGGGACGTGATCAAAGTCACTTTGGCCCGATCTGAGACAAACTGATGAGACAAGAGTTTAAAGTGCAGTGTGCACTGAATAATAAACCCCTAACATAGGGCAGAGTCACCACCATAATGTGGATGAGCTGACAGACGAGGTCCAGAATCGGAACACATAGCTCGCAGGCGGATGGGTCACGGGCAAGATGGTCGCAGCTTGGGTAGGTGCGGATGTAGCTAGAGTAGTCAGCATATCTAGATAAGTAGTTACCATCTGCAGTTAGTAGAGGTTTTTATCCTGTTGTTATTCCTGGCATGGGAAGCCTCCTCGTACAGGTCTGAGATGGAGGAATCCTGGGAGCCAGCGGATTCCATGGCCTATGCAAACTGTAAAGGGAGTGGTGGAACTACTGTGACGTGGTCCAAGGACAGCCTGGAGGGGCATGACTAGGTGAGCACCTGACTTTTCACTAGAGCTCGTGATTGTGGGGTTAGGCTTGGCTCCCGATGAATACCAGTTGCTACTCCAGGACAGACCATGGACGTGCAGCAGCTGACCTACAAGGGACTGTTAGCTAGAACGGCCCAGAAAGAGATGACAACTGACACAGGCAGGCACTAGAAGGTGCAGACTGGTGCGCCTGTTATACAGATTGTCAAAGCATGTGCAGGCAGGTCCAGCAAATATACAGACTGGCATGGCAGGTGCAGGCGGGTCCAGCTTAAATACAGAATGGCACGGCAGGTGCAGGCAGGTTCAGCTGTTATACAGACTAGCTTGGTGGGTGCAGGTGGGTCTTGCTCATATACAGGCTGGAATGGCAGGTGTAAGTGAGTCCAGCTGTTATGTAGACTGGCTTGGCTGGTGCAGGTGGATACAGCTGTAATACACTCTGTGGCTTTGCTCTGCTCTCAGCTCTACACTCTGCGGCTCTGCTCTGCTCTCGCTCTGCAGCTCCTTGCGGTTCTGTCTTGCTCCGCTCCTACGTTTCTGCTCTTAGCTCTGCCACCTGTGGTTCTTACCATGGTTACCAGGGACTTCGGCATCGTTGAAGACAGTTTCAACGATGCCGAAGTCTTTCCCCTGATCGTTGGTCGCTGGAGAGAGCTGTCTGTGTGACAGCTCCCCAGCGACCACACAACGACTTACCAACGATCACGGCCAGGTCGTATCGCTGGTCGTGATCATTGGTAAGTCGTTTAGTGTAACGGTACCTTTACTCTACCTCCGTTCTCCTGTCTGAACAGGTTCCTACCTGTTCCCATATATTTTCTTGTCTGAACAGGTTCCTACCTGTTCCCATATACTCTCCTGTCTGTACAGGTTCCTACCTGTTCCCATATATTCTTCTGTCTGAACAGGTTCCTACCTGTTCCTATGTACTCTCCTGTCTGAACAGGTTCTTACCTGTTTCCATATACCTGCTTGTATTCCGGTATCTACCTGTCCTGCCAGAATTCCAGTCATGTCCACCAGTTCTGCCAGTGTGTCAGCCCTGCCCACCTGTCCTGCCTGAGGGTCACTCGTGCCCGCCTGTTCTGCCAGCCAGTCAAGTCCTGCCCGTCAACAATCGCCCGCACCCGTCCGAGTGTTCCGTTCCCCAGTGGGATCAGCAGCCGTCAGCTTCCCGCACTGACTGTGAGGGCCGGCCGTAAAGCAGAGCACAGCGGTGACGTCACAACTGTGCTTTACGGCCGACGCTCACAGTCAGTGCGGGAAGCTGACGGCGAGGGACGCGACAGACACCGGAATGTAAGTATGTAGTGTTTGTTTTTTTTACATTTACAATGGTAACCAGGGTAAATATCAGGTTACTAAGCGCGGCCCTACGCTTAGTAACCAGATGTTTACCCTGGTTACCAGTGAAGACATCGCTGGATCGGCGTCACACACGACGATTCAGCGATGTCAGCGGGTGATCCAGCGACGAAATAAGGTGCTGGCCTTCTAGCTCCGACCAGCGATGTCACAGCAGGATCCTGATCGCTGCTGCGTGTCAAACACAACGATATCGCTATCCAGGATGCTGCAACGTCACGGATCGCTATCGTTATCGTTGTTAAGTTGTTCAGTGTGAAGGTACCTTTATGTCTTATTCTAAAGAAATCCATGTTTGTTTTATATGTAAATGAGCTGTGGGCCCGACACTGATCTGCATAATCTGCATCCAGTGTTTATTTTAAATAAAAGAGGGTGTTAACCAGTACAAGCGATGTAATGACTGACTCTTTGCTCTCACTGATCTGCAGTGAGATCAGAGCTGTGAGGCTAGTCACTTCTCATGACCAAGCCGTGAGTGAGAGTGGTCAAGAGTCCAAGGTCAGAAGGCAGGAGGGTACATCATAAACAGAAGGAAGAGTCAAAAGCGAAGGCAACGTCCGAGGTCAGAGTATCGGGAGGATAACGGATCAGAGCTGAAGGGGTTAAACAGGCGGGTAGTCAGAACACAGTCAGGCAACAGATCAAACAAATAGAACTCAAGGCACACAGAGCACAGTACAAACCTCACAAGATGAATGTACGTCTGGCAATGTTCTGGGAAACTCAGCTCAGTTAAGAAGCATGGCCATTAAGTGGAATAATGAACACATGAGACAGCCGACGCCTCACAGTCTCAGATAGGATAGTCGAGCTGTCAATCAACACTGGCAGCTCAGCATGCCCCCATACCAGATTGGATGGCCAAGCTGTCAATCACAGTACTGACAGCTTCAGCACACCCCTATACCAGATTGGTATGTCGGTAACTGCACCAATCACCCTGAGGGGTGGAACTGTAAAAAGAGCTATCACATTACAGCAGAAATTAATTTTGTCTCATTAGAATCATTTGCAGCAGCACTTGCCTTTGCATAGTGCTGGCAGCTATGCTGCAGAGTTGTGCCTGATCATAGCTAACACATTACAGCAGAGTTGAACCATGTCTCATTACAAAAACAAGCACATTTACAGCTGTCTTCACTTTTGCAGTTCTGTCAGCTCTGCTGTACTGCTCTCCCTCCACACTGGCTGCCTGCAAAATGGAAGCTGAAGCATTGTGAGAGGACTTCACTTCTGCTGTACTGTGTTAGGTCATATATCACTGTAGAGCTGTGTGTGATTATCATAGTATTATGTGAGTCATTACTTGGATCACACCAGTAATGCCACTTTTACTGTTTGTTTAAAAAAAGCTCTGCAGGATTCTCATGCAGATCTGTGTTCAGCCCATAGATCTTAACATCTCATTTACATATGAGAAAAATGTGTACTTCTCTGGATAAGATATTTTTCTTTCAGACATCAAAGTATAATTTTACTCAACTTTTTAGAATCTGCATGCCCATATAGTCGGGTTAGGAGGGTTCTACTAAGGCCGGCGTCACACACAGCGTAAAACAATACGGTCCGTATATTACGGCCGTAATACGCTGAAAAGTCCCCAAAATAGTGGTCCGTAGCTCCTCCGTAGGCAGGGTGTGTCAGCGTTTTTTGCGCATGGCATCCTCCGTATGTAATCCGTATGGCATCCATACTGCGTGTTTTACTCGCAGGCTTGCAAAACCAACATACCGCTATAGAAGGGATCCATGTGTCACAAAATATATATATATATATATATATATATACAGTGGGGCAAAAAAGTATTTAGTCAGTCAGCAAAAGTGCAAGTTCCACCACTTAAAAAGATGAGAGGCGTCTGTAATTTACATCATAGGTAGACCTCAACTATGGGAGACAAACTGAGAGAAAAAAATGCAGAAAATCACATTGTCTGTTTTTTTAACATTTTATTTGCATATTATGGTGGAAAATAAGTATTTGGTCAGAAACAAAATTTCATCTCAATACTTTGTAATATATCCTTTGTTGGCAATGACAGAGGTCAAACGTTTTCTGTAAGTCTTCACAAGGTTGCCACACACTGTTGTTGGTATGTTGGCCCATTCCTCCATGCAGATCTCTTCTAGAGCAGTGATGTTTTTGGCTTTTCGCTTGGCAACACGGACTTTCAACTCCCTCCAAAGGTTTTCTATAGGGTTGAGATCTGGAGACTGGCTAGGCCACTCCAGGAGCTTGAAATGCTTCTTACGAAGCCATTCCTTCGTTGCCCTGGCGGTGTGCTTTGGATCATTGTCATGTTGAAAGACCCAGCCACGTTTCATCTTCAATGCCCTTGCTGATGGAAGGAGGTTTGCACTCAAAATCTCACAATACATGGCCCCATTCATTCTTTCATGTACCCGGATCAGTCGTCCTGGCCCCTTTGCAGAGAAACAGCCCCAAAGCATGATGTTTCCACCACCATGCTTTACAGTAGGTATGGTGTTTGATGGATGCAACTCAGTATTCTTTTTCCTCCAAACACGACAAGTTGTGTTTCTACCAAACAGTTCCAGTTTGGTTTCATCAGACCATAGGACATTCTCCCAAAACTCCTCTGGATCATCCAAATGCTCTCTAGCAAACTTCAGACGGGCCCGGACATGTACTGGCTTAAGCAGTGGGACACGTCTGGCACTGCAGGATCTGAGTCCATGGTGGCGTAGTGTGTTACTTATGGTAGGCCTTGTTACATTGGTCCCAGCTCTCTGCAGTTCATTCACTAGGTCCCCCCGCGTGGTTCTGGGATTTTTTGCTCACCGTTCTTGTGATCATTCTGACCCCACGAGGTGGGATTTTGCGTGGAGCCCCAGATCGAGGGACATTACCAGTGGTCTTGTATGTCTTCCATTTTCTAATTATTGCTCCCACTGTTGATTTATTCACTCCAAGCTGGTTGGCTATTGCAGATTCAGTCTTCCCAGCCTGGTGCAGGGCTACAATTTTGTTTCTGGTGTCCTTTGACAGCTCTTTGGTCTTCACCATAGTGGTGTTTGGAGTCAGACTGTTTGAGGGTGTGCACAGGTGTCTTTTTATACTGATAACAAGTTTAAACAGGTGCCATTACTACAGGTAATGAGTGGAGGAAAGAGGAGACTCTTAAAGAAGAAGTTACAGGTCTGTGAGAGCCAGAAATCTTGATTGTTTGTTTCTGACCAAATACTTATTTTCCACCATAATATGCAAATAAAATGATAAAAAAAACAGACAATGTGATTTTATGGATTTTTTTTCCTCAGTTTGTCTCCCATAGTTGAGGTCTACCTATGATGTAAATTGCAGACGCCTCTCATCTTTTTAAGTGGTGGAACTTGCACTATTGCTGACTGACTAAATACTTTTTTGCCCCACTGTATATACTATCTATCTATCTATATGTATATGTCAGTAGACACACATATATATATATATATATATATATTAATATTTCTTCCAGCGCGAGATAGCTTTAAAGCCGGTAATTCAATTGCCGGCTTTTGCTCTCTCCTTCCTAAACCCGACATGATTTGAGACATGGTTTACATACTTTTTTTTGCATATTCCACACTACTAATGATAGTAGTGTGTATATGCAAAATTTGGCCGTTCTATCTACTAAATTAAAGGGTTAAATGGCGGAAAAAATTGGCGTGGGCTCCAGCGCAATTTTCTCCGCCAGAGTAGTAAAGCCAGTGACTGAGGGCAGATATTAATAGCCTGGAGAAGGTCCAAGGTTATTGCCCTCCCCTGGCTAAAAACACCTGCCCCCAGCCACCCCAGAAAAGGCACATCTGGAAGATGCGCCTATTCTGACACTTGGCCACTCTCTTCCCATTCCCGTGTAGCGGTGGGATATGGGGTAATGAAGGGTTAATGCCACCTTGCTATTGTAAGGTGACATTAAGCCAAATTAATAATGGAGAGGCGTCAATTATGACACCTATCCATTATTAATCCAATACTAGTAAAGGGTTAAAAAAATACACAAACACATTATTAAAAATTATTTTAATGAAATAAAAACAAAGGTTGTTGTAATATTTTATTCAACGCCCAATCCAATCACTGAAGACCCTCGTTCTGTAACAAAAATAACATAATAAACCAACAATATCCTTACCTTCCGCAGATCTGTAAAGTCCAACGATGTAAATCCATCTGAAGGGGTTAAAATATTTTGCAGCCACGAGCTTTGCTAATGCAACGTTGTTCGTGGCTGCAAAACCCCGGGGAATGAAGGTAAAGTAGGTCAATGACCTATATTTACCTTCATTTGCGGTGAGGCGCCCTCTGCTGGTTGTTCCTAGATCGTTGGAATTTTCCTAGAAAGCTCCCAGGCTCGAGTTCATATGAGGGCAACCAGCAGAGGGCGCCTCTTATGAACTCGAGCCTGGGAGCTTTCTAGGAAAGTTCCCACGATCCCAGACACACTGAGGTGTGAAATCGTGACAGTACCCCAGGTTTCCCAGGAAATTTCAGATGGAAGGCCTTACTTAATTTCTTTGCCTTCACTTCTCAGCTGGGACCTAGGATCTTTCCTGTAGTCTGTGTCCCCACCAGTGGATGAGCTATTGGAGGGAATTTTGAACCCTATGCGATTCCACAATCCTCTGAACCTCATACTCCAAGCCACCATCAACTGAAACCGGAGGAGGAGAGAGATGAGGGGAGATACTGCCGAAGGGACTAACTCCTTTAGTAGATATTTATGGAAAACATTTGGGATGTTAAAGGAATGTAGGAAACTTTAATCTAAATGCCACAAGAGTGACCACATCCAAGATCTCATATGGACCAATAAACTTCGGACCCATCTTCGCCAAAGGCACGTTAAGTCTAATAAGATAACCAAACCCTATCCCCAATTTTAAAAACAGGACCCACAAGCGAATCTGAACAGTTCCAATTTTCTTTTGAATCTCCCTCTAGACATCCTCAAGTCTCTGCACAGCGACCTTCACCTCAGAGCATTCAGAACTAATCTTAGAAAATTGTCAAGAATGGGGATGAAAACCATAATTACAGAAAAATGGTGATGTTGCCATAAAAACCACAATACTCTGAGGAAGAATGGAGAATGTGGGTTCCGGAGGAGAAACTGAATTGAGACTGTGAGATAATGTATCAGGACCAACTGGCCTGACTGGGGTTAACCGTTTAGCTGATTCAATGTCCCCTAGATTCTTGTGATCAGCGACCACAGTTACTTGATGAACTGCCCCCTCCAAAAAATGCCTCAAGTCCTCAAAGGCCAATTTAACAGCAAGTAACTCATGATTTCCAACATCATAATTTCTTTAATGCAGATAATTTTTTTTTTAAAAACAAGCACATGGACTGAGGTTATTCAGAACTTTGGACCCTTACAATAAAAAGGCCTCTACCCAGACCTCCGAAGCATCCAGTTTCTCGGAGATTGGGTTAGTTTAGAATAGGAGCAGAGAGGAAATACTCTTAATTTTTCAAAATCCCTAATAGCATCCGGTGACCAAACCTTGAGATCTGCTCCCTTATCTGTAAGATCAGTAAGAGGTTTTGCAATCTTAGTTAGTAAGGCCGAAAAAAGACATTTGTCCATCCAGTTCAGCCTATATTCCATCATAATAAATACCCAGATCTACGTCCTTCTACAGAACCTAATAATTGTATGATACAATATTGTTCTGCTCCAGGAAGACATCCAGGCCTCTCTTGAACCCCTCGACTGAGTTTGCCATCACCACCTCCTCAGGCAAGCAATTCCAGATTCTCACTGCCCTAACAGTAAAGAATCCTCTTCTATGTTGGTGGAAAAACCTTCTCTCCTCCAGACGCAAAGAATGCCCCCTTGTGCCCAATAAAGGGCGATAGTCGGGGTACTGAAAGGTTAATACTGCACTATCTGCCAACAAGAACATTTCTTTTGCTGAAACATTACTCCTTTTTCAGAAATTTGTAGAATTTCAAGTGTAAAACTCATACCAGGAGTGGGGTTCGAACCCACGAGGATACATATCCATTGGATCTTAAGTCCAACGCCTTAACCACTCGGCCATCCTGGTGAATGCACATAAAGGTTAATACTGCACTATCTGCCAACAAGAACATTTCTTTTGCTGAAACATTACTCCTTTTTCAGAAATCTCGTAGAATTTCAAGTGTAAAACTCATACCATGAGTGGGGTTCGAACCCACGAGGATACATATCCATTGGATCTTAGAAATCCCCTTGATAAATTTTCTATAACAGTTGGCAGAATGCAAGAAAATGCTGATAAGCTGAACCCAATCAAATCATTTGGGTAATTCACAACAAATCTCCCAGTGAACTCAGAGAAAATATCATTCATTAAGTTTTCAAAAACAGCAGGTGCATTGTGTAGCAATATGTTATATGTTCATGTGGCCTCTAGGGGTCTCACTACTTTTATGTGTGTTCTATATTCTTTGTTTGGAACTTGTTGGATGTTGTTGTACTCAGAATTCATGTAATGGAGGTTGAGACATGATGTGAATAAAGAGCCTGGAGATACTCACAGAGTGTGATTTATGACAGGATTCATCAAACAGAACATGGTGGCAGCCGGGCACAGAACCTGCAAATTCTTAGAGCTTAAATGAGGCTGGAACTGCACAGATCACTGCAACTGTAAGTACAGAATCCCTGACAGTACAGAAAAATGGAGACTGGTCTGAAGCCCCCTCAGAGACTGGATGTCACTTCATGTAATCTGTCCCAGACTTGGAGACATTGGAAGGAAGAGTTTACACTGTATGTGGATCTGACTGTGGGCCCCACTGATGACAAACGGAAAGTAAAGCTGTTTTATTACCTAATTGGGGAAAATGGCAGAGAATTAGCCCACACCTTGCTCCCAGACACAGACAACCTCCTCCTAGCAGACATTGTGCAGGCATTTGATAAACACTGTGACTCAAAGAAGAATGAGACAGTGGAAAGATATAAGTTTTTCACAAGACATCAGGAGGATGGTGAAAATGTGGACAGATATCTGACAGAGCTGAGGAGGCTTGCAGAAACATGTGGCTTTGGAGAGATCAGGGACAGTCTAATCAAGGACAGAATGGTGTGTGGCATAAAGGACAGTCATCTCAAAGAAAGATTACTGAGAGAGGAAGGCATGACTTTAGAGAAATGTATGCAAATCTGCAGGGCTGCTGAGCTCACAAAGCACAGCCTGAAGATGATGGCAGGCACCAGTGAGAATGATGATGACAGGGTACATTCAGTATCTATGAAAGGAAAGACAGGACCAGACTACCATATAAACACTGTCCACTGCAAGTATTGTGGGAAAAGACATGAGAGAGACAAAACCAAGTGTCCAGCATATGGGGAAACCTGCAGGTCATGTGGCAAGAAGAATCATTCCTCTGCTGTCTGCAGGCAAGGAAGAGGCAAACAGTACAGACAGCTCCACACTGTGACACCAGACACTGACAGTGCAGAGGACATTACATGGCTACAAATGCAGTCTACAACAGAGAAAGTCAATGTAGTCGGGCAGTCAGTAGTGAAGGATGCCAAGCAGCTGTATGCAACATTCTTGTTGGATGAGAAGCCCATTAGATTTCAGCTGGATTGTGGAGCAAGCTGCAATGTAATTTCAGTTGATCTGCTAAACAAACAGGTTTCTATTGAGCCAACTGACAAGGTACTGGTGATGTACAACAAAAGTGTTCTGAAACCAATGGGGACATGTAAGCTAAAAATACGAAACCCATGAAACAGAAAGAGTTATAGAGTTGAATTTACCGTGTTACGGGGTGGTAACCATGTACCATTACTGGGGCTAAAAGCAGTTCAGGCAATGGACTTAATAAAAGTACAGTCTCAGAACATTATGTCTGTTGAAGTTGCCCAGGATATACAAAATCCAAAACTAAATGGAGAGCACAACTTGGACATGCAGAAAATAAAAGCAGAGTATGCTGATGTATTTGAAGGTGATGGATGCTTTGAAGGTAAATATAGGCTAGAAATTGACAACACAGTGCAGCCCACCAGATTACCTACAAGAAGAGTGCCTGTAGCTTTAATGAAACCGCTGAAAGTAGAACTGCAAGATCTACAGAGAAGAGGCATGATAGCACCAGTCCATAAGAGCACAGATTGGATCAGCAGTTTGGTCATAGTGCAGAAACCATCAGGCAAGTTAAGAATATGTATTGATCCTAAGCCACTCAACAAGGCGCTGAAACGAAATCATTACCCAATGCCAACATTAGATGATGTTCTACCAGATTTATCAAAGGCTAAGATATTTTCTGTATGTGATGTAAAAAATGGATTCTGGCATGTGGCCCTGACTGAAGATTCAAGTTTATTGACAACATTTTCTTCACCATTTGGACGCTTTAAATGGCTGAAAATGCCCATGGGACTAAAACCTGCTCCAGAGATATTCCAGCAGAAATTGATGCAGGCTTTGGAAGGACTTACTGGAGTGAAGACAATAGCGGATGATATCCTAGTAGTGGGAGAAGGTGAAAATATGGAATCTGCAATCAAGGATCACGATCAGAAGATGATACAATTTTTGGACAGATGCAGAGAAAAAAACATAAAGCTGAATTTGGACAAATTCAAATTGAAAATGACAGAAGTGGCCTATATTGGTCATCGACTGACTTCAACTGGGGTCAAAGTGAATCCTGAAAAGGTGAGAGCAATACAAGATTTGCCTACCCCTACTGATGTTTCTGGAGTACAACAATTTTTGGGCATGGTGAATTATCTCTCAAAATTTTGCAGACATCTGTCAGACATGTGTGAGCCACTGAGACAGCTAACCCACAAAGATGTGCACTGGGAATGGACAGAAAGCCAGGAGACTGCTTTCCGAGCAGTAAAGAATGCCATTGCAGATACAGCAACCCTAAGGTATTTCGATCCAGATCGAGAAGTGGTGGTACAATGTGATGCTTCGGAAAAAGGCCTTGGAGCCACATTAATGCAGAACAAACAGCTAATTACATTTGCAAGCAGAGCCCTTACAACAACAGAGCAGGGATATGCGCAGATTGAGAAGGAACTACTGGCTGTGGTATTTGGGATGGAGAAGTTTCACCAGTACACCTACGGTCGACGGGTAACAGTGCAGTCGGATCACAAACCATTGGAGAGCATTACAAAGAAACCATTACTAAATGCCCCAAAGAGACTACAGCGCATGCTGTTGCGACTTCAGAAATATGATGTTGACATCGGGTACTGTCCAGGAAGAGACTTACTGATTGCAGATATGCTAAGCAGAGCTTACCTTCCTATCACAAATGCTGAGGAGGAAGACATTGAAACCATCAATATGTGTAACTACCTTGCAGTGTCAAAAGAAAAGGTCAAGCAAATCCAGACTTTTATAGAGAAGGATAAAATTCTCCAGAGTTTAAAGACTGTCATATTGCAGGGCTGGCCAAAATACAAGCAGCATGCTCCGAGGGAAGTCTCACCATTCTTCCACATAAGAGATGAATTGTCAGTGCAGCAAGGAATCATCTTTAAAGGAGACAGGGCTGTTATACCTGAAGTTCTCAGAAGAGGCATATTGAAGACATTGCACTCTTCTCACTTAGGCATGGAAGGATGCCTACGTCGTGCACAAGAATCAGTTTATTGGCCAGGAATGAATGACCACATAAAAAATTACATAGCACAATGTGAAATATGTGCATCCTGCAATGATAAGCAACCAAAGGAGACATTGCAACCTCATGAAATTCCACATAGGCCTTGGTCAAAAATAGGAACAGACTTGTTCACTTGGAATGACAAACAATACCTGATTACAGTGGACTATTTCTCTAACTTCTGGGAGGTTGATTTGGTGCAGGACACAAGGGCGAGAACAGTGATTAAAAAACTCAAGGCCCATTTTGCCAGGTATGGCATTCCAGATATCGTTTTCTCTGACAATGCGGCACAGTTTACGTCGGAAGAATTCAAAACTTTCAGTAAGAAATGGGAATTTGAACACCAGACGTCTTCTCCAAGATATCCTCAGAGTAATGGGAAAGCAGAGTCAGCAGTAAAAACGGCCAAAAGACTCATGCAGAAAGCAAACCAGGCGGGTGCTGATGTATATCTGTCTATACTGGATCATAGAAACACACCCACCCAAGGCCTAGACAGCAGTCCGGCACAGAGGCTCATGAGTAGGCGTACAAAGACACTCGTACCAACTGCGTGTCATCTGTTAGAGCCAAAGCTGCTGGGAAACATCGAAGCTAAATTACAGAAGAATCAAGCTAGGCAAGCTTTCTATTACAATAAATCTGCAAAGGATCTGCCTGAGCTCCAGAGAAATGACAACATTCGGCTGCAGCCAAGCACCACATTTGACAAACACTGGCAAAAGGCAAAGGTTGTCCAGAAACTGGGACCTCGGTCTTACGAAATTCTAACAGACGACGGAAGAAGACTAAGGAGGAATCGAAGATATTTGAGGAAAACGCAAGAAAGAGATGATTCATGGCCTTTTGAACAGTATCCAGACACCCAAGACAACGAGGCAGCAAGTACAAGTCAGGCACCAACAGTGACAGCTGACCATCAGGGTGAGGACTCTGGCCAGAGACAGACAGAAGAACTACCAGATGTACCAGATGTAGAAAGTGACACATCTTATATTACCAGAGCTGGCAGAATTAGCAAAAAGCCGGCGCACCTCAAAGATTATATCTAACTGGACGTACTAGGTTAATTTCTAACTTTGTCATAGTATACATTAGTTTAGTATCTTTTATTGTTCCTCTAGTTAAAAGAGAAAGGATGTAGCAATATGTTATATGTTCATGTGGCCTCTAGGGGTCTCACTACTTTTATGTGTGTTCTATATTCTTTGTTTGGAACTTGTTGGATGTTGTTGTACTCAGAATTCATGTAATGGAGGTTGAGACATGATGTGAATAAAGAGCCTGGAGATACTCACAGAGTGTGATTTATGACAGGATTCATCAAACAGAACACATTGGATAACCCAAATGGCAAGACAAGATTTTAAAATAAACCCTCAGATGTTAAAAATGCAGCTTTCCACTCATCGCCCTTCCAGATGCATATCAAATAGTAAGCTTCACTAGGAACAAGTTTAGAAAACCACTCAGTCCCCAAAAGCTGATTATATAGGTCGGGGATGAGTGGAAGTGGGTAAGTATTTTTAGCCCTTATTTTGTTTAATTCTCAGAAATCCTGGCAAGGACGTAGGCCACCATCTTTCTTTTTAACAAAGAAGAATCCGGCAGTCACAGGGGAGGAGGAAGGATGGATATGACCCTTCCATAAATGTTCGCTAACATATTCTTTCATAGTGGTCAATTCAGGCACAGACAAATTGTAAAGGAGAGCTTTAGGTAATTTGACATTAGGGACAAGATTAATAGCATAATCATAGGGACGATGAGGAGGTAGTATCTCTGCCATTTTTTCTGATATTACATCTCAAAGTTTTTCAAGTACCCCAGCAGACTCTTCAGACTAGCAGAGCATATTCATAATGATTTCAGACATTACTTGTAACAATTGGGGCTCCATTTAACAATTTCTTTCTGATACCAATCACTAACAGGATTGTGAAGAAGCAACAATGGAAGCCCCAGTACCAACCCAGCAGGTAAATTATCCAAAACAAAACAGAAGATATATTCAGAGTGAGGTGTGCAATCTGCTGCTGCAGTGCAGTATAGAGCAACCTCCACCAGGGGGTGCTGATTAAGGAAGGGAGGCTGCACACACAGCACAGCAACACTGAACAACAACACAGGTGTCACAGGTAATGAAGGACATGAAACAAGCCAAGGTCATACACAGAGATAGCAGCGCGGTACAGAAGGGGCGAGCAGAGAATCGTCGGGGACAAGCAAGATGTCAGAACCTACCGGGAACGTGGTAACCAAAACGTGAGACGTAAGATGGAGTCGGGGTACAGGCCAAAGGTCAGAACAAGTAACAAACGGGTGCAGGCAGTCAGAGGCAAAGAGGAACACTAGAACAGGGATCCAGGTCAGGAGCTCAAACAGTGCAGGATGAACTATAGCTGACACTGGCCCACAGGCTGCAAAGGACTTAAATAGCTCAGCCAGCTCCAGGGTAAGGCAGAGAGGATTAACTCCCACATGACCAGTCCAGAGACAAGAGAGCTGAACATAATCTCAGAACTGGATCATGACAAGGTGCTCCAACTTGTAGCATGAAATCCACTGTTAGCCCTTGACAAAATTCTAGGCTAATTTTGTTTTGTCAATTGTGAAAATTTAAATAGGTCTTTCCAATTTAACTGTCTCTAATCCTAACTTTAGAACCAGTTCCGAATCAATAAAGTTAGCAGCAGACCCATAGTCAATGAATGCTAATGCTGACAACGCCGTATTCATTTATACTTTATCAGAGGAAGAAAAAGGTACCTGGGAGTCTGGGTGACCTTTTTGGCAATCACCCAGACTGCGACATTCTCCCAATTGTTTGCTTGGCTATGGATAAGTTGGGCAATTGTTGACAAAAATCTTGCCTAAGTTTTCTTTCCACCACACAAAAACTGGCAACTTTAACCTCCAATGGCTCCACTTCAAATAAATGGTCCTGCTCCGTGGAAGTGTAACAGGTTGCCTGCTGTTCACCCGTCTTTCATGCATTCTGCAGTCCATTCATATGGTCTGGGTCATGACCTCCACCAGAGAACAAGGGGCGTCATGAAGAACCAAAGCTTCATTAAGAGTTTCAGAAAGACCTTTGCAGAACTGACACCTGAGAGCTGCATCATTCCACAGAACTTCACTGGACCACTGATGGAACTCAGTGCAGTAGTCCTCGTCAGTGCAGCCCCCTGTGCCAGGATCATGATCCTTGCCTCAGTGACCTGGATCCTGTCGGGTTCATCATAGATCAAATCTAAAGAGTCCAAAAAGGTGTCCACAGAAGACCATTCTGGGGCTTGTGGGGACAAAGAAAATGCTCAGTTCTGTGGACCCCTCGCAGTATGGACATGATTATTCCCACCCCATGGCACTCATCTCCTGACGACCGGTGTCGCAGGGCAATAATTAGCTTACAGCTCTCCCTGAACACCACAAACCCCAAACTAGTTTTTCTCTCTCGAAAATTTATCAGAGAGGGCCATTACAGGTTTGGGAGAGATCAACTGTATGTCATAGGGTACTGACATCGCAGCCATTGCCGACAGTGGTGGGCTATAGGACGTTTTCATAAAACTAATCTGAGCCTGCAATTAATATTGTGATGATTCCAGACTCTGGAACTCATTAGCCAGATCCTGCATCATCTGCTTCAGATTCGCAACCTGGCCACAGAGTGTATGTACAGGATCCAAACATATTGGCCAGATGTAATGTGATTCCAAGCCACTTCTCACGGACAAGCCGTAAGTCAGGGTAGTGAAGGAGTCCGAGGTCAAGAGATAGGAGGGTACATAATAAACAGAGGGAAGAGACAAAGGCATAGTCAGGTTCAAGATCAGATTACCAGGAGAATAATGAATAAGAGCAAATGGGCTAAGCAAACAGATGGTCAGAACAAGGTCCAAGGTCATGCAGCAAAAAGATCCACAAGCAAAGCAAGGCATAGAGTAACAAACCACACAGAGCTGAATATATGTTTGGCAGAGATCTGGGACTCGACCTCGACTTGTTGATGCACCATTCAGACATGAAATGGCCGTCGTCCTGCAGGAGCCTTTCTTCCCCCAGCTCCTTGTTTAAATGTGTTAACAAAATAAAGTAACAGTTAAGAATCTTCCGTGTGTCGGAGTGCCACCTTCCTCTTCTTCTCCATCTAACTAGAGATCTGGAACTGACAGCCCAGCTAAGTAACCGGGCAATCACCAGGGATAAGGAAGACCTGAAGGCAGCCCAGCAACTCCAGTCTCAGATTGGATAGCTGAGCTGTCAATCAAAATACAGACAGCTCAGCACGTTCCTGCACCAGATTGGACGACTGGGCTCCCCTGTGCAAGAAATCTTCCCGGCCCCCCCCTCCATAGCGCAACAAAGTTATCTAAACATATAGGCAGGGGTGGGATTCAAATTTTTAACAGGTTCTGTGTTTGTATGTAGGAAAACCACACCCATTTTTTAAGCCACACCCATTTACACACACCTTTTCCTCAAACATATACAAGTAGGGGCGCAGTTAAACCATACCTCTCAACTTTTGAAGAGGGGAAAGAGGGCTAAAGTTTGCAGCGCACCATGGCAAATTTTAAGCCACGCCTCTGACCACACCCATTTCACAACTAGTCACACCCATATCCACATCCCAACCACAGCCATTTAGCATTGCTGATCACACTGTTTCATAAACAATAATTATGAACAAAAAAATGGCCACACAGTGCTCCATACTGTATAATGGCCACAAATGATGCTCAATACTGTATAATGGCCACACAGTGCTCCATACTGTATAATGGCCACACATGATGCTCCATACTGTATAATGTCTTTACATGATGTTCCATACTGTATAATGGCCACACATGATGCTCCATACTGTATAATGACCACGCATGATGCTACATACTGTATAATGGCCACACATGATGCTCCATACTGTATAATGGCTACACAGTGCTCCATACTGTATAATGGCCACACATGATTCTCTATACTGTATAATGGCCACACAGTGCTCCATACTGTATAATGGCCACACATGATGCTCCATACTGTATAATGTCTTTACATGATGTTCCATAATGTATAATGGCCACACATGATGCTCCATACTGTATAATGACCACACATGATGCTACATACTGTATAATGGCCACACATGATGCTACTGTACATACTGTATGATGGCCACATAGTGCCCCATACTGTAGAATGGCCACACATAATGCTACATACTGTATAATAGCCACACATAGTGCTCCATACTGTGTAATGGCCACACATGATGCTCCATACTGTATAATGGCCACACATGATGCTCCATACTGTATAATGGCCACACATGATGCTCCATACTGTATAATGGCCACACATGATGCTACATACTGTATAATGGCCACACATGATGCTACATACTGTATGATGGCCACATAGTGCTACATACTGTATGATGGCCACATAGTGCTCCATACTGTAGAATGGCCACACATGATGCTACATACTGTATAATGGTCACACATAGTGCTCCATAATGAATAATGGCCACACATGATACTCCATACTGTATAATGGCCACACATGATGCTCCATACTGTATAATGGCCACACATGATGCTCCATACTGTATAATGGCCACATATGATGCTACATACTGTATAATGGCCCCACATGATACTACATACTGTATAATGGCCACACATGATACTGCGTACAGTATAATGGCCACACATAGTTACTCCAACACATGCGGCTCCGCTCCGTACACCTTGCATACACGACTCCGCTCCGTACACCTCATACACACGGTTCTGCTCCGTACACCTCATGCACACACATGGCTCCGCTCTGTACACCTCATGCACACACATGGCTCAGCTCTGTACACCTCATACACACGGCTCAGATCCGTACACCTCATACACACACGACTCCGCTCCGTACACCTCATACACACACGGCTCTGCTACATCCACACTGTAAACAACTCTTGACCTCACACATAAGCTTACCATCAAGCACATGACAGCACAGCAGAGTCCTGCAATACACGGAGGCCCCTGACTATGTGACTCCTGACTCCTCCCCTCCTGTGACCTCATCACAGGTCCTGTGTGCACAGAGCAGCGGCGCCATACATGTGATGTGCGGCTCTCTGCAGGTGGAGGGATGCAGCTCTGAGCAAGCTTCAGTGACTCACTGTGACTGAGAAGCCCTCCCCCTCCCTCCTCTCTTCCTGGTCCAGCGTCTGCTACCCGTCACCTCACCACAGACCGCAGCAGTGACAGCAGCATAACATATGCTAGCAGGTGAGGAGGGGGGCCAGTTTAACTATCATATCACATGCGCGCAGCAGGTCATTCATCCTTATGTTTATAGTCCTTTTACTAGGCACTGCTCCTAATAGCCAGTTTCCTACTCCACACTGATGAGGGGCAAATACCCCGAAACAGCTGTCTGTGGATGGATACCATGTTTTGGCATAGGTGGTTTTCCTTTTTGGATGCTACCCTTCCCGTGGTTGTTCCTTCCCAGTGAAAGACCTGGCTATTTATTGCTTGCATTGAGAAACACGTGATGGTGTCTCTGCGGCTTTTCTACATGCACATGCGTGCAGCAGAGCAGGTCCCCCTGCTTCTCTTGTTAGCAGTAATACTACCGCCGGCTGTCATTTACATTCATTGCTTTGTATGCCCGTCGGGGGCCCCCTCCCGCTCTGGGCCCCTGAAGGGTTGCACAGGTTGAACAGGCGGTATGTCCGCCCATACAGCACACCCCTTCCCCTTGGACAATGGAGCTGTCAATGACTGCATTCCAGAAACACGGAGGGATGGGATCATGACACTTTACTTATAGGGGTTGTCTAAAGAACAAAGTACATTTTAATCAATAGATCTTGGAATAATAATAAGTTCCACAATTGGATGTGTTAAAAAAAGTTCCTGTGCTGAGGTAATCTTATAAATGTGCCCCTGCTGTGTACTGTGTAATGGCTGTTTGTCACCTTGATGGGAAAGAAACAGAGGGGTATACAGACAGGACAGCTTGGAATCACAGCTGCTGCTTTCTGTGATTTAAAACATTTCCCCGCCTGTTTAAAAACAATGTTATACCTCACATACAGAGGCTTTACCTAACAGAAAGAATCATTTATGATCCTGTGCTGTAATGTTTATATCCTCTTTTGTTCCTCCCCTGCCCCAGAGATTGTGGTATGATCAGACCATGTCCGTATACAGTGAAACACAGCCATTACACAGTACACAGCAGTGGCACAACTATAAGATTATCTCAGCTCAGGAGCTTTTTTTTAAGAAATCCAATTATGGAACTTATTTTTATTCTAAGATCTATTAATTAAACTATACTTTGTTCATGGGAAAACATCTTTAATTCCAAATTGCCAACAAGTTCTAGCAGTAGAAGCTGTAAATCTCCTAAAATCATGGTCCTCATGACCCTAAAGCAGTGTTCCCCAACTCCAGTCCTCAAGAGCCACCAACAGGTCGTGTATTCAGGATTTCCTTAGAATGGCTCAGGTGATGGAATTGTTGCCTGTCTAGATGATGGAATTCTCACCTGTGCAATACTAAGGAAATCCTGAAAACATGACCTGTTGGTGGCTCTTGAGGACCGAACTTGGGGAACACTGCCCTAAAGAATGCAAATTACCTCTTCAGAGAGAAAAAGGACTTGAACTCTAGCGCCACCTGTTGCTAAATGCATTGATGTGGTCTTTTTACTTACCTTTGACCTCTGCATGGTCATGATTTCTTTATAGTATGCCCAGCATGTAACAATGCGTGCTGAGAGACAGTAACAGGAAATGATTAGAAATAAGGATGTGCAATTAAAATATGTAATGAAACAGCACATAGCGTTCAGTAATGTTCATCATCATTATTACTGTAAATGCATCTACACCACACCTATATGCAATAAACAACGAGCAGCCATGTCAGCTGGGAAGCAGAATAAAATTAATAGTTCTGATTTAACAAGAAGGATGTCGCAAGTGAAAACAGGCGTGAATGTCTATATCTGCACCTCATGTTTTGACAATAAGCATATACTGGCTTTTACTCACTTTCACACCTGGCACTAAGCTACTGTTACTAGAAAACTATTGGAGCTAAAATGCAAAACAACTGAAGGCAAAGTTAATAATTGCGTTGTGTCGATCAGCACAGAAAACAATCAAAAAATTCTATACTCACTCTTATTAGAGCAAGTTCACATAAAGAATATCATCCTAGCATCCGATTGCTTACCAAATTTCATCCACAGGCTACAAAAAAAGTAGTCATCAGAAACTGACCTATATCCAAAAATAATCGTAATTTTTATTAAAAATGTTTACTAGTTGCATTACTTTCTTCAATCTGATTTTTTTTTTATTCTGCAGCAGCTATGCTCCTGTCACCTCAACCTCACCTGACCAGGGGATCCACAGCGCCTGAAATCACTAAGATGGGACACACATCACCATGTTAGGATAGGGTTTCAAATGATTCAGTGCTCCTGACCTTGTCTTAAGTTACCGTTACACTAAAAGATTTACCAACGATCACGACCAGCGATACGACCTGGCCGTGATCGTTGGTAAGTCGTTGTGTGGTCGCTGGAGAGCTGTCACACAGACAGCTCTCCAGCGACCAACGATGCCGAAGTCCCCGGGTAACCAGCGCTTAGTAACCCGATGTTTACCCTGGTTACCATTGTAAACGTAAAAAAAAAAACCACAACATACTCACATTCCGGTGTCTGTCACGTCCCCCGCTGTCACCTTCCCGCACTGACGGTGACGTCATGAAGTCACCGCTGTGCTCTGCTTTACGGCCGGCGCTGACACAGTCAGTGCGGGAAGATGACGGCGGGGGACGTGACAGACACCGGAATGTGAGTATGTTGTGTTTTTTTTTTTTTTTTACATTTACAATGGTAACCAGGTTAAACATCGGGTTACTAAGCGCGGCCCTGCACTTAGTAACCCGATGTTTACCCTGGTTACCCGGGGAACACATCGCTGGATCGGCGTCACACACGCCGATCCAGCGATGACAGCGGGTGATCCAGCGACGAAATAAAGTTCTGGCCTTCTAGCTCTGACCAGCGATGTCACAGCAGGATCCTGATCGCTGCTGCGTGTCAAACACAACGAGATCGCTATCCAGGACGCTGCAACGTCACGGATCGCTATCGTTATCTTTCAAAGGTTGCTCAGTGTGAAGGTACCTTTAGTGGAAATGCTGCGAGCTTCGACGCAACATCACTGGAAAAGCTCTTTAACGGGAGGTATTTGTTATTGTTATTTTATAAGGTGAACTATTTTATTTAAAAAAGATTTGTACAGAGAGTGGACAACCCATTTAAAGAGTAATCGTTTTAAATTTTATTTCATTTTAAAACTTAATAGTACATGTGAAAATAAGCAACTTTGGAATATATGGTATCAAAGAAAACCTGGACTGGTCTTTCACTTTCTTAGGTAAAATCTGTATTCAGTGAAGAGAAATTTTCCCGATGTTGAGATTGGAGATGACAGTTGCTGCTTTTAGGAAAAAGGAGGTCTCGAGTCAGACACAGACATTCTGCTGTAAGTTATCAGGAAATGTCAGCTACAGTTCTCCATAGAATGTTATGAGCACAGGCTGTCATCATCAATCTCATTAATGGGAAAATGTGTTCACTGAAGACAGATTTTACTCATGAATTGAGAATTTTGAGATTGAAAGATCAGTCCAGAAGGCAAAATTGAAAAACAAGATATATTACAATGTACTTTATTTTCATGTGTACTACTGATTTATGGGAGAAAAATTAAGACAACAGTTACTCTTTAACCCATTCACGACATCTGAGGTACATGTACAGCGCTCATGGAGGTGCATTCCCGCAAACCGCCGTACATGTACAGCATGATGATCGTGCAGGCTCCTGCTGAGTGTCGGCGCAATCAAAAACAGTTGTCAGCATCATATGAGAGCTGACACCCTGTGATAATGCCCATGATCGGTGCTAGTGATGATCGCATGACCCTCGTATTGTCGAAGCTTCTTGGGAAAGAGGGAGATACCCCCTACTGACACTCTTACCATCCCTTACCTTTTTTCCCCCAGCGCGACCACCCGAACCCCTTCTCCCAATTAAGACAGAGACAAGAGTTTCTTTGGAATTATGTAGGCCACAGCAGCCTGTTTATTAAACAAAAACAACGGTTAACAATTAATGTAAAAGCATACATTTCAAAACTAGGGGAAGTCCTTGGAGCCCAAAAGAATCTGGTGATTTTAACCATACCGCGAACATAACTCAAACCATATTTTACTCCCAGCCGTTGTAAGCCTGGCTCGGGAGCACCAAAAACCCCGCAAGAGGGTTCACTGTTCGCGGTAAAAACATGAGATCCGACCACCCCTGCCGGAACTCCCCACCACCAATCACCAGATCCAAAACATAATAAACTTCAGAACAGAGGAGCCATATACCTATGGACCCCCCAAACCAATTTCCACCAACTCCAAGGACTCCCCCCAACCGCCACAACGAGAGGCCTTTGAAAACCTTAAAGGCCCGAGACCCCACCCGACCGAAAAGCTATGGCCTTCTCAATGCCCTCCTGTAACCCGAGAGCCCAAAAATCCATTCCTACAGCATTCAAATGCACGCCGTCCGCCAACCAATACTCCCCATTTCCAGATTCCAATTCAAAATGTCTGACCGCCGCACCCCCATTCCTAACCACAAAGGCAGACACCGCCCTGTTCACCTTTATGCGGGCCTTATCAATTTTTTGCAAAGACCGCATGTGCTTCCACCGTTTCCGCGGCACGATTTCGGACCAGACGACAGTCAATCCCGGGTACAAAACCCACAAACGTAAACAGTCCTGTTTGATGTCTCTAACCAACTCCCGAAAAGGTCTGACCCCAAGATCGTTGCCCCCCACGTGCAAAACCAAAACGTCGGGAGCTCTGTCCAGTCTCACACTGTTCTGGATTTCCCGCAACACGCGATTCCAGGCCATACCCCGAAAACCGAGCCACCGGATGACTGCGACGCTTCGATCAAATCCGAGTTGCCTGCCCTCCGTCCGAACGTCGGCTCGCAGAGCTCCCCAGTGCACGTACGAGTGTCCAAGAATCCACACCAATAAACCTTGGTGACCTGGAAAACAAACACAAACTTAACAACTGTCCCCTACTGCAGCAAAACGCTCCATAAAGCCTATAAAACCCCATCGACCACCCCCTGTGGCCGCACATAACTTCTAAAGCGGTTGGAGCGCCACCTACCGATCCTACGAATGGCGGAATCCTCCAATCCCCCAATTGCCGCTTCAGTTGCGGCACCTATCCGGAAGGAGTGAGGGGCGAAACAAGCCCCATCCAACCCCACCGAGGAAATCGCCTTTTTGAAAACCGCCGTGAACTGGTATCGAGACAAGCAGGAACCATCCTGGTGACATAACAATGCCCCATCCCGCTTAGGCTGCAGGCCCCAAAAGTTGCTAAGGCAAGAGACTGGACACATAACGGACCCCGCAACTGAGCCCACCACAATTCTGCTGCCCCGCCCCTCCTGATCCGACTTTGACCTTCGCAACCATAACTCCACCTGGCCCCCAGCCAACAATACGTCCCTGGCCAATAAACCCCCCGGCCCTTTTTTGTTTGGTGCCACCAACTCTCCTACTCTAAAGGCCCCAAAAAAGGCCAATGAAAAGGCCAGCCGAAATAAACAAAGCTCAAAAAACGAAGAACACAGTGATGACAATGCTTCGCCCAATTTTTCCAAAACGTTAAAAGACACCGGCCTCCTAGAATCTGTTCCTCTGGGCCGCCGCCTAAAACCTCTTACGGCCCTCTGCACCAAAAAGGACTTGGTGATATCGTCCTGACCCCGCAATTTGCAACCAAAGGCCAGGGCCGCCATGACTCTTGACACTTTTGCGGGAGACCAACCCGCTGATGCCCCCCGGCTCAACCATGACAACAGGATCCCGATCTGATCCTGGTAGCTCCACCCACCAGATTCCGCTGCTAGCAAAAACTCCCACTCCCGCCAAGTTGCCTGATAAGCCTCCCAGGTTCTGGGAGCCAACGACGCCTTAATCAATGCCTGAGCGTCCCGGACACCGCTAGCCAAAGTTCTGGAGGGCACTCCAAACCGACCATCTCCGCCTCCGGGGCCAATGACCGAAAACGATCGAACTGCAAACGAGAAAGAGAGTCAGCGATGGAGTTATGAACTCCCGGCACATGCGACGCTGTGACATGCGCGTTCAAATTCAAACACAACAGCACCAAACGCCGTAACACGCAAACCACCGGCGGCGAAGATGCAGACAAACTATTAATCGCGCAAACCACCCCCATGTTATCGCAACGAAAACGAACACGCCTGTTCCG